>NC_135344.1:12191022-12812937 GCF_023851605.1 Tamandua tetradactyla | reverse complement strand
ATTCAAGGATTTAAGGCTATTGATTTGCCTGCTTAACCCCAAACAGTGATTTGCTTGCTTTAATGGTTTGGATTATTGCATAGTCATGAGGTGGCAACTTGTGAAAGCTGTGGTATAAGTAAAAACAGAAGCTATCCCCTGCCTTATTTGATTTTAAATTAAACAGTTTGTTTCTGCATGCTAACGAGTTTGAATCTAGTTTGTCAATATATTAATAAAATTTGACTTAATCTTTGAATTTAGGAAACACATCCAAGATTTACAGCTCTATCAGGACTATAATTAATGCTAATTGAACCCTGCTATCTCTTTGAAAAACATGTAGTAAAGCACCCTTAGATTACACGTTTGAGTTTTTCTTCCTGCTGTTTTTTTCTTTTTCATATTCAGTCAGGTATTTTCAAATAATTTATTTTTTAATTTTATGGAAAAATTTTCTGAAAAGCTCCACTCAGGTATTTTGCAAGAATCATTAGCATACTGTAATAGAAATGATAGGAATTTTGAGCAATCTCTTCTAAGTGAACAATATTTTTTTAATGCATCAAATGTTTGCAGGTTAAGTATAATAAAGACATTTGAGCCAAAAAGGCAGCCTGAAATGACCCCAGCTAGAGGAGAGGCATATCCACACCTGAGTCTCAAACCATTCTTGAAAATGTAATGCTGCAAGTTGCATTCCCTCTGAGAATAGGGTCCAGCAATTGCTCCATCAGCCTCTGTATACATGGTCAAGAAGGAGACCCACATACACTTGCTTTTATAATTCCTCTTTGTAACTCATTTGGAAAGAAATTTGGAGTGGATTGATTCATGTACCCCAGTCTAGACATGCTTTTCATCTTAATCCACATTTCTATGTCAATAGGACCTCTTGAAGAGGTTATTTCAGTTGAGGTGTGGCCCAGCTGAGTGAATTGGGGTCTTAATCTGGATTACTGGAGTCCTTTATAAGGAGAAGAAATTCAGTCATAGAGGGTATGCAAGTCTGAAAGTATTGTGTACCCCAGAAAAGCCATGTTTTAAGCTTGAGTCAATCTTATTGGGGCAACCATTGCTTTTAATCCTAACTCAATAATGCAGGTTGAAATCTTTTGATTAGATTATCTCCGTGGAGATGTGATGTGCCCAATTGTGGGTATTAACTTTTAATTAGATGGAGATGTGACTACACCCATTCCAGGTGGGTCTTGATTAGCTTACTGGAATCCTTTAAAAGAGAAAACATTTTAGAGAAACCTGAGAAATGGCAGATGCTTCAGAGCCAACAGAAACGTCGCAGCAGAGCTGACACAGATGTGGACACATGGAGAACAAAGACACAGATGTTTGGAGATGCTTGGAGGTGAACAGACATTGCCATGAACCTGGAGAGAGCCACAGGAAGCCCCGGAGAAGCAAAGTGAGGAATCTCCATACAGACAGCAACTGAAACCACTGGAGTCCAGGATCAAGGGGCCAGCAGATGCCAGCCATGTGACTACCCAGCTGATAGAGTAGTTCCTGACCCATCGGCCATTCTTGAGTGAAGGTAACCTCTTGTTGGTGCCTTAATTTGGACACTCATTTTCTTAGGATTGTAAACTTATAAGTTATTATATTACCCTTTTTCAAAACCATTCCCAATTCTGGTATCTCACATTCTGGCAGCTTTCAAACTAACACAGAGGGAGAAAGCCACCAGGAGGAGCTGGAAGCTGAAGTCAACAGAACTAGAAGAAAAGGAGAGGACATCACTATGATCCCTTGGCAGGGATACAAGCCAAAGAACCCCAAGGAACACCTGCCACCAGCACTAGTATGTTTCAGCTTTGGGGGATATAGCATTACCTTGCTGATGCCTTAACTTTGAGCTTCTCTTGGCCTCAAAACCTTTGAGTCAACAGATACCCATTGTTTAAGGCAATCTATTTTGTGGTTTCTGTCATAGAGCCTGCAAATTAAGACTGTCTCTCTTCAGGAACTGATTACACACATGGTCACTTCTCTGAGATTACAATAACCAGAGAGCTCAAGTGATAGAAAAAACTGGGTGAATGTCACATTTGAAATTCTGCCATATATATGCCTATGTACTTTTCCACCTCAGATGTTTGATATGCTATAGTTTTTCCAGAGCATGGCCAAGATAAGAATTGTTTCTCTGCACTAATTCTATATTTTTAGCTAGTCAAGATGTTCTGTTCACATGGGCTTTTCCCACAGAGGGTCATCAGTCTTACTTTTTGTTCCTTTTAAGTATTTCTTACTGAGTTTTACTTCTCTGAGCATAAGTGTGTGCATTCAAGACCAGATATGGAAGCATTAGAAATATCTGGAATTCCTACTGGAAAGAGTGGAAACAAGGCTTCTAGCCAGGCAGAGTTATGTCTGCAACATGTTTTCCAATAATTCATTCACTTCACTACTATCTGTTGGCTTCTGGCTCTCCTGGCATTTTTCTTGATTGATGTTCCTGCTGCTTATACCCTGTATGATCTTGGACAAACTACATAGATACTTTGAACTTTACAATCCTCATTGGAAAAATAAGGAAATTAATTCTTCCTCTCAAGGCTGTGGTGAAGCTCAAATAGAATGAAATGAGGTGGTATGTGCTTTGCGTGTAGGATGTGCACAGAGGTTTGCATGCAGAAGGGTTACAGGTGATATGACTGGAAGGTAGTGATGAAGGTAGGATTGGGCAGAGGGCAAAGCTGATCTATAGGCTTGATGTGACCCTCTGTGAGCTCAGGAGCTGGGGTGGCTCTTCAGAGTTGTTGCAAATCAAGGCCAGGGAGCCAGCTTTTCCAATTCCACATTGGCCCCTCACTGGCCTTAGTTTGCCTCCCTCCTTCCAAATGTCTATGATTCTAAGTCCATGTCATCATTCATTTGTCAAATATCTACTTATGCCCTGCACTCTATTGGACCCTTCCATTGAGGAAAAAATGTTGAACTGGTGGAGATGGGCTCGTAAACAAATCGTTTTTGTAGAAGTGTGCAGATTGATAATAAAGATAGAGATTTGTTCTGTGCTTGGGATATGTTCTGTGCTTCTCGGGGGCACAGAAAGGACATTTCCATGAGGTCGTTGATGCAGAGTAAAGAAGGATCCCTCAAGGATGTGGGTAGTGAACTGGGGCTTTGATTCACTAAAGTCTGGATTGATGAAGTGGAAAGAGAACAGTTCATGTCATAAAAGTAGCATTAGATATGACTTTGCACTGTAATGATTTTTAGAATCTTTATTTACTTATTTTTGTTTTTGCTAAAATATGTGCAGTTCATTATTTTCCATTTTAAAGACTATATATTATTTGCACACCAAGAAAACTATGTAGACATATTTTTTAAGTGAATATTTTGCCCTCCCTCTTTCGGTTTCCTGTCCCTGGGGGAGTGTCCTCTCTTTCTCTTTGTTCCTATGTGCTTTTAAGGTAGAGATACTATTTAAGAGCATTTAAAAATTGTCTCTTTATTCCCTGATAGAAAAACTGATAAAATTAGCACACTTATAATTCTCTTTTCTCTTCTTTTTTTTTTTTTTTTTTGCGTACTATTCTTTATAACTTGTTAGGCTTTTAAAAAAATATTTAATCCTGTTAATAATTATGGTTTTTACAATTTTCTTAGTTTTAGTTCTAAATTTAATTAATTTCAGGAGGTTTTCTCCACCAATTTACCTGTATAGCATCTCCATCCTGGAATTCTTGATTTTGATATCTATCTGGATTAGCTGGATTTCATCATCAAAAAGTTGTTTCCAAGAAGATATCAAGAGTAGTCATGAATTTGTTTGTTCTCTGATTTATTGCATCCTTGGGAGTGTCTTCCTGGTACTTCAATACTTGAAGGATCATTCAGCCTGAATGTGTTTCTTTGGCTTACAGTCTATTTCACAACCTCTAGTAAACATTGTTCCACTACCTTCCAGCATTCACTGTTTCCATGAAGAGTTTTGCTCTCTCAATTATCTTGCATTCCTCTGTTCAACTTGTTCTCCACAGATTTTCATTAAAACAAAACAAAACAAAAATATACACACACACACACACACACACACACAGAGGTATTTTAGTTTTAACTATGAGAAGTATTCAACATGAAACAAAAAAAATTGATGGACTTTATGTACAATCTCTGTCTTTGAAGAGAAAATAACTGTAAAATGTCTAATTTAAATTTTATATGTACAAGTAATGCAGTGAGTGAATGGTAAATTTTGGCAGCTTCCTGAAGTATTTCAAATCTCACTGTTTGATTTTCAGTAGGCTAATTAAAAGATTAGTTGCCTTCTTCAAGCTTTTTGAATTATAATAGAAGAAAGACACTCGAATTAAACTTTCAAATTAATCTCTATACTTCCTTATTCCTCATGAATTTTGCTTTCTTTTGTGATTCCTATTAAATCAGCTATAGTAACTGCTGAAAACCCACCCTTTCCATTAATACCAGATGAAGTTAAATTACTGTGCTGTTGTTGAAAGTCTAAAGCGTGACACACATTCTAATACAGCAGAACTTAATTTTTGAAACCCAGTCATTAGATTGTTCTTTCCCTGTCCTGCTTTCACATCCAGATTAGCTGTTTTTATTTTGTTTGTTTGTTTGTTTGTTGTTTTGGCATGGACAGGTGCCGGGAATTGAACCAGATAAGCTGTTTTGTGGTAGGCATTTTCCTTCTAGGATTCTCAATTCCTTCATGCTTTTTGAAACATCTTTTTTTACAGTTGAATAGGACATCTCTGCATGTAACATCTGTTTTCATTCAACTTAATGTGAATTACTTATTTTGAACTATGTTTCTCACAAAAAGTACATCTTCAAAGCCATACCCAACCTACCCTCATGATTCATTCAAATATGGGTCGCGGGAGAGGGGGAGGTAAATTAAATTTACAAGTAATTTCCAAATCAGGTAAATATATTCTCTCCCCACCCAGAACATTGGAAAATGTAGTGAAAAACACTGGCAAAATGTACTGCTTTCTAACTAATAGAAATATTAATACCTAGAATTTGTGCAAAACCACCGTTCATTCAACAGCTTACATTGTTGCAAGCACTGCGGGTGTTCTAGGCAATAAACAGATGCCTCAGTGGTGGAGGTAAAACACAGACAGACATAATGCAACGTACGCAGTGCTGAGTGCCGTGAGGAAGGCGCAATAAAGTATTTTGGATGTCAGGAGAAAAAAACAAATTGTTTTGGCTGGAAGGAGGGCAGAGTTCAGAAAAATACTTTAGAAAAGAGATAACATTTAAGCTGAGGATTAAAATGCCATTGCCCTGGGACATACAGAGATGGGATAAGAGAAGAAAATAAAGTTCTCAGAGGATTTGGATAATCCTAAATTGTGTACAGAAGCTGTATAATTGATCAGACTTTCTTTATACTTTGTGTTTTATGTTTTCTTTTTAGCTTCACCATTAATGGGACTTTGACTTGGTTTATTCTCTGCTTAAGTAGGGTCAGTTCTTTCATTCTGTGAACGTTAAATGATTTGCAATTATCTTTGGTGCACTTTATATTCTGAAATATAATTTGCCAATGCCAATTACTTATCAACAAAATTTAGTGTCAGTTTCCACTTTTCACAGGCCACATATTATATTGAAGTTGCTTGCATTTGCCTCTCATATCACTCATTGCATCTTTAATTACATATCTTTGTGAATATTTTATTCATGTCTCTTCTCCGCTGATGGTGAGCTCCATTCTCTTAGAGACCATTTCTCACTGTATTCTCAGTGCAGAGCACAAAGCTGACCCATAATAAGCGCTGGAGAATATGTGAAATGCATAAATGAATGGGATAAAATGAATGTCACCTCCCACTCACTTAATCTGTAAATAATGAAGAGGACTCAAAGTTTTCATTTGGTATGGAAAGAATGCATTTAGGATAGTCTGATGCCACAGTGAAAGCAGGAGTAGATTCGGGCTGCATTGATGCTTCTCAAAGTCAAACGTTTATCCATACACTTTTGAATGTAATTTTTCCTCTGGTGTTGATTTTTAAAGATCTCTATATTTGTTGAAGATTTTAGTGTCTGAACATGAAACTTTGATGACCTTCTGAATGCCTCACCCTCCTCCTGGCAAGCAAGAGACTAAGAACTCCCTGTCTATTGTGTCTGTTTCCAAGCTGGGTTATCTAACATGGCTACACTCATGGGCAAGTATCAACTTCTTAGTGGAACTCAGGCCATTTACATTTCCTGTGCTGCTTTCCCCCCCGCATACTGCATACTGGAACCACATGCAGTTAACTGTCTTACTTCAAAGCGTTCCTGATGGCACTCCCTGGAAATCATGCTGCATTTTGCCAGACTGAATCCTCAACCCCTCCTCCAGACAGTCTTTTCTGATCCCCAAGGCAGAGGCAGAGGTCACTCCTACATGCCTCTTTAATCCCCTGTGCACCCTCTCCTTGTGACCTCATTCCACATGCCTTAAGCTGCTCCATCCAGCATGGGATTCAGGATGGAACAGTTCCTCTGTGCAGTGTGGCTATATGTGTGTATATCGTGCAACCTCAAAGGGAGGAATTTGCGATTTGTATTTCCATTTCCTAAGTGCCCGATTGCACCTATTGGCTTGTTTGTTTTTTTTAAGTTTAGACTCAATAATTTTTTATTGAGGTAAATTCTATATAAGATTAACCATTTTAAAGAATACAATTCAGTGGTATTTATTGCGTTCACAATGTTATGTTGCGCAACTATGGCCCCCAACTAGTTATAGAATATTTTCATCACCTCGAGGAAAACCATAAAATCTTTTAAGCAGTCAATTCCACCCCACCCCACCCCCATTCTCTCACACCCTCCAATCTGCTTTCTGTCTTTATGGATTTACCTAATCTGCATATCTAGTATAAATGGAACCATATTATATATGGCCTTTTGTGTATGGCTTCTTTCACTTAGTACAATGTATTTGGGGTTCATCCTTGTGGTAGCTGCATGAGTATTTCATTCATTTGTGGCTGAATAATATTCCATTGTATAGATGAACTACAGGTTATTTGTCCATTTATCAGTTGATGGACATTTGACTTGCTTCCACCTTTTGGTGATTGTGGCTAGTGCTGCTATGAACATTTGCATACAAGGTTTTGGGTGATTCCTATTTTAAATACCCCATACCTAGGAATGGAATTGTTGTATCATATGTTAATTCGCTGTTTAACTTCTTGACAAACTGTCAAACTGCTTTGCACAATGGCCAGCATCATTTTGCATTCCCGTCTGTAATCTACAAAGGTTCCAGTTTCCCTATAGCCTCCCCAACTCTTGTTATTTTCCATGTTTTAAAAATTATGATGAGTCTTTTCCCAGTCTTGGTGGGCTTTTGCATACTTTCATTGGAGAAATGTCTCTTCACGTCTTTTTCCCATCTTTTAGCATCTGTACAGTTGTCTTTTTGTTCTTGGATTGTAAAACAGCTCTTTATATGCTCTGGATACTATACTCTTATGGGAGATACAACTTGCAAATATTTTCTACCATTCTGTAGTTTGCCTATTCACATTCTTGATACACAAAAGTTTTTGATTTTTGATAAACTTCATTTATTTTTTCTTTTAATACTTGTGGTTTTGGTGTTGTATTTAAGAATTCATTTCAAAATTCAAGGTCTTAAAGATTTACAATATATTTTCTTCTAAGAATTTTATAATTTCAGCTCTTACATGTGGGTCTTTGATCTATTTTGAGTTAATTTTTCTTTTTCATGGTCACCAGGAATTGAACCCAGGTCTCCAGCATGGCAGGCAAGCACTCTGCCTGCTGAGCCACTATTTTGAGTTAATTTTTATATGTTGTGAGATAGAGGTCCAAATTCATTCCTTTGCATGTAGAAATCCAATGTTCCCAGCACCATTTATAGGAAAGATTATTCTTTCCTCATTGAATAGTATTGGCAACGTGTTTGAAAATCATTTGACCAGAGATGTGTGGGTTTATTTCTGGATTCTTAATTCTATTCCCTTAGTCCATTTGTCTATCCTTATGTCAGCACCACAGTGTTTTTGATTATTCTAGCTTTTTTAAGTTTGAAATTGGGAAGTGTGAGTCCTCCAATATTGTTTTTATTTTTCAAGATTATTTTGCCTTTTTTTCAGGGTCCCTTGCAATCCCATAGGAATTTTACAATTAGCTTTTCCTTTTCTACCAAAATGACCATTGGAATTTTTATAGGAACTGCATTGTTTCTCTGTATTGCTTGGGGAAGAATTACCATTTTAACAACATTGCCTTCCCATCCAGTTTATTTTCCATTTATTTAGGTCTTTTAAAATTTTGTTCAGCAATGTTTTATAGTTTTCAGTGTTCAAATCATACGCCTCCATGGTTGAATTCACTCTTTAGTATTATATTATTTTTGAAGCTATTGTAAATGAAATTTTCCTAATTTCGTTTTTTGTTCATTTTTAGTTATTAGAAATACAACTGATTTTTGCATGTTGAACTTGTATCCTGAAACTTTACTGAATTCCTTTATTAGATCGAATAGGTTTTGGGGTTTGGTGGTTTTGTTAGGATTTTCTATTTGAAAGATCATGTCTTCTGCAAATAGAGATAATTTTACTTCTTCCTTTCCAATTTTGATAACTTTAATTTACTTTTCTTGCCTAATTGTTCTGGTTAGAATTTTCAATACAGTGGTGAATAATAATGGTGAAAGTTGGCATCGTTTTCTTGATCCTGATCTTAAGGGACAAGGTTTAGTCTTCCCCATTGAGTATAGTGTTAGTGGAGAGCTTTCCATAGAGGCTCTTCGTCAGGTGGAGGCTGATCCCTTCCACTCCTAGTATATTGAGTGTTTTTATCATTAAAGGGTATTAGAATTGTCAGACACTTTTTCTTCCTACAGTGCGATAATCATGTGGATTTTTTCCCTTCATTCTGTTAGTGTGGTTAATACTTGATGGATTTTCATATGTTGAACCAACCTGGCATCCCTGGGATAAATTCCACTTGGTCATGGTGTATAATTATTTCGATATGTTGCTGGATTCAACTGACTATTATGTTGTTGAGGGTTTTACATACATTTTCATGAGAGATGTTGGTCCATAGTTTCATTTTCTTGCACTTGTTTTTGGTGGCAGGATAATTCTGTCTTCATAGAATGAGTTAGAAAGTATTCCCTCTACTTTTGTTTTTTGCAAGAATTTTAAAGGTATTCATGTTAGTTCTTCTTTAAATGTTTGATAGAATTCACTAATGAAGGCATATGATCCAGGGCTTTTCTTTGGGTGGAAGGCTTATTATTATTTCAATGTCAATTTTATTTTTCATCCATCTGATCTGATTTTTTTACTTTTCTTAAGTCAGTATTGGCATTTTGGTGTGTTTCTAGCAATTTATTCATTTCATCTAGGCCATCTAATTTTGGAGGATACACATGTCCATAGTGTTGTCTTCTATTCCTTTTTATTTGGTTAAGGACTGTAATAATGTCCCCCATTTTCATTTGTTATTTTAGTAAATTGAATATTCTTTCTTCATTTTTGGTAAAACAAGCGAAAAGTTTGTCAATTTTGTTGATCTTTTCGGAGTACCACTTTTGGTTTTGTTGATTACCTATGGTTTTTCTTTTCTCTATTTCATTTATTTCCACTCCAGTTTTATTATTTCTTTCCTTCTGCTAGCTTTGAATTTAGCTTAATCTTTTTGCCCTATTTCCTGAAACTGTAGAGTTAGGGTATTGATTTGAGATCTTTATTCTCCTTA
Organism: Tamandua tetradactyla; assembly: GCF_023851605.1. Lineage (NCBI taxonomy): Eukaryota > Metazoa > Chordata > Mammalia > Pilosa > Myrmecophagidae > Tamandua > Tamandua tetradactyla. Next base: position 12,803,211 of record NC_135344.1, on the reverse strand, counting down.
TGTATGCACTTATAGCTATAACTTTCCCTCTGAGCACTGCTTTCTCTCATTTATGTAAATTTTAGTATGTTTTCTGTTTTCATTTATCTCTGAGTAATTTCACTTTCTCTTGTACTTTCCTCTTTGATCTTTTAGCTGTGTGTTGTTTAATTTCCATCATATTGTGAATTTTACAGTGCTCCTTCTGCTATTGATATTTAGTTTCATTTTATTGTGGTTGGAGAAAAGGCTTCATGTGATTGCAATATTTTTAAATTAATTGAAATTGATTTTGTGACCTATGGTATATCCTGGAAAATGTTCCATTGAACTTTAGAAAAATGTGTATTCTGTTGGTTTGGTATGGAGTATTCAGTATTTGAGGTTAGGTCTAATAGGTGTTAAAGTGTAGTTCAAGTCCTCCTTTTCAATATTGATCTTCTGTGTAGTTCTATCCCTCATTGAAAATAGGGTATTGAAGTCTAACTATTATTGTAGAACTGTCTATTTCTTCCTTTATTTCTGTCAGTTTTTGTTTCACATATTTTGAAACTCTGTATGTGTATGTTTATAATTTTAATATTTCCTTGATGGATTGACTCTTTCATCAATTTATAATGCCCTCTTTAGTCTTTTGTAGTACTTTTTGTCTTAAAATCTATTTTTTTCTGACAGTACGCAGGAGCTTTTTAAAGTCTTTAATTCCCCCCATATCTCCTTTTTCAGCCTCTTTCTTTCTTGGCTTTTTGATCTGTCTTTGAAAGACCATCTCCCCTGGCTGATGCTACCAGTACTTGCACCGTTAAAACTTTGGACAAATGCCACCTAGGAAGATGCCCCAGCCCCGAGAATACTTCAAGTCAGGAGAAATAAGAGGAAGCCCTTGCGCCAGTCTTTCTGGGAGCTGCTGTGGTTCCTTGAGAATAAGGTCCACCTTGTTTCCCCTGGCAGCAGAGCCCTGCCCCAGGAGTGTGATCTGCTGTCTTCACAGCCACCATTGCCCTGGGGAGTGGAGCATGTTAGGTGGGCAAATGAGAGTGCCACAGAGCTCTCCTCCTGCACTGCAGCAGCTTCCTTCTTCATTAAGCTTTCCCCTGTTTGTTGAACATTTGGAACTAGATTCCAGAGTTCTAAAAAGTTGCCTCAGGAAGTGTTTGCCATCCTTTGTGTTGCTTTAGTGGAGGTGTAGAGTCCTGGATTTCCCTACTTTGCCATTTTTAGTAAGGTCACCTCATACTGGTTCTTAGTACATGGTTACACCGTGGTTGGGTCTTAATGGGAGATTAATGTTTGGTTAAATATAATATTTGTTTAAAATATTAGAGAATAAAAAGTAACATTTACTAAGCATTCTGCAAATATTTAATATCTTCTTTATCAATTATTACAGTTTTAAAAAATTGAATATTGCAAAATTCAAATAGGATGGCTAAATAATTTACCACCCAAACTTGGACTCTGTTCAAACTAGAAGGATGAACTAACCAGAAAGGAACTCAAAATTAAGGCGTAACCTGGATTGTATTGGACTAACAAAGATGCATGAACACCCCACTTACATCTTTTATTATACTTAGAGGTTCATAACCTTGACTTCTGGTATTAACCCTTGTAGACTTAATTACTAGCTCTTGTTATTCCTTTGCGGCTCTACAAAAGGCTTATCGCTAAAGAATTGGGTATAAGATAAGTCTGCTTATAATGTAGCAGATCTATGAATCGTTTTTTCTGTTCTCGATGAGGAACATATTTATAGCAGATATTAAATTAGAAATATTTGCATTACTATTGTAGAAATGCAATTGAATATGCTAGCAGAAGGAATTGAGGGGTTTTTTTTTTTCCCTTAGTGGTAAACTTTTGTATAAATCTGCAGAGAAAACTAAAGATTAAAACATAGTAAATTTATAAATATCACAATATGTCAAAATACCTTACCATTTGAAATAAGGAATTTTCAGTAGCAACTAATTCAATTTACTATTAAAAGTGTCATTATTTCTTAGGTAATATGTAACTTTATTTACTACAGTTATGGAATATTTTTAAGTATATTTAGAATTCTTCTTAAGGTATTTCTACTCAGTAGCTACCTGGAAACAAAACAAAAACAAAGCTCAAATTCATACATATGCAAAGACAGAAAACCACTGCAGTAGATAGAAATATGTACTCCAGTATAGACATATTCTTGTCTCTTATCCACATTCCTGTTGGTGCAAACCCTTTGTAAACGGGTGCTCTTGAAGATGTAATTTCTAGCTGGTCTGTGGCTCAATTGAATGAGTGAAGTCTTAACCATACTGGAATCCTTTATAAGCAGGGAAATTTCAGACCTAGTCAGAGAGAAAGCCGGGGGAAGAGCCAGAGGCCAGATGTCAAGGGAACCATAAGAGAAAGGAGGGGCAGTTATCATGTGGAACCAAATATTGCAGCAGCCTGAATGCTGGCTACCATGTGGGGAAGAAAGCAAGCATTCTAGCCTCGGAAACCATGAGTTAATAAGTTCCTTTGCTTGAGCCAACCCATTGTGTGGCATTTGTCATAGCAGTCCAGGAAAACTAAGAAAACTATGGAGGAAAGAAAAGAAACCAGGAGATCTACTGCAAACAGTAGTGTGATGCTTTAGAGGATTCCAGCCTATTGCTGCACAGCATTTTGCTGGGACAAAAACCCTTACCTTTTGCTCTCTTAAGTTAGCAGAAAACTCTTGCTACCTAGGGAGTCTGTCAGTTTGTCTATTTTTTTTTTTTTGTATAAAGTGAGCATGCTTTTATAAAGTGAATGGGCCTTGAATTGTAGAGTTATATATGAATAAATCATACTGCAAAATATTAAGTTTTATTCTCAAATGTTTTGTGTTTCCTCTATTATTACATGTGATATATACATCAGAATTCTGTGTAGTCAAAACTGTATATTAATTTAAGTATTTGATCAATATGGCAGTTTGTTTTTACATATGAATGTGAAGCAAATCCACAGAGACCTGGGATTTTAATTGACAGCAAATGAGAAGCATAGAACATTTTGGGGGTAAATGCTACAACATAAAATGTAAGATGTTGGCAATCCTTCTCTTTCAATAAAATTACCTGCAGCTGTATTGGCAAATGACTAGTCATTTATATTCAAAAAGCTAAATTATGGGCAATTTCAATTCATTTATCTTTTTAAAATCCATGCAAATAATGACAACATTAATCTGTTTTTCCAAAAGAATGAACAACTACTTCGAAATGCCAATTCCCTAAAGAGACTTCTGCTGACTATGATGCATCCAGATTAAAAACCAAAATTTAAAGGAGAGATTAAGACTTTCAAATTTGTTTGAAATACAGGAGATACAGGATCTCAAATTTGTTTGTTCCAAATAAAAATTAAACATTTATCGTTCACACATTATAGTTAAGAACCATATCTACCATGTAAAAGGTATTTTACTCTTTTTTTGCATCATACCAAAACATGGCTTTATATTATGGAATGCATTTAAAAATAAATGCTGCTATCATTTAATGATCATATTCCAAACTTAACAACTTAAAATGTGCTAACAACCAAAATCATCTTGTATACTCTGGAGAGCATGTCAGTTTTTCTGAATTGTTTACAAATTCTGTCATTTTAAATTTACCCTCCCAGTTTCTTCTTGCCCTTCCTTCTTCTTAGTCACCTTCCTGAGTCTCTAAGACCAGTGCTAATTAATAGCTAACCTTAGTGAATATTTAAAATGCATCAATGTTCTCGGCATTCTGCCTTCTAAATAATTTAATCCTCCTATCATCCTCTTTTTATATTTGAAGAATTTCTGGCCTTTGGTTGGTGACAAGTAAATTCTAAAACAAGATTACAACCCAGACAGTTGCATCTAGAACAATTAAACTTACTGCTTTTGATGCTGAATATTGTAGAAAGTACTGTCTTCTGTTTCTATATTTATGTTCTCCTTGGCAAAGCCTCTGCCACTGTAGTTATACTTTTACTGAGATTGAGCACAATAAATAGTATTTTATAATTCACATTCAGGGAAAAAAACTAAAAAAAAATACGAAAACAATACACTGATTATATCTGGTTCTTGGCTTGAATATTTATAATTGGTATAAAATATACATTTCAATAATATTTACTTAACGTAACACAATTATTATATCTATGGGTAAATGTCATTAATTAAAGAATGGGTAAAATCATTAATTAATATAGGAATGTTCCTATATTAGTCTGGTATTTGGGATTAAAAAATAATTGTTCTTACTTCTTTTATATCATTTATGAACTTAAGAAAAAAAACAATTTCCAGGCAATTCCAGTCATCATTCATTCTGGTGCTTAAAGTGTCCCAAATGTTGCCAGTGACAGCCTCTTTCAGGCGGTCCATGCTCTCTCGCAATTTCCCCATCAGGTTTAATGATGCTTTACTTTCCGGCACAACAGAAAAAGGGTGTGGGAGAGAGAAGATTCATATTTACCTAAGAATGCCAAATAGAGTGATAGAAATAAAAAAATTTTTATTTCACAACCACTGTAAGATTAATTCAATCAGTCAAGCACCATCAACCATTGGGTGAACACAGGATACAACTTAAGTAATAAAATGTAATATCACCAATAATGGGTCAAATGATATCATTGGGTTGACAAGAAATATAACATATATAGACAGATATAGATATAAATACAGACATATATACATATGTATGTATGCATATGTATTCACCCCACATATATACATTTATATATACACACACATACATATGTACATATGTATACATATCTGTGCACAAAAGTGTACAACACCTCAGTATTAAATAATTTATACACACATATGTATTATATGTATGTGCATGTATGTATGTATATTTATAAATCACCCTCAATCTTATCATGAAGAAACAATTAGAAAAAGCCAAACTGAGGGTCATGCTGCAAAGCAACTAGCCTGAGTTCTCAGTGAATGGGAATATAAAAAATGTAAAAAAATAATCTAAGAAAGAGACAGAATACTTTTGTCTACACAGACCAAAGTGCTCATTTATGCTCAGAAATTAGCCTATAAACTATAGAGAAAGGGGAGTTTGAAACTCATGCGCGTTTCCAGAAATAGAACTAAGGTTTTTGATTTTAAAGAAGAAAAAAATAACTGCAAATAAACCCAAATCCTGCATGGCACAAGCAAGCTAGCTTGAGACTGAACCTAAGACCTTCCTTCTTTTGATTATGATAGTTGTAGCTGCGTGTCTGTGGTTCTCTTTCCTTTTTTCCATTAATATAAACCTGCTACCTCATTTACCTGCCTCCCAGAGAGCTTGCTTCTGATTAACGTTGATCCTTTATCTTCAGTGTTTATGGCTGAACAGGACTCTGAGCCTCAAGATCTTTTCTAGTCATTAAACTATGAACAATAAAATGGAAAATATCATGAACAATACTTGGCATGTTGTGGTGTGAGTGGCTGTCTGTGACACATGTCATAAGCAGGATGAATTGCTAACTGTTGAGATCCTCCAGACAGGTAGCAGTGTGTTAGAAAGAAAACTGGCCTGGCACTTCCCTCCCATCCCTTCTTTCCTCCCTCCCTCCCTTCCTTCCTTCCTTTTCTAGTAAGTTCTATTTCAAACCCTGCTACATCCCTTTCACTTAAGGTCCTCATCTGTAAAGTGGGCTACACAAAAGGTAGCCTCTAAATGCCTTTTCTTCTATAGCATCTAATGATTTGACAGTCTACTTCGAGAATTTGTTATTTCCAGGGTACATTTCAGAAACACAAACAGACCCAAGTTTTATTATGCTTTCTCATATCAAAATCCAGAGAATACTGAGATATCTCATTGAATGTGTTGTATGTTTTTATTTCTCTATTTTATTTATGCATATTTCATTGATAAAATATGAATGGCCACTCTCATGATGTCATATTTCAGTAGAATATTTTAGGCGTGTAGTATTTTTTTTTAAATTAAATATCTTCCTGTCATGTACATCATTGGAATATTGAGAAGTAAATGTATTGGTGGCAAGAAAACTATGAGTATATTTAAGTTTTTATCCAAGCAAATCTAAATATACACAAATTAATTTATGCTTTATATAAAACTAATGGGTGGACTTGATAAATATATATTTATAAAGATATATTAATGTTTCTCTATACATATTACATATCCTAAAATAGTGATTAAATGTCAACTCATTAATGCCTTTTGAGAAGTAAAGAAATTGTAGCAAACTCATTGATATCTGGCAAACTCAGGTTTAAGAACTTTGGATTAATCTGTATTTCTGTGCATTTATTTTTCTTCACCTGAGACTGAATCTATTACTTTTTAGCTTAAACAGAACTGGTAAAAGAGTGACTTCTATTTTTAAAAAAATACATTGCTTCCTTTCCAGATTTCATGAATATTGAAAAAGCTCAACTCTGGGTTTCTTGAAGTCTCATCTCAAGTTGGATCAGCCTGACTTTGAACTCCCAGAGCAGCAGCACTTTCTGCTTCACATTTGGTCCTTTTAATCTGTCTTGTGTGTGTGTATGTGTGGGGAGGTATGGGGTGTATGCAGAAAGAAATAGTATTGTGCTTGGGCAAAGAAAAAGCCTTACCATGACTTACATTTTCCACAATGCCTTCCTAATATTCTTGATCAGATCAAGTACTGCATGTTTGTGGAATAGCTTTCTCATTTTTACCATAACTAAAACAAGAGCAGCGTTGCAATGCAAGCACTTTCTTGGCTCTTATGGATACACATACTTCACACACATAAACATTTTACTGGCAATTTTTTAACCTCATCTGGGCCCTGAAATGCTCCCCCAAGTTAATTTTATATTTTTCTGGTTAGTTCTCCCTTATTTTTAAGCCTCTTCATTTTTTGTTTCCACTATGATCTGTTGCCCCCTTCACTACCCAAAGCAGGTACTCTTACCCTCTCTACCTAGAGAGCATCTGGGCTCATGCCTACCATAGCACTGGGGTCTATTTAAGGACCCCTCTACCCGTTCATTTCACTCACGGTGGAGCATGTGTCCTGACTGTTCTAAATCTCTTCCAGCTTCCTTCTGAATAGCATCCACTTTTGGGGACCCTATTTAATGCTTTGTCACACTCTCCCTCAATTTTCAAATGGTCTCTCCCTCCCCACTTTCCTTCCCATCATTATCAACAGCTTTAAAAACTTACCTAAAAGTGTTTTTGATCTCATATCCCTCTTCAGAGGCAGCCCTACCTCTTCACTTTCTAGGCAATTTTTTCAAAAGTATTGCACTTTTATCTGTGTATATATGAGTATGTGTGTCCCAGGAATTGGGAATTTGAAATAGAAATGACCCAGTAATTCAGCATTCTCTCAATAGCCCTCTCCAAACATGTTCCATCCTGGAGATTGTGTCATCCTCTACAAGACCAATCTGCCTTCTCTCAACAAGGCAATAAAAGAAACCATTTATTGTTTATTCATTGTTGTCAGAACAGCCCAAACCCCCTGTGGTAGTTAGATTCAGATGCCAACTTGGCGAGGTGAAGGTACCTAGTTCTATTGCTGTGGACATGAGCCAATGGCATGTGAAGCTCATCTGTTGCTGATTACAACTGCAGTCAGCTAGGAGGCGTACCTGCTGCAATGAATGATGTTTGATTTAATTGGCTGGTGCTTAAATGAGAGAGCTCAACATAGCACAGCCCAAGCAGCTCAGCATCCCTCATCTCAGCACTCGCAGCTCAGCCCAGGCCTTAGGAGATGCAGAAAGGAATCACTCTGGTGAAAGTTGTTGGAACCCAGAGGCCTGGAGAGAAGGCTGGCAGAGATCACCCTGTGCCTTCCCGCATAAGAATGAACCTCAGCTGAAAGTTAGGTGACTTTCCTCTGAAGAACTATATGTTAATTAAGTAAATCCCCCTTTTATTAAAAGCCAATCCATCTCTGGTGTGTTGCAGTCTGGTAGCTGGCAAACTAGAACACCCCCTAGCCCTGAGGGCGTGGCTCAGGAGTCCTTTTCTGATCCTCCTCCTGGGACGTCTGTGTCCCACCATAAGACCTAACTCCAGCTCCCCAGTTGCTTCTTGTTTGCTCTCCCTCAGATCTCTAGACTTCCTCACCTTCTCCTTCTTCTGCTGGGAATACTTCTCCCTGCATCCTCTCCTTCTCTAGCCTATTTAGAGGCTAATAATTCTTTTCCCTGCTGATCGTTTATCATGTAAGTAGGAAATCTCTTCTTCTAGAACATCTTCTTGACAATCCAATGTACCATCAGTTTCCCCAGCTCTCCCATACCACCAATGGCATAATCTTCAAATGGTCTAGTTATTGGTCTGTATTTCCCACTAATCATAAGATTTGTGAAGAAAGCACCATGTGTAAATTTAAACATTTTCCCAAGATTTGCCACAGGGTCTGACAGCTAGAGATAATTTACTAGCCATTTATTGAATGAAATGGCCTTAGGCTTCTTGCATAAGTTGTGTTTATACATGCATATGTGTGTGTGTGTGTGTGTGTGTGTGTGTCCATCTTCAAATCTCCCCTTGGGCATGATGGTTAAGAATATTTACAAAACATATCCTCATTCGTCAGCTTTCCATGAATATTTTGATTACATTATTGCTTCTTTCCTTTTGGTATTAAAATTTCTAAGTGCCATGGGTATTTAAAGGTATATTTATTCAGCAAATCCTCATAAATGATAGAAAGCCTAGTTTGTGCTAGATTTTTAGGCTTTATTTTTAGTAAATCTTCAGTAAATTGCTTTGGCTTTAAGAAATGTTTTTATACAGCATTCGTGTAGGGCTTTAACTGATTAATCCCTCTGCTAGAAGGTTATGGAACCCTCAGATCTGTGCAGAATTTGACAAATCCAAATTAAGAACATTTAAGCATTGGAAAGGCAGTTTCTCATGGGAGCTTGAGCAATTATTTTAACTCTGTACCCAAGTAACTGGAGTCATTAAGAATTGTCCTGCCTTTATATTCTTTGAACTAGGGGAAATGATTGGCAGCCCTGCCTGGTTTTCATTTCCTTCACCAGTAATTTCTTTAAAGCCTGTCATTTGGGATTTAGTTTGTGGCTAAGCATTTTGGAATGTGGATAGACACTCCCACTGTGCTTTGACAAGAGCAGGAGCCCTCTCTTACCCACACTCCCTCCTCTTTGGGAAGACTGTATTCTGTTTGATGAAACACTCAAGTATTTCATTGAACTGACTGCAGAAGCAGATACTTCTGATAAAGGATTCCACAGAACACTTTCTAATTCTTTCTGCTACAATCAACTCAGCTTTCACTGTTTCTTTTATTATAGAAGTTCCAAGCTTACTGAAGAATCATGCATAAAACACAGAAGTCCCATCTACCGCCCGATTATTAACACCTTGCATGTGAATGTTCTTTAAGAAATATTTTTATACAGCATTCGTGTAGGGTTTTAACATTTTTATAATTGTGCTATTAACTATAGTTCATTATTTACAGTATGGTTCACTGTTTCTGTTGTACAATTCTGTGTTTTTTAAAAAGCTTTTATTCTAGTAATGTAACTTAAAATTTACCCTATTAACCACATTCAGTATAATAAAATTCAGCGCTGTCATTTACATTCACAATGTTTGCTACCATCACCACTATCCATTAGCAAAACTTTTCCATCAACCCAAAGAGAAACACTCTACAATTTAGCATTAATTCTCCATTTCCTACCCCACCCCAGTCTTTGATAATACACGTTCTAGTTTTTGACTCTATGATTTTGCTTATTCTAATAACCTTATATCAGTGAGAACATATCATATTTGCCTTTTGCATCTGCTTATTTCACTCAATATGATGTCTTCAGGGTTCCTCTATGATGTCACAGATATCAGAACTTCATTCCTTTTTATGGCTAAATAATATTCCATCAAATGTATAATACATTTTTAATCCATTCATTAATTGATGGACATCTGTGTTGCTTCCATCTTTTGGCAATTGTGGATAATGCCACTGTGAGCATCAGTGTGATCTGTTTGAGTCCCTTCTTTCAATTATTTTGGGTAAATGGCTAGAAATGGAATTGCAATGTCATACAGTGGTTCTATGCTTAACTTTTTGAGAACTGTAAGCTGACATCCACAGGTACTAAACTCTTTTACATTCCCACCAACAGGGATGAATATCCCATTTCTCCACGGCCTTTCTAACACTTGTAATTTTCCTTTCTTATAAATAGTACTCATTCCTGTGGGTGTGACATGTTATCTCATTGTGCTTTTGATTTGAATCCTCCTAATGGGTAATGATGTTGAGCATCTTTTCATAGGCTTTTTGGCTATTTGTATATCTTCTTTGGAGAAATGTCTAGTCAGCTCTTGACGTTTCATAATTGGACTATATGTCTTCAGATAGTTGAGTTGTGAGATTTCTTGATATAGCTGGTATATTAAACAGTTAACAGATTTGTAGTTTCCAAATATTGTCCCCATTGAGTAGATTGTCTTTTTACTTTCATGATAAAGTGCTTTGATGCCCCAAAGTTTTTAATTTTCATGAATCTCCATTTATCTATTGCTGCTTTGATTGTTTGTGCTTTGGGTATAAAGTCAAAGAAGACAAGTCAAAGAAGATATTGCTTAACAAAACGGTCCTGAAGATGCTTCCCTATTTTTTCTTCTAGGATTTTTATAGTTCTGGTTCTTATATTTGGATTTCTGATCCATTCGGAGCTGATTTGGGGCTTTTAACTTCATTCTCTTGTATACGGAGATCCAGTTTTCCCAGCACCATTTGTTGAAGAGACTATTCTTTTCCAATTGAAAGGACATTCTTGTCAAAAATCAGTTGGCATAGATAAGAGGGCTGATTTCTGAACTCAATTCAATTCTGTCAGTTTGTATGTCTGTCCTTGTACCAGGAACAGCTGTTTTGATTATTGTGGCTTTGTAATAAGTTTTAAGATTGAGAAGTATGAGTCCTCTGACATTGTTTTTCTTTCTCAAGATAGTTTCATCTCTTTGGAGCCCATTACACTTCCATATACATTTGATGATTGGTTTTCCCAGTTCTGCAAAGAGGGTTGTCTGAATTTTGATTGGGACTGCATTGAATCTGTAAATTTCTTTGGGTAGAGTTAACACCTTAACAATATTTAGTCTTTTAATCCATCAATGCAGAATATCCTTCCATTTATTTAGGTCTTCTTTGATTTCTTTTAGCAATGTTTTATAGTACAAGTACAAGTGCTTTCCATCCTTGGTTAAATTTAATCCTATATATTTGATTATTTTAGTTGCTGTGTAGATAGAATTATTTTCTTGATTTCTTCTTGAAATTGTTCATTCTTAGTGTGTAGAAACAGTGATGATTTTTGTATGCTTATGTACTCTATCATTTTGCTGAATATGCTTATTTGTTCCAGTAGCCTTGCTTTGAATTTTTTATGTTTATATATATATATATATATATATATATAGGATCATGCCATTTGCAAAGAGGGACAGTTTTACTTCTTCCTTTCCATTTTAGATGTCTTTAATTTCTTTCTCTTGCCTAATTGCTCTGGCTAGAACTTCCACTTTTGACTAACAGTGGTGATATTAGGCACCCTTGTCTTGCTCCTGATTTAGAGAGAAAGCTTTCAGTCTTTTGCCATTGAGTATGATGTTATCTGTGGGTTTTTCACAGCCATCCTTTAACATGTTGAAGAAGATTCCTTCTATTCATGGTTTTCTGTTTGTTTTCACCAAGAAAAAGTTCTGGATTTTGTCTAATGCTTTTTCTGCTTCAATCTAGATCATCGTGCGTTGTTTTTTTCCCTTTGTTCTGTTAACTTGGTTTATTGCATTTAATGATTTTCATACATTGAACCACTCTTTTATACCTAGGTCAAGGCAGCAGAAAGAAATAAAGGCCTCTGATTAAGGTAACGATGTTGGTACTTATACATACCAGTACTGTTGTATGGTATTTTTCATTATGTAATGCAACTTCTTACTTTGTACAGGTGCTGAAATGTAAATGCATAAAAAGTAATGACAAATAGATGGTTTTGGATATACAATGTACGAAGATATAATTTATAACCAGTATAAAAAAGGGAAGGTGGAGGAATATAGGAATAGTGCATGTGTATGCTATTGAATATAAGTGTTACCTAATCAAATATTGTTATAAATTTAGGATATTAAATTATAACCCCATGGTTTCCACAAAGAAAATACTTGAAAATATATTCAAAAAGAAACGAGAAGGAACTCATAAAGGTACATTAAAAAACAAAACAAAACAATAAATATGGAAATAGGCATTAACAGAAGGATTGAGGCTCAAAAATGGTATAAGCCTTATGAAGACCAAACAGCAAAATATTAGAAGGTTTTGCATTGTCATTAGTTGCTTTAATAGTAAAGGGATTAAAATGCAGAGATTGGTAGAATGGATAGAAAATCATGACTCAACTATATGTTGTTTACAAGAACTTATGTCAAAGATATAATAGGTTGAAAGTGAAAGGATAGAAAAAAATCTGTGTACCACACAAGTATTGTTAAAGAGAGCTGGGGTAGCTCCACAAATAACAGATAAAATAGACTTTAAATAAAAAATACTTACAAGGGAAAAGAAGGTCATTATATACTTATAAAGGAGTCAGTTCAACAAGAAGACATAAAAATGTAAATATATATGTACCTAAGAGCAGAGCCCCAAAATATATGAAGCCAAACACTGAGAGATTTGAAGGGAGAAATGGATGGCTCTACATTAATTGTAGGATATTTCAGCACACTATTTTCAGTATGGATAGAACATGTAGACAGAAGATCAATAAGATAATAGAAGACTTGAAAGATGCTCTAAACCAGCTAGACCTCACACACATATATGGAACACTTCACCCAGCAACAGCAGGAAACACATTCTTCCCTTATTCACATGGATCATTCTCCAGGAGAGACAATGTGGTAGGTTTCAAAACAAGTCCTAGTAAATTAAAGAAAATATTGAAATTATTCAGTGTCATCTTCTTCCACAATAGAATGAAGCTAGAAATCAGTATCAGAGAGAGAAATGGAAAATTCACAAATCCGTGGAAATTAAACGATATACTCTTAAACAACCAATGGGTCAAAGAAAAAAATCCCAAGGAAGATTAGGAATTCTCTTGAGGCTGGTGAAAATGAAAACACAATAAACCAGAACATATGAGATGCAGCCAAGAGGGAACTTAATAGTTCTAAATGTTTATTCGCCTCCTCCCTCTTCTCTTCCTCCTCCTTAGAAAGAAGGAAAGACCATGGTTTCATTAGGTGCCTAGGAGAGATTGAATAGATAGCAACATGAAAGAGGTCATAGTTAATGCATAATTTTAAACTTACTGAATGTTTCTGGCAATAATCCGTTCTTTTCACATACCATAATACCAGCAAAATGTTAGCCAGTTCACAATCTTATTTAATATTGTTATAAAGAGGAAGATATGAGGACATTTGAAAGAATGAGAAAAATATGCCATGCCATCTTCTGCTATAACTGCTAAAAGACGAGATCATATGGAAACAGTAATTCCTAAAGTTGTTAATATTCATACATAAGATCACAGGACTATTTCGGATGAGAAAATATGAATGTAATGAAAAAACAAATGCCTACTTTAACAGGAATACAAAATTTGGTAATGGATTAAGTAAGAATTTGCCTTTAATTAGCAGTGTAAGGTGATCCAATAGTGTAAGAAGCAAAATACATTAGAAAATGAGGGGTTTTAAATTCTATTTTACAATTGCCAAAAGAAATGCAGTTTTCTTTCCTAGTCTACATTTGACTAATCTATATTGAAGTCACAGTGAAGCATAAAACTAACTATTTACCCTTTGTTTACTAAAAAGCTATCTAGATTTAATCAGCTTATCAAATTTCTCATCATATCGTTTGCATTGCAAAATCAATGACATATTTTCAAATATATCCTTCCATGTGCCACCAGATAATTAAACACTATATTAAAATCACCCAAAACTTCTGTGTAAATATGCAGTTTCAGGTATCATTTATGTTTATTATTATTTTGAATTGTACATTAACTATTGGTCTTAACATTTGCAGTAATTGTTATTGTTATTGTGATATCTATATTATCAGTGAGGGGAGTATAAATAGTTGCCATAGGGATTTAGAAAGGTCCTGATAGCTCCGTAGTTCTGTGAGTAATAGTATGGAAAAATAGCTTGCAATTTCGAAAAGCGTTATGCCATACAATAGGAAATGATTTAATTTTCAGGTTATTTTATTACAGTTTCACACAAAATGAAAATTTCCCTTGTTTCTTACTCTGTGGTTCATTATTAATTCATGTTTTATCCTCCTTAGGTGATTATCGTGATTCATGTAGCATTCCCTGTCTTCTTTATATACATAGCTGCTATTATATAATGGTGGTAATTTGATACTTCTCATTACAATGGAATTACTTTCCTTGTATACAGTGGAGGAGGCTTCGGTATTTCCAGAAAAATTTTTGAATACTTATTTAACAAATAGAGACATGTCACTGAGCAGATTCTCATATTAAATTCTGCTGCATTTAGAACTTGAAACAAACTTTAACTCAGGTAAGCTCAACACACTGATAATATGTGCATGCGCACGTGCACACACACACACACACATACACACACAATACATTTGATTGCTCCTATGGGAGGTAAAGGTTCATACCCTTAAGGAGTTTGTGGCATAAGTGGATAGGAACTCATTTGTTAGGATCTGCAGCAAACCTGTGGGCTGAGATGAGGTCAAAACTGCATTGGTATGGGTCCTAATCCCATAGGACTGGAGTCCTTATCAGCGGAGGAAATTTGGACACAGGGATAGGGAGAGAGATGGCCATGTGATGGAGGCAGAGATTAGTTACAGCTGGATAGCAAGTCATCACCAGAATGCTACGGACTTCAGAGGGAGCATGGCCTGCCCACACCTTGATTTCAGACCTCTGACCTCTTCAGAACTGAGAGACAGTTAGTTGAACAAGTCTGAGGGATCTGTTGCAGCATTCCTGGCAAACTAAAACCGGATCTGTTCCTGGTACATCACGAGGTTATGATGGTATGCCTGAGGGAAGCATGCGTGTATGGAGTAGATAATGAGTGTGATTTGCTCACTATCCTAGTTTGTCAGACTGCAAAGACAAGCACCACACCGTGGGTTGGCCTCAACAATAAGAATTTATTGGCTCGTGATTTCAGAGGCTGGAAGTCCAACATCAAGTTCTCAACAGGCCATGCTTTTCCCCGAAGTATGTAGTGTTCCGGTACTGGCTGCCACAACCCTTGGGTGCCTTGGCTGGAATCTCTGCCTCTGTCTCATGGCAAAAGCTCTCTCTCCTTGGGTCTGCTCTTGTGGTTTCCATTAATGTTCAGCTTTTTCCTGTGGCTTTCTCTTTATAAAGCATCTACTGATTTGGACTAAGGCACACTCTGAGTCAGTGTGGCCACAGCAGTTGATTAAGGTCCACCGGCTACACAGACAGAAAAATAACTGAGAAAGGAAAAGAGATATCGAGTGGCACCCAGAAATTGTGGGGTAAAGGCACAATGAATAAACTAGAAATATAGATCCATAAATCTCTGATGTCTGCTGAGTACTTATAATCTCATAAAACAAGCAGAGTTTTCTGTATTTGATTACTTATTTGTATAATATTTGAGTGTTAGTTTTTTACAAGTTTGCATACAAAGTACTTTAACCTTATCCTTAGTTTAAATAATAAAGTATTTTGAATTAAAATCATTTTAATTTGCTTTTGGGGATGTGGAAAGAGAAGAAATTAATAGAGGTGTTAAGCTAATATATGTATATAGTATTTGAAAAGACATTTAATTTTTAAACTACACTAAAAAGATCCATGGAAAAGATGTTATAAAGGAGCAGAAAGCAAAGCATAAGAAAATGTTCAATCATTCAACTAATAGTAGTTGCTTTTAGCGAGCCAGGCACTGGCTTAGGTGTTAGGGCTTTTAGCGAGCCAGGCACTGGCTTAGGTGTTAGGTTCTGTTCTAATACAGCTTTCATCGTCAAGGAGGAAAGCAGCAAATAAATACTAACATAGACAAGGAAATTGATGGAAATAAATGCTACCTCAGGATTTTTGTGTCACTGTGATGCACTAGGGAATGAGAATCAGCTACTGTGGGGTGACAGTCAACAATGGCTTCCCTGAGGCTGTCACACCCAGGTTTAAACAAGGAGCCAACCTGTGAGATCAGGAGAAGGGCAGCCCAAGTTTAGGGAACAGACAGTACATTTGAGGAGCAAAAATCAAGCCAATTTGGTGGTAATGAGAGGAGCAGTATGGGATGGTTGGAAAGGTAAGCAGGAGGTGAATCAAGTACGGCTTCTTAAGCCATGGTACAATGTTGGGATTTTCTTAGAAGTTCAGTGAAAAGACGTTGAACAAGTCAACAGGGGGTTGACCTGTTCTGATTTATATTTTTAAAAATTCATTCTGGCTGCTATGTTGAATGTGGATGGGGGGGCGGGGGGTTGAAGGGACAGAAGAGAAGAATCAGGGAGCCAATTTATGATGCTGTCATGATATTATATCTGAAAGAGGACTTTAAGTAATAAATGTTAAAGTAAAAGATTAATAAATGAATTATCTTTTGCTGCAGGTCTCTCAAATAAAGGATAGCTGTTGGTTGAGCAGGAAATGTAACACAACTCTCAAAGTGTCTGAAGAAATGTGCTTCATCTTACTGATGAAGTCTGTTTTATCCCATTTCCCATTGCAAGTTTCAGGCAACTTGGCTTCTGATCCCCTTGTTCCTTTCATTTCTTTCCAATACTTACCTTCGAACCCTGATTTTGAAATAATAATAATTATTATAGCAGTTACTTTTATTTATTGAGTAGGGAATGTCATCAACATTTTACATGTTATCTCATATAATTTTCCCAAACAATACAACATAACTGTTTCTTTTAAATGTAAGGAAACTGAAGCATAACCTCATGTAGGAAATGCATTCACTAGTTCCTATGTAGGAGAATCCAGAATGGTGTGAGCCCCCATTCCAGGGAAGCCCTACTGCTCTTCTCTTGAGCATCTCCATCATGAGGTTAACTTCAGTCCTTAGAAGAAAAAGTGGCAGATTATACTCCTATCTCTGGATCCAAGGCCTCTATGGGACTGTCCTCCATCTTGGTCCTCCTTGACTACATGGACTTTGGGCTTTGGACTCTGCATCTTTTAATTGTGGCTTGTCAGCTGCATACACAGTTGGCCCCTCCCTGCCCCTTTGTTCTGCTCACGGGTGTCTGGGAGCACGCATCCCTCTTACCCGCTTAGGTCCAGAAGGAAGAAGGGTCTTCAATCAGTGCTGGAAACACTTCTCTCTCTTCTTTCCCATCTCCACATCAAGAGAAATACTTAGGACAAACAAAACAAAACAATATGACATTTCTAATCCCATTATCCCTTCAAAGAGAATCTTTTTTTTTTCTTTTTCTTTGCCTCCATCACAAAGTGTGAACCAGAGGTGACATGATATCCAATTCAAGAACTCCTTTCGAAGAAACAAAATTTTAAACATTGGTTATTCATATCGTGTTATTTGATGCCCTCTTCTCACCCTTGTTGAAGAATCTCATACTATTTGAAACCTCTTCAAAGGCAGCTGCTCGCAGTCACTTATTTTATTTCACAGCAAAGTTAACAAATCTATCAGAGTGAAAAGTATATTTTATGCTTAGGTGATTTCCCTCAAATTTCTAATCATTTTCAAACCAATTATTAACATAGTGGAATAAAAATGTAAAAAAACCCACAAATTTGGAAGGGAAAAGAAGTAATACTCTTAATTGTATCTACATATTAGAGTCATGTTTCCCAAAGATGAAGGAAAAGTTCAAACGTGCCAACTGATTATATCTAGGTTTGCCAGATAAATTGCAGGATGCACAATTAAATTTGAATTCTATAAAAACTGCCAAATATATTTTGGTGTATGTATGTCCCATGAAATATTTGTATTTTTATCTGCTAAAGCTAGCAAACCTAATTGTAATCTTAATTATAAGACTATTTTTAGTTAAAAGTTTGGCCCAAAATCAAAAGGCTGTTAAAACTTCTCAAACTAATTTACATAAAAACAAAAATGAAGTCATGTTCCCTGATTATAGCCCCAGTACCTGGAACAATTCCTGCCAGGCAATAGGTGCTCCATGAAGATGGAAGTAAATGATGCCTTCCCCGAAGGAGCTCTCTATCTGGTAGCGCAGATAGAGAGGGAGCAGGGCAAGGCTTGTGTTCAAAAAAGAGCAGCAGCATATCTTACATATTCAGGGTCTCTTCTGAGTCCCCCTAACAATGTACACCTCGCGTTGTTGACACATACTCTATGGGCCTGCATTTCTCTGCCTCTTGGTTGAAACTTCTTGAGATTGGAAGCTCTGCCTTAATCATCTTGATGTCTTTCCCTAACACAGAGCTTTCAATAGAGTGAGGACTCAGTAAAGAGATGTCTTATCTTCCCATCACTTCCCAGTGCACCTTTTGTTGCTACCACCATAAACTCCTTCCCTATACCACAGGGCACTCCCGCAGCTCTGCCTAGGCAAGCCTCCCTCTGCATTTTCAACCTGGCCAGATTCTGCTAAAGAGTCCAGTCTAAATTAACTCTGGCTTTGGGGTATTATCTAACTTCTCACTGAATTATTTGCTATCATACTTTATTCCCATAAACTTTGGCATCATAATACTAGTCAGGTGTGTGGATGAGAGCCACATGTGAGGATGCACAGGCAGAAGGCACCTGCCCCTTGGCACGATGCTGTGCCATCCCTGCATCTCAGCCCTGAAAACCTCATGGACAGAGCCAGCACACCAGCAAAAGTCCTCCAACATATAACCTAATTTATGTAGTGGGAATGAGCTTTGCATAGTTTAGTAATACAATGAGGCCAGTGTGGCTGGAGCCTAAGAAGGGAGGGGGCTGTGGTAAGAAATGAGCTGTCCACATTCCAGTCAGCATTAGTTGAACTATTGTTTATTTTCTCATCTGTTTTAATGTTGATTCCTTATTATATTGCAATTTCCTTGAGAACCCAACCTAATGTGTTGTGGATTCTCTTACAGGCCCTAGATTACCTAGTGGGTATCTTTTGTGGGTCAAATGAAGCATACTGAATTTTTTTATGTTGAATGTGAAAATTTCAGGTTTTGACTTATTTAGCCATGTGTAATGAACACATGAAATGTGGCCAGTCTGAATTGAGGTGGGCTGCCAGAGAAACATTCACACTGGATTTTGTAAACATAGTTTGAAAACAATATAAGGTATTTTCTCAATTTTATATGGATTAAAATACTTTTTTGATAGATTAGGTTATATAACACATATCATTAAAACTTTTAAAAAAGTTGAACGTCAGAAAGCCTTGGTTTAACTGAACTTCTTTAAGTATTCACACTTCCCGTTAGGGTTCTTTGTATTCTGGTTGACGTCTGAGTATAAACCCAGTTTTGGGCGGAGGAAGAGTCACCAGTTGTGATCCTTGTCTGCTGGCTCCTGCCGAGCTCTGGATGAATGGAAGTCATTTCTCCCAGTTTTGGGCCTTGACTGTTCTCTTCTTTGATAACCACTGCCAAAGAGTAGTCAAAACCTGATGTGACTCCTGGTCTGCTCCGTGTGTGGTCGGTCACAGCCTGCTGGTCCCTGGTTGATGGTGAGTTTGGGAATCTGTTGACTCTGGCTCATTTGCTCTCTTTTGCTAAAGATCCCTAAATCTCACTTATATACTTCATCTGGCCTTTGGCTGGACCCGCCACCATGAGCCTTTGCTCTGAGCCAAGTGGGCCGTCACCATGGTGACCCTAAATCAGATCATTCCATGCCCTTGCTGCATCATATGCAGGGACTGGGGATCCCTTTCATGCCATTAGAGAGCTGAGTGAGAGACTCAAGCCCATGTTCTTTTTCTACCTATATACACATGGATACTACTTTAATTTGCTTTGGCCACATATCTTATCATGGGATCCTTTGGATGGATATTGGTTCCTAGAATTACAAATGGAAGCAAGTAATGGACGTCCTGTGCTTTCCACCTTGCTTTTAGCATCCTAGTCATCCTATCATGGTGTTTCTGTCACCATCCCACTCGATCTTCACACCTAAGTGGGAGGAGAGTGGCCACAGATTTCTGGTATCTTTCTCATTTTACTTGCTCTTCTCCCCAAACTGACAGGCTTCTACTTCAGATACCTGTTGGTAGTAGTAACTCTAATATTTTCGGCTTGCCATTCTCAAAGTGTTGTATTTCTTTTGTTCATGAGGGTAAATTGTGCATTTGTTAATGAGAAGTCTCTTTTCTTTCTCAACTTACCCAGGCTTCTCAGATGCATTAAAGAACAAGAAAGTCAGCTTTCAGACTCAATGAACTCTTACTTTCAGGTAGTATTATTCCTTCCTGTTGAAGGGTTGAAAACCATGGGGAGATGCTTGTTTTAAATAAGAGTTCCAGAAAATGAAAATATGCAAGATGATTTTTAAATTCTCCATTATATTGATATGCGTGTGTATGTGCGTGTGTATAATATCATATATTCTTCCTTCTTTCCTCCTTCCCTCCCTCCATTCCTTCCTTCCTTTTTTTCTCCTTTGAGTTTGACTCTTGATACAGTTCTAACCTATAAGGTTTAATGCATTCCACAGGATTATTCATTGTAAAATGTGTCAAACCATTTTTAATGCCATTTTTCATTTTTGAGTCAAGTAATATACAACTCCCTGGGAAATGCCTATGCATTTCTTTGCACAAAAATCTCTGGCCAGAATAGAACTAAAATAGTTTCGAAGGTTTCCCAATGCAATATTTTACAATCTGTTTTTAGCAATTCTTGCTGAAGCAAAAGCTAATGCAGCTTTGTAATTCCTCTCAGTAACAAAGCTAAAATAATCTCTTTAAAAATGCTACAGCCAGTGAATTAATCATGTAAAATCAAAAATTTTAACCAAATCAAAATCTGTAACAGAATGTAATGATGTATTAAACGCCACAGTACTTATTCCAGAAAATAAAATATATATATATATATTTACCGTGGTTAAGATCTGAAAATTATGCAAGTCCCCAATTGAAATCTGAATCAAATAGAAGTTTCATTTTTTAGTTCCAGGTGGGGATATTTGCATTAATTTTAGTATATAAAGAAAAATGTCAACAAATCACCACCGAAAGGATAAGGCAATTAATAAAAAGCAACTTTATACCTCAGTTTTTCATATACCTTATTCCAATCAAGAAAGCATTCTTATGAGATATTTAACAATTTTGGGAAAAAAAGAAAAATATAAAATAGAAGGTAATATTGGGATCTTATTTTCACTGGGAAAGCTGGAAAAACAAAAGTATCAATCTTATCAAGAATCATTAGTTTACAAATGTATCAAAAAAACTGGGCCATTAAGATTAGACCCTGTAGAAATACACTCATATTGATTGTAAATACCTAATAATTATCATGGCTTAATTTGCCCATAATGAGTGGGTAAAAAAATTAAAAACTACTTTGAAATTAGAAGAATCATAAAAAATGAAACCAGGAAAAATTACAGTTAGCAAATAGTCATATATTTTTAAGAAAGAAATTCAAAGTTTTCTGTGCTGCTGACTATTACCCTTGCATACTTTTCTGTGTAAGCTCTCATTTAAATTGTTCCAGCTTTACTCAACACTGTGTTGCTGAAAATGATAAAACTTGATTCTGTATGTCATCCTAAGTTATATATCTGCTTGAAAATGTAATTGTTTGCCTTTAAATATAGCAGCTTTCTAGTAAATATGCAACACCTATTCCTGTCTTACTTTCCACTTGAAAATTGTATTTTTCTTCCCTCTAAATAAGCATTAAACAATATAAGCTATCCATCAGAGCTGCCTATAGTTTTATATAGATATTTTTACATATATGAATTTTTCATAAATGAAAAATTATACATATGAAAAATATGTGTAAGAGCAAGAAATTTTCTAGATATTGCTAAAATCTATCTTATGTTGAATATATTTGTCAGAAAACTACTGATTGTTTTTATTTTACTCAAGAGAAGTGTTTTAGTTTCCTTGGCTGCTGAAGTAAATAGCATGCAAAGGGATGGCTTAAACAGTGGGAATTTAATGGTTCATGGTTTTGAGGTTGGGAAAAGTGCAAACCAAGGCAATGCTTTCTCCCTGAAGACTGTGACATTTGGGGGCTGGCTGCTGCAATCCTTGGTCCTAGGCTCATCTGTCATGAATAGAATGGAAATTAGAGGGAAATTTTGAATGACTCTCACACATCATGTCACTCATCTCTCAGGGTCCGTGGAGTAAATATAAAAGAAGTGAATAAAGAAATTTTACTTGGGCCAGGTGGAGACAGTGTAAAGAGAAACAGACAAGAAACAGGAAAGCAAGAGCCAGCATCTACTACCCCTATGCCAACAGGATGAGCAGCATTTGAAATGAGGTTCCAAGAAGGCCACCCAATAGAAGTCATGGCCCTAGGAGAAGGTAGCAGTGCCCACCTGAGGCCAACATGAGGAGGAGAGGGGGCAAGCAGTACAGTCTTACTCCTCTGTCCTTTCAGTTTCTTGTCAGAGCTTTCCTTTGTCAGAGTCTGATTGGAAGACAGAAGACAAGTGAACTTGGTTCATGCAGTCCATAAGGATCACCTGCCCGGACCACTGCGCAGGTGGGAGAACAGTGGAAACCGAGTGGACGTGGAGTAGTCAGTGGAGCCTAGAGCATCATTACCACCTGTATGGACATAATAAGATTGCTTAGATATCTCTATTCCTCAGCATGTGAATTTCATTCATGACCCCCTCATTGGACTTATTTGCATAGCCGTGTCTTGGTTTCCTAGGGCTGCCATAACAATGCTCCACAAACCAGACATCTTAAAATAACAAAAATATATAGTTCTGGAGGCTAGAAGTATGGAATCAAGTTGTCAGCAGGGCCAGGCTCCCTCTGAAACCTGTAGAGAAGAATCCTTCCTTCCATCTGCCTGGCTAGTCATTTGCTGGACATCCTTGGCATTCCTTGGCTTGCAGGTGCAGCACTTCAGTTCCCACCTCATCTTCACATGGCCATCTTCTCTCTGTGTATGTCTCTTTTCATTTTCTTATAAAGACAGCAGTGATATTGTATTAGGGCTCACAATACTCTAATATGGCTTCATCTTAACTAATTCAATCTGCAGCGACCCTATTTCCAGATATGGTCACATTCTGCATACTGTGGGTTAGGATTTCAGCATATAATTTTGGGGGACACAAATCAGTCCACAACATCTGTCTTCACAAATTTGGTATAGTGATGAAGGTGAGTATTGTTGCATACATACATACATGGTAACACGTGGGTGACAGTGCCTTTGGAATGTAAATCTCAAGTTATATGTATCATTCATTTTATTCAACAGATATTTATTGAGTTCCTATATGCTCCCAAAATGTTAAAATACTGAAGGTACAAAGAATAGCATCCACTTCTCTGTGCTCTAAAGCATTATTATTTGTTTTGTGTTTTTATTAGGCTAATCTAGATATGTTTTAAAATTCAAAGCTGACCCAATCCCGGTTTTATTAGGTATGACATTACTGGGTTGAAATTTCAAGGAAGGCACTTTGAACATTGATGATTTTGAAAGTGTGTTTGGCACCTCCTCAGTGGCCAATGCCCACTTGTCAATTCAGCTGTTTTTGTTTCCTAAAGCTGCCTCAATGTAATATACCAGAAATGCGTTGGCTTTTTCAGTGGGGATTTTTTAGGTTGAAAATTTACAGTTCTAAGGCCATGAGCATGTCCAAGTTAAGACATCAAGAGGAAGGTACCCACTCATAGGAAAGGCAGCTGGCATCTGGGGTTCCTCTGTCACATGGGAAAGCACATGGCAACATTTGCTGCTCCTTCTTTCCTGGATTCTGGTTTCAAAATGACTCTCTCCAAATGTCTCTTGGCATTTTTCCCTTAGCTTTTCTTAGTTTCCTCCATCTTCTGTCCTCCCATAGAGGACTCCAGCAAAGTGATTAAGACCCACCTTGAGTGGGCTGGGTCACATCTCCATGGAAGCAACCAAATCAGAAGGTTCTGCCCACAATAGGTCTGTACCCATAGCAATGGAGTAAAAGAATGTGGCATTTTCTGGGGGTATATAACAGTTTCAAACCAGCACGATAGCCAAGACAGTGACCCTGCATATTACCCTGAATTTTACCTTAAAACCATGTTTCCGTATCTCCTGTGTTCCCTCTATAATTTGGTATCTTTAAATATAGCTGTGAAAAGAATACTACTTTATCATTTGAGGCTTTATCCTGATTTTGTTTAGGCTAAACCTGTCACAAAGTTTTTTTGTTTGTTTGTTTTTTGCATGGGCAGGCACAGGGAATAGAACCTGGGTCTCTGGCATGGCAGGTGAGAATTCTGCCACTGAGCCACTGTCATACCACCCACAAAATTTATCAGTAGTAAATGCAAGTAAAAAGTATTATCATTAGTAATTTTTATTAAGGTTACATTTTCTTTCTCTTAACGTATAGGAAATTACACTAACATTATCTCAAGTTCAGGTTCCAAGTAAGTGTGCTCATCATATATATATAAAGTAACCGATAGTCCATAAAGTACATGGACATGTGTGGTTTTACTCTAGACTCACATAAATTTAGTAAGATGGAAGAAAGAAGGTCCATTTGTGGCACTAGATTTAGCTGTAATTCGTAAATAATTAAAAAAACAGATTATCAGCCTTATATCAGCATAAAATATTTGCTGGGAAAATTATCTCAACCATCTTTTATTCTGAGAGATTTTCTTGTCCCTTACACATAAATCCATGTATTAAGGTTTCAACTTCTACTCCTGTCCTTTATCTTAATGGTGATCCTTCCACTTCTTAGTTTTCTACTTCTTTTCCTTTGGATTTTTATTGGAAAGCAATACTTGGAATTTTCTCTTTTATTTCCTAATTTTAAAAGTCGAGACAATAGTAATTTAAAAATCTAGTTCCCTGATTATAGGTTCCTTAATTCCTTTCCTTTGAAAAATAATTCATTGTATGTCACTGTAAGATTGGTGTTTTGCGTTTTCTAATTTTACCAATACATATTTATTCATAGCAAAAACACCATCCCTTTATGTCCAACATATACATAATTTCTTGGGTTTGGAGCACAATACCAGTATTGTAAATGAGAAAACTAGTGTATAAAATATTCCAACACCCCTTTTCTTTTGGAACAGTTTTTCAATTTACAAAAAAGTCACAAAAGTACAGACAGTTCCCACATAGCTTTCATCCAGTTTCCCACAATGTTTAAGATCTTACATCACCATGGTATATCTGTCAAAATTAAGAAATACTGCTATTAATAAACTCCACACTTTGGATTTAATGGACTTTCCCACTAATATCCTTTTTTCTGTTCCTAGATCCAATTAAGGATACCACATTGAGGCTTGCAGTGCTTAAATTGGACAGTATATCTG
The DNA here is from genome assembly GCF_023851605.1 of Tamandua tetradactyla. Taxonomy (NCBI): domain Eukaryota; kingdom Metazoa; phylum Chordata; class Mammalia; order Pilosa; family Myrmecophagidae; genus Tamandua; species Tamandua tetradactyla. The sequence goes on along the minus strand of NC_135344.1, from coordinate 12,777,726 downwards.
TTATGGGAATAAAAGTTACCAGATTATGGCATGCAATCCAACTAACACAAATTAAGACAAATTTCTAGTAAATATCCAATTTAGATACTTTGTCAGTTTCACTTTTGGCAAACTATTTCTTCAGAGTTCAGTGCACTGAAACTCATGTTGGGAGCTGAAGAAGAGTGTACAAGATAAATGTGCCCTGGCTGTTCTGGGGGTCTGGTGGTTGTGTAAATAAAAATTGAATAAACAAGTAATGGGGGTTAGGCAGATGTAGGGGAGGATTGGGATATTAAATTCATTGCAGACAGTTTGAATCATAAGTGTTCTTGTAAAAAAAAATTTTAAATATGAGCATGAAAATTTAAAAAGAAGTCAGGGTGACCCAAAGGGAATGGAATAGCATAAATTGGCTTATACCCTAGTAACATGCAGGACACAGATCAGGATAAAACTGGAGTCAGGACACACAAATCCCACTCCTGGCCCCAGTGTATATAGGGCATATACCCAGTGACTGGCTGATCACAAATACAGGAACAAGTTTTGCAAGGTTCTGGGAATATAGAAATACATTTTTTTCCTCCACTTAAATTTATTCTGTCATATGGTCATAATATATTTTAGAGATCTATTTGTGAGCTCTTTTGAAAGGAAACAGAATTAATATTAGTCAGTAGTAAGTTAAAACCATTCATCTCCAGGTAATTTCTTCACTAACTTCAGGATATTGTCACAAAAAGGAAATAGCCTATGTCACTAAGATCTCAGCCAAAATGAAATGATAATTTCTTCCCATGAGAAGATAAAGGTATTTAATATTAGTGAGTAGAAATATTAAAATAATTTAAAGGCAAACCTTAAATTCCATAAAGTATTTCGAATGTAATATGACACTAATGTGATTAAACATTTCTTTTGCATCTGCTCAGTCTCTTGTTAGCGTTTGGTGGTGACCTGATTTTAATTTAATTATCAGAACTTCTAACAAATTTAGACATAAATCAACAGGGAGCATCTTAATTCAAAAGTTATTAATAAATTGGCACACTCAAAACTCATTTAACTCTTCAGCATCTAAAAATGATGTGTTACAGTTTATTATCAGAATATTAATATAGGGGAATGCATTTCTATTAGCCAAATATGCAGTACTTGAAATGGATAAGTAATATATTTGAATGTATTGATAATTTGCCTCAAAATAATTTTAACTACTTTAAAAAATTATAAAATTCATTTTTTAAATAATAGCTTCTGGATATATTATCATTTTAAATATTCTTATTGATGTGTAATTTATGAGGTTAAAGTGAAATGAAATAATTGTAAGCATTTTACTTGAATGCATAATAATTTCACATAAAGCTATGGAAACTTTGACTGCAGGGTAAAAAAAGTCATGGCTTGCAGTAAAGCAGTTGCAAGTCAAGTAATTGTTTGCATCTATGTAAGCACAATGGATTTGTGTCCCATTTAAAAATAAATAATTGTGAAAAATCACTTTAATATACTCCAGACACAAGAACTAAGATTGCATTATGTTTGTGCAAAGAACAATTTGATGAAGTACTGGACTTTACCGGTTTCTTTTTTCCTTGCTTTCAAATAGACACTGAATATCATAGACATTTCAAGCTTTTAAAACCCTTGTTGATTCCCTAGTTGAAATATATAAAAGCCAGAATAGTTTAACTTACTGACACTCAACTCCTTGATTACCATATTTATATGTATATATATTTAGCTATATTATCAAACTCATTTGGCAATGTTTATTTTAATTTAGACAAAAGAAAATTCAGAAGAAAATAATGGACAAGATAAGTTATTTTTTAATACATGCAAATTAGTGTACACCAAGATAGAATAAATTGTGAACTCTTAAAACCAAATAAGAGAATATCAAGAAACATGAAGCACAGTCTTGAAAATAGAGGCAAGAAGTCAAAATTAACTTATTGCGGGAGAAATTAATTCACCTTTCAACATTTGGCAATCAAGATATGAAATAACAAAAGAGTAAATAGGAATGATACTTCTCAGATTGATTTAATAGATGCAAATGTTATTTTGGACTTTATTTAGAGATTTTCATTTCAAGGTTTCCTCTAATACTTATTAACTATTACATACTATAACAGAAAAACTAGTAGATTTTTAAATTTTTTTTATTTTTAAACTTTTTAAATTGTATAGTATATCATGTACAAAGCAAAGAAATAAAAAAGCAATAGTTTTCAAAGCACTCTTCAAAAAGTAGTTACAGGATAGATGCCAGAGTTTGTCATGGGCTACCATATGATCCTCTCAGATTTTTTTCCTTCTAGCTGCTCCAGAATATAGGAGGCTAGAGGGCTTAAATACTTTTTATCATCACAATTGACTTTTTTTTCCTTCTATTTTTTTTTTGTGAACAATAACATATGTACAAAAAAGCTATAAATTTTCAAGCGCAACACCACAATTAGTTGTAGAACATATTTCAGAGTTCGACATGGGTTACAATTTCAGTTTTAGGTTTTTACTTCTAGCTGCTCTAAAATACTGGAGATCAAAAGAGATATCATTTAATGATTCAGCATTCATATTCATTTGTTAAGTCTTATCTTCAATGTATAATTCTATCATTACCTTTGATCTTTCCATACCTCTCATTAGGGTTGTTTGGGCTATGGCAATTCTCAATTTTTGATATTGGAAGGGTCTGTCACTAATATGGGGCAGGGAGATGGAACCATCTGATGTTCTGGAGAGGCTGGGCTAGGTTTCAGGATTTTTCTAGACCAGGGACCCATCTGGAGGTTGTAGGTTTCTGGCAAGTTACTCTAGTGCCTGGAACCCTTGTGGAATCTTATAAATTGCCCTAGGTATTTTTTAGGACAGGCTGGAATGGTCCTGGTTGTGGGTTGGCAGGTTATGATAAGTAGCAAGGTCTACCTGAAGGTTACGTAAGAGCAACCCTCCAGAGTAGCCTCTCGACTCTATTTGAACTCTCTCTGTGTTCTAGTTTGCTAGCTGCCAGAATGCAAAATACCAGAAATGGAATGACTTTTAAAAGGGGAATTTAATAAGTTGCTAGTTTACAGTTCTAAGGCCGAGAAAATGTCCAATTAAAACAGGCCAATAGAAATGTCCAATCTAAGGCATCCAGGAAAGATACCTTTGTTCAAGAAGGCTGATGAAGTTCAGGGTTTCTCTCTCAAGTGGAAGGACACAGGGAAAACACAGAGTTTCTCTCTCATCTGGAAAGGCACATGATGTACACAGCATCATCTGCTAGCTTCTTCTCCTGGCTTCCTGTTTCTTGAAGCTCCCCAGGAGGCATTTTCCTTCTTCGTCTCCATAGGTCGCTGGCTGGTGGACTCTGCTTCTCATGGCTATATCGTTCTGCTCTGCTCTCTCTGAATCTCTCATTCTCCAAAATTTTTCCTCTTTTATAGGACTCCAGTTAACCAATCAAGACCCACCCAAATAGGTGGAGACATATCTCCCCTAATCCAGTTTAACAACCACTCTTCTTTGGGTTACATCTCCAGGGAGATGATCTAATTGCATACAGTATTGAATAGGGATTATTCTGCCTTTACAAAATGGAATTTTGATTAAAACATGGCTTTTCAAGGGTACATACATCCTTTCAAACCAGCACACTCTGCTCCTGATACTTTATTAATTATACTTCTTTTCCCCCATTTGGTCAGGATGTAATTGTTGATCCCATGGTGCCACGTGTGGATTCATCCCTGGGAGTCCTCTCCCATGTTGCCAGGGAGACTTTCACCCCTGGATGTTATGTCCCATGTAGGGGGGAGGGCAATGATTTCACTTGCAGAGTTAGGCTTAGAGAGACTGAGGCCACATCTGAGCAACAACAGAGGTCCTCCAGAAGTAACTCTTAGGTATGCCTATAGGTAGTCTAAGCTTCTATGCTACCTACATAAGCTTCACAAGAGTAAACCTCATGATCAAGGGCATGGCCTATTGTTTTGGGTGTCCCTAAAGTTTGACACAGTATCAGGAGATTCCTTGATGGTAAGATTTAATAGTTCCATAGCCTTTCTCCCCTCACTCAGGGGACTTTGCCAATACATTTTGATTATCTAGTTAATTACTCTAGGATGTTTCCAGGCATTACAATAATCTATACAGGATTAAAGGACCTGTGAATTAAAGGGCCTCTTTCTCATTCTGTGCTCTCTGTGTTTCAGTTGTTCAAATGAGCTATACAGATAGGTTGAATTAGATTATGCACTACAAAACAATTTCAGTTCCAGATAAAATAAACCTTTCTTCCATTGGTCTTAAAGAGTGTGTGTGGTTCTAAAATATAGACACTGTCTTCTGTTCTGAATTACTTTTAACCCCAACCTGTTAGGCTTCGTTCTTATCTCTAAATATCAGATTACGTATGTAAAACAACTCTCAAAATCCAGAAATAATAATCACCACTCAAGACTTAATATGTCTGCTCTAAAAACTTACTGTCTAGGTCCCTGTTTTCTTATCAGCATTATCTAAAGGTGATATTACTTTTGCTGTTTTTCTTTGTTTCTGGCTTATTTTGTCTCACCAAATGTCCCACATGTTCATTCACATCATTGCATGCCTCACGACAGTGTTCCTTTTTGTAGCAGCACAGCCTTCATTCGTAAGTATACACAATCGTTCACCGTTCTGCTTCTCTGTCAGTGCATCCTTTAGCCACCTGCATTCACTGGGCATCATGTAGAGGGCCCAAAGTCCACAGTCCATCAACATTCTCAGTTTTAGATAACTTCATTGTTCCCAAGAGACAGAAAACCAGTAAATACACCCTCATCAAATAGGAAATCTAAACCTCCTCTTAAATGTTGTCCCTCACCCCTTTATTTACCTCTGCTGTTGCTGCGGTAGTGCTGATGGTTTCCTTTTGAACATATCTCATAGTATGCAATAGCAGTTTCCCCCCTGTACTCTGGACTTAAACACTCTTTATACAAGAATCATATCTTTGAAGTAATTCTTATAAGAACTCACTCATATTTCTAGTGTGAGTCAGTGGGACACGTAAGTCTATACAACCCCTTTCAGTCTTGTTCATCTTCAATATGATAATATTATTTCTAGACCCACTAAAGAATCACCTTCTCTCCTATTTATTCCCTTACATTGGAGTTCAACCTCATTAGCTAACAGTTCACCCATCTGTAGCTTCTATGTATCTGTAAGTTCCCTGTATTCTGTATTATAATGTCTTTGATTATACCTTTATGCTGGTCATCTTATCTTTTAAATTTTATTTGTCAGATCTATGTATTCTTTTTCCTCTTATTCTTTGTATTCTTTAAATTACCTTAGTGGTTATCTTCAATTCTGTGCCCTCCTCCAGACCTCCCTCTCTTGTCTTTTTTTTTTAGCTGGCAAAATTCCTTTTAGTATTTCTTGTAGGGCTGGTCTCTTGTTGACAAATTCTTTCAGGACTTCTTTGTTCTGAAACCACTGCCTTCTCATCTCCAGGGTGGTAGTTGAGTAGCCTGAACTCAGTCTTATTTTAGTTCTGTTGTATGTAATAGATTGTTTTTCTCTTGCTGCTTTCAGGATTTTCTGCTTCTCTTCACCATTTGGCATACTGATTAGGATGTGCCTTGGGGAAGGCCTATTTGCATTTATTCTGTTTGGCATTCTCTGGGTTTCTTTGACTTGTATGTGTATGTCCTTTCTGAGGGTTGGGAAGTTTTCCCCCATTATATCCTCAACTACTCTTCCTAAGCCTTTACTCCTCTCTTCTCCTTCTGGGACACCATTCTTATATTTGTGCATTTTGTTTTGTCTATCACTTCCCTGAGTTCTCACTGAATTTTTTTCCATCTTTTTTGCCATTTGCTGTTTTGAGTCTTCGAAGTCAGTTATCCTGTCCTCTATATCACTTATTCTTTCTTCTGTCTCTTCAAATCTGGTGTTGTGTGCCCCTGGTATGTTCTTTATTTGGTCAACAGAGTCTTTAATCTCGTGATTTCTGCTATTTTTCTATTTATTTTTTCAAATTCCTCTTTGTGCTCTTCTACCATCTTCTTGATCTCCTTTATGTCATTTGCTATCCCACTTATTTTATTAAGTAGAATTGTATGAACATCTTTGATTAGTTGTTCCAATGTCTGTGTCTCCTCGGGTGCTTTAATTTGGTCATTAGGCAGGGCTGTATCTGTCTGCATTGTGATATGCTTAGTGATCTTCTGCTGTCCTTGCGGCATGTAGATATCTTGATTGATTTACTTTGGGAGTTGATTTCTTTCAGTCATCTAAGGCCTTGTGTTTGTGGGATGGTTGTACAGCAGGGAGCAGGGCATGGGGTGGAGCACTCAGTAAGGTGATTTGTTTCAGGGCAGGTGTGGGCGCAGGTTGGAGATGTTACATTGGTGCTTGTGAGTTTGGGCGCCCGGTAGCCAGGGAGGATGTAGTTGTGTGGGTGCACAGATTTGAGGGATATAACCCTGGTGTCATGGTTAGGGACACGTGTCAACTTGGCCAAGTTGTGGTACCTGTTTATCTGATTGGGCAAGCGCTGGCCTGTCTGTCGCAATGAGGACATTTCATAGGATTAGGTCATGATCACGTCAGCTGCATCTACAGCTGATTCCATGTGTAATCAGCCAAAGGGGAGTGTCTTCTGCAATTAGTGATGCTAAATCTAATCATGGGAAGCCTTTTAAGGAGGACTCAGAGGAGACAGGTTCCATTCCTGCTTTGGCTGGTGAGCCTCTCCTGTGGAGTTCATCCAGGCCATCCATCGGAGTCGTCGGCTTCGCAGCCTGCCCTGTGGATTTTGGACTCTGCATTCCTGCGGTCATGTGAGACACTTTTATAAATTTTATATTTGCAAGTGTTCCCTGTTGATTCTGTTTCTCTAGAGAACCCTAACTAATACACCTGGTGTGCGCTGATCTAAGGTAAGGGGCCCTTTGTGCGCATGCATAGAGCTGTGGCAGCAGGTCAGAGTTACATCATTATGAATTGGGAGCAGATGTGACCCGGCTGTACTAGTCGGCACTTCCTCAGAGCTGGGAAGTGAGTCTGGGACTGTGAGCAAGTGTGGTTCTAGGACTGCTATAAGGTGTGGTTCCCAGAGCTGAATGATGTGACTGGGCGCCTGTGCGCATGCATGGGCCTGGGAGCACCATAAAGGATGTGCTCAGCTCGGGGAGGGTGGGGTGCGGCTGTGTGATACTATGGGTGGGGGGCGGGGGTAGCCTAGGTATGGAGGTTAGTTCCCACAACCTTTATGGGCTGGCAACAGCCTGCAGGGAATAAGGAAGGGTGCAGGAGAGGTAGATTGGGCTGCGCTAGGGGTGGGGGTGGGGGGCAGGCACATGCACTGGGGGCTGGTGGGGTAGGGGCATCTGGAGCGTGGGGAATGGGAGCGGGTAACGGGTTCAGGTTTGCAGGATGTGGGGTGAGTCGCAGGTCACTGGGCTGTACCAGTGAGGGTAGAGCCCCCAGGAACGCGGCCTGGCTTACTTCCTAGTCCCGTGTACCTGTCTGTGCACTTCCAGGGGCTCCATGGCTCCACCCCAGGCTTCAGCTTTCTGCCTCTCAGTTCCTCGGCCTCTGCAACCAGGGCTGCCACATGTGGTGCAGAAGACTCTCCCAGGTCAGCTGCACTCCCAAATTGCTGCCTCAGTCACCTTCCTGTCCCTTCTCTAACTTTTCCATGGAGCAGGGCTAATCTCGAGCTGCTCTAGTCGGCCATCTTCCCAGAAGTCTCTCAAGTAGATTTTTAAAACATCGATATTATATAGCCCTTATTCCTGGTCTTAAATGACAAAACAAAATCTAGAAACTAATACCTGAGCCTTAGTCAAATAAAAAACTATTTCCATGAATAACCATAGACTTGAAGAGGAAACCAATACAATATAAATAGTTGAGAAAATAACAAATATAAGGAAACTATATATGCAAACTCGTAGGAGGCAGCCAGCCTAGTAATTACATACAAATTCATGTTAGCACAGTATACTCCCACATAACCTTCACCTAGATTCAGCAATTTTTAAGCTTAATCAAATTTAAGGAAATGCATTTTTGAGAATTACTAAATGATATGGGGGATTTTGAAGTTATAATAATACATTAAAAAGTGCAGTGAGGCAAATGACAGCAGACTAGGTGTGACAAATTTTGTCAAAGAAATACTTACATATAATAGTTAATTTCTGAGCTTTAGGATTATGCTTTTCTGTAGTTAGTTTGTATAATGCCCATTCTGCTTTTATAATAATATTCATGATCAGATGAAATCAAAAATACATTTTGGCTAAAATAATCACATTATATGCATATGGAGGATTTTAAATAGGTTTTTTTTTCATTTCAGTCGTTTTAATGACTGATCATCAATTAGCTGGGGTATCTATGATATTGCCGCTGTGTGAAAAAATTCTATTTACTTATAAGAAAATTCTAATCAATTTCTTAAGACTTATTTTGTACATTAATTAGATATCTTTGAGATGAAAGGATGGCTCTTACTTTTGGAATATATGTGAATGAGTTTTCATCACTTATAAATCTTAAGACAGTTTTTATATTGCATTATGGCAACAGTTATCTTGGGGAGTCTTAAAGAATTGCTCAATTTAACTTTGGAGGTATTTAGAGGAAAAATCATTTGTAATTTTCTTAAAATGTAAATATCTGGTCTCTGCTCAGTTGTCCCTTGGAAGCATATTTCTTGATAGGCTCAATTTTTTTCTTTCATATGTTGAAGTGAAATTTTCTGATAGTTTCCTCAAAAGGAGAAAAATCCCTTTAAGCCAACGTGACATGAGAAAAGAGATGTTTAGAGTTATTAAACAACTTGTTCTTTTTTAATTTATATGCCCTAGATAAGTCATACAGACCTAAATTTTATAAAGATTACAAAATGTTGTGATTATTTATATAAGATCAGTGTTACTGGTCTCTATAAAAAGCATGTACACTTATTAGAACTTTAATTTCCCCTTCTAACAATGTTACTTTTGCATAGTCTGAGATTTTCTTAGTGTTTGACTTCATCCAATATGAAGTTTTAGGCACAGAGAAACTTTTTGGGTGAATGGCTTTTGTTGAGAGGAGAGATGAGACCCATGAACCATAGTTTCAAAATCAAGACGTTTGGATATTCTCTTAATGTCCAGAGGAAGGCATTAAATTTACATGATAGTATCTGCTCTTGAAACTATTAGAAAGGCAGAAGACCGGAGCAGTGATACTAGTTAGAAGACTTTTGCCATAAACCATTTGAAGGATAATGGTGGCTTAAACTATCATAATGAAAGTGTCCATGGAAAGTCTAATTGGCAAGATCTCATGATTTCTGCCATATGGAAGGCAAGGGTGGGGAAAGAATTAAGGATTATGCCTACTTTTCTGGCTGACCTGATGGGTCAATGGTGAGTGCGGATTTCCTTCAATGAGATAGGGTATTCAGTAGAGTAGTAAGTTTGGAGTTGGGGTATGATAAATTCAGTTCAAGTTGTGCTGAGCTTTAGATATTAATGAGACACAGAAATGACCATGTCTACTGTCACTAGAAATGCTGGCCTGAAATGTTGACTAGAGATGTTGATTTTGGAGCCAGCAACACGAAAGTGATAACTGAGGACAGCTAAGTAGATAAGATTGTGTAAACATGTGAAGAATTAGAAAGGAAGAGGCTCTCAGACTGAAATATGAGGAACACAAATACTAGTGGAATAATAATAGCTACAGATATTAAATATTTACTGTATCTTAGGTACTGTGCTGTGCAGTTCACTTCCATTCTCTTATATTATTTTCACAAAGTTTCTGGAGGTAGATTCTATTAGTCTTCTTTTTTATTAAGTCTTAGCAAGAAAAGGCAACTATCACAAGATCATACAGCTAGTTATTGCAAGGGCTTGGATCAGATTTCCTGAAGTTTTGGCTGCCAATCTTTCTTAATTGTGCTATAGAGTACAACCTACTCCCCACAAAAGGAGAAGTTGGAGCTTAAGAAGTAAGTCATCTGAATGATATTAGCAAATAAAAAATACAGCCTTGCTCTCCGTGCCTTATACTATTTTCTCATTTAATCTTAACAGTCATCTTAAGCGTATAAGTATACTTATTATCTCTGTTTACAGAGAAGGGACTGAGTTGTTGAGTCACCTGCCTGAGATACAAAGCTAGGAAGTAGCAGAATTTGAGCCGAGAGAACAACTTGCTTTAAGGGTCAGCGTGCGTGGCCCCCGTGCCAAGGGCAGAGTGTGGTAAGGAAGGGGGAGGTGGTCGGAGGTGTCAGATGCGGCAGAGGTGTCTGTCCAATAAGGGAAGAATGGAATAGAATCTCTGAATTTAACAAAAATTAAGTCGATGGTAACTTTCACAATAAGCATATCAATGAGAGTGCAGAGGCAGGGGCCTGAGTTGAAAGGAGGAGCTGAAGGGGAGCGTGGGAGGGGAGAGAGTCAAGATTGGCTGAATTTTAAGGAACTGAGAAAACTGTAGCTCAGGGAGTTAAGGACATTTTTTTATTTTTTGGTCTGTTTTACCACTTAAAAAAAAAAAGGATGGGAGGTAGCTGTCATTTCAGTGACAGGGAGACAGTAGCTAACTACTGACTAACAGGAGAGGGGGAGCCTGATGGGAGCTGCCCAAAAGGGAAGGCCAGAGAGCAGGGGCATCCCGAGCTCGTAAGGACACGTCGAAATTCTGTGGCTTATTTTCCCCCAGATTTTATCTAGCTTTTGAGATGTTAAAGTGAATATAAAAATATAAATATCAATGGGTTACAATAGTGAAAATAACCTGAGTTTTCATTTAGCAGCTATCTATCCTTGATTACATTGTTTTATTATTTTGTTTTATAAATGAGATCACTTAGCTTATGGAAAATATTTCTGTATAGCCTCTTCTATTATGAATTCTTTGATTCTATCAAAATGGTTAAAACTGGTAGCATTTCTAATCTGTTAGAGTTCATTAAGATATACTGATGAGCTTTATTTGCAAATGCATGTAGTTAGGTACATATGTCGAGGTAAATAGATCTGACGTTTAACTTCAAGTGCTTTAAAATCTGGAGTGTAAACTACTGATGCTTGTAAACAGACAAATAATATCAAGTTACCTGATGAACTCACTGAACAAATTTTATATTCTAACAAGTTAACACCAGTTAAACCTCATATTTTAATCAGATGTCTGCCCTAAATTAATTGGTATTGGAGAACTCGTGTTTGCTGAATGGTTTGAAGGCATCTAATTTTATGGTAGGAAATGTCTTACACCTGGGAACATCTATGGGGTGAGCGATAGGACTTCAATCTCAGCACAGAGGAGGTCACAGCACAGATGGAGATTGTAAGATAAGTGCAGGAGTATAGATGCAGGGGCAATAATAATGCAGAAATGTGCTACCGATCAAGGCAGGTGTTGAACTTCCTGGCAGTTGAGTGGAGCAGAGGATGCACCATGGCAACGCTCTGCGCACGGAAAAGGCTCTGAAGGACACAGCATGACCTAAAAGAGCCAGGACCTGCCAGGCAGATGCATGCAACCAGGGAAGCATGACTTCTCTGCTTCCAAAGTGAGACATTAGGCATAGAGACATTTTCTCTTCCTGCTCTCACTCCTCCTATATTCAACACCGGCAGAGTGAGGCTTTGGGATGACACAGCCAGATCAGGCCATACGATCATCACCACCAGGTGCTTGAAGGGAAGGGAGGAGGCGGGCCGAGCCCCCTTCTTATTCAGGTCCCCTGGAGGAACCTTGTGCTTGAGAGCGGCAAGAAGTTGAGATGGCATGTGGATATGATATGGCAATCAACTCTTCACAACCGAATATGATCAGAAAACCATGGGTCCATGCAAGATGTTATAAATGAAAAATTTAATATAACGCAGTTGGGGAAAGGAAGAAAGATTAAATTCATTCATGTTTGTATGACTGGGATTTAGAACCTTCAATAAACCATTTACGTAAAGGAAGAAATGTGCAGTTATTGGGCTGAAGCTCTGCTAAAATAGGAATCTGCATTGAAAATGGAAATGATAAAGCAGATAATTATTCCATAGTGGCATGAAAAGAATCCACTTTGAATGTTTTTTGTGTGCTTACCATATGTGTATCTTTCTTAGCTACGATTTTTTCATTTAAAAACAATTTATGTTAGAAGATAAGGATATTTTTGAAAATGGGTAACATCAAAGGATTGTGCAAGAATTATGAATACTTTCAAAAGAATCTCTAACTATCTGTCTAGGATTTGTTGACCTTTAATGACACAGTGCCATCAAGGGGTCTTGAGTTTCCCTCTATCTTAGGAGAAAATGGAATCTTAAGAAGACCACTCGCTGGGAAGATACTGGGACAGGCCTGGCAGGATTGGACTACTACCTTTCCGTAGTGTTTGAACACTCTAGGAAGCAATCACTTCCCTGCCGATTTCTTTAGCACTTTGCTTCTCTTATCTATTCTTGTCTTTTGAAACTTTGTGATGTAGGAGTCTTTGCAACTCCTTTCACTTGGTTAAGTACTAGTATGATTCAAACCTCAAGAAACTCTCTCTCCAGATTGTGATAAGTTGTGTAGGATACACTTGCTTAATTAAAATAGCTCCTCAGCTGTACTGTAGGCCTTAATCATGCTTGATTTAAAATTTAGAAAAGGAAGGCATTGGAAAGACACTGGTCCTTATGTCATAAACCTACTTACAGTAGAGTGTCCTTTTCAAAGTGGATTATTTTTCTTTAATAATAGAATAATTTTTCAGTCCAATAATCTACATGCCAAATTGGGTTTGTTTGTTGATTAATTCAAAACTTACTTTCAAATTAACAAGCATATCTAACTACTCAGACATTAATCCTAATGTTTTCTTTCTCTACTATATCAGAAGGCAACAGGTTGAGGATTTCCCCCTTTTGCTGACACCCTGTGACCCTAACACATACGGAACTGTTCAATTGATTACACAGCCTTAGGCCTTACCTCAAAAGGAAAATTCAAGTCCCACTAGTTTTCTAAACTCTGAGACTGGCTGAAATAGTATTCTTGTAAAACACTTTGATCAACTGATTTCTGTGTAATTTGTACATGTTTTAACTTTTAAAAAGATTCAACATTGTCTATGCTGTAAAGAACTGAAATAGTTATTTTATAGAAGGAATCCAAATTAACGTCTCAGCTTTGTAAATATGCATTGAAAAGCTCAGTTGATTTACATTTGGTGACAGGAACAAAGCCTGAATTTAGAAGCTATATTTCTTTTACAGCCAGGCCTAAAATACTTCAGATATTTTCAGTTCTTAGTATTTGGTTTAATGAATTAAAGAATCGATATACCAAAATACAAAAGGACTCCAAGATTTATCCTTCATCAATTAATATATTGGAATGAAATTTGGTTAACATTTTCATTTTTTACGGACTCATTAAAAATAAACATGTAAGAAGTTTATTTTTAAATGTGTTTCTTACATGGTTCTAGAGGTACTTGAAACAAAATGACACCACCATATTCCTGGTGTGAATATTTCATAACACACCCTTTATGTATCCTTTTGGGATATAGTTTGGGACTCATTGAGTCAACCACATAGCACGTGATGCAACAGTAGTCTGAATCCAAACCACTTAGGTTGCCAGGCCACAGGGAGCTGGGGCAGGCTGGGCTGCCCAGCTCAAGGCCTGCAGTCACATTAGATATGGCGGCTTTAGGTGTGTTGACTCTAATTATATTACTAAAGCATGCATGTGTGTTATATTCAGTTTTTCAGTTTTAGTGGACCTCATAAGATTCATAATGGAAGGTGCTAAAAAAAAAAAAAAAGGTCCTTACCCCAGCTAGTTTGAGAAGCCATGACTCAGGTGGGTGCAGAATTGAGGGCAACCTGGGAATCTTTTCTAGTTTGCTAGCTGCCGGAATGCAACACACCAGAGACCGATTGGCTTTTAATAAAAGGGGATTTGGCGGGCCGCGGTGGCTCAGCGGGCAAAGTGCTTGCCTGCCATGCCGGAGGACCTCGGTTCGATTCCCGGCCCCAGCCCATGTAAAAAACAAATAAACAAACAAAATACAATAAAACAAGAAAATGTTTAAAGATGTTTCCTTTCCTTCCTTCTATCCTTCCTTCCTTCTCTCTGTCTTTCCTTCCCTTCCTCCCTCTCTCTTTAAAAAAAAAAAAAATAAAAGGGGATTTATTTTGTTGGTTCTTCAGAGGAAAGGCAGCTAACTTTCCACTGAGGTTCTTTCTTACGTGGAAGGCACAGGATGGTCTCTGCTGGTCTTCTCTCCAGGCCCCTGGGTTCCAACAACTTTCCCCAGGGTGACTTCTTTCTGCATCTCCAAAGGCCTGGGCTGAGCTGCTAGCGCTGAGATGAGGAATGCGGAGCTGCTTAGGCTGTGCTACATTGCGATCTCTCATTTAAGCACCAGCCAATTAAGTCAAACGTCACTCATTGCAGCAGACACGCCTCCTAGCTGACTGCAGATGTAACTGGCAACAGATGAGGTTCACGTCCGTTGGCTTATGTCTGCAGCAACAGAACTAGGTATGCTCACCTGGCCAAGTTGACAACTGAATCTAACACAGAATCGAATCTCTGGAGTCTTGTTCCTTCCTTTCCCATCAGCCCCTTGTGGTCTCCCTACCCCAAGGCTGTGCCTTAGAAGTGAGGACCTGACCTTTTGGGCATCACTTTGAACTAGGATCCCTGGAGAGGAATAAGGAAAGGCCTCAAGGCACTGCTCGCCTGATTTGTCAATTGAAACATTTTTCTGGTCTGGTTTCAGTGACCGGATAAAATGTTTTCTGATTCAACTGAAGATTTTAAACCAAAACATACAACAAATCTTGCCCTAAGCATAGTCCGGATGACATCCATTATGTTTTCTCTCCCCTCATTTTTATCACCAAAGAGAAACAATTCCAATAATAAAATTGTTTGGAAATATTCCCATGCATGCACTCTCTCACATTTGCTTTTTTTTTTTTTAAGCTCTGGAATGAAAAGATTTTAAAATGAAAATTATACATATATGTGTCTGCACATATATTTATGTATTTATATGTTTATATATTTGTATATATTACAAGCCCACAATCACTTCACAAGTCTTATTACTTATTAATTTGCAACAAACATTTAATGGTCATCTTCCGTGCTTCACAAATTATTATTCAATACATATTTATTGAATGACTTGTTTTAATTAGTGCTTTTTTAATTTAAAAAATCAATTTTTATCAAGGACACCAATCATATTAAGGATGATGATAATAGATGGAGGATTGATAGATAATAGATAAGTAGGTAAACGAGATATGAAAAACGGAGTTTTTACAGCACTTGAAAGAGAAGATACAACAAATCAAATAAATGAGTAACTGTAGTGTACTCTTGAAAAGTTCTGCCAGATAATCTGTTAATGGGTCACATTGTGAAAAAGGGTTAAAAAAAATAGGTGAACGTCATCAGGAAAGAAGCTCAAACACCTTGGGTTAGACGGGGCTTGGCTTCATGTGCTCCACTGGGACGAGCTGGGGAACGTGACACCATCGTGTGACCGCACCATTTGGAACAAGGCAGGTTTTTCTCCCCAGTTGTCATGTTAGGAGATTAAGAGATGGTCAGATCTTGCATCTCTTTATTAGTTCAGCTGGGAGAGCCACAAGTCACCGTGACGGGTTAGTTGTGTGACCCCCTCCTAACTGCAAGGGGCCAGGAAATAACAGGGAACAGGCAGAACGCGTGGTCAACTGTCTCCTCCACGCAAAGGCACAGTGCAGGGGACTGCGTGCTGCTGAGAATGCTCTGCAGCAGTCCCCTTCCAGTGTGTGCCCAGTGAACTGTTTGCAGGCAGCGGGCAAGTGTGCCTTCGGATGACTTTCGATTTAAACCGATTCTCCCCTCAATAGCGGTACTTCACCAAGCTTGTGCAGTGATTTTCAAATGATGTCCCTTGGAACCCAATCTCCTAGAAAAGGCACATTTGTTTCATTTATTACAATTGTGAGAAATATTTTAACAGAAAAAATAAAAACAAACACACACAAGTTCTGCTGCTGAGGAAACATATGAAAGCCACCGATAAGTTTTTAGAAAATTACTTCATATTTAATCCTGAATTGATTTTAAGGTCTATAGTATGAAAAGATGGCATTTCAAGTCCTTGACAGCCAGCATTTCTGAATTTCAACAGACTATAAACATGTTTGTATTTAAAAGACTATTCTTAGCAATTGGATCTACTCATGATAAACATCTTATTATTTACTTGATGACTGAGTATTTTAATCATCTAGTTATAGTTTTAAAGTAAATTTGCTAATTCTATCATGTGTTTATATACCTTGAATTTTTCATAAGAAATCAATGGTAAGTCAGAGTCTTAACCCAGGAAGAGTGTGACTGTATAATTAAATTTTATAATTATTGTCATAGTAAACATAGGAAATATATATTTACATTTATATAATGTAATAAATAGAGGAATCATAAAATTATAAAACCCTTAAGCAAAAAAATAAATCTATTAGGAAGTAGAAATGCCATACACCAACATGGATCAAAAGGGTTGAAATAATGGAATCGTATTAAAACATCTATAACTGATTTTGAACAAGCTCTTAAACAGAATTACCCTTTGGGAAAATGGCACTTTGTTTGTACTAAACGCATGGTTTTCATTTTCATTTAAACTATGTTATATGAATATTTGACAGTGAAGACCAAATAATTGACGGAAATTACTCTAGTATTTTGTGTTTTTTTTTTTTTTTTTGAGCCTTTGGCATTTATTTCCTCTGTGAAACACATTTGTTTCCATTGTTCAATATTTAAGGTACACTGTGGATTAAAATTCTAGATGTGATAAAAATCAATTGATAAATAAAGGACACTGCCTCTGGCCTTTGAGGAAAATACTTTCAAATTCAGTATCTACCAGAATTATCTTATTTTCTTCATATGTTCATGTATGATATTGATAAACTCAACCACAAAAATGGTTTAGAAATAAACTTAACATTTATTATTACAGGCAGATATTGTGTATGAGGATTGAGAATTAATAAGTTTGACAACCAGTAAAAGATTCAGATGTTTAGTCTCACTTCTTTCTTCTTCTACAGATTGGTAATAAACAATACCCTTTGTATTGCCAAATGCCTTGGCTCACCTTAACAAGCTCTTTTTAAGCCTAGTGACAGTCTTTTCAGCAACTGGGAAAAAGGCATATAGTAGGTAGGCCATGTACCTTGAAAGAAAGCCTGGACAAAACAAAACAAAACATCTCTAAAATTAGCTTAACCCCAAATAACTTAGCATCTTTAAAAATAAAAACAAAAACTCAAATGTTTGTTTTGCTTATCTATTTCTGCAAGATAGATAAATTACCCCAAAAACTTAGGGGCAGGAAATAATCATTTTGTTTTGCTCCAGGTTTTGTCAGGATTGGTAAGGGCTCAGCAGGGTGGTTTGTCTCTGGCCACTGAGTGGCATCCAGAGTGGCAGAAGCTGCAGGTCCCTTTCCAAGGCTAGCGCTGCTTCCCTCCCGGGCCCAGCAACCCGATGCTCCAAATCTCTCTCCATCAGCTCATGGAGTCTTATCCTCTAGGACCTCTCCATGGGGTTAGGCCTCTCACAGCTTGATTTTCTTAGTGTATTCATGCCTGTTTTACACCAGCTGGATTTCAGGAAACAGGAAGCGGAAGCTCTTGGTCCAACTAAGTGCTGGGGCTGGAACTGGGGCTTGTTTCCCTAGTTTACTGTCAGTTAGAGTAGCCCCAGGGCCCACCCAGACCCAGCAAGATGGAGAAAGAGGGTGACAAGGTCACCTTGCTGAGGAGATGTTTGATGGGGGACTTTTTTTTACAGCCGACTCTGTAAAATAAAATCTGCCGGGTTTCTCAATCTGAAAAAAAAATAAACTTTTAGAGGCTGATGCCTTCCAGAATGTAATTTTAAACAATAATCTATTGATAAATAAAGAAGTAACTAATAATGTAATTTAATGAAATATTACTGAGTAGCTACCATATAAATTTTGCAATTTTACTTGACCTTGGAGAAATTTGGACTTGACATTAGAAATATAGAAAATTTCAGAGATAGGCTGGAAGATTAGAAAACAGGGAATAAAACATTCAGATGTGCATTTCAGTGTAAAGAGAAATGATGCTTATGTCTTGTGGACTCTAGAATGAAATATGAATGGGTAGGAAATCATGAAAACAGATTTTCTAGCAAGAATATTAGCACAAATCTATCCTACTATCTCCAGGAAGAAGAGAATGCGCTCGGACTGTTTGGACATGGATATCTATCTCATTCCAGGCTTCAGGCATCTTGCAGTTTGCATAAACATACCATCATCACCCAATATTATTTAAGTTAATATTTTCCCTGTTACTATACAGTCCTTATTATAATATGCCCGGCCTTCCTGTTAATATTATTTGCTCATGCCTTCTTATCTTTAAATGTCACACCTTAGATGAAAAACAAATGGAAGCAGAGAATGTAGGATATTTCAAATATATAAAGAAGATTTGAGTTCCAGTAGTAAATACAGCCTTATTTTGCAGAGTGTGGGACATTTATTGCTCCTTTATTGATTGACTTAAAGATGAGATTTTACTAAGAACTTATTTTTATTAAGAATGAAAGTAATATTTATGTAAACTGAGCAAGCTCTTGAAAATCATGATGCAATGTTTTGTTTTGAAAATCTGAGAGTATTTTAGAAAATGTTTGAGAAGATGTTTTAAAATACATTTAAGGGCTCTTAGAAATTATGATAGTAAAACCAATGAAAACAGTAGATTTTTTTACGTGCCCTTGGTGCACTGATATTCACAGAAGTCTATTTTTATCACCTTGGTACAGAAACTTGCAGTCCGTAATGGACCTTTAATTTTTTTCTGGAGACTTAGGTTGTGCACTGTCTTTCTAGACCTTGAGATTTGGTGTTTATGATCTGCAGATCACAGCTGCTCTGACTGCACTTGCTCTTTTTTGTTTGAGTTTGCTTTTATTTGTGTCTGTGACATCAACTTGAGTTTTCCAGTAAAGAATCACTCAACTATTATATTAATTTTCACCCAGCTAAGGTGATGTTAGAGTGTCTGGGGGCTGGATTTAGAGTATATGGTGATTTTTTAAAAAAAATTAACTATGTTAAGGAAATTTATTTAAAAAATGATATGACTTGCACGGTGCACCAGTGGCTCAGTGGTAGAATTCTCACCTGCTGTGACAGAGACCCAGGTTCGATTCCTAGAGCCTGCCCATGCCTGAAAAAAAAAAAAAAAAAGATATGGCTTCAGATTTATTTTAAAGTTTACATTTCCATGAGTGTTTGCAGTAGAAATAGCATCTCTAGATTTTATACACTTGTTTCTTTCCTCCCTTCTTCATTCTTCTTTCTCTCTTCTCTCATTAATTACCTAGCTTCTTTTCCTCTTTTGAGTTCTAAGTTTCCCAACCTTGACTTCCCAGACTCAGGGCCTGTAGGGACTGTAAGACAGAAAAAACATGAGGTGTGAAAGGGAAAGACACAGATGTGGTATGGCCGTCTTCGACTCTCCGTGGTGGATAAACAGGCTGTCACCTCGCGCGGTGTGTATTGCTTCAAATTTATCAATTTCATGATTACACTTGGACATGCCATTGTTAGAGTGTGTGTGCCTGTGCCTGTGTCTGTGGGTGTCATTATCGTTCTCATTTGCCAGTCTTTCAAGGTAAGCTGGATAATGCTTGTTTCCATCTCGCAAATCTGGAAATCATGAAGTTCTATTTTGTCTTGAGATAGGGATGGAAGAATGAAGAGGAGTTAGACTGGGTTTGGGGAGGATGTAAAGAGCACACGTCTGCATTGAGGGTGACAGGGCAGCCCTGTACCAGGCTTTCAGGGAGAGGGAATCCCGGGTATGTTTTACTTTCCCTCAGGGTTAGTTTGATGCAGGTTGAGTATCCTTTTATTCTCTTCAATAATATGAAACCGCAAAAAGCTGCTTTTCCAAGCTTTTAGTGCTGATTTAGATATTTGCCCTTTCTGCTGGGGAGTGTTCAGTAGATGTTTGTGGGTGTCATGCTGAAGGACTTTTGGAAGTGAAAAGGGATGGGGGGGCATGTCTGAGCAGCTGGAGCATCCCAGGCTCCTGCAGAGTCCATTCTAGAGTTGGGAGAGCTCAGACCTACCCCTCTTGGAAGGCCTCTGCCTGCCTGGCATCTTATAGAACTTCAGGGAACACCTCACTATGTTTCCAAATCAGCCCAGTCTCCTTCTTGAGCCACTGCCCAAGGGGTCACCTTAGCTGACCTCAGGGGTCATTGGTACTGCCTGGGTGTGGCTTTGGCCCCGCTTCCATCCTGCTGGCCAGTAGAGCCTCCGGACTGCTGCTGTGCAATCCCTTAGGCTGCTCCCCAAATATGTTGTGAAACAGCCTCTGGTCTAGGCACACCTTGTCCTCCCTTGAGGTCTGATGTCCCAATCGACTAGTACCCATGTTGCCTCCTCCCCATTTGGGTCTCACCACCACCAATGCACCCCCACTCCCCTCATCCCCTTCTCACTTAGGCCCCAATGTTGCTGACTCTGCAGTTGTCACTGGGACTCGCCCCATTCTCCCTGGTCCACTCTCCTAGATACCAGTGTCAGGGTGGCCAAGACCACCCAGCCAGTACTGCTGCCCATGGCTCCAGGGGAAGAATAGCAGAAAAATGGGTCTTAGTCTCTGGTCAACTCTGACCAATGGGACTCATTGGTCCAAGGAGTTATAGCTTTTTAAGTTTTATATGAACTACCATTTTCCTAAGGCTGCTTCTAAGGGGATTGTGTTGAAAGAGTCAGGCAGGGAGGAACTTTGTTGAGACATGAGCTCTCTAGGCCAGATTGTCTCCAAAATGGTCACAGGGCCTCTTTGGGATTTGGCCTCGGGCTAGTGCCACACCCATTCTGTCTAGCTCAAATCCCTATATAGTTCCCAATCCCAACATTTCAAAATCTTTTCCATAAGGCTTCTGTACTGATTTGAAACTGTTGTGTACACCCAGAAAAGCTGCATTCAATCAATCCTGATTCAGTATTGCAGGGTGGGATCTTTTGATTAAGTTGTTTCTGAAGAGATGTGATCCATCCAGTTTTTGGTGGGACCTTCTGATTTGATCTCCACCTTTTCATAGAGATGTGTCTCCACACATTTAAGGTATGTCACTTGCTGGAGTCTTTTAAGAAGGAACCATTTTGGAAAAAGCTTAAGAGCCAACATAGAGATGTTTGAAAATGCAGAAGGAAAATGCCCCTGGGGAAGCTGTTTGAAATCAGAAGCCAAAGCACTGAGAGATGCCAGCCACGCACCTTACCAAATCAGCCCTTCTTGAGTCAAGTTATCTTTTTCTGGATGCCTTAGTTTGGACATTTTTATGGCCTTAGAACTGTAAACTTGCAACTTAATGAATTCCCTTTATAAAAACCAACCCATTACTTGTATATTGCATTTCCTGTGGCTTTAGCAGACTAAAACAGCTTCTCAGACTATATAAATCAGTCATTATAAATACAGAAGGTCCATCACTCCTTCTTACATTTTGCTCACAGGAGAGAGAGGGTCTAGTGAACTGGCTATAGGCAGGGGAAAGAGGGAAGCCCTACTTATGTCTACCATGCCATCAGCTGTCAGTGACAACTTGAAATCAGCCATGGTGGAAGTTTTTACACTATAGAAATTGGCAGATGCTTTAAAATTGGGATTTTTTTCCTTCGTCATTTGTCAGAGGTATTATACCTTTACTCTCACTGTGGCCAATTCCAAATTACGGATATTTTAGCAACAGACTCACAAAATTTCTAAAAACTAACCGCCAACTTTCAGGATCCAGTATCATTTGGCTGAAGTATACCATTTCTTTTCACATCAACTTCTGCATAAGAAAAGCCAAATTATTACTCGATTTCTTGGATTATTATTTATGGAAAAGGCAGATGTTTAGATGTATCTGAAAACTTGAGAATTTTTATTTAGACTTGCATCATAGAAACACAAGAAAAAGTAAAAATATTATAGCTGGAAATTTAGTCAGCTAATTTATTATTCTGTTTAAAATTAACATGCTATTATTAATTGTTGATGACAAGTATACACTTATCGTTGGTCAATCTGTGACAAAACTGACAAAAATTTTCCCTTTAATATATAAAACATAAATTTTATTAATTAATGGCTAGTAACAAGCTTCAAGCATGAGTGATTATTTGTATATAGTGCCAGGATTTGGCAATTATAAGATCACTGAACATCTTGGACATAAAATGGTCAGGATAGTTGAGATGAAAAAATGGCTAGTAAGAGTGTTAGTAGTGAATGAATGGAAACAGCTAAGGTAGATTAGGTTTTCTAGAAGTTTAAGCAATATCTGAAATGAGAGAGGATGAAAATGTGAAGGTGGAACAGAATCAGGTTGTGGTTTTGAGGAGGAATAAGAAATTTTGTTAGTTTTTTGAAGATAGACTGGACACTACCAGTCAAGGAAAAAAGAGTTTGAAGGTGTGAGAGAGAAAAGTTGGATGGACGAGATGCTGGGGAGGGGATGGTGGTATTAGCCTTGCTAAATATTCCTTCTTCAAGAGATAGACAAGCAGTGAAGAGTGGGAGAGAGTGATTCAGAGTTTAGGAGGTTTAACAGATTTTAGGAGATGATATTCTTAATTTATTTTCAACATCTTGAATTGAATTAAAGGAATCACAGCATGAAGATTCAGAAGGAAATGGTTTGCTAGAAAAAGTCAACTAGGAAGGCAAAAGAAACAAAAAGAATGAAGCCTGAAAAAGGAATCTGTTCTTATTTTAAGTCTCAAGTGTAGGTCTGGGTATTTTGGTATTCATTTTTACTCATTTCTCTGCTTAGACAAACCCCTTCCTACCTCTAAGTGTTTACCATACAGTATATACACAGTAAGCATTTGCTGCAATGGTTGATTTTTATTATGCCACACCTTCATGTTTAGACATCTTTGCCACTAGTTCATCCTATTTTTGGAAGTTATCTTTTACATATTTTCTTGCCTTCATCTGCTCACATTTCAAACTCATTTTAATTTGGCGTGGATTCTCTCCTTGAGCTATTGTCTCCACAGGGAACATCTTAATGTTTTCTCACCCAATCCATATCCCTGTCCATGGAAACACTCAAGGCAACTGTTCATGACCATGCCCCACGATGACCTATTCTCAGAGTCTTTCTCAGACTTAATTCATTTACGAATTTAGCTGTTGATGAGGAACTTAGATGGATCTAAGTGAAAAATTGTAAAGGCTTCAAAGATTGGAGAAATGCTTACCATTTAGTGAGAAAGAACACCTACAAATCATTTTTAAAAAACCCACTATTTTAGCATTTAGAAAACAAATTAACAAGTCATATATAATTAGACTTATAAATAAATTACTTCCCCCAGTGTGATAATAACATCCTTTCTTGATTCCTGAGTGAGAAGTGGTTTTGGAGTTGGGCAGGTACTTAGGACAAAAAAGGAAATGCATTAAGAGATGGAAGAAGTTTATAAATACTATACTACTACCACTTTTAGTAAAACGGCATTCATTTTTTTAAAAATTTTATTGTAAAATATAACATAATTACAAAGCAAAGAAAGAAAAAAGCAATGATTTCAAAGCACTCTTCAACAGGTAGTTACAGAACAGATCCCATAGTTTGTCCTGGGCTACCATACCATCATCTCAGAGTTTTCCTTTTAGCTACTGTAAAACACTGGAGGCTAGAAGGTATATTAATAGAGTGATTCAGCAGCAAGACACATTTGTTAAATCACATTTTCTCCATTATGCCTCCTCTTTCTCCTTTAATCAGCATTCTTTTTATTTTTATTTTTTTCCTTTGGCATGGGCAAGCTCCAGATATCGAACCCAGATCTCCAGCATGGCAGGCAAGAATTCTACCACTGAGCCACCATTGCACCATCCTAGCGTTAATTTTTAAAGAATTGTTTAAATATTTTAAACAATGATGTGTTCCATTATTTTTGAATTCTAAAATGTCACCTCTATATAATATAAAATATCTTAGAAAAAATATTTTTTAAAACAAGATCAACTTGGAAACTAGGATATTTTTACCTTATAGAAATGAATCTTTTAAAGTATAATTCTGGGGTGGGCCACGGTGTCTCAGTGGCAGAGTTCTTGTCTGCCATACCAGAGACCCGGGTTCAATTCCTGATGCCTGCCCATGCAAAAAAAATAAATAAATAATAACTCTGGAAGAATTGGAAAAAAAGTCATGTTCCATGCTAACATTTTATTCTCAGGGAACTGTTTTTACTGCAATATAATATATTACAAGTGTACATCTAATCATTCAGAGCAGTTTTATATAGCTTTTATATCATGTCTTTTATACCTCTCTTTAAATATGATATTTTCAGTCATTCTGTTTGGCTCAGCATTATGATACCTTCAAAAATGTTGTAATGAGATTTTGACAGTGATATTTGGAAGCTTGCAGCATTATTACACAACCCAGTCATATTTTTAAAAAGTATATTATTGCGTGGTAATTGGGAACTAAAAACAAATAGGAAATGTTATACATAGAGGATCACATCTTCCTGTCAGCCCATAAAGACGTGTTTTTATAAACTCAGCCAGAAGTACAACTATATAGACTCCTTTTAGAGAAAAGATATTTAATATATTGTAAAAAACATATAATATAAAACCTAAGTGTAAGAGACACTATTTATATCAGAAAAGTGAGGTTGATGTCTGGCTGGTATAATTTGTTCAGTTTTTCTAACCTGTGTCGTGAGATTGAATGGTGTAAGCATTTGCAGTTCCTGGTTTTCCCATAATCCGTCTTCCAGCACCAGTGTTTTCCCTTCTCCAGAGGTCTGTCCGTCTGCTGAGAGAACTCGTCTGCATGGAACAGTGCCGGTAGTTTCACTGCATTAGATAAGGTGGCCTACCCTGGAGCTGGCAGGTGCCATGCTCAGTGCCTGTCTTGGGATTGAGCAATTGATCTTCCTTCTCTTTTCCCCGTATTCCTTGAATAACATGGAATAGCAAGAGTCTCCTACCCATAGGGCTACCGTGAGGATGGCATGCGTTGAGTCAGATTAAAGAATAATGCAAATGCCCAGCACATAGGCTGGGCTCATTTGTGTTAGCTAGAGATACAGTTATTACTAACTCCCAAGGTAGCCCTGCAGATGTTGTTTTTCTCCTTGTCATCCTCATCTATCCTCAGACCACGCACCAAGAGGGATGAGCCCAAATCACATGCAAAAAAAGAAGGAATGGGAACAGGAATGTTTCAGTCAAAAGTTTTAGGAAATTGGCAATAAAAAGATCAGGAGAGGTGAGGTCAGGGCCTTCATTAAAAAAAATATCAATCATATCAATTCCTGATAACCTTTTTTTTTTTTTTTAATTTCCCTGTATGCAGAGATTGAGCCAGTTCAATTTCTCCTTCCCTGTTGCCATCGTCTTTAAGGGTCCCTTTTCTTCTCCTGTTTATTTACAGAACGAAGCACGTTTTTAACTTTTTGTCTATCCTTTCGTTCCTCATGCATGCAGAAAGCCCCGTTGAGATTTTCAAGGGTTTGGTGTTTTTGGCTGTCCATGGTTTTGACTATCTCAGGTAGATACTTTACTATCTCCTAATTTTTAAGGTCTGAGTTGGTTTATCATACAAATGAGGGTAGCCTTAGAAATAGAAAGAGAAAAGAAAAGAACAACATTTTTTTTCTCTCCAAACATTTCCCCTAAAATACTTTGGGAAGGACGATTTTGAGCTCATGCATTATTCTTTGAAAAAACATTCTGGAAAGCCTATCTGTATATATAAATAAAATTTCTAGGCATGTTTCTGGCATATCTCACAGCAATATTATAGGCTACTGTGTCATACTTTTAAATATTCACAGAACATTCTAATTAGTCCAGAGCTCAGACTGCTTTAGTATCAAAATTTGAATATTTTCTATTTTAAGGAATGAAGCATTTCTAAAACAGCACAGGCTTCTTTCTGCAATGGGCAATCTCCCCTATTTGCATTGATTATGAAAATCACAGTAACTGATGAACCACATTACCATTAAAAAGTTAAACTGCAATACTGTCTGGAGGCAACTCTCTCCCATACTATTTTTATCTGCAAGCTTGATAACAAAAGTCAAAGAACATTTGTGTTAAAACTGAATTTTAAAGAAGCAGGATTGTCTGTAGTGTTGTATTAATACATGAGTTTGGTAAAATATGCAAAATTTTGAGAAAAAATTCTTCAACCATAGACTGTGAAAATCTGAAGAAAATAATCATGAAAAAAATGTTATGCGTTAAGAAGTGGTCCTTGTGAGTCATTTCAATTATATTTGTTTTAAAGGCTTTGATACATTAATATATGCCTGTCTGCATATACTTAAGCTAGAAAATAACTTTTATATAATTTACTACCAAATTTTCACTTTTTATGAAAAAAGAATCTAGAGAGCAAATTCTAATGGCCTCTGTGCTAATACCATGCTTTCCCAATGTCTCACTATACCTTCCTCTAGTGCAAGTAAAAGAAACCACAAAACAAACAAAAATACACACACACAAACAGCAACCAAAAACCCCGAAACAACTGTCCCCTTTAAAAATTTATTTTATTTTAATTTAAAAAATAAATAAAAATATTACTTTGACATCAATGCTTGTAAAATAACAAAACCATGAAATATTTTTTAATTCTTTAAAGCATTAAATGCTTTTTTTTAAAAAAAGCATTAGGATTTTTTTGTCCTCATAATATTTAATAATATTCAAAATTTTATAAATAACCAGTAATAAGTTTATAAGAGCAGGTGAGAGGGGTTTAATGGTCCTTCCACAAGGTATCTGAAGTTTTCTTGTTTGACATACCAGCCTGAGCTTATTTCTTACCCTCTTTTAAAGTGGCAGAGCAAGCCACCAAGACTCAAAAGTAAGCAAAGCTCTTGAAATCATGTGATAACTAATTTACGTTCTAATAATAATACTATGTAATGGTAACATGGATTCACTTTTAATATTTTCACATTATTGGTAACAAACATTTTTTTGTGACACCACACACACCCATACACAAAATCCAGAACCAGGATGGCAAAATTAGAATCTGTGTGCCAAAAAGGTGATTTGTCTAACGATGTTTTCTTCGTCAGTATTAGTAATACGCTAGGGTCTGGAAATACACAGTACTGTATTCCTCAGACTCCCAGATGCTACTGTAAACAGGTGTCTGAAAACAGTCGCGGGAAAACAAATTTAATGAATTAAGGTGGCAGACATTTTTGTAATAATGCTGTTGCTGGCTGTAAATAGCATGGAAAGGATTTTTTCCCAACTATTAGATAAAAAAAGAAAAAGGAAAGAAAGAAAAAGAAAAGTCATTGTAAAAAAGCATGAAGGCGGCAGGAATTACCCTGTGACACTAACAGACATGACAGAGATCTGAGGGAGTCCTAAACTTGAGTGAGTTTGGAAGATGCTGGAAGGGCTTTCTTTACCTAGCCAACTCTTTAACCCAACCAGGTGCTTCTATGAGGAATCTTGAGTGTCTTTAGTACAACAGAGGAAAGGATACACCTTGGAGTCCCTACTTGACAAAAACCTCTGGGGTTTCATATGCATTAGGTTTTATATTCAATGTCAGGAAATAGGGTCTGCTGGTTTTCAAGTGTTTTATGTTTGCATGTGGGTGATCCTGCATATTCCCACTGTTAGGAATTTTACAAGACCAACTCGTGTCCCAGTGAAGAACGTGGAAAGTGGGGGCGGCCAGACACCAGGGCTACGCCAAGCTGGGGCCTTTGCTCAGAGAGCTGAGGGGCTCCTCCATGCTGACCCTGAACTTGGGACATTTTATTTAAGAAAACAAAATGTATCCTATAGGCGGGCCGCGGTGGCTCAGCGGGCAAGAGTGCTTGCCTGCCGTGCCGGAGGACCCCGGTTCGATTCCCGGCCCCAGCCCATGTAAAAAACAAACAAACAAACAAAATATAATAAAACAAGAAAATGTTTAAAAATGTTTCCCTTTCTTCCTCACTTCCTTCCTTCCATCCTTCCTTCTTTCTCTGTCTTTCCTTCCCTTCCTCCCTCTTTCTAAAAAAAAAAAAAAAAAAAAAAAAATGTATCCTATAAAATAAAACTCTTGGGTGGTTTGTTTTGGTTTTTCCTTTGATTCCCTCCATCCCCACTCCTTCTCAACCTAGAAGCATTTTGAGCAGATGGGAGAGTAGCGGGACCTGGAAATCATAGTTCTGGAATGCATGCCAGTTTTTATTCCAATGCGGAGATACTTCAGGGATTCTCCAAGTAACAAAGTGTTCTTCACAAACAACATAAGTTTAAACTGGAAGTGCCTGTTCAGTGTTTTTATTCATTTTTGGGTATGAAGAAAGACTTTATTTGAAAAAAATAAATTCTTGCAAAGAAAAGATTGAAAACCACTCCAGAGGAGTTCACTAGATTAATTTCAACTCAGTGATTCCAATGGAAGTACTTTGACCATCCAAATATTTTCGGGCTATAGATTAAATATTTATCTTTTAGAAAAAATGGGGAAATACGACAGTAAGAATACACTAAGGAAAATAAACGTCAACAAGAGTCCCATCGCCTAAAATATGACTACTCTATTTTGAATTTACTTTTTAAGCAAGTAGCAACTCACTCTCTTAACATTTCTTAGATATCTAACATTTTTTAAATATGTATTTCCACTTACAATTTAGTGTGAAATATAAGTCTATCATAATATGTCTAGGTAATAACTTTAGTATCATGTATTTATAATTTTCAGTAGCATACTAGTTAAGTTATAGTACATGTTTAAATTGATTTTTTATGATGCTCTTGGAGGGAGTATAGAATGCACAAAAATTGCTTAAAGTTTTTTACTAATTAAGATAAAATATTCAGATATATAGATTAGCTATTTCATCAGATTATATAAACATTTTCTCTGTCTACAAAACATACGAGAACATGTATTTGTAGGTAAGAAAAAATATATACACAGAATCCCTTATGTTGAAAAAGGAATGCTAAAATTCATACATTTTTGCCCCACTGGCGAATTTATAAACTCATACAAGCCTTTCAAACTCAATTGCAAGTTATATAACATGGGCCTAAAATTACTTTTATATCCCTCTACTGCTTGAAATAAATGCTTGTTTAAATATAAAATTATCACAAATGAATTATGTATTTTTTTCAATTCAGATAGAAGATAAATATTGTTAGACATTCCGATGATGGAGGAAAATACACTTAATCTATTCTTCCTGTTGAGTATTCTTCTAAAGATAGTTATTCATTCAAAGCTAATTATTCAAATATGAGATAAACAATGAGTTTAAAAAATATCTCTGCAGCTAACAGCTATGAAATACTTAAAATGCTATTTGTTGCTACCCAACTTCAATTTCCTCATCTTTGATTTATTGATACCATTTAATCGGTTAGCCTAAATTCTGCCCACAAAAGTTAAGGCATACAATTAACACTCAGTCAATGTTAGCTATTAATAGTAATAATAAACACAATTAAACTGAAATTGTTTAAATTAGCTGAGCAAGGTCATCAATGCATAATATTTTTGGGCTTATTTAGAACTTTAGTAAATACTTGTCCTGACAGCATTTCTTGAGGAAATGCATTATTTTTGCACTTTGCTTTCTTGATAACCTCAAATACCCTTTACAGCAGAGAGAAAGCTATTGAAAGAATTATGCTGTTTCTCATTGTCTGACACAATAAATGCCTGTTTTGTTGACATGATAAAATGGCTTTTAAAAATGCACTGTTGAATTCTTTCTGGGGAAATATATCTAGGTGTAGAAAGAGTATTTCCTAAAAATTTAGTAAAATTTCTTGGGGCCAAATTTGAGATTCTGAAATGTAATCTCACTCCCAAATCTACTGTTTACAGAGCTAATTATATGCCAGCACATGAGGAAACCTGAAGTGATGAGTAATGTGAATCTATCATTCTAATTATTATCTCATTTGGAGAAATATGGCAATTAGAAAGAATAATGCATTTCCTTTACTGAAAATCCACAATGAAAATTATGAAAAGTTTAATATTGTTTACATGAGAGTATGGTGACATACAATTATTGATTTTAAATTTACAGGTATCATAGGATGGAAATTAATGTTTAACATGTGACTTCCTTAAACAGCCAAGAGCAATATTGTGATGCTACCTTTGTGAGCTCCAGCTCTAATAAACCTCCCACGGAATAATTTTTTCATGTTATAGCTTTGAATTTTTTGAGGCTTGTATAAGAAATCCTCATTAGGTCTTTTCATTTTATTTTTCTCTGTTTCATTTGCTTTGTTTTGTTTTTCTTTAGACTACTTCAAACCCTGACTGCCATTCACTACCTGTGCTTTCTCACTTCTAAAATGAGAATATTAACAGTAGCTAGCTTGTAGAATAGTTATGAGGCTTAAATCAGCACGTAATCTAATTAGCACAGTTAGTACCCAATAAACTTTAGCAATTCGCATCCATAAAAGCACACAGATGATGTTGCAGTGACTCCAGCCATCTGACGTTACTAGAGGTTTCTCCAAACCCTTGGGTGGAGCCCATAGTCCCTCTAGATAAGCACGCAGGCACAGTGTTAATACTTCATCTGTGAGTGGTGCTTTACCAGTTTATACCTAATGGGGTTTTCATAAAGACATTACCTTTATCACAGCTACAAGCTTTTAAGATATATTTGGCATGGTTTAGTCTGTGTTTTTTACTAACAAGTAAACTGAGGTGCAGAAAAGCAGGGCACACAGCTTGTCCCATGACACGCAGGTCCTAAGTGGCAAAGGTCTGAACACTTTGCCGTCCTGGTCATTTGCAGTTTGGTTTCCAGGTCAGCTGCCTCACCCTCACCTGGGAACTTGTCAGAAATGCACAGTGCTAGGTCTACTCCAGAAATTCCAGAAATGATACCCCAAATCTATTTGTTTGTTTTTTTTAAATAAACATTCTCAGTGATTATAATGTATGTTAAATTTGAGAACTGCAGCATTTCACAATGCAGGGAAGGATAATGGGTAAAATATGGGCAACAACTAGTTGTGAATTATTAAACTAATTAATTAAACTAGTTACAAATTATCAATTTGGTCAAATCCAGACACATATATCTTGATAATTAGTTTGACAATCTTTTAGAAATACTACCAGTTATATATGGACAGGTTAATGAGAAATAAGAGGTGGATTAACATCCAAATTTACAAAAAAAACTATACCCAGTAAATAGATATGAAATAGTCACTATGGCTTTCTGGTGTGGAGCAAGTTGCTACATGACATGGTGTGTTGTGGGAACACAGGCTCAGGCACAACAGAAACTCAGCGAGTGACTGCTTTATTACTTACACAGCACAAAGGGTCTAGAACAATGGGGAGAGAGATCCCCTCATGGCCATCCCCTCGTGGCTCAGGTCAGAGCCGGTAGCAACACATACCTCTTATCATGTCAGAGATGAGGGACACTTGGGCTGCCTGAGGATTGGGTTTTTATACACCTTAGGGGAAGAGGGCCCTGCCAGTGAGCAAAAAGCATTTATCAAGCAACCTTTTTGCCCTGGCAAGCAGCTGCCTAGCTAAAGTTGCTGTTTCCCCCAGGCTGCAGGTGGTCTTTTGTGAAATGGAAGCACACTGAACACATGCATGCAACCAAGCAAAAAGGGAAAGAGAAGGATCAGCAGAGGCTGAAAGTGGCTGCTGGATGCATCTGTGACTTCCCCAGCAGGCACTTCTTAATGACACATTCAGATAGCAATTATCTTCAGTCATGACTCTTTACCTCAAAGGAAAATAACTCATGGCTATCGTGAATTTTAGAGTTCCATAGACAAATGACTAAAACCTGAAGTCGAAATGAGTCACTTTTTTCTTCTAATTTCTATTAAATCAGTCAAACTTTAGATTGATGTTTGCCTTGCACAGTTTTTCAGATCAGTGTTTCCTCCTTAAGCCCAAATTAAACCCCTTTGAGTTCAAAACAAAATAGCTAAACATTTCTGCATGGCAGTTTATATTCTTAAAAATTTGACATCAGTAGTTAGGCACAAGAGGGAATAGGACGTTCTGTTTTCTGACATTACCAAGGAATTATCCCTTCAAATTCTCTCCCATTTTGATTTCTTCTTGATTTGGTGGTCTTATTCTCTGATAATTGGTTAATATATTGGTGTTACTCAATCTATTTTTTTCAGCTCTGTTACCTTTTCATTTTGCTCATAGATCTTTAATGACATAAGTATCTTTCATTTCTTAAATGGCCATTTATGCACTAAGTATTTACATCTGATTATCCAGCACTGCCATTTCCACTGGATTTATCCACCTAAAGTCCACACTTGCTTGCTAGTCATTCCCCAAATGGACAATGCTTTCTAATCCCCCGTCTCTGAGCACAATGTTTTCTCTGCTTATATTCTCTGCCTGAACTCTTTTCTTGGCTAATTGCTATTCCTTAAAACCCATCTCAGATAACAAATTCTAGAAAACTTACATGATCTCCTCCATCATGGGTAAGATCTTTTTCTCATGTTTACTTATAGTGATCTTTGATTACTCCCATTATAACATGTATCATCACGTTATAATTATTTAAGTCTGTCTCTCACTGTAGAATGTGAAAATCTTAAGGACATTTAGTAATTTTCAGACTTCAAGAACTTATTCCATGGCATGGGACACTTATTTGAAGATTTTTATAATGCAATATATACAAGTTGTAAAGAATATTGAATCTCGTATAATCTACATAGTAGCATGTACTTAAATAGATAAAAATATTTAAAGTTAACACTATTGCATTAGAATTATCAGACACTGTTCTAAGCACAGTACTTATTAAGCATTAACCCTGAACACAACCCTATGAAATTGATATTTTCATTCTCATGTTATCTTAATTTAAATGGGCATGGTATTTACCACGCACATCATAAAGATGGTTAAGTACAGAAAATGCAGAAGATTATAGTAAGTATGTAGAGATCCTAAAACATAACTCAGAAAGCCACACATAACCTAAAGAGCACTTTTATGATGTATACATGTTAAAAATTTGAGCCAGGAGATCAAACCAGTAGTTTTAGGTGTTTCCGAGTTGTCTGAGACACAAGCTAAAGGATCAGACTAGGGGAAAGGTCAAGCCATCCATCTAATGATGAACATCCTGTGCCCTTCCCCCATCCCTGGAAGCAGCTCCTGAGTTTCACGAGCAGGACCCTTGAGGAGGGAGAAGTGATGCTATAGCTGGAAGCTGATGATTGTGTATGCCAGTGCATACCCACGTGTGGGAGGGGACTCTAGAGCATCCCCTCTTCTCTTACTTACAAGCTGTCTTCTGAAAGGATGGTCACTAGTTTGCAATGTTCGGTTGATAGTAACTATGTGGACCCAGGACTTGGTGGAAATAGATGCTTTGCTGGAATTATCTGAAGATTCTAGAATACCTTAGATTATACATCAACTTTATTGTAAACCTTTTCTTTTATGTAACAGCATTAAAATCTGAATTTGAGGGCATGACTTTAACTTTCCATATCTAGAGAAAAATAGTACTAACCTTCCTTAGATAAAAGCTTAAGACCCTGCTCCACAGGGTCAACTGTACTCTTAAAAATTTGTCAGAGAGACCCTTACTGTTTAGAATGTTTTAAAAACATACTTTATTGGGGCTTATTACACACTATTAAAATAATGTGTAATAACATGTTTATTAATTTTGAAATGGCTTTGTAGTATTGAAACAAAATATTACTGATTTTACTTTGAAACCACAAAAGCATATTTGGTGATGTTGCTATTGTTGTACAAAGGCATATTTTAATAATGCCCAAAGGCGTAAGTTTATGAGCTCAGAGACTATCCTTTGAGTAACAGAGTTGGGATGAATTATTAACAGGGCCATTTTAATTTTTACGTAAATATTTCATATGATGTGGAGTGTCACATGCTATCTGGGAGTATAATTCATTTTCACACAAAATTAAATTATTTATATTCTCAATTTTATATGATAAAATTGGCATTCTGAAAATTCTGGTGTTCTCAGTGAAAGTTTTAATGGTACATTAGTATATATTTTATCCAAAAATGAAGAGGAGTCACAATTGCCTTACATTTTTGCCTTCAATGCTGTTTTCAGTGAATCTTAATTTAATGTGGCTTTTTTTTTTTTAACTTTCTTTCAGAGCTGAAGTGCTTTTACACTGCATAGTAATTTCTTTCAGACATTAGACAGGACACTTTCTTGTGCAGAGATGTAACCGCACAGCTAACATAATGCCTGGCACTCAGTAGTTGTTGAAAACAAATATTTGTTACCAACTGAAGATTATTTTTTCCCACTATATCAGTATACAATATTAGCATGATTTCACAACCGAGAGGAAAAATATTTAAATTATATGGTAGATAAGCCTATAATTTGAGAAGTGTTCTTTTGAAGCCTTTCAGACATTAGATTCATCTCTTTATTATTCATATTTATTAATAGTATTTTAATTATTAAAATTAAATATATAATTTATTATATTTATGCAATATATTATATTTATTATATATATAATAAATATATAAAATTAAATATATAATACTGGTTTGTGCCTCATTATACCATATACCATTATACTGTTATGCTGCATGAATTTTCAGAAAGATATATAAGTAGAATGGAATAAACAGTGAGATCATTATCCCTCCAGTTTTTAAGTTTAAGTTTGTATAAACGGGATAATATGTATATATTATGGGGGACGGGCAGGGAAGCATTCTTGGCCGTGAATATTTGTTTAATTCTTAAAATAAAATTTTTATCCTGGAAAAATTTTATCTGGAAAATACAGAATGTTTTTTTAACTCTTGAATAAATTAATCAGTGGATATGAACCAAATAAATAAACTTTGTTGCGGGAAATAGGCCAGAATTAGTGTGATAGAATTAGTCTAATCTACTGTAGACAATAATTTAAATTGAAAGCATTTATGTTCAGCAAAGGGCACTTTTCGTCTCTTTTTAAAAACCTGTCCCTCCAAAATGCAAGTTAAGGGCTTCTAAAAGCAGTAATTTGGCAGGTGAATCTTATTATTACTCCATAAAAATGCAACGATTTACTATCACTGGGTTTCTTATGGCGGATGATCTGAATCTGCATCCTCAGCCTGGACTTCTCTTTTGCGCCTGATTCTTGTCCCTGTGTGCTGAGCACCTCCTACTGGAAGTCTAACAGGCATTTCCAACTGACCAAGTTCAAACTCCAGCTCCATTTCCTTCATTAAGCCTGCTACTTCTGTATTCTTTCCCGTCTTATTTCATGATGAAAAGCTGAGTCATTCTCGGTTTCTCTATTTCTCCCACGTCTTGGTCATAACAGCTTCTGAGTCCTGACACTTTCCACTGCAACCCGTTGTGTGAGCCCCTATCCTGGACTGCTGGGCTACTGCCACCTCGCCCTAACTGCTTCCCTTACTTCCCTTCACATTCCTCTCCCCCAGCCCCGACCTCATTTTTCTCTATATTGCAACCAGGATGGTGCTTGAGGGAGGTAACTCCGGTGTGCAAACTCTTGGTTCACAGCCCATTGGTAGTTTTCCATCATTCCTATCAACCTCACCTCATCCACTCTTTCCCACTCTGGCTTCACAGCACTGACCCAGCTCCCGTCACCTCTTGCTCGTTCTGCTTCGGGGACCCCAGCCTCCATGAAGTGGCCGGGACAGAGCACATAAAACCCACATAAAGGATTTACACTTGTTTTCTCCTCAACTTGTCACCCTCTTCTCCAGAGACAAGGACCTGACTTGATCTGTCCATTTATTCACTTCTCTGTTTAAATGGCAGCGCCTCGAGGAGCTCTCTCCTGGCCACTCTCTCTACACATTTTCTTACTATACTGACTCCAAATTCTTGACCCTGCCTTCTTTGTCATTATATTCCTAATCACTTCCTTGTGTCCAATTATATATATGTATATATGATTTATAGCTCATATTTATTCATGTCTTCCCTAGGATTTAATTAACCTGGGAGCAGGGACTGTGTCTTCTCTGTTTCCTGCCTGTAGCCCTGATACCTGAGATAGTACCTGGTATAAAGAAGGAAATTAATAAATATTTATTGAATGAATAAATGAAAAATTGCCAAGAAACACTATGACAGTTCAATAATTTAACTGAATATTAAAAACTGTTGATGGAAAATATTAGTATCCATCAATTCTTTAAGAGATGGAGATAGAGACAGATAGCCAAGGAGATAGATGAAGAGACAGAGAGAGAATTGATGTGTAAACCATGTTATCACTCTGGAATGTAAATTCATTTTAGTCACTGTAGTTTAACAAGTACAAT
Organism: Tamandua tetradactyla; assembly: GCF_023851605.1. Classification (NCBI taxonomy): domain Eukaryota; kingdom Metazoa; phylum Chordata; class Mammalia; order Pilosa; family Myrmecophagidae; genus Tamandua; species Tamandua tetradactyla. The sequence continues at coordinate 12,741,315 of NC_135344.1, read as the reverse complement.
AAAACATCCTTTAATATTTTCAAGTTTGTATAATGTGAGTTATCAAACCAGCTTGTTCATTAATTGGCCCATCCTATTCAAGAAAGGTAATGTGATTATTTTGACAATTTTACTTTGGATTAAGTGTATAATATTTGAAATGCCAAGAAATTTTAAGTCTTGGCAGGGATGTTCCATGTGTTAGAGTGTTATGTTCCTTGTACTTTTGTGGAAGATACAAACAGCCGTAGAAAATGAGATATTCTACCAGGACAGAAGACAGGAAAAGAAAGTTGGAATAATTGTGATTAATAGGACTGTCATATAATATATATTCGAAATTTCATATTCACTAGTAAGAGGAACTACTTTAGAATCAGGATGCTCTATTTTTAGAAATAATTTAATAGTAGAGTTTGAGAATGTTCAAATTTATCGCTATCAAATGATCGTGGATCATATTTATCTTATACTGACAACTTCACTGAGTTAACTGGTTAGTAAACAAATCTGTGTAATTTGCTCACTAAGTAAATCAACTTCACAAGATAAAAGTACATTTTCAAAATTTATATTATTATATCAACAAGTCCTATATATCAGGACTCATTGTCAACAAACACTGTATTTTCACCCTTAGGGTGCATCTCAGTATGAACTGTTGAATTTATCTAGTACCACAATGAACATTCAATCCAGTGTCTCTTCCTCTGAAGAAATAGAACATTCTGAGAAGTCACTATTCTGGCCATATAATCTTGGGGTTTCACAAACTGTGGATCAGGTAAACTGTATTTTCGTCTTCCCCTTGGTCATCAATTTGTATAACTACAAATTTAATATTAAAAAATATTTAATAGTACAAATATTTAAAAATTGTGTGTAATTAAGTGCCTCAAAATGCAAATTTATAATTGGAACACATGGTACCTCTTCAGCTGTTCTAACAACTTTGTAATTCTGAATGTCATCATAAGATGGAAAAGACATAGCAGATATAATGGATGATGTTTTAAATTTCCCACTGCAACATAAGATACTTTATAGCTACTCTGGATCCTTAAAATTTATCTTTATTATAAATTTTATAATATTAGAACTTCCAGCTGGAGATCAATAAATGCAAAAATGGAGTACAGGGCTCATTGTGATAGTAATTAAATTTCCATTGCATTTATTGCATGAGGAAGGGAGACAAGAAACTGAGAACAATTATCTATAACAATGGGATACAATTTATTTCTTCCTTGATTCCTTCTAAAGGACCCAGAGGGGTACTAGTTTCAGAAGCAACTGTTTGTACTTAGTATTAAAATAGTTTGTTTTACTTAAACAATCTAATTAGACTGAATTTCGTAGTAGTAAATTATATTTAAGATGGAACTGATAATGTACCAAATAAAAATTACACAGTTGGCTAAGTTCCCTGAATGCATAGCAGTGTCATATATCATAACTCTTGTGATCAAAGATGGTTATTACCCTTCGTAGCACATTGAATTTGGATGTCTTTGAGAAATTTATTTGAATATATCTAGCAAATGGAAACTCAGGACTCTGAGCCCAAGTAGAGGTAAAAATACAAAAGAAGAGGAGATAATCCAAGGAGAAATTGATGAGAGAAAAGCTATGAGCCAAGGACAGAATAAGGGAAAAAATCAAGAGAGAAAAAATAGGAAACACAAAGATGAAATAATTCAAGAAATACAAAGATTCTCAGAAGAGATAATTCAAGAAATACAAAGATTCTCAGAAGAGATTACAGTCAAAGTCCAAGGGGATACACTCAAGAAATAAATGGTGTACCATATCAAATCCAAACGAAAGGCTGTTAAAATGTCTTTAATTTACTTTGAAATATTAAAGCATAGATGCTGCAATACTCTGCAGGGGTTACTTTAAGCTATGATCACAGCATGGGATCAGTTGTGCTATCACAGGTTTACAGCCCATGTTATTTAGTGTGCCTTTAGCAATCCTTTACTCTAGAGGCAGAGCCAAACTGTGCTCACCTAACATTATCAGTTAATATCACAGACTTTACAAAATACGATAAATAATATTATAAATCACTTTTCATTACTGAAATCAGTGGTTTTTGTGAAATGTAAATTAGCTAAAATATTTTAGAGACACGCCTTACCTGCAAACTATAAGATTCCAGAATATTCAGCAATCTGCGGTCTGTAGGTAGAGCCAGTTGACTGATTTCTAAATTGTTCTGTGAATTTAGAGGATTCTGCTTGCCAGTTAGCCTTAACTGAATCTTGATGTTAGAATAATGTCTCACTTTTCTTAAGTGAAACTGTTATGTAAACAGGGAACTGGAATTCCCTTGAGCCTGCAAAACAAGTTGTATAATTGTTTTGGTGTCTGCCTGCTAAAACTATTTGTATACTAAATAGCTACATGTGTGACAGATTTTCATCTTTAGACATTCCTTTATTAAAACTGAAAACATGGCTGTAGGAGCCTCAAACATAAAAACAGAGATGATTATCTTCTACAAAGAAGCCAAGAGCTGTGAATGACCAAATGGCTTCTCAGTTTGCAACTGACACCCAGTGAGCTGAGGACTAAAATGAATCCACTAGAATTTTCTGTATGGAGGCTCTCATTTGCATGTGCCAGGAAAGCTTTAGTGTTATAGTGGGAGCATCAACCTACCTCAGCAGTCTGAGGAATGAATGGCAAGTGAGAAAGCTGGAAAAATGCCTAATTTGAAAAAAGATCCTATTCTCATTCCCCAGTGTATGCTTCTATTGTGATAAATAGAGTTGAATTTTTCTACATTGTAAGGTTGAAGGGGACAAAAATATTTAAAACCAGAGACTTTAAAACATGAAAAGTCTTGCTTTTATATTAATAAAAATATATAACAGTGATGTAGGCACCAATTTTTATAACTAACATTAGATATTTCAACAATCCTAGTTTATTTCAAACATGTAGTCATTTAACTCCCGCAACTGTGGAGCGGCATTCTCCTCTACCGGATAGTGCTTATGGACCCTGGATATTATTCTCCTCTTTATCAGAGATCTAAGTTTATCTCGAATCTTCAAAATTTCTCAAGTTATGACTCCAAAATCATGTCTGCATTTTCATTCTTCTTTACTTTGTATGACTTTTTCTTCAACCCCAATTGTGCATGGAGTTCATGTCAATTTTTGCATCATGCCAGGATTCACAAAAATAAGTTAAAAAGCCAGGTTCTTTCTAAATCCTCTGACAGCGAGACTTAATATCCCCCCATTAACACAATCCTAATAAATTCTTCACTGAATATGTAAGCTCTGCAAGTAATTGCTCATATTTAAATAAAGAAGTCCCCACATTATTTTGTTAGGTGAACGCAACCAAATTGTAATGGCAGAGTTGTTGAGATGCTCAGCATGCTGTGTATTGAGGCAGCAGCAAATGGATGTGAAATGCTTTCATTATTTCCAGTCTTCCACATAGAGACGTCAGTGGCAGTAGCAATTTCTTGCTAGTAATGTTTGACTTAATTGAACTGCCCTTCCTGGATGATAGTTTTATTAAATCAATGTTACAACACACAGGTCTAATGGAAGAATGGTGATTAGATGTAAATTTTACGCTGTGATTACTCTCCTAGGAGTTTAATATTCTACTTTGTGTTTCAAAGCTTATTATTATTTTAGAGTCCTTTTGGCTAAAATTTGAAAATTCAATGAAACAAATGAATCCCAGGATTCTTATTACACACAAAAAGCAATACAATGTAAATTTATTGCACTGAATTGGAAATACTAGATATTGCCTATTTGTTCATTACTTGTGTATTCTTTTGAGTTATTGGAATTGTACAGTACTGCTTTTACAAAATATCAGCCATTAAATAAAGATCTTCAATCAGTTAACCAGATACCTTACCACTCACTTATGATGCCATCTATTTTGCTTTTTGTAAATATTGATGGGTGTTTTTTAATTAATGTCTTTACTAATTGCCTGCAAAACTTCCAAGCAACTAGTCTGGTCAACAAACATTGCAGTTTAAGATGCTCCAGGGTGCTATTCCTACACAGAATCTTTGAATAACTAGCAAAATTGGCAGAACCATCTTTTTCAGAATGCTGGAAAACAGTTAAAGAGTTACAGTAGCTGGGTGAGTATCAGATCAAGAAAATGCAGTTTTAAAAACAGAAGCTCATTGGAGCTTTAGTATTTTAGGAAATGCTCATGGCACCCTTGCTGCCTCCCTCCCCGTCCCCTTCCCCAGTGTAGTGTGGAGCCAGCGTGTGTGGCCATTATGCTCTCCAGCCCAGTTCCAGATGAAGTAGAATAACCCCTACGTACTGCAGTGTTTATGTGTCCATGCCAGTCTGTCAGGTGGCAGCCTGGGGGACTGAGCCAGGCCACTCTTCTATGGTTCACCCTCCCAGAATGTGCCCTGCAGGCAGAAGACTCTTGCAGAGAGCCAATGCAGTGTTAGAAACAATTAAGTCAAAGCACTGGGGGGCAAAGAATTGCTGCTCTAAGTCCTAATACAGAGACCTAGGAGGGGGAAATAGTATGACATAGGCTTTGAAGGGGCATTTAAATTCCTTTTAGTGGGGTCATTCACAAGCCACAAATGAGTGCAAACTTATAACAAGACACAGGCTCAGAAAGGAAAGGAGGACCCTTCACTGCATTTTCAATTTGTGCAGATCTTCTTGAGAGGAGGGCTAAATTCTGAAGGAAAGCACCAGCCAAAGAAAAGTCTATTTGAAAAGACTGTCAAAAGCATTTTTTTTTCTTTTTGTATTGATTTGTTTGTTTTTATTAACCCTAAAGAAAATCTCTATCATATCATTAGCTGGATATAAACTTAAGGAACTGACAGCTGAGAAACTTAAACCCAGAGTTAAGCTTTTAAAATATTAAAATATACAGTGTATGACAAAAGATTGCAAGACAAAGAGCAAATGATCATCCATACAAGGATAACATAAAAATCCAGAAACAATCAATCAAGACCAGACTTTTAACATACCAGAAAAAATGTAACAAAATGATCCTTAATATACTCAAGAAGATAAAGGAAAACACAGAGAACGAACTAAAGGATATCAGGAAAGCAATGAATGAACAATATGAGAATCTCAATGAACAGACACAGATTTTAAAAAGTGAACAAACAGAAATAATGAGTTGATGAACACAATACCTGAAATGAAAACTTCCCTAGAGGTTTTTAACAGCAGATTGGAGCTGGCAGCACAGAGAATAAGTGAACTAAAACACAACACAAAATGTTTCAGGCTAAGGAGGAGAAAAAAAAAATAAATGGAGAAAAAGTGAACGGAGTTTAAGGAACTTATTGGACATGATGTAGCGTGCCTATTTACACAGTCTAGAAGTCCCAGAAGCAGAAGAAAGAGATAAGTGGGTAGAACAAACATTCAAAGAAATAATGGCAGAAAACGTCCCACATTTAATGGAAGATGTGAATTTGCACATTTAAGAATCACGACAAACCCCAAACAGTATTAAACTCAAAGAGAACCATGCTCATCAATGCAGTCAAACTATCGAGTGTTAAGGACACAGAAAGAGTTAAGAAAGTGGCATGTTCTTACTGGAAAGGGGTTTCCAGCAAGATTAAGTCCCAATTTCTAATTGGAAACCATCGAGACAAGATGAAAGTGGGATGAAATATTTAACATGCTGAAGTAAAGAAAAACAATTGCTAACCAAGAATTTTATATCCAGTGAGACTGTCTTTCAAAAGTGAGTGAGAAAGTGGTGCAACAGTGGCTCAGTGGCAGAATTTTTGCCTGCCATGCTGATGACCCAGATTCAATTCCAGTGCCTACCCATGGGGAAAAAAAAAAGTGAATGAGAGATTAGTATTACTAGATTAAAAAAAAAAATCTTAACATTACCAGATTAAAAAGGAAAAAAAAAAAAGCTGAGGGAATTATTTACCTCTAGACCTACCCTAGAAAGCAATGTTAAAGGGAGTTCTTCAGACTGAAAGGAAGGGACACACAACCCTGGATCAGAGCAGCATAAATACATAAAGACCTCCAGGAAAGATGACCATATGGGTAATTTTAAATTCCAGTGCTATTATATTGCATTTTAGATATGTAACTCCACTTTTTACATTATAGGGGTTATAAAATGTGAATGCATAGGAAATAATGATGAATGATTTGAACATACAATATATAAAGATATAATCTGTAACTAGAAAAAAAGGTTTGGGGACAGAGGGTTATAGGAGCAGTGTAGGTGTATGCTATTGAAGTTAAATTGTTATCAAATCAAATTTAATTGTTATAGATTTAGAATATTAAATTTAAGCAGCATATTAGCCATAAGGAAAATATTACCCTACAAAATATCAAATAGATATGAAAATAAGCAGAATAATTGAGGGGCAGAATGGCATAAGATTTCAGAGATCAAAAATCAAAATGTCAGAAGAAAATCCTGTAGTAACAGTGGTTTCTTTAAAAGTAAAATGATTAGACTTTTCAGTCAAAAGGTAAAGATTGGCAGAAAGGGTAGAAAAGAATGACCCAATTATATGTTGTAAACATAAGACTCCTCTTAAAGCCAAGTAGTTTGAGAGTGAAAGGATGGAAAAATACATACGATACAAATAGTAAACAAAAGAGAGTGGGGAGAGCTGTACTAATATTATTGAATATATTATTTAAAGTAGACTTTTAGTCAAAAACTGCTGTGAGGGATAAAGAAAGTCACTCTAGACTGATAAAATGTTCAATTCATTTTATGAATATTTAATTCATAATTATAAATATATAAAAACCTAATGGCAGGGCCCCCAAATTATATGAAGCTAATAATGATAGATTTGAAGGGAGAAATAGATGGGTCTACATTGGTAGTAGGAGTCTTTAATACGTCACCTTCAGTAATGGATATAGCATCTAAACAGAAAGCCAACAGGGGAATGGAAGACTTAAGTGATGCTATAAACCAACTAGACCTAAAAAGCATATATAGAACATTTCACCCAACAGCAGCAGAATGCACATCTTCTCTACTGCACATGGGCCATTCCCCATGCTATAATATATGTTAGGTCACAAAACAAGTCTCAGTAAATTTAAAAATTTGAAGTCATGCAATGTATCTTCTCCAACCACCAGAATGATGCTAAAAACAGTAACAGAAGAAGAACTGGACAATTCACAAAAATGCATAAAAAAAAAAAACACTCTTAACTAATTGGTCAAAGGGAAAATCACAAGGGAAATAAGGAAATATCTTACCACAATTAAAAATGAAAACAGAACATACAAAACATATGGTGTTCAGCAAAGGCAGTGCTGAAAAAGAACATTATACCTCTGAATATATTATAAAAGAGTAAAGATCTCAAATCAGATACCTAATCTTACATCTAGACAAAAAAAGAGCATGCTAAGTGAGCAGAAGGAAGGAAATATCAAAGATTATGATAGAGATTTGTGAATGACAGAAATAAAAACCCATAGAGAAAACTGAAATGAAGCGTTGGTTCTCTGAAAAGATCAATAAAATTTGCAAAACTTTAACTAGACTGCCAAAGGGAAAAAAAGAGAGAGCAGATACAAATAACCAAAACCAGTAGTGAATGGTGGAACATTATACTGACTATGTTAGGTTAACTAACTTTTTAATCAAAGAAATAAAAAAATGATAAGAGGATACTATGAATAATTGCACACTAACAAATTTGAAAGCCTAAAGTACACAAATTCCTATAAACTCACAAACTACCTGCACAGACTGAAAAAGAAATAGATCTCAACACACCATTAACACATAAAGAAGTTGAATCAGTAATCAGAAACCTCCTAACAAAGAAAAGCCCAGGACCCACTAGTGAACATTCCCAAACATTCAAAGAAAAATTAAAATCAATCCTACTGACACTCTTCCAAAAAAAATTGAAGAGGAGAGAACACTTCCTAACACATTCAATGAGGCCAATATCACCCTAATACCAAAGGCAGATAATAATACTGCAAAAATAGAAAACTTTAGACCAATATCCTCATGAATACAGATGCAAAACTCAGCAAAATACTTGGAAGCCAAATCCAACAACACATTAAAAGAATTATATACCATGTCGAAATGGGATTTTGAGCAGGTATGCAAGATTGGTTCAACATAAGAAAGTCCATTGATATAATATGTCACATTGATAGACAAAGGAAGAAAAACACAGGATCATCTAAACTGATGCAAAAATTTAACAAAATCCAGCACCACTTCCTGTAATATAAGTAAACCATACTCACCATGATAAAGGCATATGTGAAAAAGCCACAGCTAATATCATACTCAATGGGGAAAGACTAAAGTTTTCCTTCTAAAATCGGGAACAAGACAAGGATGCCCACTGTTACGCATGATTCAACATTTTATTGAAGATTCAAGCCAGAACAGTGAGGCAAGAGAAAGAAATAAAATGCATACAAATTAGAAAAGAAGAAGCAAAACTCTCTCTTTGCAGATGACATGATGCTATATATAGATATTCAGGAAAAATCCTGAACAAAACTACTAAAGCCAGTAAATAAATTCAACAAAGTGACAGGGTATAAGATTCACATGCAAAACTCAGTACTGTTTGAATAGTGTAGTAAAAAACAATCTGAAGAGGAAATAAAGGGAAAAAAATCTATTTACAATAGCAAATCAAAGAATCAAATATTTAGGAGTAAACTTAACCAAGAATATAAAGAATTTATAGATGGAAAACTTCAAAGCTTTGCTAAAAGAAATCAAAGAAGGCCTAAATAAATTGAAGAACATTTCATCTTTATGGATTGGAAGGCCAAATATCATTAAAATGTCCATTCTACCAAAAGTTATTTACAGATGAAATCGCAGTCAAATTTCCAACAATCTTCTTTGCAGAAATGAAAAAGTCAATCATCAGATTTATTTGGATGAATTTATTTGGATGGATAAGGGGCACTGAATAGCTAGAATTATCTCAAAAAGATCAATGTTGGAGAACTCACACTTCCCTATTTTTAAATGTATTACAAAGCTTCAGTAATTTAAAAAGCATTGTACTGGCACAAGGATAAATATACAGACCAGTGGAATCATCTAGAGAGTTCTGAAATAAACCCCCACAGCTATGGCTGATTGGTTTTTCACAAGAATGCCATGAATTTCTTCAACAAAAGGTACTAGGAAAACTGGATATCCATAGGCAAAAAAATGAAGGTGAACCCCTACCTTCATCATAAACATCATAACATCATAAACAACTTAATTCCAGATGAATCAAAGACCTAAATATAAGAACCCAAACTGTAAAATTCCAGGAAGAAAATGGTTAGGCAATGGTTAATTAGAATTTATCCCAAAAGTATGAGCAAGGAAAGTAAAAGTAGATCAATGTTACTTCATCAAAATGAAAAAAGTTTTGTGTCTCAAAGGACTTAGCACATTGTTCTCATATATTATAATATTTCTATTTTTAATGTATTGTACCAAAGGAAAAACTGGGTATGTATGTTTAATTTTATGATCATTTGACTCTTTCTGTTTAACTTTCTCTAAAGCTTATTTTCATTTGGGAGCTAAGATGTAAGAAATATTGTCTAGAAATGAAGGGCACATACTTGAACTCAGGTTATAGAAAGAATATGAAATCTTGAAAATGCACACAATCTCAGTTCAAAGTTAACATTTATATGCAGATATGAATTGAGATGGAGTCTGTTTTGCACATATGCATAGTGCCATTTTTCCAAATCATCGTTATTTGGAAAATAACTAGAGAAAAATGCCGGGTATCTGTGGCACATTTCTCTCATATATTATAATATTCCTATTTTGGGATAGAATGGAGGTAGAATGGAAGAGGGATCTGAGTGGTAATATCAGGTTATGCTTGAATAGGTATGAAACTGATCCTATAGAATACAGTCATGCTGCTTAAAGTGGATATTAGTTGTTTTTTCTTTTCACCACTCACCTACCTACCCACCCACATATACAAAATCTCTTGGCTTTAAATAAAAAAAAAACTATCTTTGTAATGGAAATCACATTCCATATCTTCAAATGGGCCAGTCTTGCCTCTATGTTCTCCCCACCTCACCCTCTGCAAACGCATCATCTGCAACCCCATCCCCACCCCCTGCAAAAACACATGAACACGAGACTTGCTAGTGAAAGTATTCCTTTCTTGGGCACATTGTTTTATTCAGGGTAAATAGCCAAGCCTGTTTGAGCCTCCCCTTGTACTTTGCTGCCTAAATCATTAAGGAACACTTGCTTTGATAGTTCAGGTAGGGAGAGAAAACTTTAATGTAATTAGTGTTAGACTGAGAATCACTGAATCCTGAACTGCAGCCCTATCTGGTATATTAGCAATGGATAACATCTTTGAGAAGTCAACTGATTTTCTGTGTCTCCATTTCCAATTTAGAAATTGAGAATTTTGTCAATGGTTTCAGTAATGATTTTCCCTTTTAAAAATGGGGATGCTATTTAAAATAGTGGGGCATGGATTTTAATTGTCTGAATCTACTTTAGTTTTCTCTGGTATAGTAGTTGCCTTATATTCCATGAACTATTTTCCAACGTGAATATGCATCATTGGAAGTAAATGCATTCATTGTGTCATTATAGGTAAATGCTTGACCTTATATTTCTTTAACTTCAAAAATAACCTCATTTTATATATATGGTGCAGTCGTATAGTACACTATTACAGTATTACAGTAATACAGTATAGTACAGTCCCAAGCCTGACTGATAATATCTAACATTGCCAGGCATTTGCACACACATACACATATATACACGCCCTGAATACAAACCAACCAATACATCTTGCTCTGCTCGTTCTATGCATATGGGAAGTTTCCAGCCTCCTCAGAGGTGGGGATTTATATCACTAAATCTTTTTTCTAAGAGGTAGGTTTTCCAGTTGCTTGACACTGATGATGAATAGTAGTACTTTACTTTTTGGTTCAAAACAAGATTTCAGTGATGGATAAAATACATAGCAACTTCAGTGTCTGATAAAATACATAGAGACCTTTCTGTCATTTTGAAATCTTATAGAACAGGAGAGATTTTTAGTAATTTATACATTATGGTAAATCTCTGGTATAGCAATGTAAGGTAGATGTGTTACAAATTTCATTTTAATATCTTTGTTGGGCTAAATTGCTTACAATGAATAAATGCCATTGCTACTTACCAGGGTTCAACATATTGCTTGGTATTATAAAACAGCAATATTACAATTTCATCAAAAAAGCTGAACCAGTGAAGATACAATGTGTAATTAAAATATCTCCTAAAAACTAAGCTATTTTTAATAAAATGCATTTCCTAGTTCACATTAATATTTGCAAGATTAAAATTTAATAAAATTCTAAGTCCACTTTAAGCTTTTAAATATATATCATCTGTGTCTAGGAGTTTTAAAAACTCTTTTGTCAATGCATGTAATTTTTTGAATGTGTTCTTTAAAGATATTATGTATCAAGAATTTGAGTCAATAAATGTTAGGAAGGATGAAATGTAACAACTTTTTGCCATTTTGATTTTTTCCTTTTAAAATTTTCTTGCAATTATTTGATTACTTACCGCACATAAATATTTAAAGTATGTATATATTATGGCAGGGTTGATTTACTATATATTTTTTCTGGGCATTTTGAAATAAAAATATTGACATGTAATCCATGCTAAGAATACAAATGAGTAAAAACAAAGCGGAAGAAAAGGAAGAGAGGAAAAGAGGGATGGAGGGAAAAAGGAAAAAAGAAAAGTAGAACATTTAAAAACATATTTTCTTCCTTTGCCATCACTTTGAAAAACTAAACAATAAGAATTGCTTTTTATCTTTCTATTTACGAGTCTCCTATGCATGGTAGCAGGGTAGAAACAAGGTGGGAAAAAGTGACATTCCAGAAACGTTTAATAGGATGTTATGTTTTAAAAATGTTTAACATCTGGCTTGGTTGAATGCATCTAAAATGCTTTCAATAATGCATCTGATTTATTGAGAAACTTAAAATGAAAAAACCTAATGCTCTGAAACTCTTATGATGACTGTTGATAATATACAATTAGATGGTTAACTCTTTAATATGTGTGAATAAAGTCCTGATTGATGCCATTCAAACACAGGCATGTTAATTTATCCCACATATTTCATCTCAAAGAATTAAGGTAGGTTTTATGGAGTGTATTTTTTTTTCAAAATCAGGTTATTGTCTTTATGGGTGAGCAAGCCAAAGCTCTCATGTAATAATATAATATACTTCTTCCCCCTTTATGAACCAGTTATTGTTCAAGCTATTTCCCTTTTTCTGGAAAAAAAAAAAAAGAAACCTTGACATGTATGGATTTGCAGGTAGCCCCATTCTGCTTAATGCTCAGGTTTCTATCGTGTCCATACCTTGGACTAATTTGGAGCTTTGTTCTGTAAACTTGGTGACATAGCAGAAAATACGTGATGGTGAATTCTCAATTCTTTAAGTAGGCTATTTCTGTGTGTGCTACTCTTTCTTAAGGTTAGCAGGATTGTAGTTTTACATTTATTTGAAATGTTTAAGCCATCATCATGATAATATTTAAAACACATGAGTTGAGACAAATGTTGCGCATCAAGTTGTGTTTTATCCAGAGAGCTTAATTGTGTACAGTTTACTGAGTTACTGTCATTTCCCCCAGATTTCTTTTAGCAACAGGGGCAGAAGGCAAAAGAGGCATTGTCTACATATGTGTAACTAAAGAGCAATTCTCTGCATATTTGTGGTGAGATAACCTTTCTAAAGCATAAAAAAAGGAATGATAAACATTTTTTTCTGATTCTAAGGTGAACTTAAATTCAGCAACCTCTCAGCTCCATTGTTTTCTGATATTCATTAGATAGCATGTTTTGTTGTTTTTCAGTCAATCATTTTTCCTGTTCCCCTTTGTTTTTGTGTCATTTGAAGGTATCATCTGAATAAATGATGGAGCCAGGCATGTACTAAAAATCATAAAAGCTATTCTTAGTATTCTTTGTTTCTGTTATTGCTCAGATAAGGCAAAAATAGAATCGATTAGAAAAAATAAACCAGTGTCTAAAAAGTGACAAAGGGAGAAGATCCCACAAGTTGATGGAGACATAGTTTGGGAATGAGAAAAACAGGGATTCTAATTCTTCCACTCTCACTAATCCAGGACAAGTAACTTTACTTTAGGTTAGCATTTTGGAGGAATAAAAAATGTTTGTGTGTTTTATAAGGGAATTCTTTATTTTATGCATGATTTTTCTGTAAATCCACAGCCTCTCTAGTAAAAAAAATTTAACAATTTACGTAAGACTACCTTCATAGGACTTTTTATTCCTCAACTTAATAAATTATCTCATTACGCTGCTTAATATTTTCTTGGCTGACCTAGGTAATTTACATTTTATATGAATTTTAAACCAGCTTGTTAATTTCCACAAAATTTTTCTGAGCCTTTTAATGGAATTGCATTGAATGCATAAGAAAACTTTGGAGAACTAACATTTTAATAAATCAAGGCTTCTAATCAATGAATAGAATATTTCTATTATCTAAATCTCAAATTTCTTTTAGAAATACATTATCATTTTCAGTGTTGAGGTCTTTCATGTGTTTCAGGGGATTGATTCCTGGGGATTTTATTTTGTTACACTATTTCTATAGTGTTTTAACTATTTCTTGTCTTTTTTAATATTTGGTTATTGCTAATATATGAAAATACAATTCATTTTCATAATTTAACTTCATATCTACAAATCTTGCTAAATTCACTAAATACTCTAATAGCTTACTCTCTGTTTTCCACATTGTACTATCACAACTTCTGCAGAGAATGGAATTTTTTTATCTCCCTTTCCAATCTTTGTATATTTAAAGTTTTTTCTTAAGTCTTAATTCACTGATTGGCATAAGAAGAAATATCTTGAATAGAAGTGTGGCAATGGAAAATTTTATCTTATTCCTGATCTTAAGGAAGAAAACTTTCAATATTTCAGCATTAAGTTTTGCATGAACTGTAGAATTTTTGTAGGGCTTAATTAGGTTAAGAATGTTTGACTACATTCTTTAGTTACTCAGTATGTTTCTCGTGAACAAATGTTGAATTTTATCAAACAATTTTTCTGCCTCTCCTGAGATGATCACATGATTATTTTCCTATATTATGTTAATATGGTGAATTGCACTGATTGATTTTCATGTTAAACCAGTTTTTCTGGTGTATTCCAGAATAAATAAACTATACTGTCTTATGAATGATATATTTTCCTTTCTTCATTTTGTGATTTTTTGTCTGCCTGTTCTATCAGTTACTGAAACAAATGTGTGAAAATCTCCAAGTATAACTATGAATGTTTCTAATACTCATTTTATTTCTGCCAACCTTGCTTTAATTTTTGGATGCCATATCTCTGTATTTAATTCAATGTATATACGTTAGGATTTTTATATTTTGTTTAAAATATCCTGTCAAGTTTTGATATAAGGTTACTATTGCTAGTTTCTCCCCACTGCTGTTAAATGCATATTTTTAAATAATGTATCTCCTCTTAAAGATTGTTTCTGGCATGAAAGTTATTCTGATTGCAATGACTCTATCATGATCAGAATCCTAAGTCTCTGTCTACAGTGTTGACTCTGCTTGTTTATAAGTAAAAACTCATACAAAGTAAGAAAACCTATGACAACAAAACATGTTGTAAAAGGAGAGAAGAAAGCAAAGCACAGCACCTGCACATAGTACACACTTTAGGAAATAGCCAAGTAATTGAAATCAAACAACTGATCAATAAATATATAGTGCAAACTTGTTATCCGTAAAGCTCCTAGGTTTGATATTATCAAAGATACAGAAACACCAAGCTCCTATGGAGAACAGCTCTTGTTCTTGACATAGATTGGAGAAAATGCATGACCATATGGAAAATCAAGTAACAATAGATGTATTAAATGCAATAAAAAGTAAAATGAAGCAGTGGTTGTCAGGAATCAGGGGGATTTTGAGAAGGACTGAACCACAGGGATTCTTCTAGGGTGATGAGAGTGTTCTGTGTGATACTATAATGGTGGCTATATGAAACAATGCATTTTTCAAAACCCGTAAAGCTTTATAGCACAGAGTAAATCATAATTTATGCAAATAAAAATCATTCATGAGGTTGGAGGAATCCCAGGATGGAAAGCAGAATGTGACAGAATACTCTAACTGTATTATAAATCTGGAAAGAAACTGTGAAGGAGGTGGGGGGCAGCTATCTAAGTGATTTTTTGTTGAAAAACTTTTTGTTGAAGTTGAAAAGACCAAGGCAAAAGGAACTGTGTAGAAGAACTTAAAGTAGAAAAAAGTTGCTTTCCATGGCATTTCTAAAATCACTCTCTATGTGTACCAGAAGTGAAGAACTAAGAAAATGTATGGTGTGGCTGGTGGAGCCAGATTTCTCACTGTTAAATGAGAGATTACAGATAAGCAAGGAGGAGAAAGCTAGAATTAATCAGGTATTCATGGGTTAGAGTTGGAACAGCCACGTTTCGCTAATATAAATATAGACAGAGACACATAGATATATTTATAGCTATGTGTATTCACATGGGTTAGTGCACACATGCATGATTCTTCTCTCTGTCAGTCAAGAGCACCTAGAAGCTGTGACAGCCCAGTATCAATTAGAGATCTTGATCTCTAATATCATACTCCACTAAAAGGAAACAACTCCTGGAAGAAGTGGCTCCTAATAGGCCTGAGGCAGGGATCATATAAGATAAGCCTGGAGCATCTTGTAGTGCCAGAAAATCAGGAAGTTCTAAAAAAAATCCTACAACCATCGTGGTATGTCAAAGGGACATAGAAGCCGATTGTAAGAACCCCCAACGGCCAAAAGTGACAAAATTTTAGCTGCAAAATAAGTACAATGGTATTGGATTCTGATCAAAATGTAAAATAAAACCCACTAGTCCACACTGAAATAAATAAACAATTGAATAAATAGATAAGCAGGGTAGAAAGTAAAAATTCCCATGAAGAAGAACTCTAAAGAATTTATGTAGATATTCTGCCCTCAAGGAGGTGGAGGATAATTTTCAACCTCTTAAGTGTGGGCTGAGCATGATGATTTTACCCAGAGAATACAATATAGAAAAGGAAGGGAAAGAAGGGTTAACTCTACAGTGAAGGAACTGACACCTCAGCCAGTAATAGGTCAGCAGAGAAGGTGATAAGTCATGTTGATATAAAGTGATGGAAATGGCACTTAGCATCTGCAGTAGTCTTCCCACAGATATACTATCTGAAGCTAATCATGAGAAAAAGCATCAGCTAAATTCCATTTGAGAGACATTGTACAAGGTGTCTTTTCAAATTCTGTCCAGGTCACTAAAAACAAGGAAACGGTTAAGAGAAGCCTAAGGAACCATGAGGACAGAATGCAATGTGGTATCCCGATGGGATTCTGGAACAGACAAAGGAGATTAGGTTAATCTAGGGATATCTGATAAATTGTCAACTTAATAATAATGTTTCATAATAATAACGTTTCATTACCAGTCACAAATGTACATTCTAATGTAAGTTGTTAATAACAGAGGAAACTGTGTGGAGTATTTGGGAAACCTGTGTGCTAACTTTGCAATTTTTCTGTAAATCTAAAATAATTTTGAAATGTAAAGTTTATCAAAAACTAACAGTTACAAATGATTGTGCTTGATGAGATAGTAATACAATTTGCAGCCCTACCAGC
Source organism: Tamandua tetradactyla (assembly GCF_023851605.1). Taxonomy (NCBI): domain Eukaryota; kingdom Metazoa; phylum Chordata; class Mammalia; order Pilosa; family Myrmecophagidae; genus Tamandua; species Tamandua tetradactyla. Next base: position 12,724,589 of record NC_135344.1, on the reverse strand, counting down.
CTGACTGAGGTATAGTAGATATTTGAGGGTACATTGTACTCCCTAATATATAGATCCATTTCAACACTATATTCCCAAATATCCCACAGAGTTTGACATACTCACATATCTAATCAAGCCTCAAGAAATTTCTTCTCCTTTGAGAATTTGTTTTTCTGCACCACCTTAATGGAAATAAAGTTGTTAAAGGTGAGAAACTGGGGATTTGCAAATTATTTCTACTATTTAGTAAAAGAACTGAGTGTTCTTATATGTAAAACTTTGATGACAAAGATTCCTGTTGTACCTGATTGCTATGAAAATAGAATGTGTGTGTATATAAATGCGTATAAATTGCTAACCACTATGAAGATTATTTCGTGAATTTTTTAAAAACTACTTTTGTTATTTTAAGTTTATGTTTGCATCCCTCTCTCCATCTACAAGGATTTTGAGGTTGTGTCATTTTAAATGGTGTAAGGTTGATGGCCAACATTGCAACTTTTAAATCTTCATATTCCCCAAATGTCTCTTTATGGTTATACACATAGAAGATTCTTGGTAAATAAATGAAATGTTCAAATGCTATCTGAATGCCCCTGTGTGAACAGGAATCAAAGCAAAAAATTTACAACTGGTGCCATTATGGTCCTATTAGGTATCTATATTACCACATGAGACCTCACTTCTGGAAAAGGAAAAAAAAATTCTTGTTCTTGATTCCATTCACACTATTATCTTGAGTTTGCATCTTTTTTTTTCCAACTTCTTAGGAAATCCTTGACTGTGTTAATTAAACTCCATTAGTTCCGGGGCCTCTGAGTGGTTGAATAGCTTCAATAAAACCACGGGATTCTCTCTTGTAAACCATGTCTCAGGACAAGCCATCTTTATTATTAATCAGTTAATGAATTAATTGTAGCTAGCAGTCGGGTTAGTTTGCATTTACGTGCATGTGTGTGTACATGTTTTATTTGCTGCTTTCAGATTTAGAAACTGAGATTTTAATGCCCCTGTCCCCGTTAGTTAGGAAACCTCACTGTGGATACCTCTTAATTCGAGAGGGGTTTTATACAGCCCGAGCCTCTATTTTTTTAATTTCCCGGAACCTTTTCTTAGGAAGGTTGCATGCTGAGCAGTAAGTAACATGGATGCACAGATGCTGCCCGCAGGATTGTATGGGAGCCTAGACTATTCTTGGGCCTTATTTAACTCCTGATGCTGCTCTTCACTCTTCAGGGTAGATTTTTTTTAACCCCAATTTTCACACATTACGTGTTAGCCACGCTAGACCTGCCTTTCCTAGGCCAGATTCTATCTTTTATATAGCAGTTGGTTAAGACATGACTTTTAACTCTCCCTTGGTGGCACTGCCTGCTAGCAGCTGGCAGCTTAATTTCCATTTTTGCATTCCAGTGTAACTTAATAATTCACAGTATGATTATTGCTTGTTATAAATTTTAGAAGAAATGCTTAGAAAGAAAGGAAGCATATCAGCACTCCCTTATATTGAGAAACCATTGCTGGTCTGAAAAATTTTCCACAATAGCAAACTTTTGGAGGCAACTACATAAAAGAATATAAAGACTTAAACACAAAAATGCCTGAAAAAAGAAAGCCATTACCCACCTTTCCAGCTGTCTTACTTCTCCCCACACCTTCCTATCCCTCTCACTGCCCCTGCCCCTGCCTCTGCTCCATCTTATTTTAATCTGCTGTGCCCAAGTGTGGATTGAATTTCTCCCTCCTGTGACTCTTTCTGGCTATCCCCCACTCTCACTTCTAGGCAGCTTCCTTTTCCTAATCATTTGTGGGAAAATGGCTCTGTTATGTATAAAATATTACATGGTGACTAAATACTTTAATTGATTGCTCTAATAAGCAACATTGCTCATAATGTTTGAGATTATCATTTCAGTTATTGCAGTGGAGGCATTTGACTGCATTTTAACATTTGTTATCCAAATCAAATAAGGAGATGACAGTAGGAAATTTACCAAACTTTGGTAAGATTATTTGCAGATAATTTTTCCAAAATATCATGTCTTGGCTAGTTAGAAAGAATAGAAAAAGTCTTTGAAAAATAAAGGTGAATGCCAAAATTGAAATCATGTCAAGTAGAAAGAATTTATGATAGCACGAACCAGTGAAAGACGTTAATCCAGTATCATCTCCAGAATTATGTATTTTAGTTTCACTGGATGTAATGGAATGTACGGTAGGATTTGATCTTAGTGTTCACAAAGGTGGCAATAGTTTTAAAAGTTATCAGATGCATAGAGTTATCTTTTACTAATTGTTTTTGTACTGGCTAGCCCTGTGTTTGACAAAGGAAAATTTTCCTCTTACTGTCTCTTGTTCCCATCAACTGCATGCAAAATTAAGGAGATTATCAACAGCATGTTGTGGTTGGCTTTTAGAAATTTTATCATAGTATTTTTGAAACTACTAAAAAGTATTAAGATTTCAAAGCATGAGTATATTACTTATTTTTAGGCTCAACCTCATAGGTTTTATCTGGGGCATCAAAGGTAACTATTACTCCCGCATTTATGCCATGACTACTGAGAGTATAGAGTTGTATTGAACATAATCACAGACTGTGAAGAAGATTGTCTATTGGTGCAAACTTTAGGGGATGGGGGATAATTTAATAATTTATATTGAAACTAAAATGAAATGCCCTTCGATAGCCAAGTTCCACCTATGGTCACAAATTAGTGTGTCAGACCAAGGCAAAGAGTAAATTTTTTCAGAAACAAGAAAGTGCATCGATCCTTTATTTTCATTATTCATACATTCAAAGAGAAAATATCTGAAGTGCCATAAATATAAGAGAGATTTAAATAAATTGTAAATTATGCTGGGGCCATACATTGGATTTTTGCACAGTCACCACAAACTGAGAATTTGGAAACTATTTAGAGAGGTAGAAAGATGTTGGAAAATCTTAGGTATAAAAGGTAGATTTTAAAATATCTTCATAATTGTTAGAAATCTATAAATATAGAAAACCAGGAAAAATATACTAAAATATTAAAAGAGGTTATTTTGGGGATTGAGATAAAAATGTATTTTTTTTAAAAGTTTCACTTTTCTGAATTTTCAAAAATGATATTTATTTGTTTTGGGCATTATAAAAATGATCTAAGTGTATGAAATAAGTTAATATATTAAAAGTAATATATTAATATTAATAAAAGATTATGGCATAAAAACATGATTATACAGAAAATTAATGGTATTTATAATAATAATTTTGTACTATCATTTTGGCTTTGTCAATAGGTCCACTAATAGAAAAGCCAGATAAATGTAATATGTAGTAGTTTTAATTTTTAATTTCTAATTTTAGAAATTGATTTTATTGCTCATAGTTACTTATTGCACAAAATATTATTGCCTAAATGTATCTAGGATAAAGTTTACTTGCACAGCTTGATTAAAATAGCAATAGTAAGCTCTCCATGATCTTCAATGTTGAAAAAACTACTAGCAGTTCACTGAATTCTAATCTAAATTGATACATATAAAAATCATCATATTTATTATTAAAAATCATTTATACATTTATAGTTACTTGCAATTTTAGTCACCTTCAATCATGTTTCTAAAGATATATATGAATGCTTTTTTGATAACATGTATTTACTTATTTAAAATACTTCATTTCCGGGCGGGCCGCGGTGGCTCAGCGGGCAAAGTGCTTGCCTGCTATGCCGGAGGACCTCGGTTCGATTCCCGGCCCCAGCCCATGTAACAAAAAACGGAAAAACAAAATACAATAAAACAAGAAAATGTTTCCCTTTCTTCCTTCCTTCCTTCCTTCTATCCTTCCTTCCTTCTCTCTGTCTTTCCTTTAAAAAAAAAAAAAAAAAAAAAAAAAAATACTTCATTTCCAATCAGCCTAATAAAAAAATAGATAATATTGCCTCTTTGGATTTGAGTGAGGTGTTCTTAATATAAGCTAAAGTAATTAAATTGTGTCATCTTTATGTAATTTTAAATATACTTGAATAGTGTCTATGTTAATAGATGCAGTGTTTTTGTTTGTTTGCTTTTTTAACTTTTGTACTGTATAATATAAGTGCAAAGCAAAGAAAGAAAAAAGCAATAGTTTTCAAAGCACTCTTCAATCTTAGTTTCTTTGAATCATTATTAGCTTTATATCTTTTCTGCTTCTGTTTTAGAATACTAGATGATAAGATAGGTCTGCCTGGAAATTTTGTTTCAATTCCATTCTAATTAGTTCAGTTCACATGTATGAAACATGCTGCCCTAAGTGTTTGTGTTTTAATGAAGAAAAGATGTAACCCCTTCCATTAGTTATCCATGTTTTTACAATCAGGATGCAAGCAATTAATAATTATACAAAAAAATTAAAAATAAAAAAGGGCGGTGCGACAGTGGCTCAGTGGCAGAATCCCCGCTTGCCTTGCCAGAGACCAGGGTTCAATTCCTGGTGCCTGCCCGTGCAAAATAATAATATCTATACAGAGTGATGATAGTAATAATAAAAATACTGATTGCTTAAAAGACATCAATGCTTAAATGCTTAGTCTCTAATAGAATGTTTTGATACAATATTTATTGTATACCTGAGTTATCACACTAGTTGCAAATTACTATTCCAGATTTCTCAATGTTACTTAAATATATCTACATATTATAAAATTCTGCTTAAGCATCTACTATTTGTACCAATAGATTGTGGATCATGAGTCAGAGTTCTTATTTTACTGTTGCATGTGTTAAGTAAAATACATTTATCTATCGCAGTATCCATTATCTGTCACAGAACGAAACAGTGCATCGAGGATACTGTATCTTAAAAATCAGGAAGCAAAAAAGAACCAGCTGAAATACATGACATTCTTTTGGAGGCATTCCAACTGAATTCTTTTGTAAAATATTTGGTATCCAGTGCCTTGAAAGTTCCAATCACGTGTGAATTAACCTGTGAATGAATGTTTACTTCCATCTTTGCAACATCCTTCATGGAAGGGCATTTTAATTTAAGTATAGCACAGTGTTTTCAGAAACTTTTCAAAAGTCAATGAGAAAAAAATACTGATACTTAACGTTTTCTATCTAGAATTTAGATTTGAGTTTTAACTTGTTTATTAATTCTATTAGTAGAATAATAAATTGAGACTTGCAAAACTAGATTATTCTTTCCAAGAGAAATATGACTATACATTATTTTTTACATGCTGGATTTATTACTCAAAAGAAACATATTGAGACATTTTTGTAACTGTAACTGAATAAGTTTGATTAAATGTCACAGTTCTCAGGCAAAAATCATATCTATTGTTCTATCTTTTAACATCTCTTGTGAAATTCAGAGTATTGGCCCATATTATTTAATTCTCTTTTGGCCAATCAAATATTTTTGAATTACAATTGAAAAATGTAACAGAAGAAAAAAAGAAAAAAAGATCATTGGCTCTCCCCTTGCTGCCTTCTATGGAGGGTAGTACCCAGTACCAGGAGCAACGCTCCTTTTCTGAGCCAGGTGAAGCTTCTGATCTCTACAAAGAAGCACCAAGCCTGGCTTAACTGCTGTGCAAGGGAAAGAAAGCAGAGACATAAGTAATCAGGAGTTGAGAGAGAACTGAAACTGGGACTATGGTGTGATCACAAAGAAATGTACCATACAATTATAGGTTTACAAATTAATCAACACCCATAATGTATACTTCAATTGAAAACCTACTTATCACCCAAAGAAACAAGGCTGAATTTAAACTCCCTAGAATTGGCTTAGTACCAAATATGTCATAGGAATTATCTTTTGGGTTTACCCAATGTTTTCTATTTTGATTTCAAAACCAATGCAATTTTCAAAGGCTAAAAATATTTTTACTTTTATGGTTTTCATACTGTCAGTACTGATCTACCACCAAAGAAAAAACAATTATATTTTTCTCTAGGAAGATTTTTTTGTCCTTTGTTTTGTTTCTATGTCTTGTTTAGGTCTAGCTCTAATAGTACAGTAAGAAAATATTGCTTTGTAAGCATGTGCTGCTGACAACCCCGTGAAATATTTTTTCTTTGAGTAATGGTTCAACCATCTGACCTACAGAGAAGGCATGAATGTAATTTGTAAATGCATTAGATGAACAAGATCTAAAGTCTAAATATTGATTTGGAAATTGTTCTAGAACTTTCCCCAGTTCATATGTTTATATTCATAGATGTTTTACTACTTGTAATCTCAGATTTTCAGCAACTGGGTAGTGATGAAGTGATCTGGCTGAAACTGTACTGGTGCTGGAGTCTAAGTCTATTATGAAATGTTTTATCCAAGCCTGTGTGCTTTATATGTGATGACTTTTGTGTTCTGGAATGGTGGAGAGGCTTTGTGTTTTTATTTGGTGTTTGAGACATGTTAACCTTGTGATTTTGTAACTGTATTAATTAAATTGGACAGTTCTGCAAAAAAGTCAAAGTTATGAAGTGAATTAATTAGTGAAAATTAAAAGCTTGAACATTAGCTACCTTAGCACAGAAATGAAACAAGCATTACATTAAAAAAAATCAGGGGTATCATAACCCCCCCCAGCAGAAAATATGTTTTATCATCGCACATTTCTTCCACGTTCATGTGATGTCATATCTAATTTAAACCATCATTAAAATGATTTCTGCAGCTGTGGGTCTGCTGTGACGTTAGAGCATTACTGTCCCTGTAGCTGCATTCCCCACCGAACGACCGGGGCTGTGCAGTGAATTAATACACTAGAGGACATCAGCAAGGACATGACATGAAGTGTCTGCTGGTTATATTGTAAATATATTTTATTTTGGATAATTATAATCACAAATAGGCGAGCTAAATCTTCTAGACAGAAATATAGAGATATTTTAGTGGATTTTGTTTTTTAAGTTTATAAACAACAGAAAACATTCATATTGAGTGGAAACTGCAATGAAGAACCATAATTTTGAAGGCAGGAGAAACGATGGCTTTATTATATGGTTATGAAGTACTTCAGTCCAAGTTTTTTTGTGTTTTTTTCAGGCAATTATGCAAACCTGAAAATATTAAGCAAATTTTTGAAAAGATATCAATTCCATGATTTTGACTAGTTTACTTTATAAAAAAAGAAATGGGAAGATTTTTCTAGTATCAATTAGTTTTTTGTCATTTCTCTTCACTTCCCGATCATTGGCATTTTCCAATGTTGGCTGGTCAAGTTTGATTACTATGATCACAAATGCACTGAGGAGAGGGGTAATACTTTTTTTAAAAAGTTAATATTAAAGGAACCTTATCAGAGGAAGAAACACCTTAATTTATAGTTGAGTATACTGGTATATAGAAGTATAAAAATATTCTGAATTTAATTGAGTGGTTATGTCAAATATTATTATACAATGTTTTTAGGTGGATAGAGAGACAGATTATTATACAATGTTTTTAGGTGGATAGAGAGACAGATCTAAATTTTTAAATCTCATTAAAACTGTATAAAATTGGAAAACAATTTGTAATTTGTAGTCTTTGTTTCTGATTTTGAAGGATAAAATGTACAATTCTTTAGAAGTTTTCTACATTATATATAGCAATGCAGTTTGTCTGATGGTTGACATTATCTTATTCTATTTTAAAAAGAGATTTTCTTTCATTTTAACTTGTATTTTTCTTTAAATTAAAAGAGAACCTTAAAATCAGTGTCAAATGTTATGAAGTACATTATGAATAATTTCACATGTTTCTAGGGGATTTTTATTTCATTTTGAAGGTTATGGATAATCACCGAAGAAATATAAAGAAGAACTTATTTTAAAAGATGATTCTTGGTGGGGTAATGAGTAGGGAGTGGAGAAATCTCAATGAGTAATTATGCTCTTGTTCTATTTAACTTGAATCCAATATCTCCTTCTCATATTCACTGCCTTGTCTTAAACTGCTCTATATGGCTATAAACTTCCCCGCTTTTGGTAACTTTCTGTGCTCTGGACAGAAAAAAAAAGGGGGGGGGGGGGGGTGGCAATTTCTTTCTTTAAAAGGCCAGATGGTAGATATTTTAGGCTTTACAAGCCATAAAGTCACTGTCACAATAACTAAACTCTATAGCGTAAAAGCAACCACGAGATAAATGCATAATTAATGAGCATAGCTGTGCTCCAACAAAACTTTATGTAAGGTCACCAACATTTGAATTTCCTATCATTTTCACATTTCATGAAATACTTTTTTACTTTTTAACCATTCAAAAATGTAAAAGAACATTCTTGGTTGCTGAATGGTACATAACTCTGACCAGTAGCCTACTTTTATATGTTCGGCAAAACATGTGCAATAAAGTTTGATAAGCACTGATTGTACAATATAAAATGTATTCATTTTAATTATTTATAGAAATGTATCATTTTAAAGTAAGCCTATAATACTCCCACTTACCCTATTAAATTTATTTTGTATTTATTTATTTTTTTTACATGAGCAGGCACGGGGAATCAAACCTGAGCGTCTGGCATGGCGGGCAAGAACTCTGCCTGCTGAGTCACTGTGGCCTGCCCTATTGAATTTTTAATACCAGTTTTATTGATATAAAGTATACCATTCAATGTCTTTTAGTATATTTTCAAAGTTGTACATCCACACCAAGATCAATTTTAGAATATTTTCATCACCCCAAAAAAGAATCCCCATACCCATTAGCTAATCACTCTTTATTATTCCCCATTCCCCCCAACCTTAGGCAACCACTCGTTAGTGGTGTCTATAGATTTGCCTGTTCTCCACATTCCATATAAATAGAGTCCTGCAAGATGTGGTCTTTTGTGACTGGCATCTTTCACTTAGCATACTGTTTTCAAGGTCCAGCCACATTGCAGCAAATATTAGCATTTTATTCCTTTTCGTGACTGAGTAATATCCCATTGTGTGGACATCCCATACTTTATTTACCCATTCATCAGTGGGGCATTTTGGTTGTTTCTACTTTTGGGCTATGAAGAAAATTGCTGCTATGAAAATTCATGTACAAGATTTTGCATGGACATACATTTTCAATTCCCTTGGGCATAGCCCTAGGAATGGATTTGCTGGGTCATATGGCATCTCTATTTATGTATTTTGAAGAACTGCCAGAATGTTTTGCAAAGTGATTTCACTAGTTTACGTTTCAACCAGCAGCCAGCACTTGTGGTTGTTGTTTTATTATAACAACTCTAGTAAGTGTGAAGTAGAGTTTCCTTGTGGTTTTGATTTACATTTCCCTGACTGTTCATGATTTTGAACATATGTTAATGTATTTATGGGCCATTTGTATAGTTTCTTTAGCAAAATGTCCATTCAGATCCTTTGCCCATTTTTTAAAATTAAGTTTCTGTTTTCTTGTTGTTATAAGAATTTTTTATATTTTCTAGATACAAGTCCCTTATCAGGTATATAATTTGAAAATATTTTCCCATTCTGCAGATTTTTTCACTTTCTAGATGGGGTCTTTGACACACAAAAGTTTTAATTTTGATGAAGTCCAATTTATCTATTTTCCTTTTGTTGCCTGTCCTTTCAGTGTCATGGCTCAGAAATCATTGCCAACGCAAGGCCATGAAAATTTACTCCTATGTTATATTGTAAGAGTTTCATAATCGTAACTCTTATATTTAGGTCCCTGATCCATTTTGAATTAATTTTTTTGTATATGGTGTGAAGTAGGGGTCTAACTTCATATTTTTGCATGTGCCTACCAGTTGTCCTGAATCATTTGTTGAACAGCCTATTTCCCCCATTGAACTGTTTGCTATTTGTGTTGAACATAAATTGACCATAAATATGAGGGCTTATTTCTACACTTTCAGTTCTATTTGTTATGTTTATCCTTGTGCCACCGCCGTATGGTCTTAATTACTGTAGCTTTGTTAAATTGTAAGGTGTGAGCCCATCTAATTCGTTCTTTTTCAAGATTGTTTTGGCTTTTCTGGGTTCCCTGAATTTCAATATGAATGTCAGGATAAGCTTGTTAGTTTATGCAGAGAATCCATCTTGGATTTTGTGGTAGACAGAAATGGTCCTTCAGACATGTTCATGTTGTAATCCCTGCGGCCTTTGTGTGAGTCATTTTACATGGCAAAAGGGACTTTGCACAAGTGATTAAGATGGGAAGAGTATCCTGTAATTATAGGGTGAGCCCCATATAATCACAAGGGCCCTTAAAGAGAAAAAAGATGACAGGAGAGTCACAGAAGATGTGACAATAGAAAAACAAGTCAAAATGGGGAGACTTCTGGCTGGAGCCACGAGTTAACGAATTCCTAGGATTTGGAAAATGGATTCACCTGTACAGTCTCAGAAGAAATGCATCCTGCCAGCATCTGTAATTGTAGCCATGTAAGCCTGTTTTGAACTTCTGCATTCCAGAACAGTAAGATAATGTATGCATGTTGTTGTAGGCTGCTGAATTTGCCGTAAGTCATCACAGCAGCAAGAGGAGGCTAATGCAGATTTGACTGGGGACTGTGTTCAATCTGTAGCCTCGTTTGGGTAGGATCACCATCTGAACTAGTGCTAGAAACCAAAGTCTGGTGCTGGGTGTGCTGGTGTCATTGCCTCAGCCCGTTTAGCTGATGGAGCAAGGGAGTGTATGTGTATACCAGCCAGTGTGCAGACACACATCTATCTCTACCTATGTTAAGCTAGACTTGAGTTCATAGTGATGTGTTTACCCCTACCCTTATCACATGGAGCATTCTCGTCAACTCCCCTGGCTCGTCTGTGAACCCCACTCCAACCGTGAGAGACCTGGCTCTTACCACCTGCCATCCACTGCTTAATCCTCTAATTCCAGGATATACATATCAGATTTCTAACCTGTTCTCCTGCAAGAAACAGATTTCTCTGCTAGATTCACTGCTTACTTATGTTTATTTTTGACTTTAGTCTTGCATTCTGTTCTCCTTCCCAAAGTTACTTAAGGCAGCAACTTTTAATCCCACCACCTTCAAGAGGCTGTTTCACGTATTTGTAATACATTTAATTTCGTTTTTCAAATTCTGCCTCCCATCCTGCATGTACATGTTTTTGACTGAAAGTCGTTTGGCTTTTACTGATTTATACGAAAAGGCCACCAAGTAAAAAATGGTAAATACCAAGGTTGATTTGGCTTCACATTTACGAAATGAGTGATTCTGATTCTTTTATATACCTAAATAACAGTCATCATTAGTGAATTTTAATTTCGTTACAAGCATAATTGTTCAAGTTACCTTCCAGTACAAATGTTCATCTTACAGATGCAGTACGACTTAGATGCATAGAATAAAGTATTAACATTACTGTAAATTCATTATAAGGTCAGACGAGCAGTCAGGCCCTTGGTTTCCTAGGAAGAGTATTATTTCACTTTTCTTTCCTATATCCTCTCAGATAGAATTATTATAATAAACATAACAGTAATATTCTCTAGTCTTATTCCTTGAAGAATTTCAAATTTTCTAGCCTACCTCGAGAAGAAGGAAAAACAAGCAGAAATAAGCAAGGACTTGATTCCTTAATGGTTGTAATGACGCATTAGACTGCTGAATCAAGGTGAATTAATCCAGGGAGAACTTTGATTTCTGTGTTTGGCATTTATCCAGGAGATTCCCTGAAGTATGGCCTGACTCTTACTGCTGGTAAGAATACTTTTTCAAAAGAAAGCTCTAATCTTGCCAGTTTCTGTGATGCCAGAAAACTCTAAAAAGTCCTATATTGCAGTGTTCATTTATTTAAACTTTCTATTTAAATGTGAGTTGTTTTTCTTAAATTGGATCTCCTTGGACTTAATACTCATCATTCATGCTGTAGTTCTGTCTGGGTCTCACTAATTAATCTTTAGCACAGGCATGAAGTATAGAACATTACTCAACTTCTCTCTTGGTTGGAAACTATTGAATAGCATCACTTTAATGGCAATGCTTACATTATGTTATTTAATATCACCTTTCTCCAGGAAAGAAGAAAACAAAAGACAATTATCTTTGCCCCAACACATCCAAAGAGCAAAATAGTATGGAACTAACAGTATGAGAGGAATCAAGAATTCCAAAAATCACCTTAAAGAAATCATCTGCATTTCTAGAATGTCTCCCATTTTGCAGTCAGACCTTACTAAGGGTTATGGTCTATTGGTTTGTACTCTTATTTTCTGTGTGTGTGCGTATCCCATTCACCACACCTGTAATGAAAAGGAAATTATATTATTTGCTGCATAGTCAGAACCACAATAGAGCACCAGGCATTATTGACGGCTCCATAAATTTCATTCCAGTATTTATTTAATAATTGGGCATCATCTTTGATCCCCTTTTCCCTTCATTCTCGTATCCAACTAGCCAATTTCTTTCATTGCTTTATTAATTTTTTTTGTTCTGGCTCCTACATTTAAGTCCTCTTAGCCAGCCCTAGTTTATAAATGCATCTAATATCTTGGGCTCATCAGGGGTCAACTGGGTTCTCGTAACCTGTGTGATGCTCCTGAAATTCTCCTTTATTTACTGACTAAAATTTATTTTATATATCATGCCAGTCAACTGGGAAGGAACACACACTTTAATGTCTCAGTAATCACAAGAGAACATAATGAGTATACCACACCATAATAAGTACACAGCCTGTCCCCATTGCTTCTTGTACTTTCTTCCCTTAAATCTTCATTTATGCGACAAATTTGGACTCAGATCAAGTTTGGATATATCTTGTCTCTGGTATTTTTTAGCTGAGTGGTTTTGTACAAGTCTGTTATCCATTCTTATCTATTGAATTAGAATCACTATGGTACCTCAATAGTGTTATTTTTATAATTACAGAAGTTGTGGGTTTGCAGAGCAATCATACATCCTCATAGTGTTATTTTGAGGATAAAATAAAATTGTATATGTGATCATATAAAAAGCAGTCAAACTATTGATTTTGTTATTGTTGCTACTGCCATTTTATGGAGTACTAAAGTGATCCTCAAAAGGTTCAATAAACTGAACAAAACCACTCCACTGCTAATCAGAGAGCCCACATCTCTGATTCCAAAGACCATTGCTTCTAAATACTGTCTTGTGCTGCCCATCGTACACCTAGTGACTGAAGTTGCATTATTTAAATGCCTGCTGGGCAGACATTAGCTGTATCTTAATGGAAGAACCACTTTCTATGCCTACTATTCTTTATTTTGTGTAATATTGCAAACATACATAAAAGCTTCTAAATCCATCAGAACCTGAAGGTGAGCTTAGGCTTTGAATAATTAATGCCTGGTTATCTTCATGGTATAGGTAATAGCTAGTGTTTTAAGTGAGAAACCAACAGATAGAGAACCCCCCCAAGAGGAATGAAAAGCTGCCGAATCCATGAATAGCCTTAAAGCAGTGAATCTCAAACTGTGGTGTGCACTAGAATCACTGGAAGACTTGTTGAAATGCAAATTGCTAGGCCCCATCCCAGAGCTTCTTATTCATAATTTGCCTCATTAACACATTTCCAAGTGATGGTGAAACTGCTGGTCCATGGACCACACTTTGAGAACCACTTCCCTAGAAGACAGAGTTTTACGGTAGCTGGTTGATTAGCTTACCCTCATTATCAGGGATCTCAGAGAGATTCCTTTAAGGCTAAAGGACCTTACACTAGTTGTGGTAGATTCAGTTGTCAACTTGGCCAGGTGAAGGCACCTAGTTCTGTTGCTATGGACATGAGCCAATGGTACGTAAACCTCATCTGTTGCTGATTATATCTGCAGTCGGCTAGGAGGCGTGCCTGCTGCAATGAATGACGTTTGACTTAATTGGCTGGTGCTTAAATGAGAGAGCTCAATGTAGCACAGCTCAAGCAGCTCAGCATACCTCATCTCAGCACTCAGCAGCTCAGTCCAGGCCTTTGGAGATGCAGAAAGGAATCACCCCAGGGAAAGTTGTTGGAACCCAGAGGCCTGGAGAGAAGGTCAGCAGAGATTACCCTGAGCCTTCCCACATAAAAAGAACCTCAGTTGAAAGTTATCTGCCTTTCCTCTGAAGAACTAACAAATAAATCCTTTTATTAAAAGCCAATCCGTCACTGGTGTGTTGCATTATGGCAGCTAGCAAACTAGAACACTAGTTATTAAAAGGTAATAAGAAAACTAAGCATCCAGATGCATGTAAAATGTATTAAATGGAAGATGATGATAGTCTATTAAACATTGCAAGTTTTTGATGGCTTCTCAAAAATAGCTCCAAATTGACAAAACAAGTGTGACCATTGGCATCTTTGTAATTTTTTCATCTTTGATTTAAGCAGAAAATTAGTATTTTACCATGCAATGACATTTCTGAAAAATGCAGTACCTTTTCCCTTTTAGTTTTGCTTTTGCTTAAGGAATTGTAATTGACTAGTCTTTAGCAGAGCAAAGGTAAGTCCATTACCAAGAGGTATTTTACAAATAAATGAGTAATTTAATTGATTATTTAAATAGAGAGTAATGGCCATTAAGAACCATTAATAAGGGTAAATTTATTTCTTAAGGATGTTTGAATTTTATAAAAGTTTTCTTGCTAAGAGTCAAGCTTAGCCAGGTAGGACCTTTGCTGGTAAGGTATGTCTTAGGTATGAACTGCTGATTTCATAGGTTACTCTTCATTTAAGCGGAGGCTTTTGAAAACTAAGCTGCATGTAGTTTCATAGCTGGCCTCTATAAACTCAAAACGTGTGTTCCTACCATAGTTTGGGAAGGAAATCAAATGTATTTTTGAAGTGTAAACACTGGAAAGGTTGTTAACTTTCTGTGTTATTTTTGATCCCTGCCCTGACATTTATCCCACAGATTAGACTGTGTGTCATCACTCATTAAATGCATTTACCTCATAGGAATTGTGCAAACATTTTATTTTAAATGATTTGAGATTAATCCATGTAAGCATTTCCAATTCAGAGGCTTGGTTTATATAAAATGGAAATGGGTAGTAGTATTGAATTTTACTCTGCCTCTGCTTGTCTTGGGCTTTTTTCTTATTGTTAGAAGAGGGAACTGCTCATCCATAATAACCAGCCTGGTATTTTTCTCACTCCTTATAGTCCTTTTTCTACTGCATATTTTCACTACCAAATCTGCCTCATGATCTCCAGCACATACATATGATTCGTAGTTTAAAATCTGCACCCCTCTTGCTAATTTTATTCTCATGCATTTTGTTCTCTTATTCTTTTTGTTCACTAAGGGAACTTCTTTGAGATTTAGGCTCAGGATTTCATTCGTGTGCATCTTTTTACCCATCTTCATTACTCGGATGTTAGTAGTTGTCATACGTCATGTAATATTGTTATTACGATAAAAACATTTAGAACTTCCTTTTAAAGTATTTTTAAATACTTGAGGACACTCCTCTCTGTCTGAACAAAGAGCTCTGGCCGCTTCTTCTGGTTTTAGTCAATGCCCTGGGAAAGAACAGCATTTACTAAAAAGTGTTGGCAGAGTGCTTGATGTCATTTTCAGGCCACATAGCAAGACGGTCTCCTTTTATGATACTTCATGGGACAATATCTGCTAACCAACAGGGGGCATTTGCTAAATTTTATCATTAAATGAAAATAGAAGCTTTTCTTGCCAATTCTATAGTCAGAATGTACTTACCCATTCAAAAATCTAATTTAATAAAAGTTAGGTAATATTTTTCTTCAAATGGGCATTCACTGTCCAAAGCATTAAGATATTTATGCAAATACAATTTCTTTAAAAGTCAAATTTGAGCAGTGTTTAAATATTCAGAAAAGAATGCATTGTTTTCTCAGGGAATAGCTTTTTTAAAAACTTTTTCTTGCATTAACATAAATGCAACCCTAAATTTCCCATTATAACCATATTCAAGGGTACAATTCAATAGTAATAATTATAATTGCAATATTGTGGCAACATCAATTACCCCAACTCTTTCATCACCTTAAATAGAGAACAGCTTTTTGAGAAACCATTAATTTCAAAGGCTGCTATTTTGGGGAACAAATTAGAAAATACAAATGCTTTGAAAGGTGACAATTTGTGATATGCTAAAGGAAATAGAAGGAGCAAATATGTTCTTTGAAAAAAACATCACAAGTTCAGTTATAATAATCCAACATAGTAACCTCCTCAAGAGAAAAAAAAATTACTTGGACAAAATACTCAGACATTGCATAGAAACTTTTTCAAACATTTTAAATTGTAAAAATTATATGTGTGTAAAATAAACTTTAAATATAAAAATGCTTATTAATAACATAACTCCCATTTAATTCAAAATTAATTTTGACTACTTTCCTCCTATTTCAGCCACGTCAATTGTGTCCTCATTATCCTTCAAAAATGTATTTTTGATATGACTAGTATTATATCTTTTATGATACAGAATAAACCACGTCTAGCTTTATGCCGACAGATTTTTCTATTCAGTCAAATTGAATAAAAATAAGATACTAGGCATTATTTCACCTGAAAAGTATAGAAATAGAAATGAACTCATCTTATACAAATAGAACCAGTAACCTGACAATGGCAGGAAAGGAATTCCATAATTGTAATATTAAATTGACTGATATTGAAGCTCATATTAAAATATGATACACATCAACAAAATTATTTTAATTTCATTAGCCAAAGAGGCAAATAAGTACTTAAATCTATAATAATTAACAAATTTATAAATTTAGATTCTTAGGAGCGTAGACTGCTTTATTTTCCCATTTTCTTGTTCTTCTTGTAATTTGAAAGTAAAGAAATTATTCTTCTTTTTATAATTACTAATTTATTGGTTGTTATGCTTTGATACAAATGTTTGTTTGACTAACTAGATCTCAGAGTCGAATGAGGTGGAGGAGGGTAAAGGGAAATCCTTTTGTGGGTATATGTGTTTGCGTCTGTGTGAGAGAGTGTGTGTGAGCATGTGTGAGAGCCTGTGTATACAGTGTGTGTACGTGTGTATATGTGTGAGAGTATGTGTGAATTGCATTTTCAAGCAGCAGGAGATTGAATAATCCCACTCACCCAAGCAGGCCAGCCTTGTTTAGGTCTATTCCTTAAAGTTCCCCAAAGCCAGGCAAATTACTTTATCTGTGAATATGACTTATGACTATATGGAATGCATTATATTACATAATACACATGGATTAGAATCTCCATTCTCCAGTCATTTAAAATAACAAAATAATTGGAGAGGAAAACACTTGACTAAAATGCAACTGATTATTTGTGGTTCTATAGCTTTCTGCATTTACCTAAATTATAGTAGTAATATTATTTTATGGTTAGATTTGTACCAATATAACCTCTTTGATAGGTAGCTATTTCTGAATATCCACTTACTTTTTAAATTTTTATTATCATTATTTATTTTTTTTGGCATGGGCAGGCTCCAGGAAAAGAACCTAGTTCTACAGCTTGGCAAGTGAGAATTTTTGCCACTGCACCACCGCTGCACCACCCAATACCCACTTACTTTTATCTAGTTGATTTTTAACACATATTTGTATATTTTAGAGTCATGCAATCAAATGTATTTGCAATCAAATACTGAAGAGTATACTGTTTAGTCCCTTATAAAAAGTTTGTGGTAGGCTGGGGTAAAAATTTGTAGCACACAATTATATTTGTGCTCACTAAGTCTTTCATATATTGAAACATACACATATGCACACAATTTGGTCTTGCCTTACTGCATAAGATAAATTAAATTACGGGACCCATTGTGAATATAGTGTTTATAAAGTCAAGAACCCAAGTCTATGAAGTAAATAATTTTCATGTATCTTAGCTGTTAGGCTCAAAGTAAATCCAGCAACATCCAAAGAAGTCAGCAATTCTTGTTCTTTGGGGTCCTAAATAAGTTGGGGAACTGAATCCCTTTCTTCCATCTTTGCTTGAGTTCTGCCTCATCTCTCAGCCTATCTCTGTACCTAGGCAAGTACCTGTGCACTTGAATAAGTATATACCTGGAAATAGAATTACTGATTGTTGGGTATGCATAAATTTAAAAATGTTTCATCCCATTTAAAAAATTTTATTACACTTTTAAGTGTAATGAAAGTTTTACATCTACTTTGAAGATATTTGGTTTCTTTACAAACATTTTAAAAATTGCTCATCCCATGTTATATAATCTCCAGCAAAGGTATCCAGTTACAGTTCTTTTTTAAAGATTATTTTAACTTCTCTAAGTCCTTTTCAGTTACAAACTTTAGATTCACTTTGTCATTTCTTCTAAAAAGAAATGCCTGCTAGGATTCTGATTATGATAATGTTGAAACTATAGATCAATTTGGAAAGAATTATGTTCTAATATATGAATGTGGTGTATTTCTCCAATTATTTAGGTCTTTAATTTCACTGGGAGATGTTTTGTACTTTTCATGGCAGAGGTCTTTCCTAACTTTTTTTTTCTAAGTCCTTTATCTGTGTGCTATTGTAAGAGGTGATATTTTATGTTTTATTGTCTTTTCAAATTGTTTGTTGCTAGTCTATAGAAATGCAGTCATTCTGTATAATAACCTTGCATTTATATAATTCACTTATTAGCTCTAGTTGCTTTTTGGAAGTCCCTTAGAATTTTTAAATGTGCAATCTTGTCATCTGCAATTAAAGACTGCTTTACTTCTTCCCTTCCAGTCCTTTCCAATGCCTTATACTAATGTTTTCCCCTCATTTCCATTCTAAAGGCCCTCTCTTGACTTTCCCCCTATGAAAAGATACATGATCATATCTGTATGATAGGTGAGAGTGTTTAGTCTTCCACCATTAAATAGGATGCTAGGTATATATTTTTCTTCAATACTTTTATCAGATTAAGAAGGTTTTCTTCTATTTATATTTTTCTTTGTGTTTTTATCCTTATTGAGGGGTGAATTTTGCCAGTTACCTTCATTTTCTGCATGGGTTTAGATAATATGATGTTCCTTTTTCTTTTTTATACTAATGTTGTGAATTATATGAATAGATCATAAATATTGTCACTCTTTCATTCAAGGGCTTGACCCCATTTTATCTATCAACCAATCTATCTATCAGTGAAGTCATCACCTATCTCTCCATTTATCTATCTATGTATATTTGCTTATAGTTGGTCATAAAGGTGTCTATTTTAATGAGTGTTATTTGTCTAAACTATTCATCCTTGAATATTTCAGGAAATATTTCAATATTTCAATTTGGTTGCTGCTGGCATTAAAAAAAGAGCAAATGTAGTTCCCTCGTCCACTACTTTGTAAAATATTTTGTATAAAATTGTTATTCATTAAAAATCTAATAGAATTCATAAGTGAGTCCATCTAGTTTTAAATGTGAACTGAGGGAAATTTAAAATTATAACTTCAATTATTTTAATATATATAAGACAATTCAGATTTTCCATTTCTTCTTGATTGTAACACAGAAGTTACGCTGTGTCCCCCACAGCCTCATTCCAGGAGCCACATAATGTCAAGCCCATTCTCGGCAGAGCTAAGCTTGCCTACTTGGCAAAAGCCCATTTTAGCACCTTTAGTCAGTACCCATTTTGCCTGGTAATACTTTTATACTAATTAAAAAGTTCTCTGACAACATTTTATCCAACGGTCTTTGTATTCATTAATGGCAGTGACCCTTGCCATGACTGATTATTACATTGGGGTTATAGAATGAGAATTTTCTAGTTATAAATGTTTCATTCCAATTTTTATCTTATATTTTTCTGTAGGGAAAAGCTTTTTCGATTTATCTACCCTCTCCATAGACAGGTATTAGATAGATGCATAGATACATAGATCGACACATAGATAGAGATATCGATAATGATAGTTAACTAGAAATAAATAAATGATTGATATATAATAGATGATAGATTACATAGATAGATAGATGATAGATAGATAGATAGATAGATAGATAGATAGATAGATAGATAATGTATTCCTACATGGCCTCCAAAACTTTCAGATAATAACAAAATCAATATTTGTGGACTGCAAATTTTGTGCCCTGCCCTGAGCTCAGCGCTCTATGCATATTAACTCATTGAGTTACTGCAACAACTCCTAGAAGTTCTTTTAAAATCCATTTTTCAGCAGGCACATCTGAAGATTAGTAAGAGTTAGTGATCTCTCTACTGTAGCACTGCTAGGAAGTGGCAGTTTTAACCCAGATATCTTTGACTATACTCTGCTCAAAGAGAGTGGCTCTTTACTCTAAAGTAGCCCTTTTATGATAAGTATAAAAAAATGAGGTGCTTCAAACTATAAACAGATTCAGGCTTATCAGATAGTAATTATACAAAGGGGTTAACTGAATGTTTCAGATTCTGAAACCTTCAAGTGGGGAGTCTCCTCGGGGAGCCTAGTTTGCAGTGACAGAAACAAAATCTGAAACAACCAGGGTACGTGACACTCACCTGCTCCGCTTCCTGGGCACTGCCTCAGGAATCCAGCTTTTCCTTCCCTTCTGGTGTAAATATTAAATCTCTCTGAATTCCAGTGCGCATTACAGATGCCAACAGTTATTTAATTGGAATGTTCCAAAGTTTTCAGTAACTAAATTTTCCTATTAAGTCGACCTAAAAGATTTGCAAACATTTAATCCAAAGATTTCGAAGCACTTATGTTTCTTTATTTCTGCTCTTACCATTGAGAAAGGTCATTGTACAATTGGCTAATTGTAAATGTTTGTAAAGAAACCAAATATCTCCAAAATAGATGTAAACTTTTATTACACTTAAAAGGCAGTAATGAGGCTATTCCTCATGAGCAGTTAGTTTTCTCTAAATTAGAACCATCACCATCCAAACTTGAAGGAGGTTTTTTAAATTGCCTCCTCCTTACCACCAACTATTGTGATAGGTCCAAGTTGACATAACTTGGCTAGGTGATGATGCCCAGTTGTTCTGTTGCCGTGGACTTAAATCATCGGCATGTGAAATTCACCTATGGCTGATTCCATCCACAGTCAACTAAGGGGAGTGACCTCCACAAGAGTGAGGTTTAAAAGGAGAGTTCAGAAGAGAGAGAAAGAGCTCAGCAGGCCACAGCCCAAGCAGCTCAGAGCTCAGTAGCTCAGACTCAGACCCAGACATTTGGAGATGCAGAAAGGACATACCCTGAGGAAAGCCATTTGAACCCAGAAGCCAGGAGGTCCAGCAGATGTCTAGCCATGTGCCTTCCCATGTGGCAGAGAAACCCAGATGAAATGCAGCTGCCTTTCCTCCATGGAAGTGTAAATTTGTATATAAATTAATCCCATTTATAAATGCCAATCCATTTCTGGAAGCCTTAGCAAACTAAAACAGATTTTAGTACCAAAAGAGTGAGGTGCTGCTGTGTTTGCAAATACCAAACATGTTGGAATGACTTTTTAAATGGATAAGGAGGATTCTGGAAGAATTGTGAGAAGCTTGATAGAGAAAGCCTAGATTGCTTTGAAGAGACTGTTCGTAGAAAAAAATGGACTCTAAAGATAATTCTGCTGCAGATTGGAAGAAGAGCAACCCTTGTTTTGAAGTGGCAGAAAGTTTGGCAAAATTGAATCCTGGTGCCGGATGGAAGGGAGAATTTGTATTCAATGATCTGTTATGCTTGGCTGAGGGATTTCTAAACTTAGTGTGGAGAATGCAGCATGGTTTCTCTTTGCAGCTTATAGTAAAATGCAAAGAAAGGGACAAATTAATTTTGGCTACAAAGAAACCAGAAACTGATGGTCTGGAAAATCCTGGGCTTCCAAAAAGTGAGACCTGAGAGTACAGTGCCCCACATAGGATATAACCAAACATGGAACCTGTCAGTCATTACAAGACAAGCCAGGATTGGAGAAGGAGTTATCTAGAAAGGATTTGTGGAAGGTTCTGTTGTCTGTGGCTTTGATTCCTGTATGCTAAAGAAAAAAAAAAGCAGTAATGAGGTGAGCTCCAATGTTCTGCTGTAGGCTGAAGGTTTCCTTATCTTTCCTCAGTTCTGACTGGGTTGGACAGCAAATAGTATTGACATAATAAATAGTTATCTTCTCAGCTATACATGAAAAACGGACTAATTGCATTTATTTATTCCAGTCTTTAATATGTTATAATAAAATGTTCAATCTTCAAGCTGAACTATATCATTTATATAGGTGTCTTCTCTTAGATAAAAAAGAAAAAATCCCCTTTCTTCATGATCGTCATTCGAAAGGTGACTTTTATTTACATTGATACATTGAATTAACTATTCAAATATGCTATGATCTTAGATGTGCTTTGCAAAGCTACCCAGAATGCCTTGGAAGGGTTTAAGTTGAAATTGCATTGTTGGTTAGAGTGAGGAGATTCAGTGAAAATCATTTTTTTGCTCGTGAAGGACTCTACTTCCTTAGGACTTTGATGTCTTTTTTAAAAAGTTAGATATTTTCTCCTTAATGGTCTTAATAGTGTTTTTAAAAAAGATGTATTCCTATTTAATGTTTTTACTGTAAAGTTTTTATTTTCCTCTTACATTTTCTACATCTTTGTAACTGTAAATAAGAAAACAATTGATTTCTTGATATTGATTTTATGTCCAAGAGATTTGCTGATGTCTCTGAAATTCTACTATAGTTTTTCTTTTCTCTTGGTTAATGCACTTGCTAGGAATTCTCATTACATTGTTGAATATATACATATATATGAATTAGATTATTGAACATATACATATTGCTGATAGTGGACATTCTCTTTATGTTCCTTTTTTTTCCAGGATTGCTCTTAAATTTTTGCTATTAAATATAATGTCTCTATGCTTTCTTAGGGTAAAAGATAAAAATACAAGATTAAAACCTAGACTTCTATAGAATTCCAAGCAGAAACAAAAGTTACTTAGAATGGGATTAATCAGAGGAACCTCGGATTTCATCATGAAATTTTTGTTTCCAGAAAAAAAAATTGATCAATACCTACAAAGCTCTGAGTGACAGGAAATGTTATACAAAGGAATAATGCACATGGCTAAATTATCATGGAGATGTCACCGCCACAGTCATACCTTCTTAAACATGAAAGATCTTAGGAATTATAATACCTTCCAGGACTTCTCTGATAAAAATAATGGAATACAAAACACTGCCAAAAATAAATGAAGATGCTAAAGGGGAAGGACCAGCTCTAGACTCTGCCTACATAATGCATAAAGGTGTCTGAGGTTGGACAGAAGCCAGCATTGACCAAGAATTTTAATCCCGCCAAATAATCTATGAGTACAAAGAGAACATGCGGCCATTCTCAGGGATATAAGAACGCTAGTAATACACCAACGAGCTCTTCTTAGAACAAATAACTCAGCAATAAAATCAGGTCCACTAAGCATAGAAATCCACTGATAAGCATAGAATCCATTGATATTTACGACGACAGCTAAACACTTATGAGTAGAATGTAAAATAAATGCTAAAGAACTTGATATGAGTAATAGGACTAATAAAAGACAAACTACTAAATATATGGTGTTAAAACTGAAAAGTAAATTTCAATGTAATTTATTAAGTATAACTTGTTTTAAACATAGTTTTATTAAATACAACCCTTCTTTATAAAATTAATTCTCACCACCTATCCATCATGTTCGTGTAAAGATAATTTTATGGAATGTTGGTTATCTTAATAATTATGGTAATTTCTGTTTGGCATAATTCTTTTTTATCACGTTCTTCTCTGTAGTTTAGTATTTGAAATTTTTATAATTAATATAAACATTAATTTATAAAAATTGTCGCATCATTAATCTTAATTATTCTTAGGTTTGAACAAAATTAGGGAGAGATACAGCCTATATTCACGTGTTGTTATACTCATAGTATATCATGATGTTTTTGTTTTAAAATGACTTTTAATAGTGTTCCAGATCAACTCCCTCATTTTACAGCAAAGAATAAGAAAGCCTAGATAGTTCAGTGAGCTATCCAATATCACATAGCTGGGAATGATTGAATGATTCAAGGGCTCAGTGTAATAGATCATAAATTAAATTCATTAAAATTATTATTATAAACAGTAAAGAAGAATTTAAACCCTGTTCAAGTAATGAGCAGGATGATTTGTATGATTCCAGTAAGATCTTGTAAAGACGTTTGGAGCTTGGAATTGCCTCTGCCTTCTCTCTCTGGTGTTGTCTGGCTAACTCAGTCTCCTGGTCCCTCCTCTTCCTCAGAGCAGCTCTGTTTCACTCAGCCTTTCTTCCCTGGCTGTATCAGTCCCTCCACTGTCTCAGGCTCCTTGAGAATATCTGTCATGGTCCTTTCTTCAGTGATTTGAAATTATTTTTTACATGTTGGTCTGACCTCCTGGATTGAAAGTTCCTTCAAGTCGAGGTTCACTCACCTTTCTGTTCCATAGTGTCTACTTAGTGGCTTATATTAAGTACCCTATGAGTTTTTGCCAAAGTGAATGAATAGCATTTAGTAATCTCTGCCCTCAACCAATGTTGAACACTTACTGTAAGTAAGACATTGATCCTATGTCTTATCCCACTGTGTATAAAATTGTGGCCATTTTATACGAACATGCAAATTGTATTCCTTTTCTGGTTTTGCATTCTGTGAAAAAGGAATAATGTGTGCCCTTGTATGGCAAGCACGACTCAGAGATCTCATCAGTAGCTACTTGGCCAAGTCCCTGATGAGATCTCTTTTAAGGGGGAGATGGAGTTTCTGTCTGCTTTTATATGATTTTTGTAGCACTCTGTCTTAAAAGTGTATCAAAATATGCTTTTGATACACTTTTTTGAGGGGTTCAGCATGCCCAAGCTCTACCACTCATATGGCTTTTGGTAAAAATAAGCTCTTTAAAAAGCTTTCAGTATTCTTTGTTATAGAGAAATGATTGAAGGATTTTTAAAAGGACTTGAGTCTAAGAAGAATTTTAAAATAAAACTGTCATGTTCCATTTCATTTTTTATGATTGTGGCATATGAAAAATCCTGTAAAGTTACAGGGCTATCATGATTTTATTGAAATACAAGATATGTAGCCTCTTTCTGCATATGTTTTTTTTTCCTTGGTCAGAGCAACTGCATTTGAAAAATAGGAATGTTATTTTGCTGTATGGAAACCTGCATGGAACCAAAGATAAATATGCAAAGCATGAAGAGAAAAATGAGCTTTGTCGCAGGTCCCATAGCACTGAGATTTTAACAGAGACCACCAGGGACCTAGTGTCCAATATTCAATGTCATTTCTTCTTCTAAGCAGCTTGCACATTCCTTTATTTTCCCCCAGTAAAAGTATTTAAAATGTTTTAGTTCCCCAGAAGATTCACTTCTCTTTTAGTGTGTCCTTCTTTACTTTCTGGACTTCTTCACTCTGAAGTGTCTCCTGTTATGACTCTGATTTCCTTCCTCAGATTCCCATCTCCCCACTTCCCTTCAACGCTGACCTTCCCATCCCACTCACCATTGCTTCCCACCCTGCCCTTGGTCTTCCTAGGCTTTAATTCCCCCCATTTTTCCAAAATGGAACTCATAGGAGTGGCTAGCACCCCACGTTGCTGTGAGAATTAAGTGTGAGTGTGATTGATGTGAAAAGTTGCTTAATGAGTGATAGTTTGTATTGGAAGTAAAGGCAATTATAGGATCTCCCTGCTTCAAGTTTTTCCTCCTTGAAACTCTTCTGTACCCCACTGCTAGCAGTAACCATTCAAAATACAAGTATGATCATGGAGTTTTCAATGACTGTCCATATAAATTTTCAAATTGCGTATGAAATTACCATACAACCTAGTGATTCTGCTTTCAAGTATATTGAAAGCAGGAACTCTAACAGACACTGGAACACCAATACCTAGCAACATTGTTCACGATAATCAAAAGATGGAAACAACCAAGTGTTCATAAACAGATGAATAGATAATCAAATTATGGTATACACTTGCAAAGGAATATTATTCAGCCATAAAAAGCAATGAGGTTCTGATACATGCTACAGCATGGATGAACCTTGAAAACATCATGTTGCATGAAATAAGCCAGACACAAAAGGACAAATATTGTGTGATTCCATTTATATGAGGTATGTATAATTCATGAACTAAGAATGATTTTCTCTCCTGCTCTCATCTTGGTATGCCCTATCTCCTCCACCATGTAATATAAAGCAATTGTTAAAGTTCTTTTTATATAGTTCTAGTGTTTCTATATGGAGAACCAAGAAAATATGGCTTATCTTTTTTGGTTTTTCCTTTCTCATACAAAAGGTATACAAAATTGCTTGTATTTTTTTGACATACACACTTGTCCTGGAGATATTTCCATATCAATACCTAGAGATCTTTTCATATTCATTGTGGGAATGTACCATAGTTTATCTAACAAATCCCTTATTGATAAGTATTGCTGCTATTTCCAATATTTTACTATTATAAGCAATCCTATAAAATATAAATTATGCACATATTATTTTATGAATGCAGATGTATCTAAGGTATAAATACTAAAATATGGGAAGGGTGGCTCAAAGTTACATCTTTGTAAACGTTCATTACCCTTCCTGCACTGACATATCAACTTTATCACAAACTCTTTCTAGGTTTCCTCTGCTGTCCTATTCATCAGACTATTCTTCCCATTATCACACAGTTTTAGTTATTGAGGCATTATTTTATTTTATAATATCTGCTGGGGCTGCCCTCAGCTATTGCTCTTATTTTTATGGGTTTTTTTTTGTGGCTATTCTTTATTTTACTGTAAGTTAATAATTTGTCTAGTTCTAAAAGGGTAATTTGATTGGGACTGCAATGTTAACTAACATGGGAGAACTGACCTTCTCCCTACATTATGGTGTGTCTTTGCATTGATTCACCGTCTGTGCCCTCCAAAGCACTTCCAAATATGCCTTTTGTGAGTCTTGTCAGGCCTTTCAAGTGTACTTCAAGGCTTCTGAACTTTCATGTGGTCGTTGTGGTGGAGTCTTCCTTCCTATCATAGTTTCTAACTGGTGGTATTTGTGTATTTAAAAGATTATATACCTCTGTCAATTAATTTTATAATATTCTAGTTCAGAAAAATGAATTCTCTTATGCTCTGTCATAGATGTCAGTCAATTTTTCTGAATCTCCGAAAATGCATTCATTTCATCTCCAAATGGTTTTAGCTCTTACTTTCTAATATTTAGAACTCTAATTTCCTTCCCTTTTGTAACTGTGTGGGCTGATACTTCCAATTCCATATAATTCTTCATGCTGCTAGAGGATATCGTTATTGTTATCCTGACCTCAATGATCTTGGCTAGTTTTACCAATGCCCTGTGAAGTATTACTGGTGATAGAGAGCATCTTTGTTGTAATCTTGATTTGGGCAGAAATTCCTTTAGTGCTTCTTTATTAAGTATATTGGTGGCCCTTGGCTCATTCATGTGTGTGTGTGTGTCCTTGGGATAGAGGTGGTGAGGTTGTATTTATCTGGCTAGTATGTGTATTTTTATATATATATCACAACACT
This sequence comes from Tamandua tetradactyla, assembly GCF_023851605.1. NCBI lineage: Eukaryota > Metazoa > Chordata > Mammalia > Pilosa > Myrmecophagidae > Tamandua > Tamandua tetradactyla. Next base: position 12,697,225 of record NC_135344.1, on the reverse strand, counting down.
TTCTTAGTTCACTTAACAGTGTGTTTATCTGTGGTTCTGTTTTGCCAAATTGTTTGCCCCTCGATAGTAAGTATGAGTTTTATTCTTCCCTATTAAAGCATGGTATTCTCCATATTGTCGGCATTTGTTTACTGTATAATTTAACCATAACATAAGCCCTTAAAATTGCTATCATTTGCTCTTATGCACATAATGGAATAATGACTAAGATGTGTTATTTGTACTAGCATGTGATGTAGGAATGGATGGATAAATTGTTCAGAATAAGAAATTAGCAGTGGGTGGGGCCTCTTCATAGATCATGTACATTATCCGCAAAGACTGAATATGCTGTTATATTGAAAGCTTAAATAACCACAACTCCCAATCATTTGTGAAAGACATTTTATTGAAAATAAATATTACAGTGCTATTGAAAGTGATAATTGAGTTCTTTATGCTTGCAATAATAGCCACTGGCTCTTTAGAAACACAAGGCATGAGTTTATCCTTTCAGCCAATGTATATTGAGCTCTAATGGGAATATATTGTGCTACAAGCTATCTAGGCACACAAAATTGTACCTTCAACAAGGATGCAGTCTAACAGAAGAATAAAACTTCCATACACCAGTTTACAAAATGAAGTAGGATCGTTGTCCCGTTTGTAATTTGTAGGCCATAGGAATATGAAGACAGGCCTAAGCAGGCATGCTTGATCTTCTAGAGGTTTCCTTTCTTGAAAAATGAGTATGATGATAGGGTAAAGTAATCAGGTTGACCAGATGTCTGGATACCTGAATGCACAGAACAAAAGAAGGAGTATTAGGAATAGTTTTGAGTCCTTATGAGACTACTTTGAATAAAAAGAAGTGGGAAACAGTCCAGTAAGGTGAGATGGAGATGATGCAGGCTTTGTATCCAGGCTTATATAGTTAAAATTTGTCTCTAGTTAGAATTTATCACACCATGTGTCATGGAATTGAGAAAATGTTAATATGATTAATTTGATGGTAGTGCACAAAATAGTTTAGAAGGAGAAGGAATCAGAGGTAGGAAGCCAACTTAGCAAAAGATTGCAATAATTTAGTATTGTGTTAAACTTTTAGTAAGTACCCCATTCTGCAGACAGTGATAAGTATATTGCATACCTCGTTGGGTTTTGGTGATGTTTAAACTATGTTAATATTTGTAATTTTCTTAGAACAGTGGGAAACACAATAAGAACTTGAGGCACTAATTATTTAGCGACCTGAAGGAAACAACAACCAAAAGTTGCCCTGAGAGAAAAGTCAGGTTAAACCTTAAAATTAAAATAATACTGAAACAAATGTAGATCCACTAAATCCAAACATGTAGCTTTAATCAGAAAGCAAGTACAGTTCCTAACAGCCATCAAAATTATATTAGGGAAAATGATAGAAATAAAAATTTAAAGTAGGTGAGAAATACTGTTAACTTTTTATTTAAAAAATACTTTCTCTTTGAGTTAAAAAGCTTGCTTTTATTTCCACCTACTTTTGTACATTAGAAGTCAGTCACCCTTTAAGCTGTTTCTTTCCTGGGCTTTCAGATTCCTTATGCTTTCTGGTTTTTCAAGCTATGAGGCAAGAAGCTTCTGTTAAGCTAGTGAGCATGGATCAATGCCTAAAGCTGAAAGGTGCCCGGGCTCTCAAAAAGCATTTAGTTAGATCTTGACATTTTCTTTTACTCTTGACTTTTAAAAACATCATATATTACTGCAGGAGATTTATGTCCTCAAAATGAAAGGAAACAAAGCTTATCGAAAGGAATGTTTTCAAAATAGTCTGGTCGGGGCAAGAATTTATTTTTAACTTGGTACATGGATTAAAGAGTTCTTTGTTGATTTAATCCAAAACAAAACCTGCAACGGCCTTAGTTTCCCAGGATTTAGATGGGGAGAAGTCAGTTGCAAACCCTTTCTCTTTTCACTCTTTATAGACACCTTTTTGTTTTCCTTTGTCACTTCTGCCACTTGGGCTTGCAGATATGAAATGTTGTAACGAAATTCTAAAATGTTCAGTGTATCAGAGTAAGGTGGATGTTTCTCTTCCAGTGTCTGGTTTCCTATATATATATATATATATATATATATATTTTTTTTTTTTGAGAATAAGGACTTTCTTCTAGATAGCTATGGTACATTTTGCTGTGAGACAGATGAACAAAGAAGAAATGGTATAGGGTAAGTTTTAGGGAGGTTAGAGGGGGGAAACAACTGCCATACATAGATTACTTCAAAAAATATATATGAGCAGACAAACTTATGCCTCCTTTCCTTGAGCCCCATTTCTTTCTTTTCAGCAAAATCCATTTTCCAGGTCCACACTTTCATCCTTGGAGAAAGCAGTCCTGTTTCCTTATCTTGGTGCAACTTTCTCCATCATTTAAATCAGTCCATTTATATTTTGCTTGCTTTAAGAATCAAATGACAGCATACATCAGGTGTAAAAAGATAGTAATTGCAAATACTGGCTCTGAAGCCAGATTACCAGTGCTTGAGCCCCATATCTGTCAGTTATTGTCTTATTTTTTTAACATTTCTGTGCCTCAGTTTCCTCAGATCTAACATGGTGATAGCAATGTAAACTAATTATATTGTTTTGTAGGTGAAATTACTTAAACATTTGAATTTATATTATAGCAAATATTTGCTGTAGACATTATAAAAGCGTATATACCTATAAAGTTTTGATCAATTTATCCAACAGTTTTTATGTTATCACTTTGCTGTGAGTGAGTCTAGGCATGAGGAATACAGTGATACAGAAAACATGGCTTGTTCTCTGAAGGAGATTAATCCTCAAAAGACCAAGGAGCAAATGATAAGGGAAAGTAGAGTAAGGAGATACTTTGTCTGGTATGTTCTTGGTAAGTTTTATGACAGAAGTAACATTTAAGACAGGGTTCCAAAGGGAGCTAGGATTCTGGAAGTGTGAATGGAAAACTATGGAAATTTTACATAAATGTTCAAGAATTGGGAGTAAATATTTTCAAGGGGTAGTGGTGAGTAAGCCAAGGCAATATGAGGACAAGATTTAATGGAAGAAATGAAAAACAGTGTTCCACATGACTTTAGTTCATGGAGATTCATGAGTGGCAATCTTGAGTATTCAAAATTTATTATATAAGCAATGGGCAATGGTGGAGCATAGAAAGGTTTTATGTTGGTGTTTTTGGTTTGTTGGGGTGTATAGGTGGGCATGTATGGTTTCTTTTCTTTCCTTCCTTCCTTCTTTCCTCCCTCCCTCCCTCCCTCCCTCTCTCCCTTCCTTCCTTCCTTCCTTCCAATACATGACCAGAATTCTGCTTCAGGGCATTTAGTATAGCAATGTTTTTAAATTGGTTTGGAATGAAACAAAGTTGGAGGCAGGAAGTTAACTGGGTAATTATTAGAATAGTCTTTCTTAGAGTTAAATTGAGATTCCTCTAGATTTCAGCTGTGGAAATGAAAAAGAGAGATATAATGGGTAAAGGGTTAAACATTTTTGTCAACTAAATGAATAATTTACGTCCCAGTTATTCTTAAATAGGATCATGTACTCACATGCCAGTTTTGAGGATAAGAGCAGAGAACAGATTTAACTAGATGGGTAAATCATTTGGAATGAGACCTGCTGAATTTTTGTTGCTAGTAAATAGAGAAGAGAAAATTGAAAATATAACTATAGATTTGAGTTGGCCAAGGAGTTGAGTGAAAAAAAATCAGATGAAAGAAAGCAGTAGAAAGCAAAATCTATAATCAAATATATTGATAAATCAGATTAACTGTAAAGTAATTATAAATGATTACTTGTACTTAATTAATTATAAAGTTTTATTAGACTATACAGATGAAAAAATCTAGGCTAAGAGTAAAGGGTCAAAGATAGGGAATTGTGGTGGAAGACGGATTGAGACTATTCAAAAACTTTACTAATGTCTTGGCTTTGTGTAAGAAGACAATAAGTTCAGATTTTCTGGGGAAAATGTAAATATGTACCTGAATTTTTAGCAGTACTCATTAAACATTTATTAATGCAGTTTATATTTTCACAGGCTGCTAAGAGGAAAATGGGAAACTATTGAAGAAATTCTGTTAACCCCTCAGAAAGTAGCAGAAGAGTAAAATAAGCATATTAAAAAGAGCAATAAAACACAAAATAAGATGGTGAAATAGCAAATATGTTAGTAACCACATAAATATAAATGGATTATACATTCTTTTGAATAAACAGTGAGGAATCATAAAATATGCAGCCATAAAAGAAATAATTGACCAGTGGCTATGCTAAAATAAAAAACCTCTACATGAAAATAAAACTTAAAGCATAAAAAAGACAAACTATACAACAGTAGAAGTCATTTCTAACATGCCTACCTGATAAAGGATTTATATTAAAATATATAAAAAATTCCTACAACTCAACAAGTTAAAATCAGGCCTACCGTATACATCAATATAAAGTTCAATCATATTTGTACACATTATGTGTTATAAATATATTTATATTATATTAATAATATAAAACATATAAAAAAATTTCACTAATGAAAAAATAAAAATTGTAGTCAAACTATTGGAAGATATTGGAAGAGGAAAAAATGATGTGGACAGAGGAGGCTTCAACCATATAAGTGATATTTTTCTTTTTATTTATTTATTTTTTTTTACATGGGCAGGCACGGGGAAACGAACCTGGGTCCTCGGGCATGGCAGGCAAGCACTAAGCACTCTTACCTGCTGAGCCACCATGGCCCATAAGTAATATTTTATTTGGAAAAGAACACAAATATAAAGTACATATGACAAATTCAAAGATTGTTGGTTTACCAGTATTCCTATTATATTTGTGTATACCTCTGTATTTTTAATGTTTAATAATCACACAATAATTCAGACTAAATAAAATATATAGAAAGAATTAATAAAGCAAATAACAGGAATGAATAAATAGAAACAATACAAAATAAAAATGTATAATTCTTCAGTAAAACAAAATTGTCTCTTTGGAAAATCTAATGAAATGGACAAATGTTTGCCAGTCTCTAAAAATTGGGAAGGGAGAAAGACTAAAGACTGGAGAATAGCAGGGGGCATACCTACCAATATTGAGGGCCCATTAGCAAAGGTAATAGAAACAAATATTTAAAACTTTACACCAGTTAATTTGCAGAGTTGGAATAAATGGATTACCATTCTTTTCATCTGCCGCCAATATGTTTGCCCAAATGCTAGTTTTCATTTGTAATTTGAAATTTATTAATAGGGGCAAGCACCTTTTTAGGTTTATTGCATTTTTCTTTTGAGAATTTTCATGTGAAAATTTTGTCTACATATCCTTGCATTTTTTCTTTCTGCTTGTTTTCTTGTAGTTGCTCTATAGGAACATTTTATATATTAAGGAGATGGACTCTTTGCGTGTGTGTGTGTGTGTGTGTGTGTGTGTTTACCTATAGATGTATGTTTTCCACACCCCAGAAATTTATAAGGCCAAATATTTCAAATTTTTGCTTTGTAACTACTAGATTTTGTGTCATTAAAATGAATTTCCTAGCCATTATAAGCATGTACTTCAAAATTTCTCTGTGACATTTATAAACATACTACTGATTAGTTTGTCTTAAGATTTAATTTTATACATTGTGTGAAAGTAGAGATTGAAATGTTTATCTCTTCTAAATGGATTGTCAATTGTCCTGATGCTAGTGAGAAGCAATGTTCACATTTTATATACACACATTTGATCACAGAGAAAATTCTCGTATACTCATGGGACTTATTCTCTCCTCTTCATTTCTTTCACGGAAATGTTTGTCAAAGGTTACTTAAATTCTTATGGGTTTTATGGCAATGCTCAATAGTTTTTTTTGGAGCCTTCCAATATCCCTTATCTACCTTTGCACATCTGTCCTGCTTATTTACAAGTTAAATAAAAATCTCTGTTCGATTTTACTAGAATGGCATTGAATTTGTCATTTAAATTGGATGGCATTAATATTTTTGGGGGTGTGTGTGCATGGCCCGGGAATCAAACCTGGGTCTACCTCACGGAAGGCGAGCCTTCTACCACTGAAACACCTGTGCACTCGGCGTTGATATTTTTGGAGATCATGCTGTTACCAACCATTTATACAGGATTTCTTTTATGGTCCTTGTTAAAGATATATAACTTTATTGTCCCATGATTCTTTTTTGTTTCATTCTTGGTCATTGTATTTTTATTGCTTTTAGTTATGCATATTTTATCTATTATATTTCCTAAATGGGCCTTGCTCCTGCATTGGAAAAGTAATGATGAATTTTTATTTTATTTTAAAAGAATTACTGATTGCATATGTAGAATGGTATGATTTCTAAGTGTTGGGTTAATTTTTTTTTCCATTAATTAATAAAAAAAAAAAGATATATCCCAGATCCTGTTAGTTTTAATACTGTATTAGTTGATTTTCTTGGATTTTTTTCTTTGTAAACAATCACGTCTAAAAATAATGATATTTTTAATTACTTTTCAATATTGTTAGTTATTTTTATTTTTGGATAGACCTCTGGGAGAATAGAAAATGACTAATAGCAGACATGTCAGGCATTTTTGTTTGTTCTTGACCTTCATGACTATGTCTTTAGTATGATCTTGAACACTAATTAGGCTTTACAAATTAAGGATGGTTTTTAACCATAATGAAATTGTATATTTTAAAATGATTTTCAATTTTGTCAGATGCTTGCTAAACATGCGTTGCGATAATATGGTTTTATCCTTGAATCTCAAAGTGTACTGACTTACTGGAGAGAACATCTTGTGTTACTGAAGTACACTCTACTTCATTAGTTTATTGTAATCTTTTTAAAAATGCTATTTCTGAGCAGTGCAATGGTGGGTCAGTGGCAGAGTTCTCACCTGCCATTTAGGAGACCCAAGTTCAATTCCTGGTGCCTGCCCATGCAAAAAAAAAGCTATTTCTAATAATGCTAATATTTTGTTTAGCATCTAATGCCTTGTCAGTTTTCGTGAATTTTTTCCTTATTTGTAGGTACCTTATTTCCTTGATTTGGACTTCCAGTAGCTATTGAATAAAATATTGAGTAGTATACGTCCTTGATTTTCCCCCACTATTACCATAAAGATTTGCCATAGTTTTTAAAATCCTTTGCCATGCTCAGAAAATTTCCCTTTGATTTCCAGTTTCTTAAGATTTATCATGGACGAATGCTGAGGCTCATTATGTCTTCATCTGCTTTCATTCAATGAACACATTTATTAAGCACCTACTATTGACAAGAACTGTCCTAGGCTGGAGATAAAGCTGTTAACAAAATAGACTTTGAGGTCTCCATTCAAATAATTGGCATTACAGTGTGTCTATGAAGATAATCAGAAAATAATAGCTTTTTGCCTTTAATCTTATATTACTGTTTACCACATACTTAGATTTTCCCCTAATGCCGACCTAGTCTTACATTCCTGAAATAACTATTGTTCAAACTACTGAAATCGATTTGGTAACATTTTATTAGGATCTTTCATTCATTGTTTATGTAGTTCTCATTTCTAACACTTTTGCTGAATAAAATATACCAGACTCATAACAGGATACTTCTATTCAACGATTCACTTTCTTCCATATTCAATTGTTTACCAAATATGGTGGTTCAGTTTTACTGTTCTTTATATTTTGGGCCTACTGCTTCTGGGTACTTGGTAGGACTGCATTATTACACCCTTGTGATTAGTTAGAGACCAGTGACTGTTCCAACCCATGAGTGCTGAAGTCCTATGGTCTTTTCTGGCAGGAGCATCTACCCGGGGTAAGAGAGCCCCACAGCTCCCTTCTTCCCTCCGGTCAAGTAGCCAGTAACATTGTAAATTTTGAATATGATACATAAGAAAAAAGAAGTCTGTACTGTTTAAGCCACTGAGTTCTGGGGGTTATTATTGCAGGGTAATCTGCTCTTCAAATACTTCAGTTTCTTGAGCCAGTTTTGTTAAAAACTTCAAGGAAGTTGTATTTTAAATCTTTTTATTTGATTTAATGAATGCATTCAATTTTATCTTTAAGGATCATTTTAGCTTCCTTGAACACATTTCTTGGGAAGTACATTCATTGCCATATATTTCCAAATAAATTAGTTCAATTGTAGTATTTTTCTTTAACAAACAGATCATGTGAAATTACAACATTTATTCTTGAATTATAATTTCATTGAATAGCATTCAGAGAATGTGGTCTATAATTTATGAAGTCTGAGTTTATTTTTAGATTTCTTGGTGTGGGGTCTTTTAGATACATGTCCATTAGTTATTTGAAAATGATTCATATACTTTAATGCATATATATATATATCCTGGGGCAAAATTCAGTTTATTTGCAAGTAGAGTAGAGTGGCAACCAATAGAATAAGCATTGTTTGTAGCAACCATGTGTTGTAACTGTCCAGGCTGAATAGTGTCAGTCCCATTATCTACGTGTGTGCATGTGTGTGTACAGAGAGAGAGTCAAAAAATAGGGAGATAGAATGTATAGTAAATTTCATTATCCAAAGATGGCTACTCAATGATTTCATGCTCTTTTTATAATGTGGCTTTGATACTCTTCCATTGAAAGGTGGGGGTCCAACTACACTATCCTGAAACTGGGGAAGTTTCCTGTGACTGTTGCAAGCACTAGAGGGCAGCAGTAGGAGCTCCGTATGACCTTGGAGGTTAGGTCATGAGAGGGAGGACAGCTTCCCCCTTGCTCCCTGGCATGCTCTGCAAGAAGCCAGCGGCTGTCATGTAAGCAGTCCAACCATCCTGGGGCTGTCATGCTTCAAAGAAACCTAAACACGCCCCGGCTAGTAGACCTCGAAACCACATATCAATCTCCAGCAACCTGAGTTCTGGCCACCAAGGTCAACAACTCAACCAAGGATTTTCCAACTGGCAATTTCCTATGTGTTACCCAGATTCTTGACCCACAGAGATAGTTAGAGAAGAGAAAGGTATGTTGTGGTTTCAGCCATCTTATTTGGGGGTGTTTGTTACTCAGCAGCAAATAACCAGAACAGTCGGGAAAATAAGTTTGTTTAAGGATGATATCCTCACTAATTCTTTGTCCGTTAGATCTTTCAACATCTAAGAGAGGTGTACCCTAGTGATTTTCTTCCTTTAGGGGATTTATTTTTTTGTGGCTATATGTTCTTGCTAATATCTGTCTATTTTTTGTGAAAACATAACTTTTATATGATTTATCTAGGAAGTTTTTTACATTTTGTGGCATCATACATAATTATTTCAAAATAAACTAAAAATTTTGCACATTCTTGTGTACTAGAATATACGCCCCATGAGGTCAGGATTTTTTGTTTATCTTCTTTCTTTGATGCATTCCTGGTGCTACAAAAGTGCCAGGTACATAGTAAGAACCTGATCATAATATATTAAATGAATGAACATATGTGGGCAATGTAGAATGACTATATTGATGTATAAAAACAAATTTGCTAAGCTCATCACCAGAATCCATTGATTTTACTTTTGTCTGTTTCTCCTGCAGACTTGAGTTCTATGGGGTTACATGGGCTTCTTCAGGGCACTTGGGGTCCTGACTTCCTGGGCTTGGAGGCCTCTTTTCTCCTCTGGCAGCCCAAAGCCACCCAAAACAGTGTTCCTGCTGCATTGTTCTCAGGCTCTTGTCTTCCTTTGGGTCCCTTACATTCTTTACAGTGCAGCTGTCCCCACTTCAGCCAATGTGCAGTGCAGGGAGCAGTCCCTGTAAAACTGAGGTACACACAAACCAGTTCCTTAGCTCTTTAATTATGCCTGCAATTTACTATGGCCTGTTCTACCTTCTCCCTGTCCCTGCTGCCCCCCAATCTTAAGCAACCTGATCTTCAACTATATTTGTTGCCAGAGCTTTTCCACTAAGATGCCATCTGATGCTCAACCATTCTGAGCCCCCCTTAGAGCCATGATTCAGGATGTGTTTATGGCACCGATTGTTCAGTAGAATTATGGGTTCATTCTTTAATATTTACTTTATGATATCATAGGGACTTGAGATGAGAACACTCATAAAAACATAATCATTCATGAAGAAATCATTCATATATGAACCATTTCTTCCAGTAACATTTTTATTATTCTTGAAAGATGAGTAAGTTAATTACTTAATATTGTAGTTTTTATAATCTTTCAAATTTAGATAGTAAATATCTTACAATATGTAATGTTATTAATATATAATTTGTTGAAAACCTAGGTTCGTATAATAGATTACATAATAAACTTCATGAAAGCTGAATGAATTATTAATTTCACCAAATAGCCATCCCTATGCTCAACTAAATCAAGCAGACTATAATTTTCTACTCAGAGGGTGAATATAAAATTTTTATCTATATTTTCATTATCAGCTCCAAATATCAATATTCAGACTTAAGAAATTAGTACATACTATCAAAACCAGGAAGTTTTGGACAATCTTTGAACATCCCACTTGTATAGAAACCTTTGCTCTCTGTCTTGGAAATGGACTCTTCTAACAAGAAAGTAGGGTACAATAACCTGGCATGAGAAGCAGCATATTCTGAAATGTGTTAGTGTTTAATTTTACTGTGTTATCTCTAAGAATTCCACAAACACATTTGACAATTGAGCCTCTTTGAAAGTCTTTAAAACGTAGTAAAATTCAACCTAGGGAAAAAGTGACCTTAGCATTTGGAAGGACTTACATTACAACTTATTTAAAGGGATATTAAGTGGAGGTGCATACTCATACATTTTTAAGAATACTGTTGATTGATGCCAATGTGATATACCTGTCTTTGTGCAGTACATACCTAAAATAGAGAGATTAACAATTATTGACTACTGATCCTGTGAACTCTGGAATTTCCTTCAGATCATTACAAAATTTCATTTATAATTGAAATTACAATTTTAGTCATTCTGTAAATTTGTTAGCAGATCTGGTATTTTTTTATGGCCAATTGGAATAAAACCACTTATGTCAGTTATCATCATGTTTATTACCAGAAAACTCCTATCAGTCAAAACTGTAGGATATGACCCTCATTTGAAACCAACATCTGAAAAAGCATCACTACATTTATGGAGGAATGTGTTGTTAGAGGCATTAAGTAATTCTATTTTAGGTTTAAATATTTCATTGCAGACAACCCATAAAGTCTGTACAGTTAAAACAAGTGGACAGGGCAAGCCATGGTGGCTCAGTGGCAAAGTTCTCGCCTGCCATGCTGGAGACCTGGGTTCAATTCCCAATACCTGCCCGTGCAAAAAAAAAATACAAAAACAAGTGAATGTACTAATTTGGAAGAGAAGTAATGAAAATGTATTCTACATGTATTGACATCTATAGTTTAAGGAGGCAGAGAAAAAACACTAAGTGATGAGTAGCAGGTGAGGAATCAACAGGAGGATAAAATGAGAAGTGAATTTGTATAAAGCACACTGAAGTAAGATGATACTATCAGAAAAAGTCATTACTTACTAGTGAGAAAGTATATTGAGATAGACTGCCAATCATCCATTAGATTGAACAAGAATGCTGAAATTTTTAATTTTGACAATAATAGACTTGGTAAGGCAGTTTGTTTAAACATCACTTCAAACTCATCATACCTAAAACCAAGCACCTCATTTCTCAGGTCGTCTGACAATTGCAAAAATGCCATCATTTGCTTATTGGTGAAGGTTTAGGACTTGGAGATATATATATATATCTTTAACATAACCCTCTCCTTTAATCCTCATATTGAGTTATTTTGAAGTTCTACATTCTTTCCTTAATATTTTTCATCTTGAGCTCGTCTCTCTCTGCACTGCCTTCAATGCAGGCTGAGTTGCAATTTCTTCTCTGTGGTTATGCATTGATTACATAACAAATTTTTTCTACTTCCAAAGTCATTATTAACTCTGCTACTGGTCTAATTGTCATTAAATGGTTTCATCGGGTCATTTCCCTAATGCAACAACAACTTTCATTTTCTGCATCAAATTAAATTCTCTTTGATTGTTAAGTTCCTATACTATTTTTATTTTTATTCTTCAGTTCTATAATGTTCTCACTACATCAGAGTCACGTCCCTTTGGTGTTTTGCACATAGATTTAGGGATGGTTTAGAAATGAAAAGGGAGAAGCTAAATGCTACACCAAGATATGAGGCTCTTATATGACTGAAAATATGGTTAAGAAATTAGAAAAATTAAGAGGAGAAGCAAACTTAAAAGGGAGTATTTTGAGCTTGCATTTAGCCATTGGTTTTTATGTACTGATCTAAGGAGAAAGTAAACTTATAATTTTTGAACTCTTTTGAATCTGTGATTTATATTTAAATAGCTGAGTGCTTATCGTAGGATACATGCAAATGTACTTATATATATTATTTACATAAGCTTGTAAGCTGAAATTAAGAATCAAATAAGTAAATATGTATATATATATATATATATATATATATACACACACATACACATGTATGTATCAATATAAACAGATACCCATGTATATATATATATAAAGCATGCCTCTGCTTCTCATCATTTTATAGTTACTTTTGGCTGGTTTTGTCAGTTCCTCTTACATTAATAAATATTTGTAAAAAGTTCAGAGGTGGAGAAAAACGTCTTAGGCTCTGCGCTTATCAAAGAGCCACTGCATTTATTTCGCAAACTTAGTAGGCTGTGAACTCTCAGGAAACGAACGGGGACCCACAAGGATAAATCTAATCTGAGCATTCTGATCGCTCAGACTGGCTGGGCCTACAGAAGCCACTGGCCTGCAGAAGGTACAATGACAGCTGCAAATCTTGCATGTTAGAGGAGGCATGCAGCTGAAATCTCTATGCATTTAATAGGGCGTCACCCTGAAAAACCCAGCCACCCGATTGATCTGACGTATTCCTGGTCCTAAAGTGGCTATTTAAAAACTTGTATTTCATTTACAACTTGAAGTATTTTGTGTAAGCTAAAAATCCTAAATTATTTAGGCCTCAATTTGCTTAAGACTTCTACCTTAATATGCAGAGAGAATTGATGCTACTTAGAGTTCTGAATCTAATTTTAAGTTTAATGAATAACTTGCTTCTTAGATGCATTTGGCTATGTGCCAAAATGCATGAGGCTTCTTGGACAAAAAATGTTACATAAAGTGAAAAATCATTATTGTATTCAAAGTGCTTCTTATGAGAATGGCCGTGTTTAAAAGCAGTCATAAGCGAGAGCCTCGCAACTTACAGACATGCCATATTTTATTGATTCAGTAATTACAGATGTGGCATTCTTACTAGAATACTAATATAGTCAAATAGCATGGAAATAAATAAGGTCTGACATTTCAGACTCTGCAGTAATGCTCACCCTCTAAAAGTGTATAACGCAACTTGTATTTTATGTTTTCATCCTTTCCTAGTTCTAGATCAATTATATGACTTTGAATCCTTCAGTGACTTTAATTTGCGCATAAGTAGTTTCATCCACCCTTTTTGGTGACAATTATTCCCCTCATAAATGCAGTTTGTATCTTAACTCATCAAGTGGTTTGTTAATGAAATGAGTTTGTTAAATATCCTTGGGGATATTTCAAGTAAAACTGATGACTACACAAGATATATATTTCGCCTGATAGTCAGGCTATTAGTTTATACATCATTCATAGTTTGTCCAGCTCAATGAAACAGTAATTTTTTTATTTAGATGAATTAGATTTATGTCTAAGAAAAGATGGTGAAGGGCTTTTCTTTTTCTGCCAACCTAACCTAGCAAATTAATGTTTTTGTTTAGTGTTACTTAGATTAAAATGTATTAATAGCTAAGATAAAAATAATCCCTACATCTAGTTTCAATTATTTTTCATACATGTTTTGATCTTTTTTAAATGTGGCCTTTTCTATATGGAAGATTTAAAATAGCAGGAGACAGCAACTCCAAAGTATATAAATAATTGTTTTGTTCAGAAAGCAAACATCATAAATTTCCCTAAGATTGCCTATTTCTTTAATGATACATGAAGTTTTAAGTTTCAATCACCTTCATCTCTGAAATTCTATGTGTAAGGACGAAGATTCTATTTTTTTATGCACAGACAACAACCTCTCAAACATTTTCAGATATTCATCTTGCCTAAATAAAAAATGTTCATAGAAAGTAGCATTGCTAAGAAACAGTAGTTCATCCTAATATAAATGACCCTGGGCATGGGAAAAATGAAGCAAATAAAACAAAACACGAAATAGAAGTACTCTGTAGTAAAATTGATTTGGAAAACAATTACCAAAACAACTACCTTTTGAAGTGTTCTTATCAAGAAAGGATGCTGAATTTTGCTGAATGCCTTGTCTGCGTCAATCAGCATGATCATATGGTTTTTCCCTTTTGCTTTGTTAATATGTTGTATTGTATTAATTGACTTTCTTGCATTGAACCACCCAAGCATACCCGGAATAAAACCCATATGGTTGTGTGTATAATTCTTTTAATGTGCCATTGGATTTGATTTGTAAGTTTTTGTTGAGGATTTTTGCATCTTTACTCATTAGGGAGATTGGTCTGTAGTTTTCCTGTCTTGTAGTACCTTTATCAGGCTTTGCTTTTCTGGTGATGTAGGCATCATAGAATGAGTCAGACAGTGTTCCCTCTTCAGTTTTTTGGAAGAGTTTGAACAGGGATGGTGTTAACTTGTCTTAGAATATTTGGTAAAATTTGCCTGTGAAGTTACCTGGTCCTGGGCTTTTCTTTGTAGGGAGGTTTTTGATGAGTGATTTCATGTCTTTATTTGGGATTGGTTTGTTGGGTCTTCTCTGCCTTCTTGAGTCAGTGTAGGGTGTTTGTGTGTTTCTAAGAAATTGTCCATTTCATCGAGGTTTTCTAGTTTCTTGGCATTCAGTTGATAGTATCCTCTTAGAAATGTTTCTGTTTCTTAGGGGTCATTGGTAATGCCCCCCTCTCATTTATGATTTTATTTATTTGCATCTTCTCTCTTTCTAACTTTGTCAATTTAGATAAGGCGTTGTCAATCTTGTTGCTCTTCTCAAAAAAAAAAAACAACTTTTGGTTTTTTGGTTCCCCCTATTTTTTTCCCTCCATTTCATTTATTTCCACCTTATTCTTTGTTGTTTCTTTCCTTTTACTTGCTTTGGGATTTGCTTGCTGCACATTCTCCAGTTTCTTCAGTTGTTCAGTTAGGCCTTCAGTTATAGCTTTCTTCCTTTTAATGAAGGCAGTTAGCACTATCAATTTCTCTCTCAGCACAGCCCTCACTGCATCTTGTAACTTTTGATATGTTGTATTCTCATTTTCATTCATCTTGAGATATTTACTGATTTCTCTTGCAATTTCTTCTTTGATCCACTGATTGCTTAAGAGTGTACTGTTTAACCTCCAAAGATTTGTGAGGTTTCTGATTCTCTGGTAGTTATTGATTTCCAGCTTCATTCCATTATGATCGGAGAAAGTGTTCGTATATTTATTTCAATCTTTTTAAATGTCTTAAGACCTGTTTTGGGCCCCAGTATATGGTCTATCTTGGAGAATGTTCCATGAGTACTTGAGATATATATCCTGCTGTACTGGGATGCAACAATCCCTATATGTCTGTTGGGTCTGATTCATTTATCATATTATTTAGGTTCTCTATTTTCTTATTGATTCTCTGTCTAGAAGTTCTATCTATAGAGGGGTGGTGTGTTAACATCTCCTTCTGTTATTTTAGAGATGCCTATTACTCTATTCAGTTTTACCAGCGTGCCTTATGTACTTTGAAGAGCCTTGATTAGGTACATAAATATTTATGATTGTTATTTTCTTCTTGGTGAATTGTCCCTTGTATTAATATATAGTGTCTTTCTTCGTCTCTTATTTCATTGTTGCATTTACAGTCTACTTTGATTCATATTAGTATAGCTACCCCAGCTTTTTTTGTTGTTGCCACTGCTTGCATGGAATAGCATTTTTTGTCCATTCATTTTCATCCTATTTGTATTTTGGTTCTAAAGTGATTCTCTGGTAAATAGTATAAAAATGGATCATATTTTTTTTATCCATTATGCCAATCTGTCTTTTGATTGGGGAGTTTACCCACTAATAGTCAATGCTATTACCGTGACATTTTATCCTTTGGCTTTTATTTGTCAAAGCTACTATTTTTCTCAATTTTTATCCTTTTAGTTACTCTTACTGATAATCATCATTTCTATATTCTCCTGCAAGCCTCTCTCTCTCCTGTCTTTTTTTTCAGCAGGCATAACTCCTTTTAAAATTTCTTGCAGGAAAGGTCTCTTGGTAACACATTTTCTCAGCTTTTGTTTATCTATGAATATTTTAAACTCTCCCTCACTTTTAAGGACAGCTTTGCTGTTTAAAGAATTCTTGGCTGGCATTTTTCCTCTTTTAGAATCGTAAATTTATCATACCACTGTCTCTTTGCCTCCATGGTGCCTGATGAGTAATGAGCACTCAGTCTTATGTGGCTTCCCTTGTATGCCGTGAATTGCCTTTCTCTTGCTGCTTTCAGGATTCTCTCCTCTTCAGCATTTGACAGCCTGATTAGTATGTGTGGCTCTATTTGGAGTGTGGTCAGCTCTATTTGGAGTGTGGTCAGCTTCTTTGATTTGCATATTCATGTCTTTTTTACGTGTTGGGAAATTTTCCACAGTTATATCCTCAAATATTCTTCCTGTCCCTTTACTCTTCTCTTCTCCTTCTTGGACACCTACAGTTCTTATATTTCTGTGCTTTGTATAGTCATTCATTTCCCTGAGATCTAATTCAAATTTTTCCATTTTTTCTCTAGTTTTTCTTTGGTGCATTCAAATTCAATTGGTCTATCCTCTAGTTTGCTGATTCTTTCTTCTACCTCTTCAAATCTGCTGTTATGTATCTATAGTATATTTTAAATCTCATCTACATATCTTTCATTTCTGTAAGATATGCTACTTTTCTATTTATTCTTTTAAATTCTTTTTTATGCTCTTCGAGTATCCTCTTTTTATTTTCCAGTGTCCTCTTGATACCCTTTATTTCTTTAACCATCGCATTGAAGTTATTTAGATTGTTTGAACACTTTGATTAGTTGTTCCAAATTCTGTGTCTCCTCTGACTTTTTAATTTGATTGGTTTGATCATATCTTCTTGCTTCTCTTGTCTAAGATTTTACTGTTGCTTGTGTTCACATTGAAAATCTCCTTTGGCACTTGCTTTGCCAGTGCTCCCCACCCAAATCAGTGTCAGGGTCTCACACAGGGGGTACAGCCCCTTTCAGAAGGCTCTTAGAGGGTGGACAGAAAAACAACTGACTAGATTGTACTTTCCTGGTGTTCCCAGCAGATAGCTATGTTGAGCCACCTGTTCCCGCAACCTGCCTCTCCTGGACTGGAGCGACCTGCTGGGCAGGGTTCAGACTGGGTCAAGATCCATTTCAAGCCTACGGGACCCAGAGAGTCAACCTCTCCAGCTGGTTCTTAGCTCAGAACTGTTCTGCTTCTCCGTCTCCTGATAGGAGGGCCTTCCCATCTCTCTGAAGTCCCACTGTGCCCAAATTGGCCAGTCTTGGGGTGAGAGATGAGTGCTAGATACCATAGTGAAGACTGTGCTTTTGGGTGCAGTGGAGCTGGGGGTTCCCAGATTCCCATGTGGAAACACACTAGGCTGCGGGTCTCAGAGTATTAACTTCACCATCCAGCTGTTGAACCAGGAGTGTGCTGCATTTCGCCAGCCAGCAAGACCCAGGTCAATGCATAGCCACTGGCCTTGGGATAGGGGAAGGGCCCTGGTATCACAATGGTGCTCCCTCCTTCACCTTTACTCTGTTCCAGAAAGCAGCTGAGCCAAGAGCACCCTGGCCCCCTGTGCAGAAAGGATCAAGGCTGTAGGACCCAAGTGGTCTCCCTTGCTGGCCAACCATCAGATCAGAATGTTCTGCATCCCCCTTTCCTCCTGATGGCAGGACCTCCTGGTCTCCTGCAGTTCCCTGCATCCCAAGCATCCCTAGTCCCTGTGGGGCGTGGGCGCCATGAACCACAGTGGGTCTCTATATGTGGATGCAATAGATGTTCTGGCTCCCAGGCTCCTGCCTGGAAAGACTAGGCTGCAGGACCAAGAGGGCTGCTTCACCAGCTTGCAGCCCAACTAGGAGGGCACTGCTTTTTTGCCAGCAGGCCAGGCCCAGGCGGATGACAGCCACTGGATCGGGGTGGGCGGGTTGGAGTTCACTGACCCCTATTTCTCAGTTGTGGTATCTCTGCTTTTTTATCTACCTCTTCCTTATATGTTGCCATTGCAGTGTTCCTTCTCTGGTCACCCAAACCCCAGAACCAGGGCTTAGGATAGTTTCTGCCTTTTCTCTAGTAGTTTTCGTGGAACAGTGAGCTCTGCCTGTCCTTATGCTGCCATTTGTTCCTGGAAGTCCTCCACCTACTATAGGGATAGGCTTGTTTTGTTTTTTGTGTGTGTGTCTAGTCTTACACATTGCAGCATTTAGTATATATTTTTGAAAGTTTACAAATTTAGACAAAGGGGTAGGAAGGGGGAATTTTATTAGTGAAAGGATGAAGTTGAATTTTTGAAGACTATTTTTCTTTTATTTTAAAGATACACAGATAAGTGGAGTGAACAGGAAACGATTCTTTTGAAAACCTGTTGAAATTATGAAGCTCCCACAGAAAATGAAACAGACACCTAAACAAAAAATTCTGCATAACATTTCAGATATTTCAGACACCCTGGAGCTTGGTCCCAGGCTCCTAAGAAGGACAGGCCTTCTACAATGAAGTAATGCTATGACTTTGAGAAATGTGATGTTCTACAATCAACAAAATGTAGAATGTTTCCATTCTGAACAGCTGTCACTTATTCAATAAATACCATGAATTAGCCACATGCACAAATCATTGACTTAGAAATAGGATAGATGTGAGCTAAGGTATTGCTTATCTTCTCTATCAGACATTTGAAATAGGAATCATAATTAGGAATAAAATGGACTCATACAAGAGAAAATATGAAGTGTTCTCTGTTAGGGACATACAAGAGCATTCATCAATAAAAAAGAAAAGAATGTGTATATATATACACATGTACACAGACAAAATAATGGAAGGTCTTTAGTGACTATGTAAAAAAATTGCTCTCCTGTTTTCCATTCCATGCCAACAGCTTTTAGGAAATTCATAAATCAAACAAACATCAAAACTCCATTGTCAGCAAAATCTGTGTGATTTAAGAATGCTTACACTGTTTTAAATTTGTTCACTCTTTTGAGGCAAAGATGTTTTTACATATTGAATTTTCCAATTTGAATATCAATATTTCTAAGTTGTGCTTAGATAATCACTGCTAAAATACATTCAGGATTCTATGGAGAAATAAATATTTGCAAAATGCATTGCCCTACTCAAGTTTATTTGACAATGCAGTAAGGTCTAGTCACATTCAAGAGAGGCAAAAAAGTTTCATGCAATTATCTGATCTTCTAGTAAACTGTCTGTTGAATGATTGTTAATTGAATTCGGATGGGATTAAAAATAATCACTTTCCAAGAAGTTGGTGAGGACTAATGTACAAAAATGAAAAGGATATGGTTTCGACACTTTAGAAACTCATTGTCTAGTGACCATATCGAGCAGAAAGATACCTATTGGTTTTTATACGTTACTTAAAATGTGAAGGCCTTGACTATTATGGAAAAATATCTTCCTTTTCTAGGAACTTTTAGAACATTTGGATATATAAAATATTTAAATATATATTTAAAATATATAAGCACATGTTAAATATAAGAGTTTATATATTTAAAATATAATAAACAAATAGTATATTTTAAGCTTATATTATCTATATTTGTTTTATCTTTTATAGACGAAATGTTAAGGTGATTAATATTCATGAATTCATATCCTTAGGTGCTTATTTGGAAATATTTAACTTATAAATGCAGTTATTATCCTGAAAAATACTAAGAGGATCATTTCCTATGTCCCTATCTGTTGCTCAATGTTTTTGTTTTAGTAATAGGAAGAAAAGTAAAATGGGTTTGTGAATTTATACATTCACAGATTAATTTTACCAATTTGTGTATTTATAAATGAACCTGGCAGTATGTAATTTTTGTGCCTGGATTCTTTTATTCAGCATTATGTTTTCGAAATTCATCTGTGTGGCTGAATGTAGCCATAATTCATTTTCATTGCTGCCAAATATTCCATAGTATACACAAACCACAATTTATACAATTGAATTTTTATGAATAATGTTCTTATGAAAATTCTTGTATAATGTACGAACATTTTTGTTGGGTACATAATGAAAAGCAGAATTGCTATAGCATAAGTACATTTTTCTTCAAAGTCATCCAAAGCACATTTCTACTAGGAGTGTGTGAGAAGTTCAGTGCTCCATGTCCTCACCTGCATTTGGTGATGCTAGTATTTTTATTTATTTTCTTCGTTCTGTTGGGAGTGAAATGATGTCTCATAATGGTTTTATTTCAAATTTCCGCTGGATCATCTGCTTTTTCTTTTGAAAGTCTTGGAGCTATTTAAATATTATGGACATGCACACTTTGTCAGTTACATCTGCAGCAAATATCTTTTAAGTTGTTGCTTGTTTTTTAACTCTGGATATTTCTTCTTTATGTAAAAGACATTAAGCATTTTTATTTCTTATATTCCCTTATAATTATGTTTTTGTGTCCTGTTTTTTTCCATTACTTCTGGTTATTAGCATACCTTTTTTTTCTAAGGGCTTTATTATTGACTCTTCCCCAATCATTTCTACAATCAACCTGAAACTAATATTTAGGTATTACATGAGAGTGAGGTCAATTTTCATTGTGTTTTTATATTTTCATTTTGTCTCTGAGCTATATAGTAGAAGGACCATCATTTCCTCATTGTTTTAAATTATTCCTTTTGTTATAAGTCAAATGTCCTTTGTAAGTTGGTCTGTTCATTGTCTACTCTATCCCATTGGTCTATAGGCCTACCTTTGTCCAATTCTTCAGGATCTTAACTACTGTCTTCATAATGAGTCTTGGTATTCCATATAGCAGTTCCTCACATCTTGTTATTCCTCAAGTATCTTGTCAATAATTCGCCCTTTTCACTTCACATTCACCAATTTGTTGATAATTTTTAGAAGTTCCATTTCTAAAGTTCCACTTTTTTCATTGGGTTTGTGTTCATTCTATAGATCAATTTGGAGAAAATTGATATTTCTGCAATATTCAGTCTTACAAACTATAAACTAATACCTCTCTTCCATTATGTATATTTACTTCACCTTCTTAAATTTTCTCAATATTTTATAGCTTTAAAGTCCTGTATATCTTTCATTAGATTATCACTAGAAATGTGATATTTTCAGATGCTAATTCAAGGGGTTATAATTTTGGAATTTTAATTTTCTTAAATTTTTTAAATGTTCATTGATGTTGTATAAAAATTTGACAGATTTCTCTAAATTTACCTTGTATCCAAAAACCTTGCTAAACTCATTTTCATGCCAATAATACATCTGTAAATTATTTAAGCTATTATATATACAGTAATTTCTTCTATGAATAATGACGGTTTTATTTGTCTTTTCCAATCCTTACACTTTTCATTTCTTCTTTTTTCCATATAGCATTGACTAAGACTGCCACTAAAGAGTTGAATGGAAATGCTAAGAACAATATCTGTTTCTATTTTCCTGATCTTAGAGAGAGTACTTTGAATATTTCACCATATTTTTTCTTAAATAATATTTACTGAAAACTTTCTACAAATGAGATTAGAATATTTCCTTTCTAGTAATAATTTGTGAAATATAATTATAATAAATGACTATTGAATTTTATCTTCTACCTTATATGCAGCTCTTGAAATGATCATAAACTTTTACCTTTATTATGCTAATGTAGTAAGATTATTGTTTAATTTTTAAACAATAAATTAATTAAATAATTGTAAATTTAGTATTATTATTATTATTATTTTAAATAGTAATTCTTGTGTACCTAGAATAACCCAAATTATATTTTTCCCAAATTATTTTTGATAATTTGGTTTTAGTATATGAACCTCCTTCCCATCCTTGTTGGAATTTTTTATCTAAGCTGTTCTGATTTCATAAACTAAGTAATAATCTGTTCCCACTATTAATATTCTCTGAAAAAATTTTCTGAGAAAAATTTTCTGAGTGATGTTTCTTCTTTATATATTTAACAGAATTTTCTGCTGAAGCTTTGTTCTGTTTTTTCTTTGTAGAAAGTTTATAATCACGAATTCAAAAATTAGAAAAAAATGGTTATAGAACCTTTCAGTCTCTAGATCTTCCTGAATTAGGTATACTGTTAGTAAATTGTCTTATTCTAGTAATTTTCAACTTTACTGACAAAATTGTTGACAATATTGTTATTATATTCTTAATGTCTTCAGGATTTGTATTATATTCCCTTTTTATTCCTAATTTTTACCATTTATATTTTCTGTCTTTTTGCCTGACCTACATTGCCCATAATTTATTAATATTAGATAATATTAGAAATTAATAAAATAATCATTCAATAGAGAGAATAATTCAAGACAAAATTTGCTTTTGTAATAGAATAATGTAATTGACAACTGGGCTTTATTGATCCCCTTTATTTTATATTTGCTTTCTATTTTATTATGTTTTCTTTCATTCTTTTCTTCTTGCATTTAGCTTACTTTTTCTGAGATTGGTACTTAGCACATTAATTTTCAACCTTTCCTCTATTCTAATCCATGCATTTAAAGCAATAATTTCCTTCTAAATACTGCTTTAGGTACAACTCCAAAATTTTGCTAAATAGTATTTTCATTATTATAAAGTACAAAATAGTCTCTAAATCCCTTTGTGATTTATTATTTGACTGAAGAGTATTTAGAGACTCAATACGTGGTGTCAAATATTTGAGGATTTTTCTAATTTTATTTTCAGTTGCTTTGTATGTTATTATATAATGGTCAGAGAAACAAATATATGTGACTTAAATTCTTTGAATTTGCTGATTGTAACCCAGTACATGTTCAATTTCTATCATGTTCCTTGTGAGCTTGAATTTATACTATGTAATCATTGGGGGCAGTATTCTATATATATATAGAGAGAGAGAGAGAGAATATAGATTAAATATATAGAATATAGATTTAATATAGATTAAATGGTATATATATATCAGTTTGTTTAATCTTAGGGTTTAATACTCTCTACTGATTGTGTATGCTTATTCTAACAGAGACTGATTTTTTTTTAATATTGTGGCTTTGTTTATACTTTCATCATTTTTGTTTTCTATTTTTGAGGCTATGTTAGTGGGTGCCTACCAATTAAAAATTGCTTATTCTTAATAAACAATTCTTACAGGTGAGTTAACCTTTGATCATTATAAGACATCATTATACATGTCTCCAATAATACATGTTACCTTAAAGCATTCTTTTACTAATATCACTACATCAGCTTTTTTTTGTTAAAAAGTAAGTCAGCTCCTATCCATCGCTGCTCACGGCTTCTGAGAGGAAGGCTGAGATTCTTACCGGACCTGGTTCCCCAGCTCTCCCATCTCTGATCTCCTGCCATTCTCAGCCTGGCTTCCTACCCCTCACACTGGCCTCCTGAGGGTTCAATCAGGCACCCACAGCAACGAATTTGCACTTGCTGTTCTCTGCCTAAAATGCTCTCTCCAGATGTCTCCAATACTCATTCTCTCGTTTCCTTGGATGCTGTGTTTCAGTGTCGCCTTGTGGGTGAGCTTTCCCTTACCACATCTACTACTTCTCCTCCCCTTCCTATACTTTAATTCTCTCCGCAGCACTCTTCATCAATGTATTTATTTATTTATCTGCTTTCCACCTGTCTACTCCACTGAACTATAGATTCCATCAGGGCAGGAGTTGGTGGTTGTGGTTGGCAATGTTATTGTTTCTCTTCTCACTACTGCATCTTTAGGACCTAGAACTGTGCCCAGGACATAATTGGCTCACCAATATTTGTTGAATGAATGTATGAATAAGTGAGAGCCCTTCTGGTATTGATATGTATTAAACAGTGATTAAATATAATTTGTTATTGAAAAGACAGCTAAAGCCCTCACCAGTGCATCAAGCTCAATTCCATATATTAGCTACTTTTTAAGGAAAACAAAGGTGACCTTCAATACATATTTTGTGAAAAAACAAAGACCTAGGATTGAGTGATGGATATTACTCATTGCATAAACCTGTGATCGGTATTCTGGGAGGCATTATCTAGAGATTTATTTATTGTTGCCTTGTTATGTTTATCTGATACACAATTATAAATCTTTAAATTCTTCACCCCAAGAGATCATGTATATATTTTCCTGCTTTCAGATGTTAAAATAAATATTAACCTCTCCAGAGATTCCATTTTCTACTATGTTCTTTAAAATCCCTAGAGACAACTTTTTGTGACCGCTTCAGAGCAGTGGGCTCTCAGGTTTGACTACCTCTGTAATCAGAAATTCTCCCAAGTTCCTAACCAATATCCTATTTGAAGTGCGAGGTTCGTTAGGTCGACCGCTTGTGATGGAACTGGTCCATTAAATCCAACTTGTGATTAAGTTAAAGTTCGTGAATGAGTCCTAGCTAAATAACATAATTACGACTCTGAACTAACAGCAAGAAATCTGCCATCTACTTCACAGTGAGTTTTAAATTAAAAAAAGTCCTTTGTGTAAAATCACCTTGAAAAGGAGAAAGCACTAAAGAAAAGAGATTGCTATGAGGTAAAAGGGTTTTCATCAGAAGGAAGGGCATTAAGAGGGTAATATTTAATTATGGCCATCAAAGCTGGCTGGCTCATGCAGTGGGAAACTGAAGGCCTGGGGCAGCTGGCAATCGTGGGGGTTTCTAAAGGACTGGCAACAACATGGAATTTTCTATAAGGAGAATCTAGGGTAACCCCAGGAGGCTTACAGTGCGACAACTGGCATTTTTAGGAGATGACTCCGAATGAGAAGGTGAAATCAATTAATCCCCCAGGACAGAGCTGTGCAGCATCCTGGACCAGTGTTGGGGTAAGCAGGCGTGACAGCTGCTAAGAGACAGAACATGGGAGCAGGTGAATCTTCTTGCAGGCAATAATTTCCATTGTTAACCAGCCAAATGACCTCTGCATCTTTGATGCCCTTGAAGAACTACGCCGTGTTTAAAGAGACTGCACCATCTCCTTCCACATACTACTAGCAAAGGTCACTTATTTTTATCCCATTCTCATGGGAAGCAAATAAAAATGAAATACATAATTTTATCCAGGTACATCTCTTGCATGTACTCAAAGAAGATACATCTTGCTTTTATAAAATAAAAGCTGTTCCTTTCTTTTTGACCCCCCTCAGAGGAGTGATTTCCTGGTCTTAAGTAGTCAGTTTTGTGGCTCAGCTCTGGAACTTCTCCAACTTCTTCATATAAAGCAGCAGTTTCAGGGCCCAAACCTAACTACTAATGTAACGTAGCTCATGAATAAGCCCTTGCTCAGTGAAGACCCCAGAGGGGTCTCCTCTTGCTTCTGCTTATTTCGTACCCCTGGGTGGAGGGTACTGTCAGTGTGCCAACTCTACTTGAGTTAACGTCACATTGACGTGAAATAGCACTTTCAAATTCTCCACACCAGGACCTTTTTCATTACTTCACCTTTCTTGAAAAGCAAAATATTTTGTAAAACTATGTCTCAAAAAATACCTGTGCGTTTATTAAATGACTCATTTGCTACTTTAGATTTAAAAACTCAACTACAAATCTAATCAAAATATAAGAAGTCCATAGCCATGAAGCAATCATTTTATTTTCCCAAAGAAATTATTTTTCATCACTTTTTTATGACACTTTCATTAAGCTTTTTAAATATCCAATATAACTTAATTGAGACCCACTGAAATTGAAACACATTGTGTGTCTGGCCAGCACTATTTAAAACTGTCAAGGTCATGCAAAACAAGAAGAGACCTCGTGTTGTAAGATAAATTCACTGTGGTATCCTGGATGGGGTTCTAGAAGAAAAACAGGGCAATAACGGGAAATGGGGGTACAAAGAACAGAGTCTGTGTTTTAGTTACTGTATATCACCAATGTTCATTTCTGAAGCTGGTTGTAATGTATACTGGAACTCTCTGTACTTTCTTTGCAATTATTTTATAAATCTAAATTTTAAGATCTCAACTTGGTAAACAGCCTATTACTTTGAGTCCTTAACGATCAAGCTGATGTTTATGTGGCTACTTCTGTTAATATAACAGCAATGGGATAAGATGCTATTAAAACTACCAAATCAATCCACTTTCCTTATAATCCATTGGATACATTCTGTAACAATACTCTGGGCCTAAATGGAAACCTCATGCTTTCTGACTCATATTTCACTCATTCATAAAAAGAAAATAATTTCAATAATACAATTTGGGACATTCCAGTCAGTGTGCTGGTGTGTTTCCAGGAATACACAAAGGTTTACTTGACATCACAATAATTCCCGAGCTGAACAATAAATTGCCAGAACATACAGTGAAAAAATTGTTCTGTAGGAAAGAACAAAAACCATATTACCGGGAACTTGAGTCTCAGGTCTTCCTACCTCAACTTGGGTCCTAATTCCGCTAATGAATAACAGAAAGATAAATACTGACAATCTATATACATCCCAAATTACAAATGATGTTTTCATTTATCTGCTTCTAATCTCTCCAACTTCTCCTCAGATTTATGGAACTGTATTTCATGCACGCAGTATCAATACTTCTATGACTTCTACCAGCCACCAGCCACCAGCACAGCTCATCAAAAAAGAAAAAAGTATCTAAAAATATCCAACATCCAGGAGTTCCAGATAGGTGATTATGGACTGCATTTCAAACACAGACTGCCCCGTGGAATTTTCAAATAACACTGTCATGACGTAGATTGTGCTTATAGTTGAGGAAGTTAGGCCTTGAGAATTTAAGATGACTTCTGCGATGCAAGGCATTTAATAAACATCAGAATCTGCCCTGGAAATCCAGTTGGTCTCGCTGAAAAAATTATGTACTTAGCAAAATAAATATAATTTTCCTCAATTCTGTAACAAAATGTGTGTGAATGACATTAAAGGCTGAGTGAAATAATTTACCCTATGCAAGAATTGCACCAGGCTATAGTGTGTTGAGGGTAATTTTTAAGAAGAGAGTAAATCCAGTGCATTATTTTTTTTCTTTTCTTTCAGCTGTGTATTGGTAAATGTAATAACATTAGTAATTAACAATATCCAAATGATTGTGAAGTTAGGAATTCATATTTTTATTAAACAGACTATTTAGATTCTATGGTATCTTGACATTATATGTAACTAATAATAGGCATTAATTGACACCTTTAAAAATACGTTGGTACAAGCAGTTATTTTTACAATTATGTAGCAAAATTATGGTTTTGGATGTGCTGAACAAAGTTCTGTTACTAAGGTCATTTTATCCAGTTTGTATTATATGACTCTTTAGTGAGTGACTCCTCTGTAGAGCACTGTGGCATGACCTTTATAGACATTTCTTTTCATTGTCACAATCATTCTATGATGTAGGTATTACTTTCCCCGTTCTAAGGACGTGAGGTCAAATAAATTGCCTGAAGTTACATGACACTGTTTGGCTGAACTTGAATTCCAACTCTTGTCTAATTCCAGAGTACACATTATGGAGATCATTTATTTTCTATTTATTATTTTTTTCATCTTAATTGGGCTCTAAATTTTCTAGATTTGGAACTCTTGGAGTCTTTGTTAGAAGTAGGTGTACTAGGAAAGCAGTGTCCGCAGAGGCGTCTTTGCTGTGTGCAGCCCCTGCACCTACTCTGTAAGAACTGAGCCTTGCTGAGAACTTTTCTCCTGGGCCAAGGTCTACCTCACCAAACCCTGCCTCTGTCATATGGGCTGCCCTTCTTTGCCAGGTGTGGAAAGCTAGAGATATCACTGAAAGGTTTAGGAGGCAAAAGGGTGAGAAAGAAGGACGGTAGACCCAGAAATTTAAAGCGGGCGGGTTTATTTCTGCGCTCCCAGTGTGAGCTCACCAAACCCAGGATGGAGGGAGGTGAGTCGATGATGTGGGCGGCTTTTAAGCAAGGGGGTCAGATGACATCCGGAAGGGGCGGTTCTCCGGAAGTCAGGTGGTCGGAAGAGGCAGTTCGTCAGTTCCTGGAAGTCAGGTGCCCGGAAGGGGCGGTTCCAGAAGCCATGTTGTGAGGGTCGACACAGTCTCACGTTCCCCCGACCTTACAATTACATGCTTTGTTGAAGATTACCCAGCTAGTAAATGGCACAGCCATGATGCAAACCTATGTGTGCCTGATTCTGAAGCTTTTAAAAATTTCCCACTATACAAAACTGTCTCTACTGAAAACCTTGCATTTTCTTGATATATTACCACTTAAGATATTAATCTTTTTTTAAATGTTAAAAGAATCCCACAACATTAAACAAAACCATGTAGAATTTTGTTCATTAATGCCAAACAAGCCATGGGTACCATCTTTTAATCAATATCTACCCTGAAGTTTTTATTGTTTTAATAATTGAAGCAAGCATCCTGGCATTCAGCAGAGAAATTCTGAGCTCCTTCAGGGTTTCAGGTGTTTTGCTAGACAGCTTGGACTCAAAAAATGAATAAGACCTGGTCTTTGGTAGTTCGGTTTGGAGCAGGGATGGGAAGGGGTCAAGGGACACAGGTTCCTCCAAGCTCAATGTGCTGGACTCAAGGGCGCAGCACTCGCCCCGGGAGGCCCGCGGGAGCGGACCCCGCCTCGTTCCGGGGACGAGGTCAGGAGGTGCGTGGGAACCACACAGAGACCCAAAGCCGCACTCCTGTGGGGGTGGCATCCACATTTGTCCTTGGAATGTTTTCCAAGGTGCTGGAAAGGCGCAAAGGAGGAGCACAAGAGTCAAAAGACAGTGCGTGTTGAAGTTACTTTCTTTATCCTCCTTTTGTAATGAGAGCTCTTTATGTGATTGTGCCGAGTGTCTTTTACCATGGGGAAATAATTTTTAGTGAGCAATTAATGATGCAAACCTCAAAGGAATTACATGATATGGCCTCTAGAGGTAAAAAGAAATAAAATAAAATGTCAACTTAGCAATTTAAATCATGAAATAGAAAAGAAGTACATGTGTAAGTTTATGAAGTTTCTTCTAGGAAACTTTTTATGGCTATAGAAAAAGAGTACTCCAGCAAAAGTATGATAAATATTGAAATTTAGAAATTGTGGCGAATTTGTATTTCTAGATTTCTTCCATTACTAGCGAGGAAGGCTCATTTTCCTATCTTGTCTTAAAACATACCTGTGGAAGGAGTGTGATAGGGTGCGATATTAATTCATCCTATAAAATAAGGGCAAGATCCAGAAATGATGGCTTGAGTTTGTATAACTACTATCTTACTTTTTCTTCACACCGCTTACAAATCAGATGTGTGTTTGAATGCTGATGTTGTCACTATTTCTTTTTAATTTGAAATGAAGAGAGCGTTGCCTACCGCATCCAGGAGTGATGAGGATTCAATGTATGTCTAAATTATAAAATGTCTGGCATATAATAGGCATTTAATAATGATTAGCTATTAAAATGTATAAAAGTGAGATGCAGATGTGTCTTTTATAAAACACAATTCCATGGTCTAACTTAATATGTGCGCATTTAAAAAAAAAACTAAAATTGTACAAGATAAGTCAAATTTTAAATGGGATGTTTTTTCAAAGGTAGAATACTGAGCATTATGTAAGTGCTTCACTTAAACTTATTAAGCCACCAGTTTTATTTGTGTAATGGAGAATTGTCTTCACTGGGATGGTAAGAATAAATACTTAATGTAGTGTTGACAGCCAGATGATTGGATTGGATTAAAGATTATTTAAATCACATTGCATACCTTATAACTTAAAATATTTTTACAAAAAATAATTTTTATATCCTATGTCATGTTTTAAAAATTCGCTCCAATTTTAGTGAATGAATGACATTGTTATACCTCAAAAAAAAAAAAAAGTTGTGCTCCGTAAGATTAGTGGATTAATTTATTTCTTCCAAGTGGATTAATTGAATATATGAACTCCTGATGCTGCTAAACTCATCTAAAAAGATGGATAATGGGACTCCTTTATTTGCTTTCAGATTTTCAGACGATGCTGGCTGGTTTTCAAGAAGGCTTCTAGCAAAGGTCCCAGGAGGCTAGAAAAATTTCCAGATGAAAAGGCAGCTTATTTCAGAAACTTTCATAAGGTAAGTCACAGTGGCATGGTCCCTTGGGAATAACTGGACTCCTGACAACAACTTCTGGAGACATTTCTTTTGATAGATGAAATCTGCAGAGGCAAGGATGCATGGCTAGGGGAAAACGTTCCTGTGATGGTAAAATGCAAAAGTTATTTTTCTATTTTATTTTAATCATCTACTGTAAATGCCAGTGGTACCTCTGCAAATAAAAGACTCATTTTTATTGCTACTCTGCAAAATGAGATGACTCATAATTCAACCAGATCATTTTCCTAGGTGCTGAGTAGGCATTCTCCCTCTGTTCAGGTTAATTGTGCATTTATTGCTTTGATTGAAACTGTGGACAATATTTAGGAGATAAAGTTTTTGACTGGCTTTAGCAGTGCTAATGACATTCTGGATGTATATGGCAGTTGCTGTTTAGTCAGCTCCTTAACAAGGAAGAAAGTGCTTGTCAAATATGCTGATACAGGGAGATGTGGCGTGAATTCTTTGAGTACAGTATCAATTACCTAAGAAATAAAATAATGTAATATATAACCCTAAAGTAATGCTAAATGCTCAAAGCTATCCTTGGTAATATCGCTGAAGCACAGCTAAGTAGTATCTTCACAGTAATCCGGAGAAATTGTGATGAGAACCCAGGGCACTGGAACATCACTGCCTGGTGGAAGAATGCCTCACTCAGCTCAGTGAGGATTCTAATTCCTCGTTGGTAGCAATACAGAGCTAATTACCCCCCAATAGTATAGTGAAATTGTGAAATGTTCTCCTGTGTGATACACAGTCCTAATTTCTCCTTTTATTAAAAATAGATTATTTGAGAGTAATGTGCAAACCAATTCTATTACACCAATAACTAGCAAGTATTTATATTACATTTGAACCTGGATCAGAGGGCTTAAGGTTTGAGTTTCTGTAACTCTCTGTGATATCCTGTATAGTAAAATGAATGCCAATTTATTGCCAGGGAATCCAAGTTCAAGTTCCTATCCAGTCTCTTACTAGCTCATGGAAATTTGGTCTTCTTGTGATTATACAATTTATAAATGGCAATAAATGGCAATATTACATGTGTATTTTGAAGATTATTTTCAACAGAGCATCATAAAACAAGCAGCACAATGCTTCCTGTTCTAACTTTATGTAAAATTTTAAGTTTAAAGACATACTGATTTTTATTTTTTATTTTTGGCATGTGCAGACTCTGGGTATCAAGCCTGGGTCTCCCGCATTGCAGGCCAGAATTCTACCACAGAGTTACTCTTGCACCACTGTGGTATTTTTTATATTAGTATTATGACTATGACTATGACAATAATACTTACCCCTGACTTAATGAGGACCTTCCAAATTGTGAAAGGTGATTCCATGACATTTAATTTGTGAGTGACGTTTTGGAGGTCTGAGTGGGTCATGTGTCATATGGGCTCCTGCTGAGAGTCTGTATGACATCAGTGATTCCTATTGGCCAGTGAGGTATACTGGCTGGGATGGTCTCTAACCAGCACATCTTGGCTTAATTCTGTTTACAATTACACAGGCAGAATCCTAAAGAAGGAATTCTTATATCTTAGCTTTGGACCCCACCTTCTGTTATTTTAAAGGGAACACACTCTAGTACTCTAACCACCTATAAGCAACAAGTCCAAACGTGTACCTGGGTCTCTAACAAAAACAGGTAGTTTTGTGGGGGGCATCCAGGCTGGACCCACACAGTGCATCTGCACTCAAGCAGCTGCAGTCACAGTAATGGTGGAGACTGTGGCAAGGGGGTGACTAAAACACCCACAGAAAACAGTTGTCATATTTCAGGAACCAGGGAAAGGAGCACTGGACAATCAAGACTATCAGAGTGAGAAAAAATCCTGCAAAGGAGAAAGCCAGGGAGCCCTACATAGGTGCATAAACTCAGCATAAGACTGTGGCAGACACTGAAAGCAGCATGAAGGGGCAAATGAAATGCAGCTAAAAGCCAAGGATTAAGAAAATGACTGAGGTCTGAACTCAGAGCAGTGGCGGGTGCAATTCAGTCTAAGCAAGACCATTGATTGCTGAAAGAGAATATCATACAGGTCACGGCAACATAACAGAACCTAGATCGTGCACAGCATTTGCAGTGTCCAAGATAGATCCAGAACACCTCAAGACAAAAAAGCCATGAAGATTGATCCAATCTCAAGGGAAACGAAATCAATAAAGATTAAACATAATGTGACCCAGATATTTGAATTGTCAGATAAGGATCTGAAAACAGCTATTACATCTATATTGATGTGCTCAGTAAAAATATGGCCATATTTGAAAAATGATAGGAACTCTCAGCAAAGAAACAGAAGTTATAAAAATAAATGGAAATTTGAAAACTGAAAATAAGATGGCTATATTGAAATTTCAGCAGATGGGATAAATAGCAGGAATGAAACAATAGAAAAAACAGTGAGTGGAGTTGAAGATAGAAGACTAAAAATCATCCAACCTGAAAGAGACAGGGAAAATAACTGAAGAAAGAAGAAGAGGAAAAGAGGCTCAGAGACCTAAGGGATAGTTCTAAAGTTTCTGACATATGGACATTTGTAGAGAAAAAGAGAATGGGGAAGAAAAAAATTAAAAGTTCCCAAATTGGGTGAAAAACATGAAATTACAGATCCAATAACACTTTCAAACAGATGAAAATCAAGGAACATAGCAGAAAGAATTAAGGGGAAAGGACAAAAATAAGTGGTGGGAAATAAAATGTCCTTTGATTGACAAAGAATATCTATGAGAAATATATACAGAAAGAAATGAGAGGGGACTCAAAATGGTACAATACAAAAAATCAAATAAATATGAGAATAGGCATTAATGGAAGAATTTAGGGACAAAGAAACTAACAAGGACCAAATAAAAAAATCAAAAATGAAAGTCCTTACTATCAGTAGTTACTTTAAATGGAAATGTATTTAACTCTGCAGGCACAGGGGAGATTGGCAGAAGAAAAAGAAAAGCATGACACAACTTCATACTGTTTATAAGAGACTCAAATTCAAAGACACAAGTAGGCAGAGCAGGAAAAGAGGGGGAGGAAAAAAAAAAAAAACTACCATGCTAACAGTAACCAAGAGAGAGCTGGAGTCACAATACTAATAGCAGATAGACTAAACATTAAATCAAAAACTGTTACAACAGACAAGAAAGTCGCTATACACTGATAAAGGGTTCAATACAAAAAGACATAATAATATATGCCCCTAAATGACAGAGCCCCAAATTACATAAAGCAAATATCGACAGACTTGAAGGGAGGAATAGACAGTTCTGCATTAATAGTAGGAGACTTCAATACACCACTTACAATAATGGATAGAACATCTAGACAGAAGATCAATAAGGAAATTGAAGCCTTTGAATGATACTATCAACCAACCAGGCCTGAAAGCATATATATAACACTTCCCCCCTTTTTAGCAGAATACACATTCTTCGCTAGTACACATGAATCCTTCTCCAGAATAGGCCCAATTTTAAGTTAGAAAACAAGTCTCAATAAATTCAAAATATTGAAATCATACAATATACCTTCTCTGACCTCAATGGAATGAAACCAGAAATCAATAACAGAGGGAGAAATTGAAAATGTACAAATATGTGGAAATTAAGCATCAGACTCTTAAATAACGGATGGTTCAAAGAAAAATCACAAAGGAAATTTGGAAATATCCTGAAGTGAATGAAATGAAAACACAACCTGTACAAAATTGATGGGATGCTGCAAAGCAGCGCTAAATTATAGTTGTAAACGTTTACATTAAAAGAGAAGAAAAATCTCAAATCAGAGACTTAATCTCACAAACTGAAGGAGCTAGAAAAACAAGAGAAAACTAACCCAAAGCAAACAGAAGGAAGAAAACAACAAAAATTAGATTAAAGATAAATGAAATAGAAAACAACCATAACAAAAATAAAAACAAAGAATCAACCAATGAGACCAATTTTGACAGATCAATAAAATCAACAAATCTTTAGCAGACTGACAAAGAAAAAGAGGATGCAAATGCCTAAAGTCAGAAATGAAAGAGGATATCATTCTGCTTCCACAGAAATGAAAAAGATTATAAGAAAATCCGATGAACAACTTTACAAATTAGATCATTTCGATGGAATGGACATATTCCTAAAAAAATCTATGCTGACTCAAGAAGAAATGGAGGATTTCAACAGATGAATAGCAAGTAAATATTGTTAATATGTCAGTTGTACCCAAAGTGATTTACAGATTCAACGCAATCCCAATAAAAATTCCAATAGCTTTCTTTGCAGAAATGAAAATTTGGTCATCAAATTTATATAGAAGAATAAGAGACCCTGATAGCCAAAACCATCTTGGAAAAGAACAGCATTGGAGGGCTCACACTTCCAGATTTAAACTTATTACAAAGCTATAGAAATCAATACAGCATGATACTGGCACAGAAATAGACATATAGAACAACGGAATCAGACTGAGAGTTCAGAAGTAAACCATCACATCCAAGGCAAATTGATCTGTGACAAAAGTGCCGAGTCGACTCAATTTGGAGAGAATAGTCTCTGCAATACATTGTTCTGGGAAAACCTGATAGCAGTAAAGAGAAGAATGAAGATGGATACTACCTCACACCATACATAGAAATTAACTCAGAATAGATCAAAGACCTAAATATGAAAACCAAAACATATGAAACTCCTAGAAGAAAGCAGAGTGGCCTCAGGAGCTTGCGTTACGCAATGGCCTCTGTTTCGGTTTCCTTCACTACTCAAGCAAATACCAAGCAGTGGGTATTTATTAGCTCACAGTTATGAGTCAGGGAAAAAGTCCAAATCAAGGTGTCATTGAGTGATGCTTTCTTCCCAAAGATGGGGTGCTGGGGCTGGCTGCCAGTGGTCCTTAGTCCTAGGCTCCTCTGTCCCGGGCAATATACGTAGAAGCCTCTCCCACCTCTCCCTTTTCTTCTGGCCGTCAACTTCTACCTTCCCAGGGCTTTCTCTTTCTCTGGCTGAATTTCAATTTGCTTATAAAGGACTCTGGCAATAGAATTAAGTCCTTTTCTGATTGGGTTGGCCCACACCTTAACTGACACAATCTTATCAAAAGGTCCCACTAATGATGTGTTCACACTCACAGGAATGAAGTTGAATAACATGTTTTTCTGGGGGACATAGCTCCAAACCACCACAGTTTCTTAGATTTTGCAGCAAAAGCGAGGACAACAAAGAAAAAAAAAGTAAGTGAGATTTCTCCAAAATTAAAATCTTTGTGCCTCGAGGGTCTTCATTATGCAAGTAAAAGACCAACCTATAGAGTGGGAGAAAATATTTAGAAACCACAGACCTAGGAGTGATTTAATATCTAGAATACATAAAGAAATCCTATAACTCCACAACAAAAAGACAAAGAACCCTACTTACCAATGGGCAAAAGACTTAAATATTTAATAAACATTTCTCTCAAAGATATAAAACAGCCAAAGAGAACATGAAAAAAATTTTGACATCATTAGCCATTAGGGAAATGAAAATA
This sequence comes from Tamandua tetradactyla, assembly GCF_023851605.1. Lineage (NCBI taxonomy): Eukaryota > Metazoa > Chordata > Mammalia > Pilosa > Myrmecophagidae > Tamandua > Tamandua tetradactyla. Next base: position 12,661,454 of record NC_135344.1, on the reverse strand, counting down.
AAAATCACAATGAGATACTATTTCAGACTCACCACAAGAATGGTTACTATTCAAACAAACACAAAATAACAAGTGTTGGAGAGATTGTAGAGAAACAGGAAAATATTCATTAGTGGTACAAATATTAAATGGTGCAGCTGCTGTGCAAAACAGTGTGACAGTTCCTCAAAAACTTAAGTATAAAATATCATATGATCCAGCTATCTGACTTCTATATATATATATATACTTGAAAAGTTGAAAGCAGAAATTTTAACATATATTAGCACACCAATGTTCATAGCAGCATTTTTCACAATTGCCAAAAAGATGGAATGATCTCAGGTATCCATCAACAGATGAATGGATAAACATGTGATATATACATATAATGGAATATCATTCAGCTATAAAAGAGAATGAAGTTAGATAGATGTGATGACATGAATGAACCTCTAAGAAAATATGTTGAACAAAATATGCCAAACACAAAAGGACAAATATTATATCATTGGTATGAATTAATAAAATGAGCAAATTCATGAAGTCAGAAACCAGAGTACGAGTTACCAGAGACTAGATTAGGAATAGGGAATGGTAAATTAATGCTTGATTAGTATAGAATTTCTGTTTGTGGTAATGGTAAAGTGTCGCTAATGGATTGTGGTGATAATAGTTCAACATTGTGAATGTACTTAATATTACCGAATTATATATTTGAATGTAGTTAAAAGGGGAAATATTAGGATGTATATAAAACTAAACTAAAAAAATTTTTAAACCCATAGGATTGAACAGAACTTCTAATTAAAGAAAATATGTATTTCAAAAGTTTTTAAAATTTCCTTGAATTGCATAATTCAGATTTTTATGTGAATTTTCCCAAAATTGATATATATTCATCACAATTCTAGTAAAAATTCCAGGAATCCTTTGTAGTCATTTACAAGCTCATTCTGAAATGCATGTAGAAATATAAACAAACTAGAACAGCCAAGAAATTTTAATAAACAGGAATGAAGTTAGAAGTGTTCTACTCTAAGGCACCATGTCTTACAGTCTTGACAATGTAATATTGTCAAAGGGCTAGACATATAGATCAATGGAAGGGAATAGAGAAGTTAGAAAGGGACACACAAATATATAGCCAAGTAAATTTTGATGAAGATACCAAGATAAACTAATGGGAAAATAAATTGTTTTTGAGAAATAATGTCAAAACCACTGGTTGTCCCTATGTAAATAAGAACTTGGAGTTTGGAAAAGTGATTTCAAATCGTGCAAAATAAACTCAAAACACATTATCTGTTCATTTTGGAAACCTAAAACTGTGAAACTCTAAGAAGAAAACTCCTTCCACCTTGGGATACGCAAAGATTTCCTAGGACGCAAAGTATGAATCATAAGAAAACGCTGGTAAATTTAACAATATAAACAATGTAAAATATATTCCTTTTTAAATGACCCAATTACAAGATGGAAAGAAAAGCCACTGACTGGAAAAAATTATGCAAAACATACACCTGACAAAGAACTCATTTTCAGAATACATAAATTCCTACAACTCAGTAACAAGAAGATAACCCAATTTTAAGAAGTGGGGAAAGGATGTGAACATTTTCCAAAATTAGAGATGTGAATCACAAATAAGCACCTGAAAATGTGCTCAACATCATTAGTTATCTATGAAATTTGAATTTAAACCCAAATGAAATACCATACACACACCAATTAGAAATGCTAAAATTTAAAAGAGTGAAAATAACTAGAGTTAACATAGAGATGGAGCAACTGGAACTTTTAAAAATATCACTACTGGAAATATGGATTTATGAAACCACCTCATAAAAAAATGTTTTTTCTTAAAAATAGTTAACTTTTTCTTCAGAAATGAACATTTACAAAACTGTGAATTTCTCATAGTTCCTTTGAGAGTCAGAAATATGAAGGGTGATACCTTTATGGGGAAGACTGGCCTGTTTTCCCTCTTTTCTTTCCCATTGAGCAATCAGTGACTAGTCAAAATATTGAATCTCCAGAATTTAGGGAAAAGAATTCTTTATTTTCCAGATGGCTTAAAGAGATAGACTAGCATGGATTTCCCAAACTGCTCTGTTGTTTAATGTTTAAATATTTTTAAATTGTTCTTATTCCGTTATTTTAATGTGCCCTAAAATCTTTTATAGTGCTCAATAGAAATAAATCAAAACAATCAATCAAATGAAATATTTTGAATAAGTGAGGGATTTCTACAAAATAAGCTAAGGACACAGTTGCTTCTTTATCAATTTTAAATTTGTTCTATGTTCTATCCGGAACATAAATATATTACAAAGCTTATATGTATTAATGGTCTCATTTACACATTTGATATGTTTACTTTGAGAGAGATCTTGTTGCATAACTCAACTTTTATATGAAATTGCTATAAAATGGTATATATAAGTATATATATATTTATTTTTTCTCTGTAGAGAAAGATTTGAAATTCAAATCGCTAGCTGCTGAAAGAAGTTATTAAAAATGCATTAGGGTTGAAAATGTAGCTGTATATAATTGTCATAACAGATATTCAAAACAAATTTATCCTCAATGAAAACTGAACTAGAGCAATTTACATAGAATCAGCTAATACATTTTCCATAATTTTCTAAGCAGATGGAAAAGAAACAGTTTAAAGACATTTTAATAAAATAAATATGAGTGTGGTCTATAGGGAGGAAGATATAAATAGATTCTTTTCGAAGGGGGAATAAAGATAGAGCTCTGTGAAGTTTCATGGGTAGAAATGAAGATGTTAGGAAAGCAATGTCTGTATTAAGACATGTCTTATTTTTAAACCCCTAATTACCTTACACTGAAAACTCCTTTTCATCCTGTCTGCTTTACTCCAGTGTGGAGTTGGCAGTAGTTATCTTTGGTTAAAACAAATATCAGAGAGTTGGGGAAATGATGAAGAGAAAAATAACCACCTATAAGCACAGCATATTGTTCAAGTTAGAAGCAGAGATGGTAATTGTAAGACCAGCACATGAGCCCTGTATGGCAGGCAGAACATTCTCATTTTGATTCCATGAAGAAATGGCTTTGTGCTTGGTTGAATGCGTACTTGGAGTGATGTGAAGGCTGTTGAAAGGCTTGTTGTCTCTCAAAATATCGTTCTGAAGCTCCGATGTTAGTCTTTCATTTTGGCTAAGGCACACTGTCCATTCATTCATGCATTCATTAATTTCCTCATCTGTCTGTAATCTCTTCCTTTAAAGAGTCTCAGGCCCTTGAACTTGAGTACCTGTTGGCATATCACTTCCTGGTACACTCACATGCAATACATGATCATTTATTGGCTGTGTCGCCCATTTCTGAGCACTAGCTCATCATGCAGAGGTGACTCAAGGAAATAGAATATGAAAAGTTGTTTTTTTATGTTGGTGAAAGGAAGGGGAGAAAATAACCAAAGCTTGATGCCCTGTCTGGGTAGAAGGTGTGTCTGTAACAGGGATGGGCAGATTGTAAAGAGCAACTATAAATCCAGGGACTTGTGGAAGAGACCTGATGTTAGGGCCTTTAGGATCGCAAATGATAGGAAACCCCAAGGCTTAAACTTGATCTGGGTACATCCGCACCAAGTTTGATTCAAAATTAAAAATCTAAAATATGTCCAATAAAATTTATTTTGCGTGGCTTAACATAACTCGGTAATCAGGATTTTAGTATATAAACTCTTGCTCCACCCCAGAAATCTGTTCACTGAGAAATATGGAATCAGATTCTTAGAAAATTTGTTGAGAAGGGCTTGCTTTGCACAACACTATGATTTATGCCAGCAAAATCAGTCCTTATTCCATTTTTTAATATGATCCAATTTTTTTTAACTCATGAATCAGGTTATGTTTAGCCAGGTTATCATTTCATGATAAAATTCTTGGAATATGATTAACTTGATTCACAGAAGTAAGATTTAACCTGGTTGTCAGAGGTTTTGAATTTTCCTCTAATCCTGTGTTAGTCAGGGTTCTCTAGAGAAACAAAAACAGGAGAGATCTGTAAATATGTGATTTATAAAGGGGTTTCATGCAAGTGTGGGAATAGAAGAGCCCAAAATCCACAGGGCAGGTTGTGAAGCTGGTGGCTATGGTGAAGGATCTGGAGGTTCTCCTCAGGAGAAGCTCACTGGCTGGAAAAGCAATGAGAATCTCTCTTCTTCCTTAAAAGGCCTCACCTGATTGGAGTATCTCATGTGGGAAGCATGCCTTAGTTGATCACAGATGTAATCAGCCACAAATGTAATCAACAGATCACAGATGTAATTGACCACAGATGCAATCAACTGAGTGATGATTTAATCAACCAGGCACAAAATATCCTTGCAGTAACAGTCAGGCCAGTGCTCGCCTCACCAGATAACTTGGCCTAATCATTTGGCCAAGTTGACACCAGAACCTGACCATCATGGTGTACCCCTTGTCAATTTTGAAGCTATACACATCACCTTGAAACATGCTTAGTTTCCAAATGGAACACAATGACAGGCATATGTTTTGCCTAACAATACTCAACTGTCCTGTTGACACATACATCTCTCCAGAATAGGGTACAAGTCCTTAGGTAACATTCACTCTTAAACTTCATATCCTATGATTTAAACACTATGACATGAACAATACAAATTATATCATATAAGAGGAAAACAAGATACTTGCGTACATATGCAAACATACTGATAACAAAACGAGGAGGAAATATTCATACAGTCACAGTCCTTGTTTCTGTAACTGATCACATGGTCATAGTTCATATTGATCACTACCTTGTTCCACTACCCATTCCATGTTCCCTTTACCCTCAGCAAGTACTTCAGCTGGTTGTGGTCCTTTTCCAGGTGGGGTAACCCAGACCTTCATTCCTGAAGTTTCTAGATCATTGGTAGTCTTGCCTGGATTGGGTTGTTGTAGTTTTCCATTGACATTAATCACAGGTCCTGGTAGTACTAAGAGACGCCCTAGGAGATCACCTGTATTCCAGGAAAACTCTTCTTTACCTCCATTGTATAGTTGCAGTCATATTTCCCTTTGATCGTCAGGATCAATCACTCCAGACAGAACAGTAATCCCCTTTAGTGCCTGTTGATTCAGTAGCATGAGAAGCCAAAGTGGCAAGATGGCATTCTTAATTTCCTCTTCAATGGAATCATTGTTGTGTCTCCTGGAAGGAGCACTCCTCCTTTTGGAACTAAGACTTGTAGACCAGCAGAGCTTAAGGTTTCAGGCACAGGAAGCAAAAATTTTCCTGGTGGATCACTAGGGGTGGTAGTGAGTAGTGCCACTTCCATTTCAACCCCTTGATTCCTGAGCCTGTGAATCCTGGCTGTAGGAGAAATAGCAGCCCAGAGTGGATGCTGATTCAGAGAATGCCTCCTGAAGAACATTACCCCAACCTTGCAAGATTTGACTGCCTAGTTGGCACTGTAATTGGTTCTTCCAAAGGCCATTCCAATGTTCTGTCAACCCATCTGCCTCTGGCTGATGGGAAATGTGGTAAGAACAGAGAATTCTGTGAGCATTTGCCCATTCCCGCGCTTCATTTTCTGTGAAGTGGGTTCCTTTTGATTCTAAGCAAAGCTGAATGGAATACCATGATGGTGAATAAGGCATTCTGTAAGTCCACATATTGTAGTTTTTGCAGAAGCATTGCCTGCAGGGAATGCAAACCCATATCCAGAGTATTTGTCTATTCCAGTTAAAACAAATCATTGCCCCTTCCAAGATGAAAGTGGTCCAATATAATCAACCTGCCACCAGCTGGCAGGCTTATCACCTTGGGGAATGTTTCTTCATTGAAAATGAGTGTGGGTCTCTGCTGCTGGCAGATTGTGCACTCAGCAGTGGCCTTACACAGATTGGCTTTGGTGACACCATGCATAACCTCCATCCCGTGGCCATTCTGTTCATAAGCCCATTGGGCAATGGCAGGAGTGGCTGAGGACAGAGAATGACTTGTATCCACAGGACAGGTCATCTGATCCACTTGATTATTAAAATCTTCCTCTACTGAAGTCACCCTCTGGTGAGCATTCACATGGGACACAAATATCTTCAAGTTCTTTGCCCACTCAGAAAGGTCTATCCACATAATTCTTCCCCAGATCTCTTTGTCACCAATTTTCCAATCATACTCCTTCCAAGTCACTAATCATCCAGCCAAACCATTAGCAGTAGCCCATGAGTCAGTATACAAATGCACCTCTGGCCAATTCTCCTTCCAAACAAAATGAACAACCAGGTGCGCCGCTCGAAGGTCCACTTACTGGGAGGAATGTCATTTAAAGACATTCCAAAATGGGGTTGTAGTGCTGCAGCTGTCCACTTCTGGGTATTCCCTGCATCTCATGCAGAACCATCTGTAAACCAGGCCTGAGTTTTCTCTTCCTCAGTCAACTGATTGTAAGGAACTCCCCAAGAGGCCATAGCTCCTACCTGCTGTTCTCCTGGGTTTCAAATTACCACAATGTTCTACTAGTCTCAGAGCAGACTTTCTGATGGTGAGCCAAGAAGACCACTTTCCCAAGTTGTATTTATTTCTACTTTGCAAGTAAACTGATTCGATCTGACCCATCATTGTCCCCAAGGGTTGAATGTTTTATGCAGTTCAATCACTAACAATAAACTGGGGTTCTGTTTCAGTTTTCCATTGCTGCATAATAAATTGCCACTAACTTTGGAGTTTAAAACAACACCCATTTATTAGCTCAGAGTACTGAGTCTGGGGCAAAAAGTCTGGGACGGTGTGACCAGGCTCCCTGCTCAAGATAGGTGGCAGCTCTGGAGAAAAGTCTGTATCCAAGCTTCTTCTTTTGTTGGCAGAACTCAGTTCCTTGCAGCTGTAGGACTGATACCTTGGTTCCTTGCTGGCTGATTGCAAGGGGCTGCGTCTCAGCTCCTAGAGGCTGCCTACAATTCTTGGTGCGGGATTTCTTCCATCTCCCAGCCAGCATCAGCACATCAAATCCTTCTCGTACTTTGGATCTCTGACTTCCTCTTCTGCAACTACCCAGAGAAAACTCTCAGCTTTTAAAGGGCTCATGTGAATAGGTCTATATCTCTGCTGTGATAACAACAGTTTTACTATTTAATTTCTTTGAGAACTGTGGGATGATTTTGTCACCTGTGGTTGGTTTACACTTTTTCCTTTTTTCTCATGAGACTGTATAATTTACTGGACAAAAATCAGTGTGCTTCCAAAACCACTTAGGTTGGGGGCTTATGGACGCATTGCACTAGTTTTTGCCCATGGTCTTGTCTGAGTACCATGTTTGATGTATTGTCTGTGATGCTGTGATTAGCACTTGAGTATCATTCACAGATTCACACAAGGTCTTAATATGAATGCAGTTTTTTTCATACTTCTCTACTTTTTTTCTACTTGGAACCCAGGCTTTTGACACTTTTAAAGATGGGTATAAATCAACAGTTTATAGCTAATTATAACTTGTGTCATTTGAATAGTGGTAACAATATTTTTGCAAAAGGGCCCCTACAACTGTTGTCAATGATTTCTAATGCTGCCAGTGCTTGATCTTCTTTCTATAATATTTTCTGTCTCATATATAATGGTAGATCAAAAATCTTGGATAACTCGTGGTAGTTCTTCCCAGGTGTTAGAAGTGTGTAGTTGGCATTGAACTTATTTATTCAGCTGCCACCTTTCCTATGTTTTGATTCCAGAAATACAAGCAAGAAGCAGAGTGACTAAAAGCACAACTATTATAATGGCTTGCTTCAATAATAAACAAGTATTTTCTTGAGATCCAGGTGAAAATTACTGACAAATTTATGATTATGGACTAGACAAGCATTGAGGCATTTATACAAAGAAAGGTTTGCTCTGTCTGAAGAGGCTCAACTGTAGACTCCTGATAATTCTATTAATTATAGAACAGAGCAGGGAAGAGTGACCATGTTCTCTACTCTTCTTGGGTCTCGCATTACATTCTGACAGCAGGTTTCCCATGTGGATCTTTTTCTGTTCCTTGTTAATGTGCCCAGACCAGTAAAGGAGATTAGTTATTGGCCACATGTAAATTATAAACATGGCTTTTGGAACATGCAGACATTCCCATGTGGACTTTTAATTGCCTCTCCTTCTACAAGTAGATTTCCTCCACCTTAGTCTTTGTTTCCCTAACCAAGAGAAAAGAGAGTCCCGAGGTGAGAATCTTAGCAGCTCCATAACACATCACATTGTTGTTGGACCCCATCGAATGCTGAGAAATTAATTTTCTAATGAGAGACTTCATGTCTCCTTACCTTCTCACTGAGTTTTCCCAGGAGCACTGACCCTTCCAGGAAACTTTTTTCTGAGTGGACCACCATCTCCCAAGGGGCTGTCTATTCTCATCTACCACTCTGGGAACCAACTTTGAGAGCTGTGTGACTTTCTAATCAATAACGAAAAAAATCCACTGAAATTTTTTTTATGCTTTTATGTGATACAAAATTAATTCTTATATATTCCTTATTGTTTTAAGAAACTAATATCTAATTATGGAAGCAGGGCATTATACAAAATTTCAGTGATTTTCTTTCCTCCCTTTTACACGTTTTAGATTTTTATTTTACTTTATAATAAAGCAAGGCAAGCAAAAATTAGTATAGAACATGTAACATGTAATACAATGAACACTCCATCCAACCTAAGATAGATGTTTCCAAACACAGCACTAATTCTCCTCTTCTCCCTACCACATTTCCAATACAGCACTCTTTCTTTTTTGCTGTTTTGTGTTTGGGTTTTATTAAAAGTTTTTGTTGTAGTAATAAATTTACAGTACATGATTTCCTATTTTAACTACATACCATTATACAATTAAGTAGTATTAATTATATTTACAATACTGTGCTTATATCGCCTACATCTATTACCCCTACTTTTTTATCACCTCAAACAGAACCTATTCCCCCATTAAGCTATGACTCCATCTTCCCCTCATCTCTCCACCTACCCATCCCAGCTCCTGGTAACTTATAAAACACCACCTGTCTCTTTTGCTTCTTCTAGGCATTTCATATAAAAACAGAAAAGAATAAGTGTTAGCGAAGATGCAGAGAAGTAAGATCGCTTGTGTGTTGCTGGTGGCACTATAGAATGGTGCAGCTACTAGGACTATCAGTTCACTGGTTCCTTAAAAAATTGAAAATTAGAATTACCATTTGACCCAGCAATCCCACTTCTTGGTATGTATATAAAGGAATGCAAAGCATGGACTCCATAAGATGTGTGTATACCAATGTTTATGTTTTTAGCAGCATTATTCACCATAGCCAATGGGTGGGAGCAATGCAGGTGTCCATCAACAGATGAACAGATAAGCAAAATGTGGGCTACCCATATGATGGAATATATATAGCCATAAAAGGAATGAAATTTTGATGCAAACTGCAACATGGATGAACCTTGCTGACTTCAGGTTGAGTGAATTAAGCCAGATATAAAAAGCATATATCATTTTATTTTTGTTCAATAATACAAACTGTATAACACAGATTGGCCTATCATGAAATAATCCTCTATTTGTATTAATTTCCTTCTGCTGCCATTAGAAATTGGTGACTTAAAGCAATAGAAATTTATTCTCTCACACTTTTGGAGGCCAGAAGTCCAAAATCAGGTGTCACCAGGTCCGTGCTTTTTCTGGGACTCTACGGGAAGAGCCTCCTGGCCTCTCCCAGCTTCGCGTGGCTCCAGGTGCTCCTTGGCTTGTAGTAGCCTCACTCCAGTCTCTGCCCTGGCCTTCACATGGCCTTCTCCCCTGTGCCTGTGTCTCAAATTTCCCTCTGTCCTACTTTATAAGAACTTTATAATTCTTGTAATCTGTCTAAGAATTTATAATTTCTCTCACTGGGATTGAGCTCACTCTAAATCTGGGACAATCTCATCTCAAGATCATTAATTTAATTGCATCTGCAAAGACCCTTTTTCCAAACAAGGTCACATACGTGGGTTTCAAGGGTTAGCACTTGGACGTATCTTTTTGGGAACCACTCTTCAACCTACTTCAGTAATTAACAGTTTTCATTTTGTGCATCTTTGTAAAACCCTATAACTGAGGAACATCTGTTAATATCTGTGTAGTAATGTCATAGCTCTCAAAGTGAGAGCAGCTGACTGAGCTGTTTTTATGCTCTTTAAATTCTTAGAGTCAGTGAAGCATATTATTAGACATGCTAAATTTATACAGGCATAAAGAGAAGAAGGAGAGAGAAAGAAGTACATAGATTTCCTATTTAAGTACATACTTTTCCTATGTACTAATTTTCTGCATTTTTCAGACCTGAATATAGATTATCTATTTTATAATAGACTACCTCAAAATAATTTGGCGGGAATAAAGTCATGAAGTTTCTCAGGGCTTTAATCATCTCTACAATTTGAGTGTCTTTCGTGGTTGAATTCTCCTGCTTGTAATAATTTCTTGATTGGCCTTTTTTGCCACCAACAGTTGTATGACTTTCAGCACAAGGACTGTCACATACATTGGTAGAAAGAGTACTGGCCTGAGAGGAGTTAGAACCCTTATTCCCTCCCTGTGTTTAGCTATCTGGGCAACAGTCACCCAAATCAGAGTAACCATTTCCCATTTGTAAAATGAGGAAAGCTCAGCTCTAAGGTTGCTATACCAACAGAACAAAACCAGATTCAGTAAAGCAAAGCAGAGCTTTATTTGTGGCCAAAGAATAGACAAGAATGGGCTTATGTTCTGAAGTCACCTTCTCCCTGAAGGGACATTAGTGAAATTCTTTTATAGGGGATCAAGGGCACAAGCACAGGTATCTGGTACATGTGGGCAAGGGAATTTTCTAAGAATTGGTGTTGAGCATGCGTAATCCTGGTGATGCTAGAATATACTTCTGTGTATACTGCATGTTCAGAAAATGGTGTCTAAATCCTGACCAAAGGCAGAGATTTTACTACTATAATGAGCAAAGGTAAAGTAAGGTCAGGGTGGGAGCTTAGTGCCCACACTCCAAGAAGGAGACTATCCCAGCTGTGGTAAGACAGGAACTTGAGGTCAGCCTACAGATGGGTTTCTGCTGTTTCATTGTCTGAGGACTTTGTGGGTAATTGCGCAGCAATGAGCAATGGCTGCAGGCGTTCTCATCAGCTCCCTTGCAGGAGTTTGCAGTTATATTTTTCTGGAAATAAACAGATCCCAAGCAGAAACAAACATTAGATGGAACAACCTTTTGGTTATACTCCATCATTGTGACAAAACTACTTTAAAAATTGCATTTTTGTGTATTGCAGTATGTCCCAAAGAACAACTGGTTAGGAGTTGCTTGGTTCAGTTCTCAATAATGAAAAGTAAGGACCTAGGCTTTTTATTCTCTGTCTCTACTTTGCCGTCTTAGTGATTCCTTCATCCTCAGTTCAGTAGAATAATACCTGTAGCATTCTTGAGTTATTACATCCAGACAATAGAACTTCCGCTGGAAAAAGAATGCTAGTTTCATCCTGATGTTCTCTTTGGTTGAAAACTCACTTTTCAGAAACCAACTGAAGTCTTCTCTCTGTTCAGTGACACATGTCATTGGGGGTATTGAGTCATATTCCCTTTCCTGAGTCCTTCACCACCAAGGACACTGTTACCCTCAGAATGCAAGTCCGAGCCTGTTGCTAGGGGAGATGACAGTCTCCCACCAGAGCCCATGGGCTGTGGGAAGGAGAGTGGTAACTGAATAAAATCAGATCCTGCTAAGAAAGAAGGAGCTCGAGTGGATGCTGAGTAGACAGCCAACGGTGACTATTGTAACTAATTCCAATTCTAATATCTTTTTATGCATAATTATTGCCTTCTAGTTGGTGTATTTCGTAATGTGGTTTAATTTTTCTGAAACCTTAAATATTTCGAAGTTATAGTGAACATGTTCACTATTTAAATAGTGGGAGGACTTTAGCAGAACACAAATATCCATCACAGGTAGCTTTAAGAGTGAATTATTTATATCTTTTCCATGATACATAATTGTTTTCATCAGCAACAGGAGGCCAATTTAAGAAAGCAGCTTCTGGAAAATTGACATAAATTTAATTGGAAAGGAGTAATGGTAAAATTTATAGTGAAATATTATCATCCAAATACTGAAGTATACAATTTATAGGGCAATACAAACCTCTAAAATACTATGAAATTTTAGGACTCAAGCATACAGAGTCTGACAGATATTAATTGTAACAATAAAAATCTAATTCAATAAAATTCCTATCTTATTACTGGAAAATCAGTGTTCTCTATTATAATTAAGTGAAGTTTTACTAAACTTCTACCTGAAATGTATGATTTTATTGTCAAAAATAAAAACTTGAACATAGAAGATTAGTAAATGATGAGGATTAGTAGTAAGTATTAGTAAGATTAATAAGAAGGAAGATTGTGGATTATATTCTAATCCATTTGAATCTTCTTGTAAAAATCTAGAAGTTAATTTTCTCTTCCTTTAAAAAAAAAGAGTATTAAAGAGGCAGGTATCTACTCTCAATTGTTACAATAGTAGGCTGAGAAGAGGCACTTCAAAGCTGGTACTAATTTCAATAAGTATGGTTTAATATTTTCACTTGTTTAGGTATGTACTAAAACAGTGTAAATGCAGTCTTATAGTAGTGAGTGAGTGCTTTGGATACTAATGTTTAATTTATTTGTACAGTCTGGCCAAATAGAAAGATGCATAAAATAAATAGCATGCTAATTTTAAAGTTATACCAATCCTAACTCGTTCACTTTAGATGTTACTAAATATGAAAGTATTAACACTCTGAAAAACTTGGGCTTGTGGGAGATAATATCACTATGTCTTTGATCTCGTCTAAGATTCCTGCAGTTAACTAGCAGTAGTAGTAGAACAAATAAAATCTAATTAAGCATTTTGAATTACAGCTGAAGCAAAGTTCTATGATGTTTGGTCTTCTATTTATAACTTTTTAAAGCTTCTAAGTTTGCCTTCCCTTTCAGATAAAACAGCTCAAGTTAACAAATCCTATTCCTTAGTCTTTTCCTCTTCCACGGATATGAAGGAAATAGTCACTTAACAGATGCCAACAGGTGTGTTTTTGTTTGTTTGCTTTTTCTTACTGTCAACAATTCTTGGTCAAATGCAAATTAATAATACAAAATAAATAGCCTCATCCTGAAATCTGTATTTATGCAGAGATTAATAAAGGGCATAAATAAATGAAAGAATGACTATCTTTACTTACTGAGTCAATTGCAAGAACACAAAAAGTTTTCATAATGAGCCAAGAAACCCTGTGCGTTCACGTAAAAAATGCCAAGATCCTGAGAATAAGCCAACCTAGGGACAAGTTATTAATGCTTTGTGAGTCACTCAAGGACGATGCCCATTAGTCTTCAGGAGTGGTCGTAAATTTGAGGGGAAGATGCAGGAATAGGGTGCAATAAGCACAAGATTATGTGAAAAGCCACATCGCCTTTAAATACCCTACTTATCATTTGGGAAATTGAAAAATTTTGCATATGACCAGCTTAACTTGTGTTCAGGTTTAGTGTGGAGTAAGATGAGCTTAGATATATAATAATAGGGCCTGATTGGTAAAAGTTGTCAAGGTCTCACTAGGGAGTTAGAATTTTATTTTTAAGGTGCTAATAAAGGCTCTGAAGTCAGCAAGGGACATGATTAAATGTTTAGTTTAAAAATAGAAGTCTAGACGCAGTGTGAACAATATAATGGAAGGTAAAGAGTGTATAAGCTGATGGAAAATAATTGAAATATTTCAAATGAGAAAGAATGAGTGTCTGAACCAGTGGAGAAATGGTGGGATGGAAGGAATGGATAGAAAGAATGTTCAGAAAGTAGAATTGAGAAAGATTCCTGACAGGTCAAGTATTGTGGATGAGGGGAAAACTATCTGGAAGAGTAGAACTCAGTGGTCCACCAAGAAAACAATCTTTTCTTCGTAATACTTGTACATCGTCTTTTTCAATTTGTTTATTTTGTTTCATTTTCACTCTGTTTTGGTGCAAAGGCAATAGTGGTTAAGATTGCAGCCTAATCAAGGCAGGGACACCAAACCATATTAGTTGTCATTGTGTTCTTCACTGTCATGCACTCGCCTAAATTGATACATACCTACACATGTGTGTGCATATGTGTGAACTTACATATGTTCGTACATACGTTCATTTCACTTCATTCTGTGCCCTTCATGAGGCAGTAAGAAGTATTGATTTTAATAAATCCAGATCTCCAAGTATGTCTATTTAGTATTCTTTTTTTTTTTTTTTTTTTTTTTGAGGGAGGAAGGGAAGGAAAGACAGAGAAAGAAGGAAGGATGGAAGGAAGGAAGTGAGGAAGAAAGGGAAACATTTTTAAACATTTTCTTGTTTTATTATATTTTGTTTGTTTGTTTGTTTTTTACATGGGCTGGGGCCGGGAATCGAACCGGGGTCCTCCGGCACGGCAGGCAAGCACTCTTGCCCGCTGAGCCACCGCGGCCCGCCCTATTTAGTATTCTACGTGGTGGAATGATAGAAGCACGTGGAGTGCTTCTGCAACATCTCGATGGGGAATGGTTGGCTCCAAGAAGAGTACTTATGTGGTTGTTATTAGAAGTGGCAAGGGAACTAGCTTGTTTTTGTTTTTCAAGGAACACCAGCTTTAATGAAAGAATGACTGACAGACAAATTATCATCATTCAAACTAAGATACCTGTCAGTCTTTTTCTTGAACGTGTACTAAGTTAGCCTGCCACTTCAAGGAAAACAGTAATATTTAGGTTTTAAACTGAAAAATACAATTTTGGAAAACCTGTGTCTACATTCATGAGCTTGACAACTTTTCAAAACTTACAGGGTTTTCTGAAGAAAGCGCAGGTGTTATTAAAGAATATCATTTTGATATGGTATAAGGAAATGTTTCAACATTTGGAAGGTCTGCATAACCCAGTGAACCAATATTTTCCATATGGATATGGTTGGTCCATGATATTACAAAACCATAAGTAAAAGACCAATTAAAAGTTGGTTAAATGTTACCTACAGTTTTAATGTAACAGAGTAGAATTGTATTGGCAGGGTGCAGACTCCCCATTGCAATATCCTTTAAGAAAAATTTGTCACATTTGGAGACAGAATCAAAGAAAAATATCCACAGTTGACTGGAAATATTCTTAAAATATTCTTCCCTTTTCCAACTGCATGTCTGTGTGAGACCTTGTTTTCTTCACATTCTTTAATCAAAGCAACATATTGCAACAGATTGAATTCAAAAGCAGATATGAGTTTCCAGCTGTCTTCTAATAAGCCTGACTTCAAAGAGTTTTGCAAAGGTGTCAAAATATTGCCATTCTTCTCACTATTGGGTGGGATTTTAATTTTATATGAAAATTGTATTTGTGTTAGAGGAAAATTTCAGTTTTTAGTCTAATTAAATAAATATTTAATAATTTATAACATAAATGTTCTAGAGTTTGGCTAAAGTTGAAAAGTTGTCTGTATTATTTTTTAATTAGGTTTTAAAAGTCCAGGTGTCACATGCATAAATTGATGGTAGAATCCATATAATTAAAGCATAGATCTTCTTCCTCTACACTCACTATTTTTCTGCTATCAATGTGCTTATCCCTGTGACTTGTAATTTTGTCTCCCAAATGAAATTATGAGGCCCTAGAAGGAAAATGCCTAAATATTTGAACTCTGTTGATTTAGCACCATGGATTGCTTAGGGATTGCTTCTTGGCATAAAATAAATAGAATCAGTTAGCAACGTCATCTTTTATGTAGGTTTATATTTAGACTTTAGTTCTAACACTTATAATTCCTTATATATTTTTAATCATTGATTATGCCATTTACTGGCTTGGAGCCCACCCCAACAAAATTATTTTTAAATAATTTGTCTTTCAGTTAAATTCTCTCAGCTACATATTTATTTAAAGTAATTCATATTAACACTTTCATTACACTGTGTTCTAGTTTGCTAGCTGCTGGAATGTAACACACCAGAAATGGATTGGCTTTTAATAAAAGGGGATTTATTTTGTTAGTTCTTCAGAGGAAAGGCAGATAACTTTCCACTGAGGTTCTTTCTTACGTGGAAGGCACGGGATGGTCTCTGCTGGTCTTCTCTCCAGGCCCCTGGGTTCCAACAACTTTCCCCGGGGTGACTTCTTCCTGCATCTCCAAAGGCCTGGGCTGAGCTGCGAGTGCTGAGATGAGGTATGCCAAGCTGCTTGGGTTGTGCTACATTGAGTCTCTCATTTAAGCACCAGCCAATTAAGTCAAACGTCACTCAGAGCAGCAGACACGCCTCCTAGCTGACTGCAGATGTAATTAGCAACAGATGAGGTTCACGTACCTTTGGCTTATGTCCGCAGCAACAAAACTAGGTATGCTCACCTGGCCAAGTTGACAACTGAATCTAACTAACACACACTGTAAACAAAAATCATGTGTTTTTATAACCATGTGAACTCAGTATTTCAGAAATATATATTTGTCTAATTAATGCTCCAATATTTATCTATATTTATAATTGGTAGTTATTTTTATGTTAAGTTGATAGATTTTAGAATAATAAAACATTTTTCAACATTATTTTTAAAATTTTCTTCATTTAAACAAATATTTCCTACTGGATGGTAAATCCATGTAAAACTGAGAGTGGAAAATGAGGATAGGGGATGTAAATATATTGGGTTTCCGTATACATATGATTCTTGACCTAAATTGTTTTGACTCAAAATTTTTTAAAACATGGATTTTGAATTGCAGATAAAAATTCCAACAGTACATGAGCTCTGTAGTTAATCTTCTGATAAGATTTTATAACCTTTGTGTGACACTTGACTGTCCTACCCAAGACAATCTGAGAAGTAGAATTTTATGCTCCTCAGGAGTGCCTAGCTTTTCTTGGCACCTCTTATATTTCTTAGGTATATACACTTAGGTGGATGACTTCATGCTATTGATCAGCAACGAAAAACCTCCCACAATTCTGTTTGAAAAGGCAGTCTGCATTTCTATATGTAGATTTTACAGAAGAGCAAACACTTTGTTTGAGCTACATAATCTGTCAGATAGCCTAAGGCACTGAAGTTAGAAAATCCCTAATGCTTGCTGCATTTTGCCATTTTCTCCATTAGTTTTTATTGATTTTTGCTATGAGAAGAAAAAATGATGGTGTGCTGGTTTGAAGCTAAGTACCCGCAGAAAAGCCATGTATTAATCCTGATCCATCTTGGGGGGGGCAGCCATTTCTTTTATCCTGATTCAACATTGTAGGGTGGAAACCTCTGATTAGACTATCTCCAAGGATGTGTGGCACACCCAGGTGTGGGTATGACCTTTTGATTAGATGGAGATGTGACTCTACCCATTCAGGGTGGGTCTTGATTAGTTCCTGGAGTCCTTTAAAAGAGGAAACATTTTGGAGAACAGTTGCTTCAGAGCTGACAGAGACATAGATGTTTGATATGCTTGGAGTGCCAACAGAGAGAGTTGGTGTAGACGTTTGAAGATCAAGAGAGAAATTACCCAGTTGCTAAGCAAAGACTCACAGAAATAGCCAGAATCTGGACAGAAGAAATCTCCAGCCTCTGCAAACACTAAGGTAGAGATGAAACCCAGAGTTTTGCCCCAGAACAGCTAAGTGAAGGCCCACGGATGCTTAGAAAGGGAATAACTGGCATCAGAAGTTGGAGGAGGTAAACAGGAACAAAGACCAGCAGATTCCAGACACATGCCTTCTCAGATCACCCTTCCTTGAGCCAAGGTACCTTTCTCTAGATGCTTTAGTTAGGACCTATTTATGTCCTTAAAACTGTAAACTTGTAACTTAAAAAATTTCCTTTGTAAAAGCCATTCCGTTTCTGATATATTGCATCTGGCAGCTTTAACAAACTAATACAGATGAAATCAACAAAATCTCTTCTAATAGTCTTTTGTGTTTTTAAATAAGAATCTTCTTTAGGAAATAATCTCAAGCAGAACTCTAAATTTTTTTATAATATTGTTTGGTACAAGTAGATATTATATACAATGTAACATAACAATATATCAATTTTCATTCACCTTTTAATGTACATTCTTAGGCAGCACATAATCTTTATTTCTTTTAGGCTCAATTTTGGTAAGGTCCTTTATTTAAGTAGAATTAATAACTTTTGAAAATACTATCTCCTTTTCAAATATGACTTCAGTTTACTATGTGGGAAAACATTTGGTTTAATGTTACTTGAGTCAATTGCTTACTTATGTGGAAATTTAAGAGTTGAACTTTGAGAACATGCTTTAATGTGCTTAAAGTAAAACATGTGAATCATTTTTCAAAAAAAAAGCATTTTCCTCAGGATATTAATCCTAAGAAGCTATAAAAGATTGGTAATATTGATGCCTAATATTGGTGCCTAATTCCTCTTTCTTGGCAAGGTTAATAAATACATATATATGTATAATGTGGACTGTGTACATATGTATATATGCATATAGATACATGCATTTATATATATGAGGCAGATTCTTTATTTAAAATCCCTTGTCATTCCCATGTTAATTGTGCTTGATAATCTTAAGTGTGATCATTGTAAGCATGGAGAATATATATGAATAAAGGACACATTAATGCTAATTTTCCAGCAGTGTGACAGACCTGTGAATTAAATGTGATAAAGAATAAAAGGGCTATGACTGGTCTGGAGAACAACCCTGAGTAATGGGCTCATTTTTTTTTTTGAAGCTAGAAGTCTATGCTGCAAAAGATGTTAGAAGGAAATGTGACGACCTCAATGTCTTAACCCTGTAGTCTCATAATGTTATTTTGCAAATATTATTTCACTTCGTGTATGTTCAGTTTTTGGTCATGAATTGATCATTTATACACTACGGTATCCTAATCAATACCAGAAGTACTGTCGTCAGAAATGGGATGGGGATGCGCAAAATAAAAACTATATATTAAATATATCTGTACATTTTCCCTGCATGTAAAGCACTCCAGTTAATGATTGTTCTACTAGCATTACGATTTAACTTAGTTTTTTTCCCTCCAGCAAAATCCTTCCTTTGCAGCTAAAGCACATATGACAAAATGAGAAGCACTGATCATTTATCAAGCAAGTCAAAACTAGCAACACTTCTTACAATAGATCCATCCCAAAGACCAAATTAGTCAAATTGGTTGTGGGATTAGGCAACTGATTCACAGAATCAGCAGCCAACAGAGTATGGATACTGGTGCCCCTCCATGCGAGTTGTATAACTTTAGGATAACTAGTCCCTCTGATTATTAGCTTTCTTACGGGCAATACAGCAATGATGAGGATATCACCTCATTAGGGTTTTGTGAGAACTGCTGTGGCTAATAAGTACTGAACCTTCTACACATGATAGAAGCTCATATTACCAAAGATATTAAATTTCAGAAGGTGCCATTTCCACAGTTGGCCATGTGGCTATTACAAGTGTAAAGAAAAAAATAATGAAGGTGGGATGCATAGCATGAGTCATCGCTTCCTGTTTTGGGCTGAAATGTTATTCTTGAGGTTCTCTAGTTACCATTACAACAGAGATGTATTGTGCATTAGACCTAGAGCCTAGTATGTGACATCGTGTTTATGCTTATAAAAATGGTTGATACCAAATTCAAACTTTTTTTTTAATGTGGCTAAGAAAAGAATGATGTCAGTATTCTTTGGCTATTTATATGACCTCTAAAAGTCAAGAAATCCCAAGAAAATCAATAACCTTAAAATGGTTCTTGGGTTATAATAAAATCTAGCACATGGAAGAAAAAATGCAAATTCTTCATAAAGGGAAACATCCTCAATTCAGATCTCTTAAGACTTCAATTGATGAAGACAGAAAAATTCTCAGAAATTGTAAATCATGGGAGGTCATAAAAATTAACAAACACATGAAGAAATAAGCCTCCAGAAAGAGAGTCAGCAGAAAGATACAATACATTTAATCCAATTCTTCTTCCCCAGTGTTTTCAGGTAAGAAAATAACTTCTGTAAAATTAAGGTTTAGATATAGGAAGGGAGACAGAGTCAGAGGAAGGAAGGGAGGGAGGGAGGAAAGGATAAGAAAGGGGAGGGGAGAGGTAGGAAGTGAAGAAGGGAAGAAAGAAGAAAAAAAGAAGGTAAGAGGCTATTGAAAATAAAGTGTAAGGAAAGAAAAATGTTATCTAATATTTTAATATCAGGTAACATAAAAGGACCACATAATGATAAGAAAAGTTTAATTCACCAGTAAGAGCAATCCACAACTTGTATTTGTCATATAGTAGCTCCTCAAAAATAAAAATAAAACTTTCCAACTAGAGGGAGAAAATAAGAGATCCACAATCAATGAAATCCACATCCATTTATTTTCTCAGTAATTAAAAAGCTGAACAACCCCACCCCCTCCACCCACACACATATGTTTAAGTCTGTAAAAGATGTGGAAAATAAAATACCAAATTTTGATATGTAGCCATATAAAAAGCTGCAACCCAATAATTAAAACTCACCCAGTTTTCTCATGGTCATTTACAAAAATTGACTGAATAGCATGCCAATAAACAAGTTTCCACATTTTCTGATCACAAACCTATTTTGTTTGAAATTCAAAAACAAGCCATTAAATTAAAAACTACGTTTATGAATTTTAAAACCCACTTTTAAATAATCCATAACTTCACCAGACCAGATAAACATGAATTCACATACAGATTTTTTAAACTGCAAAGAAAATATTATTAACCCAGAAATATGAAAACATGCAGAAATGTATAAACATATAAAACAATATATAGAAATTTAATACATTTTGACCAAGATGGGTTTATTCTGGGAATGCAAAGATACGTTAACATTTTTTTGATTAATTGCATTCACTGTATTAATAAAGAGGAAGAATATAGAACTTAATAAATACAAAAATATGCAATAAATTTGGTGCTCATTCATGGTTAAAACATACATTTAAAATGTTTTTGCAGACTAGAATCGAAAGAAAACCCTCCTTCCTCTCATAAGGGATTTCCACTGAATATCTATGTAAAACATCATAATGAATGATGAAACATTACAGCCTTCTTCTCTTATATAAGAAATAGAACAGAGATGCTCATAGGCAATCCTTTTGCTCAAAATTCTTTCTGAGTCTTTTGCTCAGTAAACCAAAACACTTCTATCCCTGAAGGACAACAGGGTAATTTCTATGGGAGTGGTCTCAACATAATAAAGCAGAACATAGAGCAAAATACGGGACAATGAGTTAGGCATTCAGCAATAGGAAGCCAGGGATTATGATCCTTAAGAGAAAGAAAGAAAGGGTGTGAGTCTTACTGTTATCCCAGTTTAACTACCAGGCAAAGGAAGCTCAGCAGTCCTGCTGAGTTGAGGAGACTAAGGTTAAAGTTTGGAGAGGCCATGGTGGGTAGATTTCCTGAAGCAGAATAATGGAGAGGAAGAACCTGCAAAGAGATATATCTCTGGAGATCTGAAGAGTGGTCCCCTTATATCTACGATGGTGTTCTGAGCTGAGCAAGAATATGCGATAGCTGCAGAAAAGAGTTGGTGAACAATTCTTGGATCTCTCAGAGGGAAAGAAATACTTCATATTCCCACCAGCCAGAGTGGAAAGATGTTTTAATACACACAGCATTTACTAAAGTCCTCAGAAGGATCTATAAGTGAGGTCAAACTAACCCTGGACTTCAGACCCATGTTGACAATGCAAGTGTTGACAAGGATGTGGAGAAATTGAAACCCTCATACACGAGTGGAGAAATGGAGAATTGTGCAACTATTTTGGGGGAAACGCTGGCAGTTCTTCAAAGGTTTAAACATAAAGGTAATGTATGACCCAGCAATTCCACTGCTAGAGATAAGCCCAAGTGAAATGAAGATATAGGCACAGCCTACGCTTTTATATGAATGTTTATAGCAGCATTATTCATAATGTTGAAAAATTTGAAACAACCCATATGTCCTTAAACTGTTTAATGAATGAACAAAATATGATCTGTCCATACAGTGGCAGATGATTTGGTAGAAAAAAAGGAATGAAGGATTGATACATGGTACAATGTGAATGTATCTTGAAAACATTATATTAAGTGGAAGAAGCCAGACACAAAAGTCCACATATTATATGATTCCATTTTATGAAATGTCCAGAATAGGCAGTTTTATAGAGACAGAAATTGGTTTGATGGTTGCTTAAGAATCAGAGGTATGGAGAATATAAGGTGTTAATTGAAATATACGGAATTTTACATTTTTTTAAGGTGGAGTTGCCATGTAGCAACTCCAGCTTTAGATAGGAAAACCCAGAGAGTGGGGGTCCTGCTCTGAAAAGGCTTTTATTCTCTCTCTCTCTCTCTCTCTCTCTCTCTCTCTCTCTCTCTCTCTCTCTCTCTCTCTCTCTCTTCTTAAAAGCTCATTAGATAGAACTGCAAGCATTCTCCAGCTTCAGCATTGCCCCAGGCAAGGGCAGAATTAAGGCATGTCTGAGAGACAAAGTAATTAGTCAGGTGAATAGGGCTAATTCCTTAAAGGGTGTATATTCCCCCCAAAAAGCGGGGTGGGGCCCAGCTCAAATGGCTGCCCTCCTACAGGGAATTCAGGCCCTACGGTTGGAAAACAGAAGCAACCTGGGCCCATGCTCTACCTCAGTCTCTGTGTCAATTGCACCACTGGCAGGAAGGGGCTGCTGAGAACTAAAGGCACTGCATCACTTTATGCTGATGGGAAGCTGTTGGCAGACAAGCATCACATGCTGGGGAGGATAGAAAAAGCACAGAGCCTAGAGGCTTCATAGGAAAGTCTGACAACCTGCTGGGTCTCTTCCTCAGGAAACTTGATACTGGGCAAACCCTCCTCCTGTGATGTGGGCCTGTCTGATCTGGGGAAATCTGTCTGCTGACATGGACTCAGTCATATCTAGGGTTCCATATAGGCAGGGCAAAGGTTCCATATAGGCAGGGCGAGAACCAGAAAAACAAGAGCTGAAAATTCTGATCTGTAGTACAGGTCTAGAATAAGTGGAGCTGAATGCCAAAGAACTGATAGAGAACAAAGCCAAACAACAAGAAATCTCTAGGTAAAAGACTGAAAATGACCTCCAGAATAAACTAATTAAGGAAATCAAATCCTAGACACCAGCAAAAAATAATGTGTCACACTAGGAAAATCAAAGATATGGCCTCGGATAGACCATATATTAGGTGCAAATCAAGTCTCAATAAAATTAAAAAGATTGAAATTACACAAAACACGTTCTCAGATTGTAATGGAATGAAGTTGGAAATCAATAATGGGCAGAGGGCAAAAGAATTCACAAATATGTGGAGACTAAACAACACACTCTTAAACAAACAGTGGGTCAAGAAAGAAATTACCCAAAAAATCAGTAAATGTCTCAAAACAAATGAAAATGAGAATACAACATATCAAAACTTATGGGATGCAGCAAAGGCAGTACTGGTAGGGAAAGTTACTGCCCTAAATGCCTATATTAAAATAGAAAAAAGACTAAATGTTGAGGAATTAACTGTTCACCTAGAAGAAGTAGAGTAAGAACAGCAAACTAACCCTAAAGCAAACAGAAGGAAGAAATAATGGAGATTAGAGCAGAAATAAATGAAATTGAGAACATGAAACCAATTGAGAAAATTAACAAAACCAGAAGTTGGTTTTTTGAAAAATTAATAAAATCAGTGGGCTCTTAGTTAGCCTTGCACCCCCAATAAAAAGAAGGTGCAAATAAACAAAATCAGAAATGGGAAAGGGAACATAACCAGTGGCCCTGAAGAAATAAATGACCCAGAAGAGAATATTGTGAACAACTTCATGCTAATAAACTAAACAATATAGGCAAAATGGACAACTTCCTAGAAAAGCATGAACAGCCAACATTGACATGAGAAATAGATGACCTCAACAAGCCAGTAATAAGTAAAGAGATTGAATCAGTCGACAAGAAGTATCCACAAAAAGAAAAGTCCAGGACCAGATGGCTTCACATATGAATTCTACCAAGCATTCAAGAAAGAATTAGTACCAATCCTAGTCAAACTGTTAAAAAAAATTGAACAGGATGAAAAGCTACTTAACTCATTTTATGAAGCCAACATCACCCTAATACCAAAGTCAGACAAATATTCTACAAGAAAAGAAAATTAGAGACAAATCTCCTTTATGAATTTAGATGCAAAAATCCTCAACAAAAACTTGCAAATCAAATCCAGCAGCACATTGAAAGAATTATACACATAATGACCAAATGGGATTTATTCCAGGTATGCAAGGACAGTTCAACACAAGAAAAGCAATTAGACAAGAAGAAGAAATAAAAGACACCCAGATTGGAAAGGAGAAAGGAAAGCTCTCACTGTTTGCAGATGACATGAAACTATATGTCAAAAATTCTTAAAAAAGAATCTACAGCAAAGCTTCTAGAGCTAATAAATGAGTACAGCAAAGTGCAAAGCACAAGATTAAAACCCAACAATCAGTAGTGTTTCTATACATTAGTAATGAGCAATCTGAGGAGAAAATCAAGAGAAAAATTTCATTTACAATAGCAACCAAAAGAATCAAATATTTAGGAATAATTTTAACTAAGGACACAAAAGACCTATTTACAGACTACAAATAATTGGTAAAAGAAATCTTGGAAGACCTAAATAAATGAAAAGACATACTGTGTTTATGAATTGGAAGACTAAACATAGTTGAGATGTCAATTATACACAAACTAATGTATATATTCAATGCAATGCCAATTAAAATAAAATGAAAAAACTTACTCTGCAGAAATAGAAAAACCAATAACCAAATTTATGTGAATGGCAGGGTGTCCTGCATAACTAAATATACCTTGAAAAGAAAAACGAAGTGGGAGGTCTCACACTACCTAACTTTAAAGAATATTACTAAGCTTGAGTGGTCAAACAGCATGGTACTGGCATAAAGATAGCTGTACCCGCTAGTGGAATCGAATTGAGTGTTCAGAAGTAGACCTTTTCATCTACAGACAATGGATCTTTGATAGGACGATCAGATTGATGCAACTGGGCCAGAGCAGCTTCTTCAACAAATGGTGTTTGGAGATTGGGTATCCATACCAAAAGAATGAAAGAGGACCCATATCTCACACCCTATACAAAAGTTAACTCAAAATGGTTCAAAGACCTGAACATTAGAGATAAGATCATACAACTTTTAGAAGAAAATGTAGGGAAATAACTTATAAATCTTGTGATAGGAGGTGGTTTCCTATACCTTACACCCAAAGTGTGAGCAATGAAAAAAGAAATAGATAAATGGAATCTCCTCAAAATTATACACCTTTTGCAACAAAAACTTTGTCAGGAATGTAAAACAACTTATGCAATGGGAGACAATATTTGGTAACCATATATCAGGTAACAGTTTAATGTACAGAATATTTAAATAGATACTACAAGTCAAAAACAAAAAAAAAGAAGGCAAAAGACATGGACAGACACTTTCAACAGAGGAAATACAAACAGCTAAATGGCGTATGAAAAGATGCTCAGCTTCACTGGTTATTAGGGAAATGTTCATCAAAACCACAATGAGATATTTCACAGACACTAGAATGGCCATTATCAGAAAAACATGAAATAACAAGTGCTGGAGAAAATGTGGATAAAGAGGCACATTTATTCACTGTTGGTGGGAATGTAGAATGATGTGACCGCTCTGGAAGGCAGTTTGGCAGTTTCTCAGGAGTCTAAGTATGAAATTGTCATATGATCCAGCAATATGTATTAGTATATATTCAGGTGTATACTAGATGTGTATTCAGGGGAACTGAGAGCAAGGACACAGACATTTGCATACCAATGTTTATAGCGACATTATTTATAATTGTCATGAGATGGAAACAGTCTAAATTTCCATCAACGGAGGAGTGGCTAAATAAGCTGTGATATACATATACAATGGAATATTACACAGCTATAAGACAGAATAATGTCATGAAGCATGTCACAATGTGAATGAACCTTGAGGACGTCATGCTGAGTGAAATTAGCCAGAAACAAAAGGACAAAAACTTTGTGGTTTAAGTAATATGAACTAATATTTGTGAGCGACCTTTGAAAGTCAAAGTTAAGAACACAGATTATCAGGAGATAGGAAGAGTATAGAGATTGGACATTTGGTGCTGAAGGAGTACAGAATATGCAACAGGACTGATTGTAAAGATTCAGAAATGTATGGTAAAATACTACCTAATTGTACCACAATAATAGTACACTGAATGAAGCCGAATGTGAGATTGGTTGAGGGAGAAAGGTATAGGCACATGTATGACACCAGAAGGAAAGATAGAAGATGAAGACTGAGATGGTTTAACTTAGGAATGCCAAGAAAGGATAATGACAGTGATTAAATGTATGAAGAGA
Organism: Tamandua tetradactyla; assembly: GCF_023851605.1. Taxonomy (NCBI): domain Eukaryota; kingdom Metazoa; phylum Chordata; class Mammalia; order Pilosa; family Myrmecophagidae; genus Tamandua; species Tamandua tetradactyla. The sequence continues at coordinate 12,635,043 of NC_135344.1, read as the reverse complement.
AGAATGTTTTTGCCTGAGGGAAAAAAACGAATACCAAGGTATTGAAAATGTGATGGTATACAAGGAAAATCAACGCATTTGATTTGAAAAATCAATGCCCTAATCAATGCAAGCTAGAATCTATAGTTAACAGGAACATTGTAATATGCTTCCATTGAATTTAACAAAGGCAATATGCCAAAACTTAATGTCAGTAAGTGGGGGATATTAGGGAGGGGTATGGGATTCTTTGCGGAAGAAAAGGAAATGTCCTCATACAGGTTGTGGTGGTGAAGGCATGGCTCTGTGATTAGACTGGAAAGCACTGATTTTTTTAATTAGGTTGGATTGTATGATATGCAAATAAAACTGTTTAGAAATGAACAGAAGGTACAAGTGCAGGAAAAAATATGGAGAAAGGGATGTACATATTCACTGTTTGTTGAGAAGCAGAGTGGTGCGTCCCCTTTGGAGGGCAGAGTGGTGGTTCTACAGGAGGCTAGAGGTGGGATTACCATGTGATCCTGCAACTCTGTTGCTAGGAGGAACTGAAAATGGGAACGTAATGGAAATGTGCACATTGGTGTTTATAGTGGCAGTGTTTGCAACTTGTAATGGATGGAGGGGGCCTAAATGTACATCGACTGAAGAATGGAAGGGGCAACTGTCGTTATGCAAACAATAGACTACTGCATGACTGCAAAAAGGAATGAAGTTGTGAGACATGCAACTAGGTAAATGAAACTTGAGGCCAGTATGTTGAATGAAATGTCAAAATCAAAACAACAAATATTTTCATGCCTTACTCATATGAACTAACTATAATATAAAAACTCATAAAATTGAAGTAGCTAGCATGGATTATCGGGTTAGGGCATATTGTAAAGGTTGCTAAATGGTAAGCTCTTACAGCAGGCACATCTATTCTGGAGTTCTAACTGTTATTTCTAAATTCTATTTGTGTATAACCTGGTTGTTCCCTGGAACTTTGGGTATTTATGGGATGCTTGAAACTCAAGAGTTAGAGCTCTGAAGCTGTGTAAGTCAACATCACCCTATATAGTAACACTGAAATGTTGAGGGCAGGCTATGGTGGCACAGCAGGCAGAGTTCTTGCCTGCAATGCTGGAGACCCAGGTTCAATTCCCAGTACCTGCCCATGCAAAAAAAAAAAAGTTGAAAAAGTGATCAGACTTTGACTAGAGATATGAATGAAGTTGATCTGGACAGGATCAAGGTTATCAGAATACAGGCAAAGGATGGTGTGACCTGTATTTTTAAACTTCAGCTTCTATATGAGACCAAAGGAGGGAATGTTTGTTTGATGCAAAATTTATATTTTTGATAATGTGTTATCTAATTCAACTTGTATGGTCAGTTTATTTGAACACCATAATTACATAAAATCTTGAAAAAGGAGTGAGATCATGTTGGTTTGTCCAGGTTAGTGTGATGCCCCAATATATTCCTCACTCCTACCCATCATTAAAGGCTCTGGTAGGAATTCAGCCAAAAAGCACTGACACCTGACTGTTGACAAAGATGGTCGTAAAATTTTGGAGTCCTTAATTGACCCTTTCCCGGAAAAATGTGTATAGTGTTCACAAACCTTTACACCCCTGCTATATGACCCTGTTCCTCCACCAAGGCCCATTTGTGATTTGTAGACCCAGCTTAGCAACTCTTTAATCATTAGGCAATTAATAAATATTGAATAACTTTATAGATTTTAGCTTTTAGCTCTTTATTGGGACAAGTGCTTTTTTTTTTAAGGTCTTAAAAATATTTTTTTTGAGATATCATCATGCATCATACAGTCCATCCGTGGTGTAGGAGTGAGGGTAGAGATGTGATATTAAATTTTGATCAATACTGAGAATTCCCTGCATTGTTTCCAGAGGATTCAGTTGAAATAAAAACACACATTGGCCTTGGAGCCACTCTCCCAAATCATTTTTAGACCTTTTCAAAAATGCAGCAAACAATACAATATGCCATCAAAATCAAGGTCATAGCAAATATTTTTGCACTGTTCTGGGTATTATTTTTGGCTGAATTTAATTGGAAGTGACCATTATCCATAAGAAACAGGTTTAAGACAGTGATAATGGATCATTTTGTCTAAGTATGCCCATACAGCGTGTATATTGTACACTAAGTTCAAAATGTTTTTCTTTCAAGGTAACTGAACTGCACAACATCAAAAATATAACCAGACTGCCTCGAGAGACAAAGAAACATGCAGTGGCAATTATCTTTCATGATGAAACGTCAAAGACATTTGCCTGTGAGTCAGGTAAGCAATTACGGACCGTCTACAGCTTGAGGAAATTGAGCTGCTACTAAGACAACGGCCCAGATGGATTAAGATACACTCGTGACTAGGATGGCTTATTGTTAATGTAAGGAGAATGTGTCTTAGAAGTCTTTAGTAAGAAGCTCAGCATATTATCACTACTGATGTTTTTGGATGCTTGTTTATTATCTGTCTGTCTCTGGATTTTTGCACCCAGGTGGCCTGAGGACTCTTGAGGTTTCCATCCAAGCTTTCAGAATTAAGCAAACAATGCCTGGCAGATGTTGTTAGGACTGGCTTATGACTTGTATTCGGTTCTTGCCAAGTATAGCTGTGAGCATATGGTAGGACAGCAATGGTGCTGCTGGGTAAAAGTGTGGCAAAGCAAAGCCGGTGTCCCCAGACAGTTAAAATCTCAACTTCAAGCAATTTGTGTAGTTCACAGATTTTCAGTGCAAGGGGATACATTACAAATTGAATTTTAGCATCCCCATTCATAAAACAACCATAACTTTACTGAAGCACAGGCAATTTAAAATTTGAGCTTGCAATATTTGCTATTTTTGGAATCCCTCTGCTATGCAATATTCCAGTTGGTTTATTGTACCTTTTTAACCATTTGACTCAAAGAAATGGTTACTTTATAATTTACTTTATAATGATAGGAGCAAATATTATCAAGGACATGAAAGAGGTGAATTGAAACTAATGTTAAGGATATAGGACAAGCTTTGTTGGATATATTTTTAAAAGAAGATAAAACTTCTGATTTAACAGTCAAAGTTTATAGGTATGACTAGTGCCAGATTAAATTCTTTCAAAACCGATAATGGCATTTTACCTAACTCAAATTGCTCTCATCTTCTTACCCAACTTTGCTGCATTGAATTGGGATATATCAAAGTGTCCCCCTTTCCTTGAATCCCTTTATCTAGTAGTACTTTAACGTATTTTCTTCACTTGGCATATGATCTCATGCCATTATTTAAAATTGACTTTTTGTAGCCTATTTGAGTCACTAATAGCCATAAAGTACAATTTGAGTCATAATTATGCAGTTTTTTTAATTGAAACTGACAAGGGGTAGAAACACTAAATCACATCAAGACTTTTGAATCTATCATTTCAAATACTCAGCATAATTATTTTTAAGATAATCTTAGAATTTCCTTATTTCTGACTTTGAATCTTCATGTTATCACTTATGATTGAAAAAGTAGCCTATTGGAAATGCTGCCAATTAAGGAACTAAGGATTAGTTTTAGTATAGCCACAAAAGGATCTCTTAAATACTAAGAACTTATTTGCAGACAAAAGCTATTTCGTCTCATATCTGAATTTCAGACCCACAGTTGTAACTACAAGTCTGAAATTCAAAACTTTGAGGTTTTTGTTTGTTTTTCTATTTTGTTGATGTTATTGTTTCATGGTTCATGTAAGAATTTTGAAAAATGAAAGGTTCTTCCTTGGGAGAAAATGGCCTTAAATTTTCTGACAATGAGGCTGAAGGTATATTCAAGTGTAAAAACAGAGGAATGCTTTTATTTGGTTTTCTAGCAAAGAGCTCTCAACTAGTTTAAATTATGACTTATTTGATTTTTTTTTCTTCCAACCACTTTTTATGTGTAGATATTACAATCTGCTTGAAGCCAGCGATAAAAATGTTTGAAGAAAAATGGCATGATGTCTTATTTTGGATTAAGATTATTTAAAAATTTCCAAAATTTACAAGCACTCTATATCTACCAAGTAATTACTTGCCCTTCCCTTTTCTTCTTTCCCTTGCTAACTTCTAATCTACTTTCTGTCTCTATAAATGTGTTATTTCTAGCTATTTCACATATATGGAATCGTACAGTATTTGTCCTTATATGCCTTGCTTGTTTCACTCAGCATTACCAAGATTTATCTAAGTTGACGCATGTCTCAGAACGTCATTCTTTCTGATAGCTGAGTAATAGCCCATCATGTGTATGTGCCTCATTTTGTTCATCCATTCGCTCATTCATGGACGCTTGTGCTGTTTCTACCTTTTGCCCATTGTGAATAGTGCTATAAACACTGGTGTACAAGTATCTGAGTCCCTGCTTTCAATTTCTTTGACTTATTGAGGAACTACCATACTTTTCATAGTGACTGCAGCATTTTACATCCCCAGCATTATTTTGTAATTGTATTAATTCTATAGCACATGCCATAGAAACATATAGAGGGAATAGATAAATTCACTTTTTTCTTACAAATTATCTTTGCAGGTAGATGTTTAGATGTACTTGTCCATAACTGTTGATAAAATTTTATTTTCTGGTAAAATCCGTTGCCACGTGAACATTTTATGGATTATGAAATACTGAGAAGAATTACCATAGAATATAATAAGAAGCCCTTTTCCATAGTTGTGTAAAAGGAATTTTATTTCTCACTTGCCTGGGAGGTGTCTGCACCACTACCTCAGGAAACAGAAACTCAAAAGATTCTTGAGGGTTTATGAGACTTGATGAGAGAGCTTTTATTTATTTTTATTTTTTCTTAAAAGTCTCAGAATTGGCTGATAACGAGTCATATTGCTGTATTCAGGAAATGTTTGTCATTTTTAAGTACTAAATATTCAGAATGATGCATGAAAAAAGGATAAGAACACTTTTTAAAATCTTTATGTAGTTCTACTCTAAAGGTAATATGTAAATTTATGTATAAAATCCACCCTGTCGCCCCTTGGAGAACTGTCATACCTCCCTTTATAAAGTAGTAATGGAGCGCCTGACCCAGAGTGAACTCATCCTCTTAACAACCAGGCAACATGCCCAAACCCTCACCTAAATTCTGCTGTGAGTTAGCAGACATGTATTTATTTAACATAGATCACAGTGAGACTTTTTGAGTTCTCTCCTTCGGAATAAATTAAAGGCAGGATAAAAGTTGAAATATCCTCTTTCTGGTGGATGAGCTCTAAAATGAAGTGCAACAGACACAAAAAGTAGTAGTACTATCTTCAATATTTGAAAATCAGTCAGTGGGATGCATCATATTAACAGAATAAAGAATAAAAAAGACACGATCATGTCAATTGATGCAAAAAAAAAGTCGTTTGACAAAATTCAATGCCCATTCATGATCAGACTGTCAGGAAGGAAGGAATAAAGGGGACCTTCATCAGTGTGATGAATAACATACACAAAAACCCAACACCTACCTGTGTTTAATGGATGCTTCGTCCCTAAGATAGGGCACAAGGCAAGGGGGTCTCTTCTCAACACTGCTGTGTAATGTAGTGCTGTTGGTTCTAGCTAACACAATAAAGCAAGACAAAGAAATAAAAGACATACAAGAAATAAATATTTCCCTATTTGAAAATGACATAATTGCCTACATAGAAAATCGCAAGGAATCTACAAAACAAAAACAAAACACCTCCCAGAACTAAAAAGTGACTTCAGCAAGGTCACAGGGTTTATGACCACCGGCTTGGCTTATATTTTCCCATGTGCCAGAAATAAACACGTGGGGATGAAATGAAAAATGCGACATTATTTACAGTCTCTAAAACATGAAATACTTGGATATAAATCTAACAAAGCATTATAGATTACAGGGCATGTAATAAATAGAGAAATAGAATATGTTGATGAATTGGAAGTCTCATTGTAATAAATGGCAATTATGCCCAAGTTAGTACACAATCTTAACACATCTAGATATTTTATAGATATTTACAAGATTATTTAAATTGTATGGAAAGGCAGGAGAATTAGAATAGCTTAAACAATTACGAAAGGAATCACACCACACCTAATTTCAAGACTTATTATATAGCTACCGTAATCAAACTGTGGTATTGGTGGAGGGGTAGAAACATAGATCAGTAGAACAGAATAGAGAACCCAGAAGTCATCTCAGAGAGCCACCTGACTTTTGAAAAGATATAATATCAATTCAATGGAGGAAGGATAGTCTTTTCAACAAATGGTGCTGAGGCAATTGGATATCCATTGGCAGAAAGAAAGAAAAAAATCATCTAAACCTCACATCTCTAACAGAAATTGATTCAAACTGGATCAATTCAAGCTGTGAGAATGGCTTAAAAAAAAAATAGTGGCACCATAACGTGAAGGCAACGATGTTGTGGAGAAACTGAATCACTCATATGTTGCTGGTGGGACTATAAATGCTATAGCCATTCTGGAAAATGGTTTGGTGGTTTCATAAAAACTAAACATATGCTTACACACTACCCAAGAATCACACCACTGAGCCCTTATCCCAGAGAAATGAGAACTCATGTCCACACAAAAACCTTAGTAATGGCTGTCCACAGCAGCTTCATTTGTAGTAGCCCAAAGCTGCAAAAACCAAAATGTCAGCAGGCGAAGGATTTAACCAATACTGTACGTCTGCATTGTGGGATTCTCCTTGGCACTGGAAAGCACTGAACTAGTGGTACATGCAACAGCCAGGAGGAGTATCCGGAAAATCATGCTGAGTGTAGAAAAGCCAATCACCAAAGGTCACGGACTGCATAATCCAATTAATGAAATATTCTTGAGATGAACAAATTATGGAGGCAAAAGGCATATTAGAGGTTGTCAGGGTGGCGGGTGGTCAGGGGTGCCACCAGGGAGACCTTTGTGGTGAGAGGATCGGTCTGATCTGGATCCTGGTGCTGGTTATTCCAATCCTCACATGCAATAAAATGACGTAGCACTGTGTATGCACATTTTACCCATCCTGTATTCCTGGTTTTGATATCGTACCGTAATTGTGGAAGAGGCAACCACTGGGGAAACTGGGTAAAAGGTGCGTGGGGAGCACTCTCGACTGTCCTTGCAACTTCCTGTGGATCTATAATTATTTCTAATAGAAAGTTAAAAAAAAAAAAACTATTTCAACATTTGTCCTTCAAAAGCATTCATTTCCTTTTTTCTAAGATATAGATAATATGTCAAGATTGTGACTAATCCAGCATTTTATTCTACTCTGAAGTGAACAATTTCCTCTGCCATTTTTAAGGGAGCTTAGCAGATGCAAGAGACTCCTGGGTCAGATATAAAAGACTTCATTTTTAAGACCCAGACACCATGAGCTGATATCAACCTGATTGTGTTGGTTTCCTTTTCCCTCCAAGTCCCACAGAAGTGATGTGATTAGCTCAGATGGATGCCTGATTTTCAGTGGGTCTGTGTCATAGCTGAGAAACCCAGGTCCCAATGCCCAACACTTTTTGAACAAGCACAGACATTGTGACATTGTACCAAGAAGCAGACAAGCCAGCCTCTCTCTCCCTGCCCCTGGAATGGTGGTAAGCAGTGACCTGACTGTCACTCTGTGCTCCCCTTGACCCACTCAATTGCCAAGATGACTGATCACAGAAACCTCAGTATCAAGAGAGAGAAGCATTACGTCTGGCACACTCAGCAAAAACAAACAGGGAGACCCAGGACCTAGTTCTCCCAACAACATGTCAGTTTCCATCGTCCCTATTTGTTGGTGTTTCATGCTTGAAGCCTTACTTTGTTCTCATTTTATTTTGATATTATGATCCTGACCATCAGTATGACCCTATTCATTTAATTAATATTTATCAAGACCTACTATGTGCCAAATATTGTCCCACGCTCTGACTTGGATGGAAGATTGAAAAGATAATTAAGAATCAATTACTCAAAAAAGCATGGGCCAAACTTTTTATCTGAATTTTACCCCAAAGTCAAAAAAAGGTCTTTAAATTTTTAATATCAGAACTCATTAAAAAATGGACAGTGCTCCAATGTATTTTATGAAGCCTGCTTAGTAGAATCTGATATTTTCCTCACTTTTAATATATTTTTAAGTTCTAAATTAAAAGACTAGCAAACACTCACAACAATATGTCATGGCAACAGAAGCTTAAGATTTTCAGGAGAGAATTTATCATAAAGGGCTCTATAGAAAGGAAACTAAAATCCTCTTAAAGAACGTAAGAAGGATTATTTCTTTGGCTAGGAAGACATAGTATTAAAATAAAAATGTCTCTGATATGAGTAGTGCTTTTTAATGTATTCCCATTTGAACCCCAACAAGATTTTACTTTTGGAGTAGAAAGTTTATAAAAATTTATATGGAATTAAATCTCAGACTAACCAAAGAAAAAATTTAAAAATCTGTAAAACTTTTCAAAGAAAATTTGGCGTACTTTGTGCACAATTTAAAGGTTGGAGAAATCTTCTTTATAAAGACGGAAGACCTAAAGCTATAAAAGAAAGGATGGATATGTCTGACTGTACAAAATCAAATAACTCTCGTATGATGAAGATACAGTCACTAGGCAAGTGGGAATTCTGGGATATTGGGAATGTAGGTGGCAGATAAAATGTTAATATAGTGTTCTGACACTGTTACACGAACAAATAGTAGCAATGAAAAGTCCTCAGAGAGATGAGTAGGCAACTCACATATGAATAAATCCAAATGGCAAAAATACAGATATTTATGTGGAAGAAAGATCTTAAACTCTTTTCTGGTGAAAATTCAAATAGCAATGAGATGGAAGCCCTGGAGCCATTGCATTGGGTGCCCCCTCTGCCTGCGGTGCCCAGCACACACGTTTCCCCAGCCAGCTTCCTCACTCCCTTAGGTTTGCAGGATGGCTCGTGCTTCCTGCCCTCACCTTGCTGAGTGCCTCTGCTCTGTGCCTCCTCTCAGCACCTTCACATGTCCTGTTCAACATCTGTCTGCTCTACCAGATGTTGCGCTTAATTAAGACGTGGCCATATTGTCCCGTTCAGTGTTGTATCCCAGCAGTTCTCACAGTCAGTGCTAACAGTAAGTGATGAATAAATGAACCACATATATGCGTTTACTAATGATGTAGTCATCATTCTTTTTCAGAATGATCATTGTTTTCCAAATCAAATTGTAGGGACTAATTTGGCAAATCGAGGAGAAGCTTATTTAAATTGCCATGCAATGGATGCCATGCTTTTGTGATGGGAAGTAAATGGTCAGAGTGGTCTGTGTGTATGCACATGTGTGCGTGTATTGCGTAAATATGCACGTGTTTACACTTGTGTGTCTGTGTGCATGGGAGTGTGCATGCATACACACACGTTTGTGTGTATAAAAATTGTCATGGCCCACCAGACCTGCTGTAACAACTCTGTAAGAAAAACATCATTGAATAAAAATGAGAATTTCTGCATTTTGCTTGTTCCTTAAAAAGAGAGCCCCTGGTGGTTTCTTCCTTTTTTTTTTTTTTTTTTTTTTGAGAATGTTCAATCTCAAGACAATGCCTCATAAATGAAAGAAAGGATGGCTTTGATGCTGGAAGCCCAGAGTTTGAGTAATAGATTCTGTTTACCTTAGTAAGGAAAAGAAAAAGATGGGAAAAGGAGCTCAGTTATGTCTCCCTTTGTCAGCATATGAAAATTGAAATATAATCTCTAAATAATTTAGGGCAAATGGTGATTAAAGCTGAAGAACCTGGTTGATTTCCTAAAGAATTTCTTGAAGCGTTGAATTCATTCCCTAAAATAATGGTGTTATTTTTATAAGTCCTTCCACCCAAAATATGTAACAAAATATTCATGAAATGAATGAATTTCCCCATTAAAAAAACTAAAAAAAAAAAAATAGTTAAATACCAAATCCCAAAATATTCACGTTTCTCCTTAACAATTTTAAAGTTTTGCCTAAGTATTATTTTGTACAGGAAATACCTGAATATCAGTTTATCCATCATTTTCTCATTTTTCTTTTGTTTTTATTAAGGAAGAAACATAAGTTATAAGCACATTTACCAAAATCTGTATCTTTATTTTAAAGAGAACATTATTTTCTGAAATAACCTATTTTCTCCATTATGGTTTTGTATTACTCAGTGAGTTTTATTTGTATCCTACAATGTTATTACTATTTCCTTTGCAGATGTATTTTTTCTTCGGTGACTTCTTTATAAAGCATTTTCGGCTTCTCAAGCTTCAGATAATCTTTCCTACCACAAATCAATCCAGAAAGGATGCAGTCAAAAATCATTCTATAATACCGAATGAAAGGTGAAAGGCATTCATCTAAATGCTTCTTACAATTAGCATTTTTATTATATGTGTAATTATAAAACTGTTTTGGCTCCGACTGCAGTATAGAACCTGCAAACATTAAAAATTCGTTATGCATTTATTTTAATGCTTTAGGCACTAGACAAAGAATCTGAACTTAGATTTAAATGAACTGAAGTCCAATTGCCATTCACTGATATTGTAATGAAGAATATATGAGTGCATTATTTCATCAAAAGTGCTTCTTTATTTTATTTTTTTATTCAAGAACTTTTATTTCCTAATTAGGAAATCTACTGAACTGTGTGAATTGTTTAATTTTGAAAATGGTTCAACTTCTGGTAATGTATAAGATAAAGGCCCCTCAGACAAAAGTTCTGTGCTTCAGGTGCTCCTCCAAGATTATAGAACTTTTCATCTTAGTGGAAATAGAATTAATTTAATAGAAGTGAGCCTGTAAAACCACTAATTGGTTTTAATGATATTTGGTCAGCTTTATAGTAAAATATGACTTTAAGTTGATGCAAATATAGTTTATATAACTCAAGAGAACAGCTGATGTACATCTAGAATAGAGGAGGAAATCAATTTTATTGCATTTAAGAAGTCAAAATTAGAAAGAAAAAAAAAATCCGTCACTGCTGTCCTGAGTTATGTGATGTGCAGATAAGCGTAAAACTTCAGTTTCAAATGATGTCAGTGTAGGACTTTTATGAACAGTCCGTTTGCTCTGGGGTAACAGGAGGCATTTCTGTTTACTGATTGCTCGCTACAAAAGAAAACTTTAAAGAAAATGGAGCAGCATCCATTCCTAGGTGACTCAGTCACTGTGGAATAGGATTGCTGATTTATAGCCATCTGCTCCTTAGCTGTCCGGCTAAGAGATATGGAAGAAATCATTAAAAACAGAATATAGTGGCCTTCTGTTTTTGAACTGTGTTCGGATTTTGATATTAACTCTTTAGAGAAAGTTAAACTCTGTATAGCAATGGCAGTAATGAAACTTTGAACTTTTAGTGTCTTCCCTGACTCCTCACACTGAGTAAAAATACCAAACCTTAAGTTGCACCATTGGGTTAGGCAGGGTTCTCCATGGAAACAGAACGCACAGAAGAGATTTATTATAGAATTGGCTCGTGCAACTGTGGGGATTGGCAAGTCCCAATTCCATAGGTCGGGCCAGAAGCTGGGAACGCTGACAAAGCTTTTGATGAATTCCCCGGGAGAAGCTGGCTCACTGAAGTAGAGGTAGAAATTCTTCTTCCTGACTGCTGAAATCATCTGTTAGCCCAATAAGGACTTCAGCTGATTGGTTGAGACATCTCTCGTTGCTTAGGGCAATCTCTTTTGTGCTCTGTAGATGTGAGCAGCCTTGTAGGCAATCCACTGACTAATGATTTAAATCCAGGAAATACAATCATAGTAACAATCAGGCCAGAGGTTGCTCAAGCCAACGATTGGGCACCACAACCTAGGCAGGTTGGCATGTGAACTTAACCATCATAACCATCATTTTAAAAGCTTAACTTATTTTTGATAAAATTTGGGCACAAACTTGTAAGGATGGCATGATTCATACAAATCAGGGACAGGCACGATTGAGCAAAATTTTCTAAGACCTAAATTCACTATCTTGACGTGTCCAGGTTGTACTGTATAGAGGCCCCCAGTGACGTGTTCTAGTAGATTCATGAGAGAGCAGTCCCTACCTAGGTACCGAAATCATGACTGAGGTGAATGGGCTCGACTTACTCTGGACTTGAAAGCTGTGTCTGGGGACTTGGAAAGAAGAAAGGAATTAGTTCGTTGTAAGAGGAAAATGGACGGGCTTGGTTAAAAGTGTGAGCATAGCCAATCATGTATAGTTATAATATGTACTACACTGGATGGGCATAGCCTGGTTTAATCACTCACTAAGACGGATCAACTCCAGACATTAATGGTTTGAGAATAAAATCTATTAGAAATGCTGACAGTCTTCTCTTTCTGTGCCCAAATATAATGGCTTACTTCTTCATTTTCATCCTGGTTCCATTTTGTTTCCTTGTCATTAAAATTTGTGAACGATAAAAAGAGCTGCCACAGATGGATCACCTGCCGTGTGCTGGCACTCTGTGTCATCACTCACTTCCCCCTCACTTCCCCCAAGCTTCCCCAAACTTCCCCCGAGCTGCCCTTGCCACCAGCATGGACTGCCCTTCCATCACCTTCTCCCATCATGTCACCCGGCAAAGTACTAGGTTCACCTCTTGCCCCAACTTTTTAAACCAACCAAGTAGAGTTCAAAATCCTCAAACGAGTCAAACTCGAGAAAGTAATTTAAGAAAGAACTACTATATTTGCAAGGGTTTTTGAAAATAGTTTTTGTTTTATAACTACTAACGTACATTATGAGCTGAAAAAATGCTCAAATGGGGAGAAGTCATTCCTTAATTCTGTACCTTCGGAAAATGTACTTTTTGCTTCATTTTCAGAATTTACATAAAGAACATTATCTTTGATGTGGCAACTCCATAGTTTTACCATATGCTACTTTATTTTACAGAGTGGTACTTTTCAAAGAAAGCAAGCCATCTATAATTGAGAGCCAGAGTTTTTGAAATTTTTATGGAAAAATGATTTGAATATTTAATGCGGAAAATAACCCTTTAATTTCAAGTGTTGAATGAGAACTTAAAAATATTTAATCTATTTCTTAAAGTAGCAGTCCACCTAAGTTAAGGAAGAATTTGTAATTTTTTTTTAATGTAATGCTTTTTAAATTTAGCTTTCTAGAGAATGTTTTAAACAATTACTATTCAACAGTGCAATATGCCTCAAATCTGAATTGACTTTTTGCCAAATTGTCCCTTATCTCTCCTTATATTTGTAAACTTTTCACTGCAAATAGGTTAATATTAGAGATTTTAAAAATCCTAAGTGCTCTGATGGCACAAGAAGATGATAATATGAAAAGAGCTCTTTCAAATCAATTTTTTGAAAAAGTGATTTGGAGCGCACATAAATGCAAACAAGACAATACAAAATTCTTTGGTTTCTTTAACAAGACAATTTGGGGCACAGGAGCAGAGGAGGGTAAACAAGTGGGTTAAAGACTTTGGATTTTGTTTTGAGCATAAATAGAGCAAATTAAATTTTTTTTTTTAAACAAAAGCAACTTTTTTTTTTTTTTACTGGTAATAAAAGTGATACAGGATTTTTGTTTCCAACAGTAAGGCTGCCATTAGGTCCTGAAAATTTTTTCAATACAAAACACCTAAAAGCAAATTCTACATTAAAATAGTAAAAACATTCTTTAAATGCATAGTCCAAGAAAGAAAAGGGGTGCCACAAAAAAGCTTAAAAAGCAGGAAGTCTACAGATGTATAAGTTGGAGCAAAAGCAATGAGGAACCTGGAAGCCTTTGCAAGTCTCTGTAATGACGATGTATTTGAACAGCTGGGGGTGGAGGCAGGAGAGAGAAAGGGCTTTGGGCTGCCACAAGTTGAGAAGACAGTATTTAAAGCTTCCAGTAGGAATATTTTAAAGGAGAAAAGCAATCCCACTTCCAGCAAAGCAAAGTGGCTAGGGCATTTCGGTTTCCGAGGCAGGCTTCTCTGCCAGGACTGCTTGTGCAGTCATCTTTGCAGCCCCGGGTCCCGGGCATGGCAGGCCAAGGAAGTTTATCATGCATGGCAGCGTTGATTACAGGCCTCCAGCACCATGAACCAGGATTCCCACCTAGAACCTTCAAAATATGGACTTGTCAGCAAAGATGCCCAAAATCATGAGCAAACAAATGCTGTGTATAAAAGTTAGGAAATAGATGTTCATGTACAAGGATGATTATTGTAGGGCTCTTTATAACATGGAGACATTAATGAGGGAATTGTCCATCAATTTGTCATTGGTTTCAAAAATGAATTTGCAGCAATTAAAACTGGTGATGTAAATTTATGTTTACCATCACGGAAACAGTCAGACCACATTATTAAGTGAAAAATATCATCTGCAAAATATAACATGAAGTTATCTCGATATTTTGAGTATGTGTGTAAATGCTCACACATCATAAGTCATAAAGAACCAGAAAAATCATATTTATGCCTGAGTAAGGGAATATGAGTGATGTCCCTTTATATCTTTATACTCTGAAAATTGTTTAATTGCTCTGTGTTGACTTTATTATGTTAGATATTATCAGCGAATCATACAAAGCTAATATAAATAATGGTGACACCCACCAGTGAACTTATCACCCCCCTTCAGAAATGAATGTGAGCTGTGCTTCTGTTATGATTTTGTCAGTTTCTAAAATTATATAATAATACTTGGCACGTTTTATTTCGAAGACATTTGTGATTCAAAGATGATTTTGAAGTTTTCCTTTTCTTAAACTCTAGAGCAATTTAAACTCTAGAGCAATTTAAAGTTTGTTCAGCTTGATAAATATATCTCTAGTTCATTTATTTTATATCAATACAAGATTAAAACTATACTGCATTTTTGAGAGCTAAATTGTTTAAAGGAAAAATAAATCACAGAATTATATTGACGGATGCTAATTCTGAGCTTTATAAATAACTAGCATGCGTTATTAGCTGGAAAACAGATGACAGGACGAGTTGTATCAATAGATTTCCATTTGAGAAGCAAAGGCATGGATAAGAGCCTGGCTACTGAGCCAGATTGCCTAGTTCAAATCCTCTCTGAACCTCTGTGTCCTCCTCTGTAAATGGGAATAATTGAACAAGGAAGGTTTACTGTCAAAAGGGCAAGGCCTGGCCCATACTAAACATTTGACAAATGTTCAATAATATTATCATCTTTGCATTTCAAGAATGACTCCCCATTGGGGCATATTGAAGAATTATTCTTAATAGAATCTTAATTCAGGGATTTCCACAGCTACATTTGTAGTTGAGATAGGTCTGTGTACTTTTTGTACCTTTTTGCCCAAGTCAGGATATTACTCAACGCTTGGTACATTTTGTTAAAGTTTACAATAATTTTTGAAGGGTACTTTGTTGGCAACCTCCATGGCCATGTAGAATTCAAATTCTACAGCTATTTGAATGCAGTCTGCTATTTTGTTTTCCTGGGACACTAGCTATCTTATCCTGGTTTTCAGATTCCTTTGTATGGTGGCGTAGGCAAAACATGGCTTCTGGCATTGGCCTGTTCGGATTCAAATCCTGGTTCTACCTTTCCTAGTGATGTCTTTGAGAGAAAATTTTATGTTCCATAAACCCTGACTTTGCCATCTTTAAAAAGATAGTTAGAAATCAATACATTTGCAAATGTCTTAACGTGGTGCTTGGGTCTTAATATGTGCTGGGTAAGTATAGGCTGTTATTCCTATATATGTCTTATTAATTCCCTTTTATTTGTATACACGATTCTCTTGTCATTGCTAACACTATGTCCTTGTGCTTCCCTCTCTCATTCTTTTTATGCAGTTGCGGATGTGGAGGAATGCCTATGTTATGCTGTTTTGTTTTGTCAAAGTTTTGCCAAGCCAATGTGAGGAAACAAGAGGGGAGGCGAAGGAGTTGGGTTTGATTGCCAGGGAGTAATTATAACAAATGCCTATAAATTAGAGCGAGAGGATGGGGGGGTGCAGACAGAGGAGTGATTGCAAGGCGGTAGGTTCAATAGTGGGCTGCAAGTCTTGATGGGGTTGCAAGATTCTGAGAACAGAGCTACTCAGTGGCGTAAACCAGGAAGGTAGGAAAGCACTGGCTGGAGACTGGGAGACATGAACATAAATAGTTTTAATGAAAGATGTGAACTTTGGCTACTTAGAAACTTTCCTTTTGAGAAATGGTTATTTCCTCAATGACAAAAGATGACTCCTTCCACATGGTGGGTGCTCAGTAAATATAAGCTATTGCTGATCATGTGCTTTGAAAAAGAGAAAATGACCTTAAAGTATATTTAAAATAATCCGTTTTTTATCATTGTTAAATGTCTTAAATATGAGAGCTGTACTTTAGGTGGGTACATAAGTGGTGTCCTTGTCCTCAGAAAATGGACATTGGAGTAGTAAGGGTTAGTGGAGCATGATGTATGCAACTTACTCTGAAATGTTTAGAAAGTACATAAGAAGATAGACAAAATGATATAACATTTTGGCAAAAAGGTGAAATTGGTAAATCTGGATATCTGGGTAGGGGGTGAGTTGTAGTTTTATGTATTGTTTTTGTATTATTTTGCAACTTTCCTAAACTTATTTTTTAAAAATAATTTTTTACTAACAGTCTATCCTAATATACATCTTGCACTGCCTTTTTGAGAGGAACTTAAAAATAAAAACACAACACAAAACAAAGAAATACAGTATATCACTCTAATTTTTGACTGTCAGCTCCTCCAAGTACAGTAACAGATTTTGTGTTAACCTCCCTCTTGAATTCAATTTCAGCAGATTCAGATGCCGGAAACATGGGTAAACACAATGCACCTCACACTGTGCTAAAGGCAGCTCATGTGGGAAGTTCCATTGCATTGTCAAAACAGTCCTTTATGTTCTAGGTGTATTCTACGCCTGAAGCTTCTTATTAACTTATAAGCCCATTGCCTCTTTTTTGTGACTTTCTCTAGCTCCATAAAAGGAGAAAACAGAGACAAGAATTGTATTTAAGTTTATAGTTTGATAACCTTTGTCTCCTGTGAACTTAAGCTTTCTATTATGGAGGCACTTTACATTGACATCTACAGGATTTATTTGTTTTGATAACTGTTATTTCTTGGGCAGGATATATCACATAACTGTCTCGTAATGTCTGCTGCCAAAAGCATTTTTCTTTAGTGTGACACTATAAATACCATGAAATAAGCAATAGGATTTTGTGTTTAAGTATTCTGTTGCCATTTACTTCAAACTACATTTTCCTGTCCTTAAATGTACCACATCTAAAAGCATAGCCTGAGTTCCCTAAGTTGTACTGAATTTGTTTATAAATAGTGAGGCAGATGTCAGTACCAAATTAGATTTGATGTGGGCCACTCTGACCTCCTTAGATAAGGAGTTTGCAGGCATTGAATGGAAATTGCAGAATGGCACAAAGAAAATTGAGATTCAGAGATCTGAACAGTTGGTAGGAGTTTCAGCTATTATTGTTTATGGATAAGAACGTTAAAACTTAAAAACAAATCTAATTATTGACCTTGAGACCAGTTCTAACTGAGGAATTTAAGGAGGATAAGAATTTAGAGGAGCATATCTGATTGGGAATAAAATAAAATAAAATAAAATTCTTCATGTCCACTACTGCCACTCCGGAATCCTTTGCAAGTGAAATTATCCATTTTGGGTTGAAATCACCATTTCCCATTCCCATAGCTTTTTGTATATATGCTGTGTCAATTGTCATGGACACTCCATATATTATATGTTGGGACATTTTCTGGTATATGTAAAAAGTGATAAAATCTACCTAAACGTGAGTAGGAAGGCAAAACTTGACTTTGTTCTAAACATTGGGTGTTGTCTCTGTAGTACCTAGCTCATAATTTGCATAAACCCATTACCAAGAAATGTTCTCTTCTAAGAAAATAAGACAGTGTGGTACAAGGAAAACAGATGGGCCCAACTGAGCCGATGGGTAACTTCACAACCCTCATTGAACTAATGACGGCACGAATGATAGTAACTAATATTTATGGAATGCAGTTGTGTTTCTGGAATGATTTCAAGTGCTCTGCAGCATGAACTCATTTAAAGCTCATAGCAATTCTCACAACACTCTTAGCAATTCATTATTCCCATTTTAAAGGTGAGGAAACAGGCACAAAAGGCTACAAGGCTCCTGGTCTGGGTCCCAGTGAGTGCTGGAGCCAGGTGAGCACCCAGGAAGCTTCCGTCCACACCCACCTCTCCCGATGATCACACTACCTGTATTTTTAACCTTAGTGCTTTCATCTGTAGAAAAGAATAGCGTATAGTGTTGTTAACAACTAAACTGATAGGTATAAAGCACCTGACACATGGTAAACCCTTAGTGGGTGCTGGTAACCACCATCACTATGGCTCAGATAAGCTTCCTCTTTTATCACTTCTTGATGCGGAAAAAGGAACAAGGGCATTTCATTATTTGAGGGAATTCTAATGCTTAATAAATCCAAATAGAGTTCAGAAATGAATTTGCTTTATTTATGGGTCCCTCAAATTCTTTCCTCTTTTCCTGAACCTATCCTAAATTGAAGAGAAACATTTAAAGTTATCTCACCATCGTCATCACCACTGTCAAAGGGAAAAACAAATTCTGACTTGGTAAGAAGAAACTTTATTCTAAAGGATAATGACAACAAGGGGAAAGGGACTGTTGCAATGGGAGAATGTTTTGACTATCAGTTCTACAAGAGTTTTGAGGGTTAGGCAAAAAAAAATGGGTTTTCTTCTATAGGGAGGAATAAACAAGGCTGGAAAGAACTGGGTGTGGGAAGGTGGGGACGTGCTGACAGGGTGGCATGATCAAATGGTAGATCAGACCACATTTTCAGCTGGGGCCAGCCGCAGCTCAGCAGGGACTGGGAAGGAGGCGCTGGGGGCTGACTCAGGCTGAAGATGTACCAAAGCTCAGGGTCCTGGGAAAGAGAGAAACAACATAAGTTTGGTTTAACAGGCTTTTTTGCTCCCACTGATCATTGTTGACAAGCAATTCAGCTAATCATTTATGAGTGATGGGATTCAGAGGGTCTGTGTCTAGGTAAGCAAGGGGCATCCCTGGGTCATACTTAAGCCACATGGGAAGCAGTGATTCTTGGCAGTAAGCTGTTCTCCCAAAGCCAAGGGTGAAGAGATTATAGGGCTCAGGTAAAATTCAACATAGTCACAGTATCATCACTGTCTTCATCTTTATCATCACCATCACCATCATCACATGGTATTAGGAAATCATAGTTTTTTTTCTGTCTTCTATCAATTAAAGAAGATAGCGGCCTAACATTTTTAAAGCATAGCAAACATTTTTAGTGCCTTTTATCATATATCCTAAAAGCGGGATTACATTTCAGGAACTTTGTAATCTAAAACTAGTCAGTAATCTTCCTCTTGTTCTCTAATCAGAGAAAATGGAAAAGTAATCATAATCCCTTTGCAGAAAAAGTTCCGTTTTAGTTTTCACAAATACGAAATGTCTTCCTTGAATCATTTGACCATCCCAATAGATCCCTAAAACAAATACACAATTAAGTTTAGCTGGACCAGAATTTCATGAGGGCCTCCCTTTGAATTATTTTTAGGGGCCATTTTTTTTTAATTTATTAACTGATTTTTGAGGACATCATTTTTATTTGTCACTTAATTCATGAGCTTTTGAGTCACCTTAGCTTTTGAATCACCTTATCACACATACTGAAAGTCAGGCCCGTACCAACTTGTATAAATGAAATAGTGCTTTGTACATTATTTTTTTACTTTGGCTGCAGGAGTTATACCCACTGTTTTCAATGCGTTTTTACCCTTTGTTTGAAAGGACAGTTTTGAGATCAGTGCTATTTTTAAACCCATACATCCCACTCTACTGGGTATCATCTATATGTTTTTACTTTTTAAATACAGCTATCAAAGTCATTATATATTGAAGGTGACATGTTCTATAACAGCTTGACTAGGCAACTACAGAGAAGAATCTGAAAACTAGTTTTCTTCAATTTCTTCTAGCAACCTTAGTGTCCTCATCACATAGATAAATGCTCCAAATGCCATTTAAAAGGCTGTAAAACTGTGAAGTGAGTGACCTGGAGATGCTGTAAACTCTTTATTAATGTCAAAATCAAACTGGAATCTATTTCAAGGTCACAAGTTGTAGCTGTTTTATTACATTTTCATGAGTCAAAAATCCCAAGAAGAGTATAATTTTATGGCCAAAGATTAAGCTTGTTTTAAAATTTGGCCAGGAACAAATTGATCTATGGCTTGATCAACTTCTCAGGAAGTCTGTCTTGGGAGGGTGACTCACCTTAATTGTCTTGGTTGAGACTTCTGCTTTCAAGGTTAAATTTATAGTAGTCCATACAAATAATAAGAGCCCTTCTCTACCCAGACAACACTGAGTCAGACACATTATGTCTGTATTGATAGTAAATATTTATCTTAGCTCCAAAAATATAAGGTCAAATATGCATATTCAAATACATACAATCAAATCTCTAAGATAAAAAAAATGTTCAAGGCTTCTGAAGTCTGTATCGTTTGATTCATTTCAAGTATCTTAATTGCTTCAGCAAAGATGAAAATTAATCAGCTGACCCTGTTTCCTATGATAACAGCAGCAGCAGTGTTATACTACCATTTATTGTACACTTTCAGTGGTCTAGGCGCAGGATTTCATATTTCACATAATAAAATATCGTAGCACCATGAGAAAATGTTCATAGATTCAGGCTCAGGCATGCTGACATCTATTTTTTTTTCAAAACTTTCATTCATAAATATTGTCCTTATGGAAATGAAATCAGTTGATAAATGAGTGAAATGAGTGTTTCTAAGGGCTAAACTCAGCAAAATCTGAGGTGTGGGGTTGAGAAATAATATCCTCTATCTCTACGTAAAGTTTAGCATCCAAGATGCAGCCAACACTTGTGACTTCAGACGATATCCAGTACTGCTGCTCTCTTCTGAGTGGAAAGATAGATCAATGTTTCCCCTGTCTTTCTCCCCCTACTAGCACCACTTTAAACCCCCACTCAATCCAGCCACATTTACTTTGTTGACAGTATTGACCTTGGAACATATTGACCTCCTTTCTTCATTTCTTCTTTTCTTTATTCATTAACTCAAAAAAATATTTGTCAGATGTTCTACCATGTACCATGCTTAGTTCAAAATGCTACAGATGCAACAGTGAACAAACAGAGACACATCCATGTCCTTAGGACCTGATATTCAATAGGAGTTGACTGAAAATAAGCAAAAGAGCTAAGTGAAACCTTTAACTCATTGGAGATAAGTGCTAGCAAGAAATCTGAGGCAGCAAAATGGGATGGGGAGTGAAGACATTGGCATATAAAATTTAAATAGGATGGCCATAGACAGTATCACTCAGAAAGTAGATAACATTTGAACAAAACCAAGAGAAGATGAGAGAGGCATATAACTGGGGAAAGAGTATCCTGATCAGAGAGAGCACTTAGGACTGAAGTCCCTAAGCAAGAGTCTGTTTCATTTGTTCAAGAGCAGCAAGAAAGTTGGGTTGGCTGGAATGGTGTGAATAAGAGAGAGGGAAGGAGGAGGTGAAGGCAACAAGGCAAAGTGAGCAAGGTGATGGTCCACCAGATCAGGTAGGGAGATTTATGCCCCTGTGCATACTTTGGGGCTTTGGCTCCTAAGACGAGAAGAGTTGGAGAGCCCAGAGCCAAGCAGTGTCATGACCTGATATTCACATCTCAGCAACTAAGCAAAGCAGGGCACATGGGATGAAGGCATGTTGAATAACTACATTTAAAGCACCAGTGTTGAAAGAGAAGGAAGGCAGGGACAAAGGGATTACACAAACACAAGTAAAACTGGGAAGGAACAGTGGTTGTGCTGGCAGCCACAGGAGGGAATCTCAATTGGCAGAAGCCCAAAAGATGACAAATGCCTACCACCTCTGATGGCAGCGCACAAGGAGGGAATGTTTGCAGACACATTTAAACCAGAAGCTGGAGCAATACACATGGTGCTTGTGTTAGTTAGATTCAGTTGTCAACTTGGCCAGGTGAGCATACCTAGTTCTGTTGCTGCGGACATTAGCCAATGGTACATGAACCTCATCTGTTGCTAATTACATCTGCAGTCAGCTAGGAGGCGTGTCTGCTGCTCTGAGTGACGTTTGACTTAATTGGCTGAGGCTTAAATGAGAGAGCACAAGGTAGCACAGCCCAAGCAGCTTGGCATTCCTCATCTCAGCACTCGCAGCTCAGCCCAGGCCTTTGGAGATGCAGAAAGAAGTCACCCGGGGAAAGTTGTTGGAACCCAGGGGCCTGGAGAGAAGACCAGCAGAGACCATCCTGTGCCTTCCACATAAGAAAGAACCTCAGTGGAAAGTTAGCTGCCTTTCCTCTGAAGAACCAACAAAATAAATCCCCTTTTATTAAAAGCCAGTCCATCTCTGGTGTGTTGCATTCCAGCAGCTAGCAAACTAAAACAGTGCTTTAGAGGGATTTTTCTAGCGCTCAATGAGATACTTGTGTGATATTTCACAAATAATTAAGCTTCTAAAACATTTCAGTGATTTTCCAGCACAAATATCCCAGGTGTCAAATCAAGTATGATGGTGAAGACACTTGACAAAAGTAGTAATCCTAGTAATTTAGTGGAGTTGATCCTTGGGATAACACTCTTTCTTCAGTGAATTTATCCACAACTTACATTTGTATATAAAATATAGAAATATCAATTCATAAGACTGTATAAAATAGAAATGTTTTGTATAATATATGAGATGAGTTCTTTATTAAAATAAATCCTTATGAAATCAATTTTTAACTTTTATTTCTTTATACACAGTACTAGAAGAAGTTTTATTTACACTAGAGTAGTATTTCCCAAAATCGTGTTCTGTAAACCATTACTTGTCGGCAACAGCAATAGATGTTATATGTCAAGTGGGTTGCATGGTCCAATGTTTGGGGAATGCTGGATTAGACAGGCTTATGCAATTGTGTTTACTCCTCAGAATAAAAATTTTAATAGTCTCAGAGCCTTCAATGTGATATGATAGGTTATGCTTCTGCAAGAGGGGGATATACTTTAAAACTTTTCCTAAACACACTTGACTATGGAGACACTTCTTCAACATCTGAGCATGTACTGGAACTGGAGGCCTGTGAAGAAATATAAAGAGCACTTAGTACATTGGTTGGCTTGAGAATGTCTTAGAGCTGGGTCTAACCTTGGGAGAGATTCAGCTCTTCCTATAGAGAGCAGAGTCTTGGATGGATTCCATCAGAACTAGGGGCACTAGTATTAAGCCTGGGGCTGGTGTAGAGCGAGATGTGGCTATAATCTTTCAGGTTAAGGGTTTATGAAAAGAGCCCAAGCTATCCAAGCAAGCAGAGGGCCCTAACCTCTGGCCAGAGAAATAATCATGTGATAGTGAAAACTGCCCCTATCTATTCACAAAATCTGGAGCATTGTGGGGTCTCCTAGCCCAGCAGGAAAAACATTGGGATCTACCAGTTTGAGGATCACTGTTCCTGCTAAATTAACCCCATAGCTGCTCTAAGAGTATTCAAGCAGCTCAAAATCTAGGTAGTAGCTTCATTTTTATGGTGCTTATAACCTGGCATCCTGTAGCAGTAACAGAAGGCTATTGTGGTCTCTAGAGACACAGTAAGTGGCAATGTTTCTGTGATTTGCTCAGTGTTCATGAGTTCAGAGAGCAGTTTGTTGGGAGTTTAGAATGTGATATCAGAAATAATTGTTGCTTAACCTTTATTTTTCTGCCATACTAAATGGCCGTGTATTAAACGCATTGCTAACATGTTTCACGTCCCACATATTGTTCTGTGCCCACGTAAAAGAGTGGCAGGCTGGCACGTGCTTCTTTCCTACGTCTTTCTCTCTCCCCGCCTCTGTCCCTCTTTTTGAAAGAGGAATCTGCTAATATAAATTTACTTGAATACTGATTTATTTTGAAAAGAAACAAAAAAGTCATCAAGGCTGGGCATCGAGGAACTATTTAATTTT
This sequence comes from Tamandua tetradactyla, assembly GCF_023851605.1. Lineage (NCBI taxonomy): Eukaryota > Metazoa > Chordata > Mammalia > Pilosa > Myrmecophagidae > Tamandua > Tamandua tetradactyla. The sequence continues at coordinate 12,611,081 of NC_135344.1, read as the reverse complement.
TGCCTCTTATATGACCAACACCAATAGACTTTCTTTCCTCTTTGAGGAAAGTTTCCATTTTGAATGGACCACCGGGGTCACCTGGCGGGCTTGAACTTGAGAATTGCTATGGACCTAGATAATTAGTCATGATAATGGGTCAGTAAGAAGGGAACATGATCAATTTAAAAGCAGGTTGTTGATATTGTGTCCCACACAGTTAGGGGATGGAGTCAAGTATTTCCATCTTGAAGGATTGAGCACAGATGATCAGAGTGGAAGCCATTGGGACTGGGGGCTCACCCAGCAGCCTGGTCTTCAAAATATCTTTGGCTCATCAGGGATGCCCCCGATAGGCACTGGAATGTACAGCTGGCTCGGTATTTGATAGTAATGTTTAACAATTTATTAACATCTAATCTAAAACCTATTGTGTGATACAAGTTTATCCCAAACACATATTTACCTGGCATATAGCTGCATGCAAATGGTAATTATCTAGGAAAGCCCTGAGAAGCCTTGCTGAACCTTATTTTAAAGGTAATGTCACCAAACCCAACTAGAGAATATTTCCATGGTTTCTTGATTCTTGCTCTTTCCCTTACACCATGCATCTTCAGAATGAAAAATGAAAAAGGAAAAGCCCACCTTGCCATGTGTTAATTCTTCTGAATCTTTTTTTTTAACATTTAGCAGCATCTATGTTAAAATCTATGTTAAAAGTATTTTGCTTTAATTTTTTTTTTTTTGCACAAGTGAGGAAAGCTATAAGTTTCTTCAGATTCAGTCATTCATTATTCATAAAGTCAGAACACAAATAGACAGAATGTAGCCAAAGGGCTTAGCTGAGAGTTAAGAGGCTTGCAGCTGTCTTCTGAAGTGGTGTGAAAAGTCAAAATGATGATAATGGGGGGTACATATATGGTTCTTTGCTGGGCAGTGTGCCCCAAATTTCACAGAGCATTAATCATTATATTCATTTCTATGTTCATAGTGCCAGGTTTTGTTTTGAATGTCTTTGTTCTCTGCTGAACAGTCAAATTCCACTCTGTGTATATTGCATTGTATATTACAAATCTTTACTGAATTCTCATTAGATGCTTCTATAAGAAGCTTTTAATATTGCTGAACACTTTTTCACATTTTTTGGAAAAATATAAATGTTTAGGCTTTTTCTTAAGATAATTTAAGGAAATATCAGGAAAACTAAATAGACCAAGTAACAGTTAACTTTTAGAAATGCAGGTAAATGAGGAGTAGCTTGGTAGCCCTAAAGAGTTAATGCAAATAATTAGATCATTTACATCAAGATGGTATCTTCATTGCTGAGCCAACATGCATTTCTTGTCAGAAAGTTATTCACATTCTAATGAAGTATCTGTAGCTATGTCCACTTTGGATTACAACTCTCGTCTTTGCATTTGAGCATGTTTTACAGTGTCCCTCCTAGAGGAAGTACAAATGAGGAGATATTCATAAAACAGAGATAAGGTGGATAAACTCATAAACTAATCATGTCCTTGGATGAGGAAGTTTGATAGTTAGGGATTTGGAGAAGATATGTCTGAATATAAAGGCAGCGTCTTCTAAGACTGCCAGATTCCCTAGGGAATTACCAGCACCCATAAAATCCTAGCAGTAATTTGTAAGTAGAATTTGAGATATTGACAGCTAATGCATGACTGGCTGAGCCAAGGATATTTTCAATAAATACCATGGTAATTTTCTGCACTTGACTGAAATGCTACTTTATTTATCTTCTGCCACTCTTCAGCCTCCAAGTGGTCACTCAGGTATGGGCACCATCCTGTGAGCGGAGGAACCCCTGCAAACCACATGGAGCATGGTAATCATGATTTTGTGTAAGGCCACCCTGTCCAGTGAGCTGGTCAGTGTTGGCATGTGTCAGTGCACCAAGAATACATTGACATTTATCCACATGTACTTCTCTACAACATGAGATGTTTGATACAAGGAATATGCAAGCAAGAAAAAATACACAAACTTCTGACTTGAGAACTATTGCTAGCAAATTTATATGTGCATATCCATATGAACACATTGTCCCCAAACAAAAGTGTTGTCCTGTGGATTTCACATGTCTTTTCCCTGAAAATACTTTTGCCTATATTAGCTGATTTTTTGGCTTCTAATCCTTTTTTTTTTTTTGGCATGGGCAGGCTCCAGGAATCGAACCCGGGTCTCTCGCATGGCAGGCTAGAACTCTGCCACTGAGCCACCATTGCCCGCCCTCTAATCCTTTTTTTTAATCGCAGTTCACCAACATTTAATCGATTTGAAAATATTTCAATTATATGACTTAACTTTGATTTGTAATATGCTTTCAGCATTCAGATATGCTGTTGATTACATAATTACTGAATAAATGCCATTGCACTCAATCCTGAATATTTACCCTTGAAATTGAAGAAACTTTTGTCATTATTTGGTAACAATAAAAAGAATTTACATTTCCCTTGATGACCTTGCAATAAACTATAAACGCTTGGTGCATACTTTATCACTAAAAAACAGATTTGGTTCACTTGTCCTAGGAGATATTGGCTCAGCTGATAGAAGGTAATACCACTAACAAAATGAAATTGAGGGTAATGTATGATACACCTAAATTTTCTAGGCTTGTGGCACTTGAGAGCACTTTCCTGCATTTTCTAATCTATTAATACATGTCTCTCTCCCCTTTCCTTCTCAATTTTCCATTTCAGACTAATGAAAGTATTATGACAAAATTTCCCAAAGTCCTATATTCAGTTTTTATTTCCTCCAAAATCTTATCAAGATAGTCTTCTAAGTTCTAGGATTTGGGTATTCTGTTTCTTGTTGTTAAGACCAGTGTATCAAAATTCTGTATATAGGATGGAACATAGTAGAGCATCTCACAGTTTATCAATATTCAGTGTTAAAGTCACCTGTGGCCTCTGACAACTAGTATAATCTCTAGTAAAAGATAACATCCTTTTATTTGGTAGCAACATGTAAGTTTTCCCTAGGTATGTTTCTTACTATTTCGAAATGTATAATTTCAGTAAGCCACTTTTTAATATTTTTTTAAAAACATTTGTAGATCCATTTATAACTGCATATATTCTCAGAGGTCCCATGTAAGAAATATCAAAAGAAGCATCATTTGGATCAAGGCAAAACAAACTTTAGAACCCAGCTAATTATTATTATCATCTAATGTTTTAGATTAGATTAAATCTAATGTTTTTTTCCTCATCCTTAGTTTTAAAATGACTGAGACATAATGTACCATAGAAACTGTTCTCTCAGATGCCATCTTCTGTGGCCACCACCAAGTCCCCATTTTGGATGTTCAGTGGACTTGTCAGGCTTTGCAGTGCTGGTAGCCATGTCTCTCTTTCCTTCTAGACAGTAGCCGAGCTTACAACTGCAAGTTGGGGATTCTCCTTGTAAAGTCCACGTATGGGCTCTGAATTTTTTTTCTGATTCATGTATCAAAACTACACAGAAAGAGAATTTCCTAACAGTGGCCTCTTCCTTGTTCTTAACAAGGACTTTTTCTGCTGTTTCATTATATTTGAGTTCAAATATTTGTCAAATGGTCTCACAATCACCTTTCCAACATAAACTACTAATTGTGACGTAGCTCAACTTAGCATCTATTTTTCCAGAATTCACAAGGGAAAATGTGAAATATCACTTTGTGATTCATTAGATGGCACTCTCTAATCAAGCTAGTAATTGCTGTGCTTTATTAATGAAAACGTTTAAGAAATGTTATTCTTGGTTTAAAATGGGTTTGAAAGAAAAAGAACCTGAAGGTGTTTTGATTAGTTATACTAAATTTAAAATCCCCACTCAGTAAAAATTTGATCTGTTGTTACCTGTGGGCCAAAAGAACTGATAAGCTTGTTTGCGGAGTCTGTAATGTGAGAGAAGGTCATGGCAACCACAGGCGCAATATTCTCTGAACAGTGAGGCGGTCTGTATTGTCAGCAAGTTCAGCTCCACAAGTCAGAGGCACAGACTCTGCATCGTAGCATTTGGGCTTAGCTCTAGTGCTGCCCCTTACTAGATGTATGAGCCAGGGCAGGTTGGGGGTGGAGGGGAGGGCGGGTACTGTCTGCAAGAGTGGTTGCGATGGACTGGTGGGAGAGTAAGCAAGCTTGAGGAGTGTGAAGAATAAATGAAATATGAAGAAACAGAAGGAGTGAGCATGGACATTTTTTAGAAAGGTGGCCATGTAACAGAGTAGAAGAACAAGGCTACTCTTGAATAGATGCACAGGGCTGAAAGAGGTTTATTCTTTTGTTTGTATTCAAGTATAATTTAAAACAATTTGTTGCACACATTTTAAATGTGCAATTTGATGACCTCTGACAAATATACACCTCCATGGATACCTCCATGTATGGACCTCCCAAATCAAAATACATTTCCTTTCCCAGAAAACCCCCTCTGATCCCGGGCAGTTCATCCCATCACCAGGCAATCAATCACCCATCTATTTTCTATCACTATTGTGCCAGGTTTGAAAGAATGTGTGTCCCCTAGAAAAACCATGTTTTAATCCTAATCCCATTTTGTAAAGGCAGCCATTTCTTCTAATCCTTATTCAGTACTGTATATTTGAAACTGTAATTAGATCATGTCCCTAGAGATGTGACTCAATCAAGAGTGATTGTTAAACTGGATTAGGTGGAGATGTGTCTCCACCCATTTGGGTGGGTACTGAAATCCTATACAAGAGTAAACATTTTGGAGAAAGCTAGACATTCTGAGAGAGCAGAACAATGTAGCCACGAGAAGCAGAGAGTCTGCCAGCCAGCAGCCTTTGGAGATGAAGAAGGAAAAAGCCTCCCAGGGAGCTTCATGAAACAGGAAGCCAGGAGAGGAAGCTAGCAGATGATGCCTTATTCTCCATATCCCTTCCAGATGAGAGAGAAGTCCTGACTGTGTTCGTCATGTGTCTTCTCACTTGAGAGGGAAACCCTGAACTTCATCGGCCTTCTTGAACCAAAGTGTCCTTCCCTAGATGCCTTAGATTGGACATGTCTATAGACTTGCTTTAATTGGGACATTTTCTCAGCCTTAGAACTGTAAAGTAGCAACTTATTAAATTCCGCTTTTTAAAAGCTGCTCCATTTCTGGTATATTGCATTCTGGCAGCTAGCAAACTAGAACAACTGTGTATTAGATTTGCCCATCTAGAACTTCATATAAATGGAATCTTGCACTATGCACACTCTTCTCGTGTGAGATTTTCTTTCACTTAGCATGTTTTTTAAATCCATCACTCTGCTGTGTGCATCAGGAGTTTGTATGACTTTATTGTTGAGTGATTTTCCATCATGTGAATGGCATGAACAAAACTGCCATGTTTTGTTTCTATACTCACCTCTTGATGGATGGGTTGTGGGGTCATTTTGTTTTGTTTTGTTTGTTTTTTGGGTCTTATAACTAATGTTACTATGGGCATTTCTACACAAGTCTTTGGGTGGACCAGTATTTTCATTTCTCTTGGGTAAATAGCTAACATGGACTTGACTTGCATGGTGATTGTATGCGTAACCTTATAAAAATCTGCCAGAGTTATCCAAAGTTTTTGTACCCTTTTACCCTCTTACCCTCTTGCCTGCAGTGAATAAGATCTCTCTTGCTCTGCAGGTTGCCAACACAAGTGTTGCTTGTCTTTTTAGCTTTAGGCATTCTAAGAGGAGTGCAGTAATAGCTCATTGTGGTTTTTACTTTTAAACAATCAGTTGCTGGGAAAACCTGAAAACTAATGATGCCGGGCACATTTTCAAGTGCTTGTTACCCTTTCTTGTGTCTTGTTGGGGAAGTGCTTGTTCAAGTCTTTTATTCATTTGCTATTGGGCCATTCCTGTTCATGCCATTGAGTCAGGGGAGATCTTTCTATATTCAGAATACTACCCCACTGTGATTTTTGCATTGCAAACATTTTCTCACACCTATGACTTATGTTTTAATTTTCTTAAAGGTAGATTTTAAAAGCAGAAGGTATCGATGTTGATTAATTTTAATTCATCAACTTTTTTCTTTAAGGCTAACTTAAAATCTAACGTTCCCACAGCAACAATTTCACCTATTCTCTTCCAAGGACATAATGCTGAGAAAAGTCAAAGATATATGTTAAAGCAACTCACTAATATTTCACTAACTTTAGTTAGATCCTCATCGCTGTTTTTCATTCCTTGGATTCATCTTTTTATTGATTTCCTAGTACACTCTACATCACCTGATGTAGAGCTTCAGACCTCTTAATGTCAAGCCTAAGTGCCCTTATCCAATTCTTGCCAACACATCATTGATAAAATTAAACATTTTCCATCTTTGTACATTACATTTAAGTGTATTTTTATTTCTTCATCATTTTTCTTTCCTTATAACTTTTTTCCTTCCCTGTAAATGCCTTCAATGTCTGTAATTAATTTTTTCCCTCAATTATTCCCTCTTCACTTTTTCCATGTTTGCTGGTCTCTTCCTGTATCAGACAATTCAAGCATACCTTCTCCTATCCCGGTCCTGCTACAGCAGCCAAGACTAGGGTGGCCCCTGCTGATCTCTTATAGGTACAGACTTAGGGAGCACCCTGTGCATACCTCTCTAAGCTTTCCTGTTGACCCCAAAGCTTTGAATACTGTGGGACACTGACTGGCACCCATGCATCAGCAATTAGAAAGTCCAAAGGTGTTTACAGCCCATGGTGTAAACCTTTCATCAGCGGGAGATGGGAGCCAGGGATTATGTTTTTCGCTCTCTTTTTCCCCATGTGGATAGGCCTGAGACACAGTGTTTCTTGTTTTTGTTTTTCTTTTTTACTTTTTTTGGTTTCTTGGAGGACAGCTCTGATAGATGGAGCAATTAATTTGCACAAAGTGGCCTGCTCAATAATGCACTAATATATGGTTTTCTCTAGTAGGGAGAAACTTTGGGACTTGCTTTTGTCAAGCTACTAGAGCTGCCATGGAAGTAAGAATGGCCCAATAGTGCACATCCTCAGGCGAGGCTTTGAGAGTTGAATGACTCCTCTGTTTGGCACCAATCTGGCACCAATGAGGATACAATTTGTGGTTGTAAACAGATGGGAATAACCCTTGGCATAGAGTTGCAACACAATTACCCAGACATTCACTTAACAGCTAACTGGGATAAGGAGCATCTAGACTTCCCCACCCAGGCAGAGGACAAGATGCCACACTTACATCTCCTGCCACCAAGAAGAAGGTGCATTATATGGTGATGCTCTTCAGATTTTGAAAACAACATATACTCTATTTCAGAATAGTCTTCCAATCCATTTTTTGATTGGTTGGGAGACTGCCAGTTTTAAGTGGAGCCCAGTCAAGAAAAAGATTTGACATTGTAGTGTGTAACAGTGCAGAATTGTGTCTCTGGCAAGCCCAGTAGATTTCTGAGTGCAGACACCTAGTAGTCTAGAATAAATTCATGCCTTTTATGGAGACCTATACCCTCCACTTTACAAACAGTTCCTTGCATGGTCTGGGCCCCAGTAGGGAATTATTATTGGACCAGGGACACCAAATGCCTATGTGATAGGAGCTACCTTTTATGAGCTGCCTATTAGTAAATCTACCAAATCTCAAGGTCAGGTGGATGCTGCAGCAATACACTTTCCAATGGAAATATTATGATCAAGTCCTAACGTATAGAGAAGACACAAGCTATTACAGATGACTCAGGCTCTGTCACCTATCTTTCTTGCCCTGGCACCTTTATTTCCTCCTGCACCTATGGCCTGATGGAGGACTCCCTGTGACCTACTAATGGAGAGGGGGAACAATCCAGAAGTGTTTCTCGAGTAAGTTAGCAAGATGCATGTATGCCAGCCACAGATGGACTCCTGCCACGCTGCAGCTGCACTCAAGACTAGTCTGAAGACAATGGCAAGGAAGTCTTCTAGTGACCAAGCTGTTTGCTTCAGACTCTTCTTTCTGGGGCAGCATACACTCAACACTTCCTTTGCACCTTTTCTATCCCTCCTACTGATTGCTACATCTTAAAGCTACTTTATCATTCCATGCAATTGTCAGTATTTGGCTAAAGCTATGATCAGGGCTGCCAGGGATACTGTAATTAAAAGTCACATTTTCTGTTCCAGACTGACAAAGCACATACATTGCAGGCAAATAAAATTAGGTTCAATGAAGTTCAAAGTCAGCTTAGAGCCAAAAAAGGCTGGAAAGGCAAAACCCAGGCTGGGCAGTAAGGGGGTACGTCAGTGAAGTGACTTGCCTTTGGTGTGGTAGACAGTAGGTTTCTGGAATGAGTGCATATATATGCCTGAAATGGGATTTTTTTAAATCCCTCAACTGCACTGCCTCTATTCTTCACCTCCGTTCTCTACTCCCTACTGTCTGACACCCAGAGTCACCCCTGTGTTCAAGGGATGGCACCCCCAAAGATACCACACACACACGCATGCACACACACACCATCTGTCCTCCTGTTTTGTCTCATAGTTATTCCCTTTTATTCTGTCATCAATCTACCAAACAACAGACTGCCAGTTGTCATTATTTACAGTCATGTCTTCTGTAGAAAAGGATTGCAATTCAGGAAAATGTATCCTTATAGTCAAATGAGTTTGGGAAATACAATGTGATTTGCCTCCCTTTTGAAAATTTAGCAGGCACATTTACATATTTAAAGCTTTAAAGGGACAGTAAGTAGCCTAACAATAAAAGAAAAAAAAAGATACTTTGATCCTTATTTAATGCAGTAATAACCAAATTTACGGGCCTAAATAATCGCACTGTATTCTTGTTTAAACCACCTCACCTCCCCAAATGTAATATTGTAACATTTGGAGAGAAAAGAAAAGCGATCATAATAACTTCGAAATATCCATGTAGTACATTTGTGTTCACGGAATTTCAGAACTGAAAGGAACCTTAGAATTTATCTAATATAATGGTTCACATTTCATCACCAGAAACTATTTTAATTTAACCTCTCCTTTTATACACAAGATTTGAAAGAAGTGCTCTACCAATCATTTAATAAATGATAATGGTTCCCTTCTTATATTCAGCAAAGTGTTACATAGCTGCCTTTTCAAAGCCGTTAATTAATGTGATTTAAGTCTTTATTTATGTAGTATTTTAGGCAAAAAAATCAAAGGACCTTAACATTTCAGTTGGAAAAACTGTTAACTTTTAGGGAAAAAAAAGACATTTCCATGATCTCCTAGGAATAATAGAGTCATATATTTTGCTCATCCTTAATTACTTACTGATAACATACTTCAGTTTCAGAAATGTTGTCTTGCCCAAGACCCACTGCTGCTTCATAGGGCAGGGACTCTAATTCGGAGCTCCCAATATCCAGATCAGTAATCTCTCTGTAGAGTAGAGGTTGGAAAATATGTTCTGTAAAGGGACAGACAGTAAAAATTTGTGGCTTTGCAAGCCTTACAGTCTCTGTCACAAACACTCAAGTCTATAGTTATAGAACAAAAGCAGGCACAGACAACATGGAAATGATTGTGTTGCAGTAAAACTTTATTTACAACAACGGACAGCTGGCCGGCTTTGGCCTGCCCACCGTGGCTTGCCTTCCCTTGCTGGAGAGCTCAGCATCAAGCCCTTGCCTATTCAGCAGAATCCCTTGGCCTTTCGGATAGAATGCAGATTCCACTCTCTATTTCCTGATTCTGACTTAGGATGAGGCCCAAGAATCTGTATTCTTTTTTCCCATGGAAGAATTTTGGGAACGTTGATCTAGAATTTACTTGTTCTCTGCTCTGTAATAGTCAAAAACCACCTCTGTTTATTTCCAGTTTTAACTGATTAATAATAACTTTTCCTGTTTAAATCAAGTGAAACTTGAGCCAGAAAAAATTTACTCTTTAGCTTCAGTTGGGTTTAGCAGATTAATTTGGCTTGAGATCATTGATTTGTGGTTTAGCTTATGTTTCTGGTTCTTTTATGCACCTTTACATGACTTATCCATGGTCCTTCAATCAGAATCACCCAAGACAAGCCAGCACAGGAGGAAGCCAGAAACATCCTTTAAAGGACCTGATGCCTGCGTAGGAAAATACATACGCAAGTACATATATAAACCTATATACATGTATTTATATGTACACAAGATAGATGATGGCAAAGTTAGAAATGAAGTTTTAAAAAGCAATTAAAAATCAATCAGCATTAACCTGATGCTGCAGTTAATAAAGGCACATTATTCTCATTTGATATTTACAGTTCTGGGAGGTAGGTCTCATTGTCCTCATTTTATAGCTGAAGAAACTGAAACTGGTAAATGGAATTGGAACATAAACTCAAGACTTCTTTTATTTCAAATTCTGTGCTCCTTCTCCTACAGTCAAGGTGATAGGAGTAATAGAAGCATAATTTTTTAAAAAGCTAGAAAAATACATGAACCAGGCAGTAATGCTTTATCACTGGGGCTCCCTAGCAAGGCCTCCCTGATGCTCCAAAGCTGTCTGAGCACAAGGAAATTCCAGACTCTTATGAGTTGCTTTTCCACTGTCCTGAGGAAACCGAGAAGCAAAGCTTGCAATACCGTTCTCTCCAGGTCTCTGCTGGTCCTCTGATTATCTTACAGCAAACCCTTTGAGTCGTGTAGGAAGCTTTCTACTGCCTAGGAAATTAGTATCCGGAGCCCATACTTGAGGGGGATATGGGAAGAGTTTGGAAGGAACAACCAGGTTCATTGGAGAGAGTGGGGATTTCTGCCAGCTCCGCGGGGCTGGGCCGCCCCTCATTCTCTATGGTCTCTCCCAGCTGTCCTTGTCTCAGCTTTCTTTAAAGCTGATCACTCTTCTTTGAGTCCTTGTACAGACCTGTCACGGTCTCGTAGCATCTTCCTATTCTGCCCCTCTAAAGAGCCCACGGGATCCCAATGTGGTGCCTTATTGGTTGCTCTGTTCCCTACCAACTGTGGTCTCACAGAATGAGTGCGAGAAAGAGGGAGGAAGGAGAGGAAGGAACCAAAAGATGAAAGCAGAGAGACAGAGGGACGGGGAGGGAGAGAGAGAACATGAATGTTAACCGGGCACAAAGAACCTATCAGCATTATTGGCCAAGGAGTATCTATTTACTGTCCCTCCCCACTATATTTCTTCTTCAGGAAACAGCTGTCCCTAACTTAAGCAGCTTTGGAACTGTGTCCACCAAAGCCCCTTGCCCCCTTGTGACTATTGCAAGTGGATCACAGCCCTGCCCTAACCACCTGCCTTCCCCAGATGACCGTGAGTGCCTTGTGCAAAAGGCCCTTTCTTAGTCATCCTTTTAACTGATTCACTACTCCAGCCTCTCTCTGCTCATTCTATTGCGTACACCTATGCCAGATTAATCTACAGCATAATTCTTATAAACAAACAAAAGAATTTGAGGTCTCCATGCTGCAGAGTGAGTCTGAATACTTCTGCATGCTGGGCTGGTTACAATGCCTAGCCTTACCCTGGGCTCTTGACACACACACACACATACACACACACACACACACACATAGACTCTGAGATATTGGTCCACCCACGTGCCTGGGTGCTCACACTCATGGCCAGAGCATGGCCTGAGACCAGGATCCCCACTCTTTTCTTGATCCCTCTCCTCGTTGGAAACAGATTCTCAAATGCCATCTTAAAGAGGATCTCATTTCCCTAAGCTCTCTTGTCTGCTTTCTTGCGAAGAGATTCTTTATCTCATCCTTATCTCAGAGGAGGCTGACCTGTCCCAGGAGAGCACGTTGGAGTTAGAAAGATGTGGAGGACTCTGCCACATTCAGCTCCATGGCTGTGGGCAGGTGGCCTCTCCATCCTGAGCCCCTGTTTCCAAATCTGCCACATGGTTTCAGAGGGTGGAGATGGCAGCTTGATGCATCTCTGCATGTCGGGTGGCAACTGAAAACCTGCCGTGAACACAGCAGAAGCTTGCACTCCTGTTTGCTGAACAACAGATTCAATAGCACCCCAGAGTTGAGAGAGGCAGGGCCAGGGGCGGGGAGGGGCAGCTTTGGACACAGTTCCAAAGCTGCTTCTGTTTTTTGTAGAAATGTGACTCTCACACATTACTAAAGAAAGTGGCCGAGTATCGTTATTTAAAGCTACAGCTAGTGTAACACCTAATATTTCCTTTTTCCAATAATTCATAAAGAAATATAACCATGAAGCAGGCAGACATCTACTGTTGAGTGCTTTTCATGAGAAGATATGAGAATTTCATAACAGTGACCTCTTCCTTGTTCTTAACAAGGTCACCAGCCCAGTAATGAATTAATCTAATTGCTTGCTCTTTACTGGCTTCAAAACCTGTGCTATCTGCTTTTCTTCATTAAAAAAACTGAGCATAACCTAAATGATAAAATGAACATGACCTCGTGATAATGCTGTTCCACAAAATTTCAATTAATCATTCCATAGCCTGTATACAGAAGTACTGAGGGGGGAATCTAATTGCATTCCTTTTTATATTTGAACAATAACAGTAAAATCTAAGGTGGGCACCAGTGACTCAGTGGCAGAGTTCTCGCCTGTTGTGCTGGAGACCCACGTTCGATTCCCAGAGCCTGCAATCTGAAAAAAAAAAAAAAAAAAAAAGAAAAGAAAATCTAATGCCTGTGGTTCAAAAACCTTGGCTGATTAATGTTATTGGAAGAATTTGATAAAATTGGAGATTCTGGAGTCATCCCCAGATTTCATTCATTAACGCTGGAACAGAGCCTATGAATTCACATTTTTAAAGAAGCAGATCCGTAAAACAGGACCACAATTACAACTTGTTACGATTGTGATTTTGTCTCAAACATAATCACAGTTTGACTTGTTAGTTACATTTTTAGCTGCCCGTACTAATTACACTGCTTGAGAGTCTCTTCAGTGAGAATTTGCCCTAAATTACAAAATGTGGCCTCTTGACTTGAATTTTCGACTAGCTCCTTAAGGATAACGATGAGTGTCTGATGATCTAGAATCCTAAACCCTCACCGAGTCTCCCGCAGCCATCTGGCTGCACATAAGCTCGGGAAGTATGAAAACCACGCTGCACGCTAGCCGTCTGAGATGTGGGACAGCGTGTTCTCCAGCCCACCCGTCCACCCACCCCCAACCGCACTCAGTGAAACAGTTGAGAACAAAGATGCCAAAGCAAAAGGCCTTCAAGGGCATTTAGCAACCCCTGAATTTTTCATTTTGAAAAATTACTGACTTACAGAAATGTTAAATGAATAGAACCATGAAGACCCATTCGCCCTGGCCCTCAGACAGTTACTATTCTGCAGTATTTGCTTTATTTCTCTTCCTTTCTCAGTCTCTATCTACCTACATACGCTTATTTACTGACATTTTAAAAGTAAGTTGCGGATGCTTCAGTAGGTGAGTCCTAGTAAAAGTTCTCATGTAAATACAAAACTATTATCCACCCAAGATATGTAATACTGATAAAATAATTCAACCCACAGTCAAACTTTTCTTCTTTCAACATTGACTTGTAGCTGCCTTTTTTTATAGCTAACTTTTTTACTCCAAAATTCATTCAAGAATCACATACTGCATGTATTGTCATATGTGCCAGTTTGATATTATACACCCCAGAAAAGCCATATTTTAATCTTGATCCAGTTTTGTGAGAACAGTCATTTCTTTTAATCCTGACTCAATACTGTGAGTTGGAAACTTTTGATTAGATTAACCCCATGGCTACGTGACACGCCCAGTTGTGGGTGTGACCTCTGATTACATGGAGATGTGACTCCACCCATTCCAGGTGAGTCTTGATTAATTTACTGGAGTCCTTTAAAAGAGGAAACATTTGAGGAGCCTTGCAACAAGGAGCTCTGAACATGGAATCCTGTAGGTCAATCCCATGCTGATCAGAGTAAGAATAGACAACAGTAAAAATGGTGACAGCAAAATTGGACCAAAGGACCAGAGAAAGCCCCTTCACCCAGTGCCTCCTGGGACAGAGCAAGGAGGTTCCTGTTAGCAAATTTAGGCTGCGGTTTCCGCTGCCCAGAGGAAAGCAGCATGAGAATGTCTTTCCTTGGACTTACACTGCAGAGCGGGTTTGCAGTGATGAAGAGGCTATCAAATGCTGGTTTAGGGTTAAGAATCTTCTCATGAAACATAGCACCTCCTTTTTCCTCTTTTCCTTATCGCTTTCAACATTCACCTTTTACTTCACACACATAGAAAGGAAAACTGTTGTCTTCATCTGCACCTTATATCTCTAAAGCTGTTTACTATATTATTTGTGGTGGGTATTGAAAATAAAGAAATGTAAACTGTTATTGCGTTGAATTTCAGAATATTCATAAATTAGGTACAAAACAAAGTTACAAGGAGGGCCACGGTGGCTCAGCAGGCAGAGTTCTCGCCTGCTGTGCTAGAGACCTGGGTTCGATTCCTGGTCCCTGCCCAAGCAAAGAAACAAAAAAGTTACGAGGCATTTGCTCTTGACCAAAAGCAAAACAAACAAAGCAAAAGCATGTTTCCTTTCTCTTTCCCATTGAAAAGGATGTGTTCACCAACCCACTATGAAAGTTTATAGTTAGCTGGCCTTTAATCAGGGAATTTTTAAAAATCACAATAAATGGCTTAATGTGTCTCTCAAGAATAAGTAATCAAAGTTTTTATCTAATTCTTCCAATAACATTAATCAGCCAAGGTTTTTATACCACTGGCATTAGATATTGCTGCTATTGTTCAAATATAAATAGAAAAGTGACTAAATTTTCCTACCCAATCTTTTTATAGATAGTTTATCAAAAGATTAAATGAAATGATTTGTGTAACAGCATTAACACTATGTCATGTTTGTTTTATCATTAAGGTGTGAACAGAGCTGATAGTTAGATTTGGAGACTATGAAAATGTGCATATTGAATTTCCCTTTAACTGACAGCTAAGCGCCCTGGACTTATCAATCCTGGGTGCTCAAGCTTTCTTTGGCTAGGTGCTGGTACATACTGAGGCTTGTGCTTCAATAGAATTTGTAGAAAATGATCAGAACAGCATCCTGTTCCCATCAGCGCTAAAATATCTGTTCACGCAATTGGGAATAGTAGTAAATTCTTTTTTATTTCCTGGCCTCCATGCAGAAGGGCAAGTCCCTGGCCAATTTCAGATATACATTATTATTTTTTTTAAATCCATATGTTAGGAGAGAGAACATGAGCTGAACCTTACAATAAAAAGAAACATGGTTTGTACTATTAAGCTCACAGACCCACTGGGTATGCTATTGTCAGAGCACAGTGTCCAGATGGCGACGCCTGAGTCCTGGCCATTGCCTACATCTCTGTTTTCCGCACATCCTCCCAGTTGAGGAGTCTGCAAATGTGTTGAAAAGCCTGTGCGTGTGTCCACTCCTAAGATGCCTGCCAGCCCTGGCATGCGAGGGATTCTGGTACCCTACTGAGCACCCATCACTGATAAAATGCAAAAGGCCCTTCTAATCACAGGAAAGAAAAAGAGTAAGTCTATATTCATTTAAACATTTTTACAATAAGGTTTTCCTCAAAGCTGTTCATTGTACAATGGAGACTTCCTATAATTCAAAAATAACCCATGACTTTATGCACCAGGTTTCCAGGTCAGAGATTATATTAGTTTGTTAAGCTGCTGGAATGAAATATACCAGAAATGGAGTGGCTTTCAAAAAGGGAATTTAATAAGTTACAAGTTTACAGTTCTAGTGCTAAGCAAGTGTCCAAACTACCAAAAGAGGTTCCCTTCTCTCAGGAAAAGCTGATGCCGTCCGGAACACCTCTGTCAGCTAGGAAGGCACATGGCTAGTGTCTCCTGGCCCCTTGCTCTTGGGCTCTGTTGCTTTCAGCCTCTGTTTCCAGTGGTTTCCTCTCTAAGCATCTGTGGACCTTCACTTAGCTCCACTGGGACACAACTCTGGGTTCTGGTTTGCTTAGTGTCTCATGAGAAGGTACATGGTGACATCTACTGGGCCTCATACCTCCAACTGTCTGAGTCCTTTGTTGGCTCTGTCAGCTCTGAAGCAACTGTTCTCCAAGCATCTGCATCAGCTCTCAGGTTTCTCCAAAATGTTTCCCCTTTTAAAGGACTCCAGTAAACTTATCAAGACCCACCTTGAATAGGCAGGGTCACATCTCCATCTAATCAAAAGGTCACACCCACATTTGGGCATGTCACAGCTCTGTGGAGATAATCTAATGAAAAACATCTGCCCTGCATTGAATTGTATTGAATCAAGATCGAAAGAAATGGCTTCCCCCACAAGATTGGATCGGGATTAAAACACGGCTTTTCTGTGGTACATCCTAATTTCAAACCAGCACAGAGGTCTAGAGAACGATGCTTTCACTATCCTGTGCTTCTGCAGGTCCCTGGTAACAGTGAGGAGAACAGGGAGTGTTGGTTGGGGCTGGACCGCAGGGCTGGGGTCCCTTTAACCTGCCAAGCTTTGCCCTCTGCTTTGAGGATGAAGAGACTTATTTTATCAGCCTCAAGAGGTAGTCTCAGACCTTGGTAAATTAATTTGTTACCATAAGGAAATTTTTCTGCATAACTCTTCCTTAAAATTGCTGAGTCAATGCAAACTCCATGATTGTATGATTAGGAAATGCAAAAATCAACTGAAAATGGATGGGCATTAATGAGGTTAGTATCCCGATATAGGATCAATATATAGAAATCAAAGACTTACCAAGAAGTAGTACATATTTAGAAAAGTCAAAGGGAAATAATTCTTTTCAGTGACATAAAGTGCTTAAGTAAACAATCTGAGAAATATGCAAGCAGAATAAAAAATATATATGTACATTCTTATAAAAGATTATGTCAACTCTTCCTATATTCATCTAATCATGCAATGTAATCCCAACAATGATTTTTAAAAACATAAAATTTGACTCCCTGATGCTAAAAAATATATCTCATGGGACCCTTCCAAGAGAGTCGCCTATCTGAGTCTCAGGCATCTTGAAATCACCGTGGAATGACTTTCCTTTCCAGTAGAAATTCCTTGTAAAATTCCCTTCTTGCTTTAAAATACACTTGCATGATTTTATGTATCTTTAAATTGAATACAGAGAATACTGCTCCTCTGTGGGTCGAAGATCTTAAGATAGTTTCAAGTGAGAGTTTCACTTTCTGAGCTGGGTAAAATAATGAAAGGGATCAGGATCCCACCTGCCCTGAGTAAGGGGACCAGGTCTGTTCACACATTCTCTGCTACAGAAAGTGGACAACCCTCAGCCGTCTTCCCCCATCACTGGGTGAGCCCAACAGACCAGGACACGGACAAGGGAAGAGCAACAGCGAAGGCCTGAGTGTTGCTTGGTACTGCACTTCTTAGGAATGAAACAAGTCCGAAAAGCTGTTTACAGTCCATCATCATCATCATCATCATCATCATCATCCTGGGAATTCTCTTTGCTTCTCTCCAGACCTATATTCCTTATTTCTTTCCTTGCTTTGTTGTTTTCTTTGTTTTGAAGCACATCCTTCAATAGCTTCTCAAAAACCTGGTAGATAGATACCTTGTTTGAGAGCATCAGGTTCGGAAAATCTGTTCAATTTTCCTTTTAACTGTTAGTCTACACTTTAATTAGGTATAAAATTCTATATAGAAAATAATTTATGCTAGAATTTTGAAGGCATTTCCTCACTGCATTTAGCTTCTGATGTGCTGCTGAGAAAACTAAGACCATTTTTGATCGATGGTCTTTGTATGTGGCATAGTTATTTCTTTGACTGAGTTATTTCTGAATCATCTCTCTACTCTTGATGTTCTAAAAGGGCACTTGATTCATGCCCTTCAGTTTGGGGAAGTTTAAGTTGTTTTAAATATTGTTTATTTTATAATTTTCTATGTTCTTTTTCTCAGTTCAATGATTCTGGAACTTTTACTACATGTAAAAGTTGGACCACTTTTTTCAAGTCTAATTTTTTACAACTCCTATTTTTTTTACCTCTTGTTCTTTTTTGTACTACTTACTATAAAATACTGGTAGTCTCAATTTTGTCTTCCAGCCCCTCCATTTGCTGCTAATATTGTACTTTAATTTCCAAGCGGCCATCCTTTTTCTTTTGTGTGTGTGTGTAGCATCCTGTACCCATTTGATCCATTGCAGTGTCATAACAGCAATTCTTCAAGTGAGTGGGTAATATTGGGGTCCAATTTTAATATGAGATATTCTCTTAGCCACACGTGCATAAACAGAAAATGTTAGTCCTAGGCACTGCGTGGAAAGATACCAAAAACATAAGTGTCAATAAACAAAAGATTCTCTCTCCTACTTCATAGAGAAAGTAGAAGTCATTATAGGATACTTCCTGCTACAAAGAGTACACACCATCTACATCAGCATCAATCCTCTCTGCTGAGAAAATTTATAGAGGAGCCAAAATGAGGTCAGACCTCTACCTGTGGCTTTGATCACATCTCACCACCGTCTAACAGCACTGCAATTTTTTATCCTTTTATCCCTTTTCCCCCACGTGTAATCCAGCTGCTCCCTCAAAACTGGATTCTTCCCATCAAATTTGAGATATGGTCAAATTTTGTGCACGTTGTCCAAATCCTTATTTTCCCCCAGATTTCTCCTTCAGATATTTCTTCTCTTTCTCCTTCCCTTCAAAAATAAAGGCACTTCCTTGGGGACTCCTCTTCCTCACCTATCACGGAGTCATCAGCTCTTCTGACTTGTTTTCTGCCCTATCTCCTCACAAAGCACACTAAAAATCATTGCTCTTACCTCTATTTGTTAAATACAATTAATGTTTTCAGTCATTTTTAAATTCACACTGTTTCTGATGCAAAATAAGAAATAAACTTATCTAAAAGTTAGTTTTAAAGAGGAATTGATTTACTAAGACAAAAAGCAAATTAAGAATGGTCTTTGATCATGGTCAGTTTCCATGTGATTCTCTCTGCTCTAACCTCCTCTGTGTATTGGTCAGAGAGGATGGAATGACAAAGGAAGTCTTAAATAATTTTTAGCAAGGTTGTTATTTAAACAAACACTAAAATGAATGTAAAAACACCTATTTTCCTAAAATCCAGAATTAACAATTTAAAAAAAATCACAGTTTTTAAACTCTTGATTTTAATGAAAAATGAACATTGCATATAAATTCGAGATGCAAACACAGGAGGACCTGAGCTGACCACACAAGACCCCTTCTCTTTACCTCACATATGAATATAGAAAATATAACAGTATTTTTTACTATATAGTCAAGCTTGAAGAAACAAAGAAATTACTTTAGATGTCATACATTTTTAAAAAAATTATTTAGTTTGTAGGTATCTAAGAAATGCCACAATCCAAGCTAGAAGGCAGATGCATCTAGGTGGAGGCAGCCTTTGGCACCACTTTTACCCTTGAGGCATTTGCTGATTCATAAGAAGCATAGCTCCCCAGGTGGGGAGCTCAGACAGAGATGAGAGACTTTGAGCAGATACCTGAGTACCTTGGTATTGAGAATTGTGTGTTTTTTTTTTTTAATTGGAGTTCAGGGCTTCTAAGGCAATCAGGATCTGAGGGGTCAAGATCCCGGAGAGAAGAAAGCACAGAGGTGTGAGCCTTACATTTGACCCTGCTTTGCTGCACAAGGCACTTACTGATGGGCAAGAAACCACTAAGTGGCTGAGAAGCTAAGCTGAAGATGGTGGCTGAGAGAGCTTTCAAAAGCCTCCTGACACTGGGAGTCAAAGTTTGGAGTTCAGGGTCCACCAAGGAAGAGGGTCCTCACCCCAGGCTCTCTGGCATGTTCTCAAGTGGCACATCCCAGGGATAAGAGCAACTGAATGCATGTCAGTCCTTACGAAGACTGCATCCCAGATGTATAAAGTCAGCTGAACCAGTGAATAAAGCTGTTATGTCCCTAACTACTTGCAAGCAACTGAAGTAAATCCCCTTTGGACTAAGATAATAAAATCATTCAGAACCTCAAATTATCCTGATAACTTTTCTTGTGTACTCTCCAGTATTCAATCATAACAGGCTAAAGGGCCAAGAGAAAAAATAGTCAATAGAAACAGGATCAGGGGTTATCCAAATATTGGAGTTACAGGTATAGGGGTTAAAATAACTGATTAAAATACTCAAAAATGAATAATATACTTCAAAATGAATTGTATGTTGGAGAATTTCAACAGAGAACTGGAACCTATTAAAAAAGGAATCAAATGAAATTAAGAGTTTAAAAAGTAGATTTAGTATCTGTTAAACACAGCTGAAGAATGGATCAGTAAACTGAAAAAATGAATCACTAAGGAATATCTAGACTAAACATAGAGGGGGAGAAACAAAAACTAAAATGAGTTAAAATGCATAAGATACAGTGAATAAGTCTGTATGTAATTGGAGTCCCTGAAGTTGAAGAGTAAAAACAGTTATGTAAAAGCCCCACTGGGAAAGAAAATGGCTGAGAATTTTCCAAATCTAACAAAAGACATCAAGACCCAAGTTCAAAAATTGCTGTGTAGCTAAGCCAAGGAAACAAGCAAATTTATACAACTGTGGACTTCTCTACGCAGGAAGTATTACATTGAGTCAACCTTAAGTGGGTCTCTTGACTTGAATTCCTTGCATAAAATTGGCTCTTCAAGTATTCTCCCCTTCTTGAAGAAAGGAATAGCAAAACTTGACTCAATACCTTGAGAAAGCAATGATCACAGCAATATGTGTCTCAGACACCGAGTAGAGAACAGTCATCCAAACGAAGGTTCATCTCACATAAGGATATCATGTCCTAATATAAACTAAATGCATAATGCAAGAATTCCGAGTAGATGTTAAACTGAAAATTCATCCAGAATTGCCAACTGCTGTAGGGCTATGAATGAAACAAAGATGAAATAGTTCTGTTGGGAGAGTTTAGCAATCCCAGGCTCATGAGCTTTCCAGAGGAGATTAAAAAAACTTCTGAAGATGAGCTTACAATAAAAAATGCAGAGCATATGAATAAATTACAATGATGGAAGGCCAACTGATGCAATAAAAAGAAAGCAATTGGCCTGCCCAGAGAATTGCAAATAATAGAAAAAGTTTACAAAGAATATAAAATAACTATATTAAAATAAATAAATTATAAGAAATATTCATATTGCAAGGGCATAATATAAAAAACAATATATACAAAACAATAGAAATGCTAGAGATAAGAAAAGTCATTATAATGGAAAAGATGAGATAGCATCTGAGGACATTATTAGTTAACTTGAAGACAAATTTGAAGAAATCATCAAGCATGCAGGACAAAAATAAAAAAATAGAAAAATCCTAAGATAAGATATGAAAAATAGATTGAGAATATCCAACATGTGTCCAATATAAGTCTAAAAGGATTTCTAATGGAAGAAATGAGAGTGAAGAGGAGAGAGGCATTATTCAAATGATAATTGCTGGAAAAATCTCAAATTTGAAGAAAGACATGTCTTCAAAAGAGTCACACCAACAAATAAACACATGACAGTGAATGTACAAAACATCAAATATAAAGGAAACAATCACCAAAGCAACTCAAAGGAAAACAACTCAGGCTCCTTTTAGAAAAGAATGACAGATAAATAGATGACTAGTACACTATTGGCAACAATTGACAAAAGACCCTAGAAATAGTTTCAAAATGGTGGCGAAAAATAACTAACAAGATTAATTATCACTCAAGAGTGAGGGGAAAAGAAAGACTTTTTTCAGAGATGCAAGGACATAGGGAGTTTATTAACCTAGTCCTGCATGGAAAGAGGTATTAAAAATACAATTCTTTAGGAAGAAGGGAACAAAATCAGGAAGGGGGAAAGGCAAATCTCTATGAGAGGTAGCAGCACCGTGGTTAAGTGTGGCTTCTGGTGTCAGCACTCCTGTGTAACGAAGAATAAAACGTGTAAAATTAAAAAAAAAATTTATTATAGCACTTACATCATAGGTTTGTTGTAGAGAATAAACGTCTTAAAACTTGCAAAGCCCTGGCCCATTGTACAAGTTCAATAAATGTTGGCTGAAAGTAAACAAATGAATTGTGAAGTTTAAAGTAACATTAATATAAAATGCTAAGAAAAATAATTATCATATGAGTTTGAAAACAATGGACTGGAAGAGAAGGTATAAAGGAAATATTGGACAATAATACGGTACAAAGATGGGAGGAAATTTGAAAAAGAGAAAAAGGGTAAAGAAAGAATGTGAATAAATACTATATAAAACGGAGTAATGTCTCAGAATCAGCAGCAGCAGCCTCTCCTGGGACCTCGTTAGAAATGCAAATTATCATGCTCCCCCCGCCCCCCCCCACAGCATGGCCCCCCCTGAGTAGGAGCTCTGCGGTGCTACCCAAGAATGAGTATAACAAGCCGTCCAGGTGACTCCAATGCATGATAAAGTTTCAGAACCTCTGGAGGAGCAGAACACAAAGGAGAAGAAAAAATTAAATGTCATGACAAGTGGAAAACACAGAATGAAATGGTCAATAAAAATCCAAATAAAGTCAAGTGCCTGTGTGTTTTGTTTTATTTTTTAAGAAATCTCAAATTGGATTTAAAAATCTAGTTATATCGTTTTTACAAGATAGACGTACATAAAAGGACCCAGGAAAACAGAAAGTGAAGGATGGAAGGAAGATGAGTCAGGTGTGGTAAATTGTATCGTCGTTTCCTATTACTGCCTGCTTCGCTGTCTTAGTATATGAAACTTCATTTTCTATTAACTTGACGTGGTCAGTTGGATGTTCTGGGGCAGTGATTTATGCCACATCTGAGCTTTAGCAGCATTGCATGCATCCGTCTTTACTTGAATCCCTTTTGCCATGAGACTGGGTTAGCTCCTTCTAGCAGGGCCCAGAAGGAAGAAAGCTTGGAACAGGCCTGCATGTGTTAGAGGAATCCTCTGAGACTCCAGTGCTGCTTCTTACCAGGTTTGCATTATCTAGGCAAAACTTGATTGCCATAAAGAAATATAAGAGATGAACGCTAACTGAAGAATGCTGAGATAATATAGTGAGATTTTGAGGTTGAAATATTTCATTAGGAATAAAGACGGTCTAATGTTAAAACTCGGCCTTTTAATGTTAAAACTATGCCTAACAGAATCGTCTGGAAATAGAAGCCGTTCCAAGTGGGATAGCATTACAAGTGGGAAACGGACCCACCAACAGGATGGGCGATGTTAACCTATGTCTGCCGTAGTTTTGGAATTCAGTACCACATTGTGCTAGAGTGAACAAAAATTTAACCTGAATCCATTCTATGGAGAAGAAACACATGTGACTCGGCAGTCGCTTGCAACCTAGGGGCATGGTCCTCGAAATCGGGAAACTAACAGTGCCTGCCGGGCTCCCAGCGCTGGGGGAGTGCTTCCCCGAGTCAGCACATGGAAATGTAGTCAACATTTTTTAAATATTAACTATGGTTTTAAGTTTTAAAATAGCAACTTCTACTATTATTTGCCACTGCTGTATTTTCACACTTCAGCTTGTCATTTCGTGTCAAAACAACATGGATGGGGGTGCGAGGGTAGTTCAGTGGTAGAATTCTCGCCTGCCATGCCAGAGACCCGGGTTCAATTCCCGGCCCTTGCATTTCCAAAAAAAAAGAAAAAAATTCAACAAACGGTGCTGCAATAATGGGATAGTCACATGGAAAAAGAAAGAAATGTGACCCCTACCATACAGCATACAAAAAGAAAATACATAAATACTTCAGGGAATAATTACCTTTGTTTCACTAATTTCCCTGACCTGAATAAAAGGGTACATCTGCTCCCTGAATTGCACTGATTACTTCTGCCAGTAACCTCTCTCTCACTCTCCCCAGTTAATTTCAGAAACGGGAAGATCATTTTCTGATGTCTTTTTTCAAGATTGGTGAATAAAGAACAAGCTAGCATGCAGGGACTCAAAATGCTATATTTTCTCATACATAACTTCTTTTTTCCAAGAAGGAAAATAAAAGGTTACTGGCAACTGGTTTCCCAGCAGTTCATTCCCGGTTGAATGGAGAGCAGCTGTGGTCAGCCCGCCTCCAATACACGCCTTCCCTTCACCACCAGCCAAGGCCGGCCCTTGAGAGGTTTGAGTTCGGTTCAGTCCCGTTAAGGGGGATACTTTCTCTGCTGTGAACATTTGAAAACCTCAAACCCTTTCTCTGGCCACTGCCATCGCGTGGTAGAACCATGTAAAGTTCCCAGGGCTGGGTGTGAATCAGAGGCCACGGAAGCCCCGAGGTGGCCGGGCCTTCTGTCCCCTGGACTCCTGGGCTCTGGGCTCTGGCTGCAGCTCCCGCTCCGCACACCGGCCCCCACCCCACCCCACCCGGCTTCAGAAGAAACAAGGGACAGCCCGGTCTTCCCTGGGAAGTAAGATGATAACAGACCATGCTCCACATTCACAAGCAACCTTCGAAAGGAAGCACAATCAAAGCAAAAAACAACAAAACCAAAACATGAGTGTTACTAAGAAAGAGATGAAAATGACCCAGGTAAAACACTACAGAGGAATCTGCCTGCTGACATTTTCTTTCTAATTAGGAAAATAGTCACAGAAGAATGTATTACTTCTTTCTGCACAAAATGTGTTCTGTTTTGTTTTCTTTTCATTTAGCAACTAATTCTAAGGGAAGCTGGGCTCTGTGCACATTTACCAATTGAATTTTGTCAGTTAAGCAGCCTGAGATACAGTCGAGGGCGCCAGGGGCTTCAGCCAACAGGTTGTTAAATGCGAGGGCCCCAGAGAGGACCCACGGGGCCTTAAGGCACACTGTGTGTGTGTGTGTGTGTGTGTGTGTGTGTGTGTGTGTGTGTGTGTGTGAGTGAGATGGAGGAAGTGTGTTCTGATATCTAAAAACGACCTTGCTCTGAGTGGACCTGTGCTTTTCTACTGGGGAATTTTCTCTCTGGACTTTGAATAAATGCTAGATGTTAACTCTTGTTAAATGAACGAAGACTCCGGGCATCACCTAAATAGAAAATTAAAATTCAGAACCCATAAGTGGCCCGATCAGGTGTACCCATGAGAAATAATGGTGCTCCCTTTTTATTACTCTCCATAATAATAATGCGGTAATTCAACTTTCCTTTTTGGATAATTGAGATTAAAGTTCCAAAACGTTGGCCATTCTTATCAGTGAATATCAAAATGTTGCATGATTAATGATATTCTAGTCAATCTTTGTTTTCCTACCTAAATAATTATTTGTTAAAATATGACTAATTTACTGAGTTAATTTTAAGAAATGAATAAAAACACAGATGCTATCTAAAGGAAGAATAGAAAGCTTAAGTAAACTATGTGACATAAACTGCAATCAATCACTGCTAACTGTAAATACGCATTACAACTGTTTCTGTGTGTCTCTCAGAATCAGAAAATCTTCTGAATTGTTCACCTTGGGCTCCCCAAAGAAAAGCTACTACCAGCTTGACATAGAAACAAATAATGATCAAAAGACACGGCTACTTATTTTCTACCATATTTCTTCTAAATAAACACAGAATTTAATCTCTCAGTAATTTGATTGTCTTAGAGGAAAAAACTCCAGAATTTCAGGAGCTAACTCTTTCCTTCTCTCGTTCTTGTTTCTCCAGAAGTTCTGTCTTAAGAGTGTCACATTCTAATCAGAACAAACATTCATATTAGATACTTTTCGAAGGCTTGGTCTGATGTAATTTACTCCTTTTTCTTTTTCTTTTCTTTTTGCTTCCATTTATATAAAGGGGGCTCTTTGTGTGGAATATGTTTTCTTTTTACCTTAACTGTATTTTCAGTAGTTTAATAATATTTGCTCCGAATTCTATCCTCTTTCCTTCTTGCTTATTTTAGCTTTTAATCTCAAGAACTTTGGGTATTTGATAGATACTGCCTTTGAACAAATAGAAAGAATTTGAATAGTATTTCACAGTGATCCATTTTAATCAATCAAACGAAATTTTGCATGAGTCTGCAGTTAAATGTTAAGTTCCAAATCTGTCAATTTGAAAATCTATGCTTTAGGAGAAAATCAACTGTGATTCATAAATAAGCAAAGTAGTAATGATTTCAATATTGATTTCTGTTGCTCACCGATAAAACACTGTCCTTTCACCAAAACCATGATTATCACAGCCATACTAAGATTCCTGCTACAAAACTGCTCTTCAAGTCAAGTTAAAATTGTTGCTTTCATAGAAATACTTAGTAGGGAAGAATGAATTTCTGCAATAGAATGGATCCAAACTTCAAACTGACATTTATTCATCTTCTCTCCAAAGCTGAGGAAGAAAACCAGAGAAAGTATTTTTGCACCATCCCTTAAACCATTTAGAAATGATTTCATGCCTTCTCCTTGGAACAGTGTTTTGGTTCTCAAATCCCTATAAAGATGGAGTATGACTTACTAAGACACGAGGGAAAGACAGCTTCTACCTACAGATTATTCGGAACAATTTGTCAAGATTAGGGACATAGATGAGACCTGAAACAGATCTGGCCAATTCCTTTGGTCCCAGAGAAGTCCCTAAACCATGCCGTCTGCCCAAGCACTTTTTCATGCACCCCATCCTGCAAGGTTTGTTCTATTCAAGGTTCCTGAATTCTATAGGTTTATTTTAAGATCCTCCATGAGATATGAGAAATCACAAGTCAGTTAAGTACAGGAAGTTCCTTCAGCCTGAAATCAACCTGGAATATGAAAATGATCCCCAATAACAGCTAGTAAATGAATTGCACATTTATTTCTGATAGTCCAAACACACTACAGAGCATTATGAATTGGGAGAATTTCAACTAAGATAATTTTGGAAAACTGAGAAATTTTGCGAAAATTGGGAAATTTTGCAACCGTTTTTCCACCAGGAAAAGCACTGTTTTGCATCGACTCTTGTGTACTTTAAAAAAAAAATCATACCTTAATATTGGACAATATTTCCTAAACTTGATGTTTGATAAACTCCTGTTGTTCTTATGTTTAATCTAAAGTCTCTTTATGAAAAATTTTTATCATAGTTGTATACTACATGTTAGATAATTGCAAGAATATTTCCATTTTGATCAGAATATGGTCTAAAAATATGGGATCAATGTAGTGAAGAGTCTGCATTTATGTGGTTTGGTATCTTCTCTCCAATTGATGTCTTCAGCTATGCCGAGGAGTCGTCCTTTCCTGCTACTTAACACAATTATGAGCAGATTCTTTGTTCCTTTCTGAGCTTAAAATCCCAACATATCAACTTGTATTTACAATCCAATGGGAAGTTCTTTCCCTCCCCTTGGCTTAGACTTAAGTCTAGGGCTGGGGAAGGCAGGGTACAGTCTTCCTGTAATGTCCCCTCTTCCAAAGTTCTGGCTTCTTTGGTTTGTTGCGTCCTAAATGAAAGGATGGAGGACAAGCCTCCCACGCCTCTGTAGTTAGCAAGCACTGTCCCCACTCCTGCCGGACACTCCTGGCCACTGTAGGGCCGATTCTCTCCTGGGGGCCTGGTGACTTCCTCAGTAGGTCCTGAAGAAGGGCTTCTCACTCCACAGTCCCTGGGATGAGGAGACGTGCCCCAGCTCCACCACTTCTCCTGACTTCTCCTGACCTCTTCTCAGTGCCTACCACCATGGTCAACCCTGAACTTTCTCTTGCTGAGATCATCTTGCCAGCCCTCACCAAGTAGGCAGCCCTCTTGGACTTCAGCTGTGCCTTCTTGGCATACAGTGAACCCTTAATTTTGCCACCCATTGCGTGGGAATGTAGATCTCCTACTAATACCTCCTTGTGGTCTCTTTCTAGCTGACCTCTCATCCGCTCCTACAAATTGACTCAGAATGCACAACAGCAAGGGGGCTGCATAAGTAGTGAGAAAATAGCACTCTCTCCTTCTTGTATGCACTCCATTCTCTAGGACAGATTCTCTTATTACCCCACCTCCACACAGACATTCTACCAGAAACACACTATCTTTCTTGGCTTGAGGAATGGGGAGGGGATTCCATGCCTCCCTGCGGCCACTAGGAAGAGTGCTCCCTTCTAGGCTGTGACTCAGGCTAGGGTCACTCCAGCGTATATGAGGGAAGGAATTGCAGTAGGTGAAGGCAGCCGGCCAGTGCTCATATCTTCAGTCTGAGGTCCAGTGGTAATGAACCTGGTACTTCCCTTTAGGATGTTTTCAGAATGTAAGCATTTCTAGTGCCTATTGTTTTCAGGTGGTAATTTCAGCTGGATCAAAGAGGACAAATCCCATTCAACCACATTATAAAGTTTACTTTAATCAAAGTTTTCTGATTCATAGTTCATTATACATAAAATACATTTCTATTTGGTCTCATCTTGTAAGCCATTAATTTAAAAGATGACTGGTCAGCAAATACATTTCACCAAAAAAGTATTTGTAATCTTTGAATTGGGGCACAAAGGTGATATAAAATAAAAATTGAAATACAAAATGTGTTAATGCATCAAAAATTTTTAGAGATTAATTTCAGGACCTAATATTGAAATTCTTGCAGAGTTCAAACTGACAAAATAAACTCGGTTTATTTTCATAGTTTCCATATTTTGTTTTCAAATCATTAGTAGGAAATGATTTTTCAGACCTGTTTTTTTGTATGTTTCTACAAATGATCTATTATCTTTATTCCTAATGAGTAGAAAATTAATTTGAATATTATATTTATTATATGTTCTCATTCAATATTGGATTTTGAAGGGCTCCTTAATGAGCTGTGCAATACTTTTGATCATATGAATGGAAGATACAATCTAATGATCAGCTTTAGGCAAGTTAGTAGAATAATTAGCATTTTATTCCTCTCACTCATTATTTGCATTTCAGCATTAGTGGTCATCATGCTTTCTGCTTTTGTGAATGTCCATTTTTAACAGGCATTAGGGTGAAAGTAGAATCACAAGTGTGTAATGTCAGAACCACGGACCATATTCTTGTGAGGGATGAACAGAAATACTCATTGTATTCATCCCATAAGCTAACCACCGCAGATGCTCAGCCCGTAGCCTCTCACAGTTTTCAGACTATATTTAAAAGAAACAGAAATGGAACTTTGATGTGAAATTCTCATTCACTCATCAAACAGTCACTGACACCTCCCTGTACCGGGCACCTACCTCCAAAGAGAAGTGAAATCTCACCTGTGTCTGGAAGACGCAGCCCCAGGTCCTGCTTACCAAGTTAAGTGCACAAAGGTCTCCCACCCCCATGCTCTCACTTGTCAAATATTTATTCCCTTTTCTTCTTATAGACAAAATCCACTTTCTCCTCCCCATAGGACACAGCCTCCACATCTCGCCCCGGCCTGGCATCCACCATTCTGGGGCGTGGATGGGTGGCCGTGCATGGCGTCTGGGTGTGGCTCTCTGTGTTTGGGAAGCCTGTGCCCCCCCACACCCCGATATGCACTGTGGAGTGGCCCAGGAAGCTGTTTTGTGCAGGCTCCCGCTATGTGGACAGCAGCTATTACTTGATTCAGTACCTATTTTGCAGCCTGGAAAGGGGTCACAAGTCCATTGTTATCTGAAACCCATAATCTCTTTCTTTCAGGAGTTGCTGCATTTTCTTTTATCTGCCTTGACTTGACATTTGAAATGGGCACAGGAGTAGATGCCTTCTTTGGAAGCCGAGACACATTCTCAGCTGGCTTTCTGATCTAGAAGCTCGAGGGTGTTCTATAAAAAGTTGTTGGGAATTTTTAGAGCAGGGCCGTTCTTTTTGGCAGGATAACTCTTTAGAAATTTAGCACATTTTTCATCTATTTGACTTTACATTGGTTCCATGTGCCAATAGGTTCTCACCTACAGTTCTTTTCTAGAAATGCTCCTTTTGATTTCTAGGCCCTTTCCTGCTTTTCTCCCACACTTGAGCATGGTGAGAGAACCACCCCCTTCATCTCTTCTCCCTCATTCTCCAGTTGAACAGAAACACTAGACCTCTTACCCTTGGCTGGACTTTTACTCCAAGACAATGTCTTCCATTCACGGATTTTAAGGAAGAGTATGTCGCTTGATAGTCATATATGATTTTTTTTTTTTTTTTTTGGAGCTGAATAGGGGTTGAAAAGTGTTGCCTTTTTCAACTCAGAAAGGCTCTGATTTTTTGGATACTCTCTGTTCCTTTTTGGTCTTCTTTGCAAACCAACCAATTCTTTTCTCTTAATACCTTGCCAAATGCAACCTACAACAACCAATACATGTTGTTCATATTCCATTTTCAAACTCCATTCCCTAGTTCATTTTATTTTCCAACCCATTCTCTACGTTATGGCAGGTGATGTTCAAGCCAAATATTTTATCACTGCATGATACGGTTCAGCATCTTTCCAGTGTTCTTATCCCTTGCTGAGTCAGGATAGTAACTCGCGTGCTTAGTTATAGCATCACTCCACGTCTGGTTTGTTTTTCCTTTTATCAATTTTTCTATATTAGAGAAGACTAAGTACATAATAAAAGCAAATAATCCCCAAATCTAAGTGGCTTAACCCAACCAAACTTTTTTATTTTTTGACACTTAGACAATGTAGTCTGCAAATGGCTCTGTTTATCATAGATAATCGGGGAGCCAGACCGATGCAGCATCATTTTGTGATTTGCTTTTATTTCACTGTATCAGTGGGAAGGTGGCATAAAGAGCTGTATAACTGAGTTCTCATAATGTATGCCCAGAAGTCTCAGAAGTTTCTACATGACATCTGGCCCTTTACATTCCATGTCTCTTTGCCCTGTAGCCCTCACAGTGTTCTGCCCAATCCTTTCCTAGTGTGTTGGTATTGGATTGGAGGTGGAGCTAATCTTCCTGGCGGTTGGCCCAATTCTCCCCCAGATGTCTTTGCTCACATGCCCTGTTTCTCCTCCTCTTTGGTGGCTGACCTTTGCAGTTTTAGCATTCTCAGCCATGTGACTTTTCCCTGCAATGTTAAAAATTAGTAAATTCTTCCTGTTTTCTAATCTCATAAATATTTTCTGAGCGGCTTTAACCACACGCTTAAATGTACCATTCTTTTCCTTGTACATATTCCTAATTTGTCACAGATCACATCCTGTTACCTAATTTGCTCACATGGAAGCTTTCCTTACTGGAGAGAAAGAGAAGATTTGGTCTTTGTTTAGTGTTCTATTGCTGATGCAACCAATCCATGCACAGATACTTAAAATAACACAAATCTATTATCTTACAGACTGAAGGTCAGAAAACCAACACTTTCTCACTGGGCAGAGATCAAGGTGTCGGCCGGGCTCTGTTCCTTTCTGAAAACCCTGGGGCTGAATCTGCTTCCAGGCTTCCAGGCTCCCCAGTATTGTTGCCAAATTCAGTACCCTGTGGTTGGAAGTCTCTGGGTCCTGGCAGGCCACCAGTTGGGGTCACTCCCAGCTTCAGAGCCCACCATTGCTTGCTTGTGGCCTCCTACCTTAGTCTTCGATACCACTGAGGGCAGGTGGAGTCCTTCTCACACTTAGAACCCATCCTCTTTCTACTTCTATTGTATTCCTCGGATTGACCCTGGTTGGAGAAAATTCTTGACTTGTAAAGCCTTATGTGATTAAATTGGGTCCACAAAATAATCCATGAGAATATCCCCCTCCCCCCTCTCAAGATCTGTGACCGTAGTCACAGCTGCACAGTTACTTTAGCCATGTGAAGTGACACATTCGCAAGCTCAGGGAATCAGGACGTGGGTGTCCGTGGGGAATCACTAGAAATAGCACAGTGGTTGGCACAACAGATCGAATGAATGGATGAAATGAAGGGATCAAATGAATAGATCAAATGAATGGATGAAAAAAACAAAAAATGCCTGTGTTCCAGATGTTTAAAATAATAGTAAATGCTCAAACTGTGCTGTTGTCAAACTATTTCTGTGATAATTTTTGTCTGTGCATAGAGGAACTGTTTTAGAGGTCTGTTGGATTTAGCCAGTAGGCTTAGATTCACGTCACTGGTAATGGTTCCCTATTTCAACGCAGAGCTCTCCTCCTATTTGTCTCTCCTCCTTCTCCCACGGGCCTCATGAGACTTTCACTGAAGGTGAAAGCTCGTCTTCCTCAAAAACTTCCCTGCTCCATAACGGATCCTTGTGAGAAGCCTAGAATGTATGCACGAATATTCTAATGGCATCTGCTAAGAATTCCTCAGATTAGGAAGTGGTCTTCCCTGAGGCTGGCTCTCCATCCCAGAAAGGCATTTGCTCTCCAGGGGGGCTCTAGGCTGCTTACCAGGATCCGCTGTATCTCTCTTTCTTGTAATGCTTTAACATCCTTCTCTCGTCTACACGCCCACACAGACACACACACACCATCATTTTCCAGACCACTTGAAGGTGTGGATTTCTGTTCTTTCTTATTTTTCTTTGAATTGGTCTAAATTCTTATGCCATTCATTAACCCCTATATTAAAGCATTTTATGATGTAGTCTTATCAACCTTACAGAACAGACATCTGATGGTTCTGCCAATTGCTGCTAGCTGTCATTTGTTGCTATGGAGAAGGAGGCAGGGACCATCTTCTCTTTAGCCATATCTAAAAGCCTAAACTCTCTGCCCCACTTCACAAAAGGAAAGAAACAAGAGAGTAAGGTTTTCTATCTCGAATACAAAAATGTGGTATATCAGCCTTCTGTTAAATTGAAGAAAATAAGATGTGATTGTCTGCACAAAAGACAAAATACAATTCCTCGGCTCAAAGTTGAACTTTTCTAAAATTCCATTATTTTATTTATTTAGAAAATAAAAATTTGGTAGTGTTTATCACACAGAGAATCAAAGGGAATCTATATAAGACTTCCATTTTGGCAAATTGCCACTACTGAAATTAAAAGAAAAATACACTTTAATAAAATTAGAAACCTTTTTAAATTTCAGCATGACTGAAGCCCAGTAGAAAGCATGTTTGGTATAGCTCCCCCCCCCCACCCCTTCCTAATCAAAGACCTCTTTTATCTAGATAAACCTTCCAGGAATAGCAAAAATTAGAATCTCCACTTAAAGATGGAGATGATGAGAAACCTCAAAACACCTGGCAAGTGACTACTCTCCAGATTATCTGCATTTGGTTCTAAAATGTGTCTTAAATTCTGGGAATTAGATGCAAATCGCATCTACTCATTTGTCCACATTTACTTATTAGTTTCACTGTCCAGGTGGTGTGCAAGTCTTGGGGTTATAACCACAAGTAAGTCTTCAAGCATATTGGTTGGGAAATGCAGACACAGAGCTCAGTGATGAATAAGGGCTATCATAGAAGTACACGTAGAGAATGCAATGGAAATAGAGAAGAAAGATGCCAAATCCAAACTTGCCTCTGAAAGAGTTAAGCTGAGGTCAAATTTGAAGCACATTTTAAAGGATTATTAAGTGTAAGTTATTTTTGTGAAAGGGAGCAAATAAGGGGCATTCCAGGAAAGGAAACAAAAACAATTCCTACTTTGAAAAGAAAACTAATTGTTCTCCCTGAACTCTAAACTGATCGCTCCAACAAATCTGACTTCCACAGAAAAAGTCCTCTCAAGTGGTCTAAACAAAGATATGTTCTTGCAGTATTTGTAGAAGAAAGAGTTTAAGTTTTAAGTTACTACAGAGAAAGTGAGGAAAAAACAAAAGTCCATGAAATGTCAACAGGCCAGTTAACACAAGAACTAAGTGCCAATATTCAAGCATGAAAAGTATCACCAAAATGTCAAAAGACAATAAAATGAGCTTTTGTGTTCTTCAAACAAGAGTCTATATGGGGAGATACTTTGCTTCATTTACGAAGACTTTTAATATATATGAAAACATATTTATCACCAAGTCATAACGAAACCATATGGGAGATAATAAATATAGGTAAATTTAGATTTTCCTAAAATTATTAGTAAAAGCTAAATCCAGTAAGGACCAGATATAATGATTTATAGTTTTCACCCAGAACTAGTCTTGCCTGCATCTTATAATAAAGTAACACCAAACCAATACAGGACTATTTTTAATTTTGCTAAGTGATTTTGGCTGATAGTATATTTTCTGTGTAGGTGATGAAAATTTCTTGACTCTGTTTTCAAATATAGCTCATTTTGGACCATTAAACTTTAACATCATCTTCATGGGACCTAAATTTAGTGAAAGAAATAAAGCTTGTAAGGAATCATTTCGTCAATAGGCATTTAATGAACATCCAATACCTAAAGACCTCCTTTCCAATTCAAAGGAAGACAGACCAAAATCTGGTGAAGGCTGGAGGAAGAGAAACTGCGGGAGGAGGCCCCAGAATTTGATAGTATTTCCACACACGCTCTCCTGATCTTCATTTTTCTTTTGACCAATAAACCTATTTATCATGTCTTTCATGGATTTAGAGTCATCTCACTTCTCCGTTTGTCTTGTTACTCCCAAACGTCTTTCTATTTTCCTTTCTGAAATTACTGAATATCTTCATCTACCTAATCTTACACATAATGAAGGAATTATTTGGGTTTCTGTTCTACTGAGAAGTTATTTACCTGAAGTAAGAATGTGAGCTCAGCTGCAAGCTGTCAGGAAAAGGCATCTTTAAAAAAAAAGAAACCTCACAGAAATTTTTGGCCTTTATTACTACATGGTGAAATTTAATTATTTTCACATTATATGTAGACTCAGATAAACGTTTGAAAGAGAAAATAAAACACAAAAGGCACTGTGTCTATGGGAAAACAAATATTTAAAATGCAGTGGGTTTAGAATATTGCATTTATATTTAATCTCCTCAGTTCTGTAAAAAAAAAGTGGGAAAATGAAAGATGGAAGATAATTCAGAAAAAAACACAAGTTAAATAATGATAGAGTGAAATAAATTAACATGCAGTAAAATATTAAAAGATGTCAATGCATAAAGCTTGCCTAAGCAAGAACATATAAAACAGTAGAGCTGTGATTATTTGAAAGGTGACTGTCAAGCACAGATGAATAGAAAACACAGCCTTGTATGTGACTCAAACACATTCGGTTTACCTGCAGCAAAAAAACTGGAGCATCAAGTGCACAGACAACAAAGCTTAAAATAATACTTTTGAAGTGAAGGTTTAGGGCTGATCTGCTAGAACCTAACAAGAAAAAATGATGAAGAGAAGGAGAGCAAGCAGTTCTCCACTGCACTGTGTGAAAGCACTGCTGGCCCTCACTCTCCCCAGCAGCTCACGTTCCTGCTTTGGAAATGCCTTTTCATCTCAGCCCTGGCCTTCCTCACTCCACCCTGACACCTCCAAAAGACACACACTCAGGGTGGGCCACGGTGGCTCAGCAGGCAGAGCTCTTGCATGCCGTGCCGGAGATCCAGGTTCGATTCCTGGTGCCTGCCCATGCAAAAAAAAAAAAAAAATACACACATGCTGACATCTTCACACCCTGGCAGACACACAATCACTCTAACACACACACCAGCAACACATGCTCACTCACACACCAACATACATTCACTCACATGCTCTCACACAAGCCACACATTCATACTCTCACTACCACACACACTCACTCACACACCAGCACACACTCACACACAAGCCATACACACACACTCATGCTCTCACTATCACATACTCTCTCACACTCATATGCTTTCACACACTCACATGCTCTTGCACTATCACACACCCACTCACGTGCTCTTACACTCCTACAGTCGCACACACACCTCACCTTCTTTCCCGTTTGCCCTGCAGACCCTGTCCAGGTCACTTCCCAGCGAGCCCAGTGGGCCTGGACAGTCCCACATTCCATCTCGCCCGCCCAGCCCCGTGGTCTCTCGGAATACTGGAGCAGAAACTGCACATCATCCGTCTCATAACCTCTTAGCACAGCCCTGCGCAGGCAGTGGGTTTACAATAAATGGCTGCTTTAAAACATGGACATGAACCCTTGATGACATCTGAATTGCAGCGCTCTCTCTCTTTCTGAAATAGCCTGCAGTTCAGTCTTTAGTGTGACTTTATCTATTTTAAGTTCCCTCGCTCTTTCTATTCTTATGTGTTACTGCATGACAGAAAGGGGAAGCTGTGTGGTTCCCCTGCAGAAGAAATGGTTCTGGCTGCAGAAGACATTTTCACCTGCGGTGGGAGTGGTCCTGGCCCCGCCTGGCTCTGGTCCCTACAGACGTTCTACCCTGAGTCCCAGGAGAATGAGTCGGCTCCAAACTCGCAGAAGCTCTTTACTCTCTGGTTGCTTTCTTTATCTTATTCGGTCCTAGGACAAAAGAGGTAGAAAGAATAGGTAAGAGAAGAATTGCTTTAACCTCTGGCCTGCAACCTTGGCACAAAGGGGCTTTGGCATCCTTAGCAGCCTGTGCTCACTGTGAAATATGCTCACCTTCATCCAGGAGCTCCTGGATACAGTGTTGGTTAGAGGGATGCGAATGACCTGCTAGTCACATCAGTTTTTACTTATCTGTAAATTTTGGAGCTTGAAAAAGATTCAAAACACTAAAAATTAAAAGAATATACATATGCATATTGTCTCTTTTAGCGAGAACTTCCAAGGATTCCTAGATCGCATGTAAAATGGCTTCGGCTGTAAGGTTCTGGCTTTGGTATAAGAAATGCTTGCAAAGTGTTGCTTCTGTAAGGTTTCTCTATGCAGTTTGGCATTCCTCACCAGAGGAAAAAAGATGTTTTTCCTTGAGGAAGCTGTGAGACCTCCGCAAAGGCACATTTCTTATGGTAGTGGTTGGAGAGATTGTTTTCTAGGTGCGTGAGGAAATGCTCAGGTGGAAATCGCCAGGTGCCCACAAGGCTTACACAAGACTCTACGGGACCCTTGTCTTGGAGGCTAGGTATACCCTCCACTCCCGAGAAAGTGGCCCCTGGATTATAAGAACTGTGTCATTCCTAAAGAAAATGCCTTTTGCGATTGCAGTGTTGGAACTACTGTTGTTATTGGAATGGGACTTTGGGTGGCTAGATTCACTTTTCTTTATCTTCCAACAGTATTTTTGTGATCTTGATAAAAATGACAGATTTGGCTTGGCATCTCATTGATCAAGCCTATTTTTTGGTGCGGAGTCACGGTAACGTGATCAGGAAGAAAACATCACCCAGGTTTGATGGTTGCTGGCCATATTGGAGAGCAGTGGGTATTCAGATCCCTGGAATCCAGCAAACCTGTAACAGAAAAGTTTCCTTGGGGAGTCTAAAATGCCAAGGCAAAAGTTGGCATGCATCCACAGGGAATGTGAGGGTTGATGGAAACCTATTTTCAGTTTCTCTAGCACAGACTGCTGAAAAAGTCAGAAACTTCTCTGGGCAGGTGTAAAGAGAAAGGCCTTGTTCCATTTCTGTGCAGTGATTTGGGAGCTCATCCTAAAATATTCAGCCTCAAGTGCTTGTTTTTTTAGATTCCTGCGTATTAAAATAGTTCAAGACCTGGGTTCCAATTCTGTCTTGGTGTTGGTCAGTGATGTGGCGTGGGGCACCCTTTGCTGCCTTACCCTCATGGGGCTGGTATTAGAAACAAATCCATTTATGGCTGTGAGAGCTTTAGATACTACAAGATTCTGTGTTGGATGTCAATAGTCTAATGTTTCAAGCAAAGAAAAAAAATCTTATGAATATAAAGAACCTAAGAGTAGGGAGGGTAAAAGTAGGATCTTATCAATTCCTTCATTAACAAAGAAGAAAGATATTTCTAATATCCTACCCAAAATTTCTTCAAAGTAATGATAGCTCCATTTTGAATGTTTACAGAAAAAAAAACTACCAGACTCTTCTGCTGATCTCATAACCCATGGCAATTCAGAATGCCTTGGGCATCAGATGCTCACCTAAGTGGCACTCACAGAAATCTTCCCTTACATAATCTAGTCTGACATCATCCCACTATTCATGTTCTTTTAACTCTTATATTCACTTTCTTTTCCTAAGTAATGTTCTTGCAAAAATCTAATAAATCTGAAATATACTAGACAGCCAATATTAAATATTCTCTGATCATTATTTACAAATAAGAAAAAGTATATTGAAATCACTTAAAAGACATGTCAAATGATATTAGGACATCATAATTGAGTATTTTCTCTTCATTTCTTGAATATAGCTCTTTTGTGTTCTTAAGATAGATGATTCACTTGCACCAGTTAGTTGAGAAAATGGTTCCCCCATCAGGGTAAAGAGCACCGCTGACGTGGATGCTTTGTGGTCCTTTTCAGAGCTGGAGGCCGAGGAGTGGTGCAAGCACCTCTGCATGGAGTGTCTGGGGACCAGGCTGAACGACATCAGCCTCGGGGAGCCCGACCTACTGGCCGCAGGAGTGCAGCGGGAGCAGAACGGTGAGTCGCCGCTTGGCCCCGGTCTTCTTCCATCAATTACGCTAGTAGTCCGAGAACTTTGAAACTAGAAAAGACCTTAGAAATGGTGCAGTCTGTGCTTTCCCTTTTTAAAGAAAGCAAACCGATCAAGTGGATTAAGAAACAACCCAAATTGCATAGCACAGTGCAAACACTAAGGCACAACCCACATCTTCTTCCTCCTGGTTCTGTGACGTTGACGTTTATCTGTAAATGTAACTACTAAGTCAATGCACTATGTATAAGGTTTTGGAATGTATAACCTCCCTACATTTTCTTCTTTGGGATTTGCTGTATATTCAATCTGTCATAACAAATTTGACTTATGCTACCAATAGAGTCTTAGGGCCTTTGGCTAGTACTACAGTTAGGAAAGTACAATAGATGAAATCTCAGGATAGCACAAAATTGTGGTTTATGCAGCCTAACGTTATTTACTTACTGCCCTGTTCTCCAATTTAACAGGCATTTCTGATGGTCCTAGGAATGTATGCTGCCTGTTCTTGACTAATATCTCTAAATAATGAAATTGGAGTAACACATTTATTTTTCAGTGAGTGTAAATAACACTCCTTAATTAACAATTTGCACTGCAGTAATAAGTGAGGCCACACCTTAACTAATAATAGTATTTCAAAGATCCTATTACAGATGGATTCCCAATCACAGGAGTAGGGGTTAGGACTTGAAATTACCTTTTATGAGGGACATGATTCAATCCCCAACAATCTGCCTTCTGGACCCCAAAAACACATGCTCTTCCAGCATATAAAATATATTCTCCCCAACCCAACATCCCAAGAGCCTCAGGTCATTTCAGTAGTAACTCTAAGTCCAAAGTTTCATCAAAATCAGTTATAGGTATGGTCTGTCCTGGGGAAAAATTCTTCTCTGCCTGTGGACCTATAATTTATAACTAATTGTTATAAATAGCATATATAATATATAATTATATATAATATTATATAATTGTGATCATGAGCTATTTTTAGCAATTTCTTTTTTATAATTACCACCATCACCAGATCATCTATTAGTGAGAAAATGGAAACTTTGCAAGTTACTAATTATGAAGATTTATGCTCAGAGGGATGTTAGGGAAGCTTGATGTTAATTATTAAAAATAAATTGTGGCATTGTATGTGTATTATAAATTGGATGGCCCAGTTAAAAGTGTACCTTGATAAGACCTGATGATTATAATCTTGTTGTAACAAATAGCCGTGTTGTTAATGACCATCCCCTTCATAACCCATTAAGTGTACTTTTTTGTGTGTGTGTGGCTAGAATGAAAACAAGTCTTTTCCTGCTAATTTGCTGTGAACATAACCAGAGATGAAACACTGCCTATGTTTGATTGTTTTCAGAAAGCCACAGAGCATTTCGGTGACTCTTTTTCTAGCTTCTTTTTCAATATTCCATTTCCTCTCCCATATTCTCAGAATTTCTATCCCCTGACTTGTTTTCTGAGAACTGTAGTAAGTACAGAAAGTCCATAATCATGCTGCTTTATGTACGCTGCTCATTCACGGTCTAAGAAAGAAAAGAAAAATCTCTTACTGATAAGCACTTGTCAAGTACTGCATAAAGGAAACATGAGAAAGCTAATAAATTAAGCTTGTGGGTAGAAACATGCTGTAGTTCTTTAAAGGTGGGTTGTATTCTTTCATATTAGAAATTTGGTTTCCATGGTTTTAAAGACTTGCTACATGGCTTGTACTCTTTTATTTATCATTTTTATTTCTAATTTGATGATTATGTCTAAACACTTTGCCTAGAACATAAAGGGAAATTCTTAATATAAGTTTGTTAGTTAAGGACAAAGATTTAAATGTTAAAGTATATGAAAAGCACAAGTAAAAACAAGCAAAACATACTTTACAGCAGGCCTGAAATTCTAATATTATTGTTTTAGTTTGTTAATGCTGCTGGAAATGCAATATACCAGAAATGGGTTGGCTTTTAGAAAAGGAATTTATTGTTACAAGTTTACAGTTCTAAGGACATATAAATGTCCAAACTAAGACATCCAGAGAAAGATACCTTGACTCAAGAAAGGCCGATCTGGGAAGGCATGTGGCTGGTATCGGCTAGTCCTTTGGCTTCTGATTTCAAAATAGCTTCCTCAGAGGCATTTTCCTTCTGCATCTCCAAACATCTCTGTCTGTGTCAGCTCTGAAGCTTTTTCCAAAATGATTCCTCTTAAAGGACTCCAGTGAACAACCCCTCCTAGAATGGGTGGAGACACATCTCCAATGGAAACCACCTAATCAAAAGGTCCCAACCACAGTTGGGTTGGTCATATCTCCACAGAAACAACTCAATCAAAAACATCCCACCCAAAAATATTGAATCAGGATTAAAGAACATGGCTTTTCTGGGTTATACAACAGTTTTGAACTGGCACAATCACCAATGCCATAAATTCTCTTAGATTTATTTTGTTTAACATCCCTAACTTTATTAAAAAGGGATATATGTGCTCTCAAAATATATTTAACAAATCCGTGTGTAATTATTTAGCTGAAAAAGGTAGCATTTGACTGATTTAAACAATCCGTAAAAGTATAAAGTACACAAAAGGAAACTGCCAATCTTAAACACACACAAACATACTCACATTCACTAAGGCTCTTTAATGTTTAGCATTAAAAGGAAAATTCTCAGATGGGCAGGGCCTTTTTTCTTTCCACTAGGCAGGGCCCTCTCTGGTGGCCAGGGTCATGGTGACAGGCTCTTCCCAGCCTGCCCTGACTCCAAGAGCTTGCTCAGTTTCCGCATAATAACCCCATTCCTCTGTTCCTCCTGGTACATTTACCACTAGCTAAAGTATTTAAAGATAGGTGTTTATACTGCGGAAGAACAATTATAAAAATAAACTCAACACAAGTTGAAGATTTCAGATCCCTGTGTTGGTGGGTCAACCCTCCTAGTGAATCTGTGCTGCCCAGGAGTGGCCTCCAACCCCACCCCCACCCCACCCCCCCCCCCCCCACTCCCACACAAGGATTTGTGGAGTAATTCATACTAAAGCAGAATTTCTTTAGTATGTTCCTCCATTTTCTCATTTCCTAATCAGCAGGCTTCCCCTAAACATAGGAGAATTCCATTTTAGGGCTCCTCTGAAATAACTACCAGCAGGCTATAAAACATCACATTCACATCTGAGGTCGGTCTATGGCCAACTTGGACCTTCTCCGTCAGGTCCAGGCATTGCTTTGGGGACAATGTCTCTTCCCTAGACAGGAAACCCACTTATTTTACTTAAAATCTGTGGGCAAAATATTGGTTGTTTTCACTAGCTAATTAAAGTCTTTAATAATAATGCTGTTTTAATGCTGCCTTTTCATTAGCTTTCAATCATTTTTCCATACTCTTCAAGCATAACACTTTTTAAAATAAACAAAATCCTTGCCTTCTTAATGTACACCTGAAGTCATTAATATGTACAAAGCCAAATAAATCCTTTAGAAAAAAATTGTCATTATAGATTCAGTTAATTTTTTCCTTAAGGGAGTTTAGATCATTTATTCATCATCAGAAATTTTATTTCATTATTTTGTCAGTCATTTGTTTGGATTTAATTTGTAATTTCTCCTAAGAGAAAAGACACATGTGCATGCCAAATTGATGTAATAAATTATATTAAGGTGACTTGTGGTGATCTTTTGGTATCCTCTCATCAAGGAAAGGATGCCTTGCTCATCCTTGACCACAGGGTCATTTTGACATTCAAAATTGCTACTTACCCTTTGGTGTTTTCTAGATTCATCAGACAAATAATCCCTGCAGCTTGGCCTCATTTATTTGGAAACTACCTAAGAATAAATATTTACACAAATAATTTTGAAGGTGAAAGATAATATCTCTTGCTAAGATAAAAGTGATTATTGATTAAATTCTTTTGCTCTAATTATCCTTATCTAGTGCTGTCAGCTGCTTTGATATTGACTCAGAATCCCACACTGTGTACATTTCCCATAAGGGGAAAGGTAAGCAAACACATTCTTGCACATGCACACACACATGCACATGCATAAATTTTTAGACTTCATACAACATTGCCACAAGCAGGTACATATTAAGTACACGTCTCAAACTTTAAATTCATAGTATTTCCAGGATCTCTAGGTCTTGGTAGTATTCAACATAGCCTACACTGACCTTAGATAAGATTGAGGCATGGTATAAAAGTCTTATAATTATTTTTTAAAAATTCATAGCACACATAGAATTTTCAGACTGCACATGTTGCATATCACTCATTAACAGTAAAAGTAAATATCATGGCCAAAAAGCAACTTACTTGCAAGAAATTCCTACAATTCCGTGGTAATTGGACTCAAAAAATATGTCCAATTTGCTCTTGATGTAAAAGATTACCATCTGGAACAAAAATTGGAAAAGTAACCTCTGATTTGACCTGGTTGATTCAGAGTCAGAATTGAGGGAGTACCTTTGTCCAAGACCCAGTGGCCTTGCCTAAGAGTGGACTCGAATCAGCATAAATTGCTTTTTTAACCTTTCTCTAGAACCCAAGCCATATTCTGATGTTGTTTCTGAAAGCTTTTCCTGATTGCCAACTTATCCAGGCTCCCTCCTTTTACCCCAGACATCCTTGGAAGTGATTCACTCATTCATTATTCATTTGAGGGCCCATGATTTGAAAGAACAAAGATGAAAGGTAGAATGGAAAAAAATATATGGCCATTACTTTTAAAAAGCTTATAAAACAGTAGGTAAGACAAACAGAAAGCAAGGCGTTTAGCTCAAGGTTTTATAAAACATGCTGTGTTACCTGTCACCAGAAACTCTCAATGGCATAGACCCATAGCCATGTCTGTGTCATCCGTGCCTAGGTGGGCTGCCTAGGGTTCAGCTGATTTAGGCTGAGCTGTGCTGGGATTGGCTTAAACTGCAGATTGTGCCGAGATGAGTTCCAGATGTCTCTCATCCTTTATACAGCAGCAGGGACCCAAGTACATGCTCTCAAAACAAACACCCAAACTTGCACCACAATTCAAGCCTCTGCCTGTGTCATATCACTACATTTCATTGCCCAAAGCAAGGCACACTACCAAACCTAAAGTCAACAGGCACGGAAGTACACTCCACGCAGGAGGCCTTGGCAGAGGTTAGATTGTATGATCTAATACAGACAGGAAGTGAGGATTTGAGAAACAATACTCCAGTTTACCATCTGAAGTATGATAAAATAGGTGCTGAAATTAAAACAAAAGGAAAGTGCTGTGGTATAGGTATGACTAATTCTAATCAGGAGAACCTACTCTCA
The DNA here is from genome assembly GCF_023851605.1 of Tamandua tetradactyla. Classification (NCBI taxonomy): domain Eukaryota; kingdom Metazoa; phylum Chordata; class Mammalia; order Pilosa; family Myrmecophagidae; genus Tamandua; species Tamandua tetradactyla. The sequence continues at coordinate 12,567,592 of NC_135344.1, read as the reverse complement.
TTTTTTTTAAATTTATTTTTAATTCTTCCAAGTAACCTTTCTCAATCATGCAAGTCTGAAATGCCTAATGCCCACTAATAGTTAAAACCAAAATTAGCAGGGCCTTGTTACTCATGCAAAAAGCACCCGTTAATGACAAAGATAAGGGGATTTTCCCCCCAGTTTCTCAAAAAATTCCTCTGCAAACTATAATCTTACACGCATTCTTCATAACCGTTAACAAAAGTTTTTTCCAGTTAACAAAAGATTTATCATTCTGTCCATAGGATGGCACCAAGCAAAACCAACTTCTGCCTGGGGACAAGAACCAAAGCACATCCATGTATTAGCTTCTTAAGCGCCATCCATATCCTTTAACATTTCCCAAAATAAATTCTAGGCAAAACTGTGATCTTTTTTTCTGTGAAGTGAGGGAATCAATGGAATGTATTTAAGGCTGTCACCCCAGATAATGATGACATTAGATCTTAGCAGGGTAAAGCTGCTGAGAAGCCCTATTGTAAAGATCTTGTTTAACTTTTCATAATTTGGCATTTCCCAAATTCATTTGACCCATGAGACACTTTCTACATGTAACATCTATAATATCCTGTAGAAAGTATGTTCCATGAAACATATACTTGCAAGTGCTGCTATAACCACTGGAGGTGATTATCTCCAGGGAAAAGTGAATGGTGATGGTGATGAGAACAGCCACCTGGGCAAGAAATGACATTCATGGATGCAATACAAAGCCTCACGTGTACCATAGCTCTTTCGTCCAGCCTTACACTGTGCTTTCATTTCATTATTTGATTTACATAGACACTGCCTATAATTAACAAGCCAGTTTAAAATTATTACTTTTTCTACTGGGTCTTCAGTATGTGTTACAATAAAAATAAAGGGCAATGGCATATATATATCTGCCTCTACTCTGCGATAGATACCTCGGGGAACCAAGAAAAAATTTATAGTACTTCTCTTATGACACTGCCAAATCACAACAATCCATTTATCTGACTAAAAGTATTGTTTCAAAGTGAGATGTATACTTGGAGAAAAGCCTGAACGTACCAAAGAACCTGCCCTGTTTCCTTTACCCTGAGAACATCCCCTACACAGACATAGTGAGAACAAAGAAGCTTCTGGAGAGAATACTGAGTTCCGAAGTGCTGGTGTCTGCCAGCTGTGGACAATAAGAAGAGAGAGTCTTTGAGAGAAGTGGTTTAATGACAGTAGGAAGTAGATGCCTTGCATTTTGGAAGGTCAATTGGGTACATATGCATATCTTTTTTTTTTTGCATGGGCAGGCACCGGGAATCGAACCCGGGTCTCCGGCATGGCAGGCGAGAACTCTGCCTCCTGAGCCACCATGGCCCGCCCCACATGCATATCTTGACTCGTGTAAGTTGAAGAGTTCATCACAAGTTGAAGAGTAGGATTTGACTGGCCACATCAGGTTTGATGAAAGGCGTGGGAAAAATAGTAGAGTGACACTAGTGGAGGCCAGCAAAATGTAAGAGGGCAAAGATAGCCTCAACTCCATCTCAAAACTGAGTGTGACAAGAAAGGGATGCCCAAGTTTCCTCCAGGCCCAGGTGGGACCCCAGATATTATCTGGTACCAGAAACTGGCATATCACTGAAAAGCATAGTAAAGTAACTTTACAGGGATTTGTGTATATAAAAATCAGGTAAGACAAACCCCTTTTCCTCTGCTAGTTCCTGTGACCACATCAGTTCTGCCAGCTTTCAGTTCAGCCTGCAAGGACAGAAGGAAGCTCACAGATTGAACTTTGAAAAGAAATTAGGTTAAATGAGTCCTCATTTGGCAGAAAACAAACGCAGAAACAAAGAGAAAACTTCAATTGAAATCAATATATAAAACGGGTTCATTTTCTGACATACCCAACTTTTGATGGTCCAATATTTCCTTGATTCCATATAATAAAATGTAGTATAAAAATATATAGTATACATCAGGAGTAACCACATGAAACTAGTTGAATAAAAGTTGCCAAATAAATGTAGCATAACTTAAAGTTCCATTTCCCCTTTTACCTAAAATGGGGTCTTGAACAGATTGATTAAGTCTCAGCTGTCTGTTCTGTATGTTTAAGATATAATGAAATTACCTGTTCATTAGGATTGTCATAAAGATTAAATAAAGTACAGTATGTAAAGTAATTAGGCAATTAACACTATGTCTGGCAAGAAAGTCAATATTTGGGTTGGACGTCTGTGGACATCTGCATGACATCAGGTGCTTGTTAAGCAAAAGAACTCTGGCCCTCCCTACACCTACCAAGTAAGCATCTTTGGGAAGTGAGACCCAGATATTTATATTTTAACAACCAATTATATTTAACAGATTCACTTATAGGCCAGAATTGAAAACTCAGGGTAATAAAACACCCATTATAACTAGCTTCAAAAATCTACCAGTGTTTAGGGAAACTGATCCATTGTTTTTGCAAAATTTCAAAATTTGTGGCATAAAATCAGTGTGCTTATATTATCTTTTAATACCTATTTATACCATAGTTATGCCTTCTTTTTCATTTCAGTTTGGCTATTTCTAGGTTTTTTTTTTCTTAATCAGTGTCAGCAGAGACCTAGCTATTTATTAAAACTTTTTCTGTATATTTTTAATTTTATAAATGTCTTCCCTTATTTATTATTTAGAAGTTTCAATAGTGCTTGGGTTTAAATGATAGCCCTTTTTTCAAATTCAAATCAAATTTCAAGTCTCTAAATCTGAGATGGAAACACAGATTTTCAGCCTTTCTCTTTTCTTACATATGTCTTAAAGCTTTAAGACAATTTTTGTTTAAGCAGTGCTTTATCAGCATCCTGTGTGCTTTAGTATGCCATAGTTTCATTACTATTCAATGTGAAAAGTCTATATTGCAAATGTAGGAAAACTGGTGTGGCTTATTAAAATAATAGGCTGTCTGCCTCAAGACAAAGAGATGTAACCAAGAAAAAGAGGGCTATTTCATAATAATAAAATTCAATTAAATAAGAACGTTAATAATACTAAATATGTATTTGTCAGACATAAGTCTCCCAAATACATGATGGGGAAATTGCCAGAACTGAAGGAATCTTTAGCCAAAACTATAGTCATAATGGGAGACTTGATAGAATAAGTTAGACATAAAAATTGTTAAAGATACAAAAGATTTGAAAACTTGATGGTCCTACTTTACCTAATTGCTGTTTATAGAACACTGTACCCAATAAATTCAGAACATACATTCTTCTCAAATGAAATTCACCAAAACCAGGGCCATTGCCACAATTACACAGTGTTGGTTAATTAAAAGGACTCACCTGAAAGTGTTCTCACACTGTATACTCCCATAGGATTTTAATGAAGATCAAATAACATTGCTGCAGGAGAAACAAAGCACAAACAGGCGTTGAGATGTCCAGACTTCCGAGAGCAGGCCCCTCCCTCAGAATCATTACTCAGTTACGCAGAAAGCACCTCATCCTCGAATTATGACCACCAAGTTGTGTGGGAGAGCTCTAACAAGGTAATCAAGGCACAAGTTCACTGATGGATCTTTTATACTTCAGTAAGCATGTAGCAAAAACCAGGTGGTGTAACCTTCAAACTGTACAGTGTTTCCAAGCTAGCATACGGTGCCTCCAAAGGAATTTCAGACTTTAAAAAGATATATCTGGTAAAAAACCATGAAATAATATTGTTCATTTTTAAATTGACTACAAGTCAGTGCCAGCTTCCAGGCATCCCAGTAGATAAGCATAGAACTATCCCAGTCCAGCTACGTGCACAGCCAAAACAAGCAAACAAAAAAGCCTCATTAGATTTAAAAGGATTGGAATTAAACAGAGTGTAATAGAACAATTGTATTAAACTGGAACTTAGTAACAATAAGATGCATAGAATGTCCCCAAGTATCTGGAAACAAATCAGAACACTGCTAATTAAGTCATGGGTCAAAGCAGAAACCTCAGGGGAAATGGAAGGTATTTTGAAATCAATACTAATGGGGAAAAATACATAAACAATTTGTGGGTTGCAGCTAAAGCAGTACTTAGGAAAACATAGTATCAAATGCATATATATTAGAAAATAAAAAATACGGTGTTAAATCAATGAACAAAAGAAGCCAGAGAAGAATAAGAAAATAAACTCAAATAAAAGATGGGAATAGTAAAAATAAGAAGGAGAGTAAAGCAATTTTTAAAATTACGGAAAATTAACAAAGCCAGAAATCATTTGAAAATATTAACAAAATTTATATATTTATAGCAAAACTTACTAAAGAGAACACACAGCATTGCTAACATCAGAAATGAGAGTGCATCGCTGCAGATACTACAACATTATGTGGTGATAGTATATACATCTAGATACCAATAAACTTGACAACTTAGATGAAATTTGTTAAAAGATTCAGAACTATCTAAAAAAGAATTAGAAAATATAAAGAGTCCTATGTCCACTAAAGAAATTGAAATTGTTATTATACAATTCCCTACTCAAACTCCAGTACCATATATTTACAATGTTGAATTCTGTCAAACACTTAAAGAAGAAATAATAGCAATCCTAAACAAACTTTTTCAAAACAGCAAGGAGAAAGAATCATTCCACATTCATTTTATGAGGCCAAAAATCCATATACCAAAACCTGACAAAGTCAGTGTAAGAGATGAAAATTAAAAACAAATATATTTCACAAGTATAAGCACAAAATTATTTGTTTATATAGCCAATTGAACCCAACACTATATAAAAAAGATGATATACTGTGATCCATTTGGCATATGCTGATAATAGAAGCCATTCTTCAAATCAGTCAAGATATTTGAATATATTAAGCAATTAAGGAAGAAAAATCATATGCTCATTACAATTGATACAGATAAAGAATTTGATAAAACACAACATTTATTTATGAAACCAACTCTGCCAACCATAGCAATAGAAGGGAACTGCCTCAAACTGATGAAGGGTACCCATGAAAAATATTCAAACCATATCATTCTTTTTTTTCATTTTATTGAGATATGTTGTTCTAGTCTGCCAGCTGCCAGAATGGCATTATACCAGAAATGGAATGGCTTTTAAAAAGGGGAATTTAATAAGTTGCTAGTTTACAGTTCTAAGGCCGAGAAAATGTCCCAGTTAAAACAAGTCTATAGAAATGTCCAATCAAAGGAATCTATCCAGGGAAAGATACATCGGTTCAAGAAGGCTAATGAAGTTCAGGGTTTCTCTCTCAAGTGAGAAGGCAGATGGCAACACAGTCAGGGCTTCTCTCCCAGCTGGAAGGGCACATGGCAAACACAGTGTCATCTGCTAGCTTTCTCTCCTGGCTTCCTGTTTCATGAAGCTCCCCGGGAGGCGTTTTCCTTCTTCATCTCCAAAGGTCGCTGGCTCGTGGACTCTCTGCTTCGTGGTACTGCGGCATTCTCTGCTCTCCGAATCTCCTTCACTCTCCAAAATGTTTCCTCTTTTATAGGACTCCAGAGACTTATCAAGACACACCCAAATGAGTGAAGACATGTCGCCTAATGAAGTTTAACAGCCACTCTTGATTAGATCACATCTCCAGGGATATGATCTGTTATAGTTTCAGACATACAGTATATTAGTCTGCCTTTACGAAATGGGATTTTGATTAAAACATGGCTTTTCTAGGGGACATACATCCTTTCAAACCAGCACATATATTATATACTCATATACCATATAATCATCCAGAGTGTACAATCAGTGGTTCACAGTATCATCATATAGTTGTACATTCATTGTCATAATCTATTTTTGAATATTTTCATTACTCAAACATTTTTTAATAAAGAATAAAAATAGAACTAAAAAGAGCACCCGAAGCATCCCATACCCCTCATCCCCCCTATTGTTTTTTTTTATTTTTCATCACTTTTTTTCTTATATATCTGTCCATATGCTGGATAAAGGGAGTGTCAGTCACAAGGATGTCACACTCACACAGACACACCTTAAAACTCTATAATTACTGTCATCTTCAAGAATCAAGGCTATTGGATTACAATCCAGCAGTTTCAGGTATTTCCATCTGATTACTCAACTACACTGAAAACTGAAAGGGAATAACTACATATTGCATAAAAATAACCTCCAGAATGACTTCTTGACACTATTTGAAATCTCTCAGCCACTAAAACTTTATTTTGTTTCATTTCTCCCCCTCCTTTTGGTCAAGAAGGCTTTTTCAAACCAGCAATGCCAAGGCCAGACTCATTCCCTGCAGTCAGGTCCCGCGTTGCCAGGGAAATTTACATCCCTGGGAGTCATGTTCCATGTGGTGGGGAGCGGTGAGTTCACCTGCCAAGTTGGTTGGCTTAGAGAGAGGCCACATCTGAGCAACAAAAGAGATTCTCTGGGGGTGATGCTTAGACATAATTATAAGTAGACATAGCTTCTCTTCTGCTTTTCCTCCCTTGCCCTTAGTGGTAGGTGCAGGAGTCTGATTTTATTTTTTTCTGCACTAAGGGGCACACCTCTTTACAATAATCCTCATCCTCATATCAGTCATTACCCATTTGTTTTTATCTTCTTCATCAGTAGAATCATCTATGGGATCCTAGATCTTTGGGTTCCAGGTAAAGGTGTAAATGATGCACCTAATACAAGCCCATGGCAGCTTTTTCCCTTCCACTCAGGCATACCTACAAGCCAGTGTTTCTAATTGCTCATCAACTCATTTCAGACACTCATTTTACATGTCTTTCATTTCAGCCTGTACTAACCTCATGCCCATTTCACATTTTAATTATCTTCTAACCTTTAAAGAGCAGCAGCTACCTCTAATTTCTTTTACATAGCATCTCACAAATTCCCTAAGAGAGGCCAGGCAATAGCTGCCATGATTTACCTTACTTCCTTTTTCTTAGCTATTCCAAATTATTCAGATAATTGTTGCATTATTTCTAACAACCCTGCTAGAGAGTTCTGGGCATCCTCATACTCTCATGGTGGCCTCCATTCATCAAAAAGGTTACTAAGTTTCCCACATAGATGATGCAGGTCACCCCTGGCTGCCCCACCCCCCCAACCCCGAGTAGGTCCCTTTTCTCGCAGCTCATGACTGCAGTGAATGGAGTTTCCTGGCTAGGTCACCAAATCTTTCCACCTGGGCCCACAGGAAGGAGGTTCAATCCATGAGACTGAAGGGAACACAGGCACCAACTGCATCATCAAGTGTATTGAGAACTTGCTCAAGATAGGGACAGCAGCTCTGATGGTGGCTAGTCAGAAAATCACCAGATAACACCCCACAATTAGGCAAAAATCATAAGGACTAGATACGGGGGACCTAGACAAAAGCATTTCATTGTGTATAAGATCATACCCTTAGAAGGAGTCTCATGACATATGGGGTGATTTCCTGTTACTCATTCTATGCACAGAAGGGGTTACAGATTAACTGTGGAAATTCAAGTGAGTGTGTGACAGCATTTTATTTTTCTAAAAAGGCATACAGGGTAAAGAATGGCATCAAACTACTATGGGGTCTGGTGTTTGGTCAAAGAACCATTTATGTATTCTTTCCTCCTGATGGAGCCAAGCTTAATGATTAACCAGGTCCTTTGGTTAGCAGGCAGCTGTAGGTTCAGGGCTTCACTGGGGTGAGACCTAGTTAGGGCTTTGGTACCCACACTCATTAATGTTAGTTCATATTAGTGAGGAAATACAGCATTTGTCCTTTTGTTTCTGGCTAATTTCATTCAGTAAAATCTCCTCAAGATTCATCCATGTTGTTACATGCTTCATGACTTTGTTCTGTCTTACAGCTGTGTAATATTCCACCTTATGTATACACCAGAGTTTGTTTAGCCACTCGTCTAGTGATAGACATTTGGGGTATTTCCATCTTTTGACAATCATGAATAATGCAACTATAAACATCAGTGTTCAAATGTCAGTCTGTGATCTTGACTTCAGTTCTCCTGAATATATAGCTAATAATGTGATTGCTGAATCATATGGCAATTCTATGCTAAACTTCCTGAGGAACCGCCAAACTGCCTTCCAGAGCATTTGCACCATTCCACATTCCCACAACAGTGAATAAATGTGCCTCTTTCTCCACATCCTCTCCAGAATTTGTAGTTTTCTGTTTTGTTTTGTTATTTTTTTTTGATACTGGTCATTCTAGTAGGTGAGAGATAACATTCCATTTTGGTTTTGATTTGTATTTCCCTTATAGCCAGTGAAGTTGAACATCTTTTCATATATTTTTTGAGCCATTTCTATTTTTGCTTTGGAAAAATGTCTGTACATATCTTTAGCCCATTTTTTAATTGGATTGTCTTTTTATTGTTGAGTTGTAGTATCTCTTTATATTTCTGGCTATTAAACCCTTATCTAACATATGGTTTCCAAATATTGTCTCCCATTGCATAGGTTCCCATTTAACTTTTCCTTACAGAGTCCTTTGATGTGCAAAAGTGTTCAATTTTTTTTTTTTCTTTTTCTTTTTTTGGGTGCATGGTCCGGGAATCGAACCCGGGTCTCCCGCATGGAAGGCGAGCATTCTAACCACTGAACTACCCAAAAAGTATTTAATTTTGAGAAGATCCCATTTATCTATTTCTTTTTTTCATTGCTGACACTTTGGGTGTAAGATATAGGAAACCCCCTTCTATCATAAGATATAGAAGATATTTCCCTACATTTTCTTCTGAAATTATCTTAGCTCTAACATTTAGGTCTTTGATCCATTTTGAGTTAAAGTTAATTTTTTCAAAAGATGTGAATAGGGATCCTCTTTCATTCTTTTGGATATGGGTATCCAGTTCTCCAACACCATTTATTAAAGAGGCTTCTCTGTCCCAGCTGAGTTGGCTTGACTACCTTATGAAAGACCAGCTGTCCATAGATGAGAGGGTCTATTTATGAATACTCAGTTTGATGTCATTCATCAGTGTATCTTATGCTGATACATGCTGTTGTGAACACTGTAGCTTTGCAATATGCTTTAAACTCAGGTAGTGTGAGACCTCCCACTTCCTTCCTTTATCTTAAGATACTTTTAGCTTTTCAGTGCACCCTGCCATTCCAAATAAATTTGGTTATTGGTTTTTCTATTACTGCAAAGTAAGTTTTTGGGATTTTAATTGGCATTGCATTGAATCAATTTGGTAGAATTGACATCCAAACTATATTTAGTCATCCAGTCCCTGAACACGGTGAGTCCTTCCATTTATTTCAGTCTTCTTTGATTGCTTTTAGCAATTTCTCACACTTTTCTGTATGTAAGTCTTTTATGGCCTTGATTTAATTTATTCCTAAATATTTTATTTTTTTGGTTGCTATGGTGAATGGAATTTTTTTCTTTATTTCCTCCTCAGAATGCTCATTACTAGTGTATAAAAGCACTACTGATTTTGGGGTGTTGTTCTTTTATCCTGCCAATTTGCTGCACTCGTTTATTAGCTCTAATTGCTTTACTGTCGTTTTTTGGTATTTTTGACATATAGGTTCATATCATCTGCAAACAGTGAATTTTACTTCTTCCTTTTCAATTGGATACATTTTATTTCTTTTTCTTGTATAATTACTCTAGCTAGAACTTCCAGCACAATGTTGAATGGTGATAGTGGGCATCCTTGTCTTGTTCCTGATCTTAGAGGGAAAGCTATCAGTCTTTCCTCATTGAGGATGATGTTAGCTGTAGGTTTTTCATATATTCCCTTTATCATCTTGAGGAAGTTACCTTCTACCTTCTATTAAATCTTTTGAAGTGTTTTCATGAAGAAATGATGTTGAATTTTGTCAAATGCCTTTTATGCATCAATCATGATGATCATGTAGATTTTCTGCTTTGAATTATTGGTGTGGTATATTACATTAAATTATTTTCATGTGTTGAACCAGTCTTGTGTACCTGGAATAAATCCCACTTGGTCGTGTTGTGCGATTCCTTTAATGTACTGCTGGAATTGATTTGTATTTTCTTGAGGATTTTTGCGTCTATATTCATTTAAAAAAATTTCTTTTCTTGTAGTATCTTTGCCTGGCTTTGGTATTATTGTAACATTGTTTGAAACTGTCATGTACCCCAGAAAAGCTATGTTCTTTAATCTTTATTCAATATTGCTGGGTGGGATCTTTTTGTTTGTTTCCATGGAGATGTGACCCAGCCAATTGTGGGTGGTAATTTTTTATTAATTTCTATCCATGGAAATGTGCCTCCACCCATTCAAAGTGGGGTTGTCAACTGGAGCCCTTTAAGAGAGAATTATTTTGGTAAATCTTAGTACCACTACAGAGCACACACCCAGGGATCTTTGGAGATGCAGAAGGAAAATGCTCCTAGGGAAGCTTTATGAAATGAGAAGAGAAAGCTAGCAGATGTCACCATATGCCTTTCTAGCTGATGGAGGTTTTCTGGACCCGTCAGCCTTTCTTGAATCTAAGTATCTTTCCCTAAATGCCTTAGTTTGGACATTTTCATGTCCTTAGAATTTTAAACTTGCAACTTAATAAATTCCCCTTTTAAAAAGCCATTCCATTTCTGATATATTGCATTCTGGCGGCTTCTACAAATGAAAACAGGTTCTGATACCAGGAGTGGGGTACTGCAGTTTGCTAATATGAAACATGTTGGAATGGCTTTTTAAATGGATAAGGGGAAAATTCTGGAAGAGTTGTGAAGAGCTTGATAGAGAAGGCCTAGAATGTTTTGAAGAGGCTGTTGATAGAAATATGAACTCTAAGAATGCTTCTAATAAGGCCTTAGACAGAAATGCTGCATGTGTTATTGCAAACTAGAAGGAAGGCAACCCTTGTTTTAAAAGGGCAGAAAATTTAACAAAATTGATGATGCATTTGGGATTGTAGGCAGATTTTAAAGGCCATGAACTTGCATATTTAGTAGAAAAGAGTTCCAAATTTAAAATGGAAAATGTGGCCTGAGTTCTCATTGCAGCTTATAGTGAAATATGACAGGAAAGAGATAAGCTGAGAATCGAACTTTCAGATACAAAGAAGAAATTGACAGTCTGGAAAATTCTGGGCTTACAGAAAGGGAGACCCAAGAGAATAGTGACCCACATGAGGATTTAACCAAACATGGAACCAATCATCCATTTCATAAAAATACAGGATTGGAGCAGTTATCCAGGAAAAGATTTTTGGAAAGTCCTATTGTTTGCTGGTTATGATCCCTTCCCACTACATAGGAAACCAACAAGAGTCTTGTAGAATCTGTAGAAATGAACCACTGCCAGTGGGACAGAAAAGGGACAAATTGAAGGAAAAATAACTTTAAAGGTAGAACCATAGAAGCTAAGGTCACAAGCCAGAAGAGCAGACCCATCCATGCACTTGGAGAGGGTGAGTTTTCCCCAGAGGTAAAGGGCAGGTATTTCAGTGTCCCAAGCCTCACAGAGGGTGAAACACGTTCCTTGGGGAATGGCGAGAGCCTGGCTGCTACCACCGGAGGGGTTGAACTGTGACCCAGAGATGTCAGCACATGAGTGCTGCCCTAATGTTTGGAGAGGGTGGATCTGAGAAGAAGGTAGCCTCCCCAATGTCCCCCAAGATTGCATTTGAGAGAGATGGGCCATTGCTGTGTGGACCCTTGAAAAGATTGGGACTACTGCTTTCTAAAGTCCTGAGGATAAATGACTCAAACTTTGAAATCTAATGGAGTTTGCCCTGCAGGTTTTCAAAGCTGTTTGTGTCCAGTGACCCTGTGTTCCTTCCAATTTCTCCCCATGGAAATGGGAATATCTATCCTATGACTGTTCCTCCTTTGTATGTTGGGAGCAGATAACTTTTTCTAAGGTCCAGAGCCAGACTATGCCTGTAGCTGACTCTGATGAAATTTTGTGCTATCTCTGACTTTGTATTGTATTTGTATTGTTGCTGAAATAGTTTAAGGCCTTCTGATATTGCTATAATTCCTATTTTTTGCTAGTTATGATCCCATCCCACTACTGTATTGAATGTATTTCGTATGTGGGAAGAACATATCTTTTAGGGGTCCACAGGGTAGAATATGCCTGTTTGAAACTTTTGAGTACCCCAGAAAAACCATGTTCTTTAATCCTCATTTAATATTGCTTGGTGGGATCTTTTCTTTTGTTTCAATGAAGATGAGACCCACCCAATTGTGAGTGGTAATTTTTGATTAGGTGCTTTCCATGGAGATGTGTCTCCAATCATTCAAGGTGGGGTTGCTTACTGGAGCCCTTTAAGAGGGAACCATTTTGGAAAAACTTAGTGCCAACAGAGCACACACAGCCAGAGACCTTTGGAGATGCAGAAGGAAAATGCCCCTGGGGAAGCCTTATGAAATGAGAAGAGAAAGCCAGCAGATGTAACCATGTGCCTTTCCAGGTGATGGAGGTGGTCTGAACCCGTCGGCCTTTCTTGAATCTAGGTATCTTTACCTGGATGCTTTAGTTTGGACATTGTCATGGCCTTAGAACTTTAAACTTGCAACTTAATAAACCCCCCTTTTTAAAAGCCATTCAATTTTTCATATATTGCATTCTGGTAGCTTTTACAAACTAAAACAGTAGTTTTACCTCCTCTTCAATTTTTTGAAGAGTTTGAGCAGAATAAGTACTAATTCTTTCTTAAATGCTTGGTAGAATTCATATATGAAGCCATCTGGTCCTGAATTTTTCTTTTGAGGAAGCTTCTTGATGACTGATTGAATCTCCTTACTTTTGATTGGTTTGCTGATGTCATCAATTTCTTCTGGAGTCAGTGTTTGTTGTTCATGCTTTCCTAGGAAAAGTTTTTTTCTAAGTCATCTAGTTTATTAATGTATGGTTGCTCATAGTATCCTCTCATTAACTCCTTTATTTCTGTGGGGTCAGGAGTTATGTCCCCTCTCCCATGTCTGATGTGCTTATTTGCATCCTCTCTCCTTTTTCCTATCAGCCTAATTAGGGGTCCAACAATTTTACTGAATTTTCCAAGAACCAGCTTCTTGTTTTGTTGATTCTCTCTATTGTTTTCATGTTCACAGTTTCTTTATTTCTGCTCTAATCTTTTTTATTTCTTTCCTTCTGTTTTCTTTGGGGTTAATTTGCTATTCTTTCTCTAGTTCCTCCATGTGAGCAGTTAATTCCTCAGTGTTTGCTCTTCTTTTTAAATAAAGTCAGTTAGTGCTATAAGTTTCCCTCTTGGCACTGCCTTTGCTGCATTCCATACTTTTGTTATGTTGTGTTTTCATTTTCATTTGCCTCAAGATATTTACTGACTTATCTTGTAATGTTTTCCTTGACCTACTATATTAATTAGAGTTCTCTAGAGAAACAGAATTAACAGGGAACACTCACAAATATAAAATTTATAAAAGTGTCTCATGTGACCATGGGAACACAGAGTCCAAAACCTGCAGGGCAGGCTGTGAAGTTGACGATTCCAATGGAGGGTCTGGATGAACTCCACAGGAGAGGCTCACCAGCTGAAGCAGGAAGAGACTGTCTCTTCTGAATCCTCCTTAAAAAGCTTCCAGTGATTAGACTGAGCATCACTCATTGCAGAAGACACTCCCCTTGGCTGATTACAAATGGAATCAGCTGTGGATGCAGCTGATGTGATCATGATTTAATTCTATGAAATGTCCTCTTTGCAAGATACAGGCCAGCATTTGGCCAGCCAGACAAATAGGTACCACCACTTGGCCAAGTTGACACATGAACCTGACCATGACAGTCTACCCCGTGTCAACTTGGCAGCTATATATATCACCTTAAACCATACCTAATTTCTAAATAAAAAACATTAAAACACACATTTTTTATTTCACCTAACAATACTCAGCTGTCCTGCATATAACTGGAAACACATTAACTCTCTCCAGAATAGGGTGGAAGTCCTTGGGTAATATTCATTCTTAAACTTGATATCTTACAACTTAAGTAGTATAACAGGAACAAAACAGCATCAGAGGCCTCATTACTGTAACTGATCATGTGGTTGTAGTTCATATTTATCACTACCTTCTTCCAGTACCCATTCCATGTTCCCTTTACCCTCAGGAAGCACTTCAGCTGGCCGTGGTTCTTTCCCTGGTGGGGTGACCCAAACCTTCATTCCTGAAGTTTCAGAGCCATTGGTAATCCTGCCTGGATTGGGCTGTTGCAGTTTTCCATTGATTTTAATCACAGGGCATGGTAGTACTAAAAGATGCCCTAGGGGATCTCCTATATTCCAAGAAAACTCTTCTTTACCTCCATTGTGTAGTTGCAGTCCTATTTCCCCCTGATAGTCAGGGTCAATAACCCCAGACAATAATGCAATCCCCTTCTTGGCTTGTTGATCCAGGGGCATGAGTAGCCCAAAGTGACCAGGTGGCAGTCTCAGATTCCAGTTCAATGGAATCGTTGTTTCTCCTAGTGGAAGCAATCCCCCTTTTGGAACTAAAACCTGTAGACCAGCAGAGCTCAGGATCACAGGGACAGGAAGCAAAAATTTTCCTAGTGGATCACTAGGGGTAATGGTAAGTGGTACCACTCCCATTTCCACCCCTTGGTTCTTGGACCCATGGACCCTGGCTGTGAGAGAAACAGCACCATACAGTGGATGCTGATTCAGAGTATATACAACTTCCTGGAGAACATTACCCTAGCCTTTCAAGGTATTGCCACCTAGTTGGCACTATAATTGAGTTTTCAAAAGGCCATTCCACCGTTCTATCAATCCAGCTGCTTCTGGATGATGGGGAACATGGTAAGACCAGAGAATTCCATGAGCATGTGCCCATTCCTGTACTTCATTTGCTGTGAAGTGTGTTCCTTGATCAGAAGCAATGCTATGTGGGATACCATGACAAAGGATAAGGCATTCTGTAAGCCCACAGATGGTAGTTTTGGCAGAAGCATTGCATGCAGGGAAAGCAAACCCATATCCAGAGTATGTGTCTCTTCCACTTGGAACAAATTGCTGCCCTTTCCATGAAGGGAGTGGTCCAATGTAATCAACCTGCTGCCATGTAGCTGGCTGGTCACCTTGGGGAATGGTGCCATATTGGGGGCTGAATGTGGGTCTCTGCTGCTGGCAGATTGGGCACTCAGCAGTGGCTTTAGCCAAGTCAGCCTTGGTGAGTGGAAGTCCATGTTGCTGAACCTATGCATAACCTCTATCCCTACCATCATGACCACTTTGTTCATGAGCCCATTGGGCAATAGCAAGAGTTGCTGGGGAAAGAAGCTAACTGGTATCCACAGAAAAGGCCATCTTATCCACTTGATTATTAAAACCTTCCTCTGCTGAAGTCACCCTCTGGTATGCATTCACTTGGGACACAAATATGTTCATGATTTTAGCCCACTCAGAAAGGTCTATCCACATACTTCTTCCCCAGACCTCTTTGTCACCAATTTTCCAATTATGGTCTTTCCAAGTCCCTGACCATCCAGCCAAACCATTAACAACAGCCCATGAGACAGTATACAAACGCACCTCTGGCCAGTTTTCCTTCCAAGCAAAATGAACAACGAGGTGCACTGCTCGAAGTTCTCCCCACTGCGAGGAATTCCCCTCCCTACTGTCCTTCAAGGACACCCCAGAAAGGGGTTGTTAGTGCTACAGCTGTCCACTTTCAGGTGGTACCTGCATATCTTGCTGAACCATCTGTAAACCAGGCCCGAGTTTTCTCTTCCTCAGTCATTTCACTGTAAGGAACTCCCCAAGAGACTATAGCTCAGGTCTGGGAAAGAGAAGGTGATGTGGCAGGTGTGGAGACCATGGGCATTTGGGCCACTTCTTTGTGTATCTTACTCGTGCCTTCAGGATCTGCTCTGGCCCTATCTCCTATATACCATTTCCATTTTACAATAGAGTGCTGCTGTGCATGCCCAACTTTATGGCTTGGTGGATCAGACAACACCCAGCTCATGATAGGCAACTCAGGTCTCATGGTAACTTGGTGGCCCATGGTTAAACGTTCATTCTCTGCTAAGGCCCAGTAACAGGCCAAAAGCTGTTTCTCAAAAGGAGAGTAGTTATCTGCAACAGATGGTAAAGCTTTGCTCCAAAATCCTAAGGGTCTGCATTGTGATTCTCCTATAGGATCCAGCCAAGGGCTCCAGACAGCATCTCTGTTTGCCACTGACACTTCCAGCACCATTGGATCTGCTGGATCATACGGCCCAAGTGGCAGAGCAGCTTGTACAGCAGCCTGGACCTGTCGCAGAGCCTCCTCTTGTTCAGGTCCCCACTCAAAATTAGCAGCTTTTCTGGTCACTCGATAAATGGGTTGGAGTAGCACACCCAAATGAGGAATATGTTGTCGCTAAAATCCAAAGAGACAAACTAGGTGTTGTGCCTCTTTTTTGGTTGTAGGAGGGGCCAGATGCAGCTACTTATCCTTCACCTTAGAAGGGATATCTCAACATGCCCCACACCACTGGACACCTAGAAATTTCACTGAAGTCGAAGGCCCCTGTATTTTTGTTAGATTTGTCTCCCATCCTCTGACACGCAAATGCCTTGCCAGTGACCTAGAGTAGCTGCTACTTCTTGCTCACTAAGTATAATCAACATGATATCATCAATATAATGGGCCAATATGATGTCTTATGGAAGGGAGAAATGATCGAGATCCCTACGGACAAGATTATGACATAGGGCTGGAGAGATGATATACCCCTGAGGTAGGACAGTGAAAGTATATTGCTGACCTTGCCAGCTGAAAGCAAACTGTTTCTGGTGGTCCTTACTAATAGCTATTGAGAAAAAAGCATTTGCCAGATCAATAGCTGCATACCAGGTACCAGGGGATGTGTTGATTTGCTCAAGCAATGATACCACATCTGGAATAGCAGCTGCAATTGAAGTTACCACCTGGTTGAGCTTATGATAATCCACTGTCATCCTCCAAGACCCATCTGTTTCCTGCACAGGCCAAACAGGAGAGTTGAATGGGGATATGGTGGGAATCACCACCCCTGCATCCTTCAAGTCCTTAAGAGTGGCAGTAATCACTGCAATCCCTCCAGGAATCCAGTATTGCTTCTGATTTACTATTTACTAGGTAGGGGCAGTTCTAGTGGCTTCCACTTGGCCTTTCCCACCGTAACAGCCCATACTGCATGAGTTAGAGAGCCAATGCAGGAATTCTGCCAATTGGCTAAGTATGTCTATACCAAGTATACATTCTGGAACTGGGGAAATAACCACAGAATGGGTCCGGGGGCCCACTGGACCCACTGTGAGATGGACCTAAGCTAAAACTCCATTGATCACCTGGCCTCCATAAGCCCCCACTCTGATTGGTGGACCAGAGTGACATTTTGGGTCCCCTGGAATTAATGTTACTTCTGAACCAGTATCTAATAATCCCCCAAATATCTGATCATTTCCTTTTCCCCACTGCAAAGTTACCCTCGTAAAAGGCTGTTGGTCTCCTTGGGGAAGGCTGGGAGGAAGATTAACAGTATAAATTTGTGGCAGTGTAATACGGTTCTCCCCCAAAGGGACCTGGCCTCCCCTTCATTCAAGGGGCTCTGGATCTGTAAACTGTCTCAAGTCTGGAAATTGATTAAGGCACTATGACTCTGTGTTTTTATAATTAAGGTTAGACTTCTGTTCACTTGACCTAGAACTCTTGTTTATACAGCTCAAACAAGAATTTAGTAGACTGCCCTTCTATTGTATTTCTAGGTACCCCATGATTTACTAGCCAATGCCACAAATCTCTGTGTGGTGCATATAATTTTGATGCCTGATTTGAGTTTGCTGCCTATTATAATGGCCACATTTACCTTGTCTTTGGCGATTAAGTGCTGCAATCTGTCTTCTGCCAACTTGGGATCCCATCATCCCCACTGTGTTTAAGGATTCCAGCTCAGTGACAGCAGTTCCTACAGTTATATCTGACCTGCAGAGAAGTGCAACTACAGAGCTCTTCAGGGATGATGGCACAAGTCTCACAAATTTATTTCTCACTGTTCTAGTAAAAGGTGCATCCTCTGGACGTTCCTGGGGTGTGAGAGCAGGCTTTGCGTGATAAATCCACTGTAACTTTCCAATCTCTCCAAGCCTCAGGATCCCCTCCTCTACATTATATCAGGGCAGTTCTGGCATTTCAACCTCAGGTGATGTCAGCCACCTTTTGATCCATGTTTCAACCAACCATCCAAACAAACGGTTAATACTTTTTCTAACCCCTCGAGCTATAACATTGAATGCAGAATCTCTGCTTAGTGGGCCCATATCAATAAATTCAGCCTGATCCAGCCTTATATTTCTCCCACCATTATCCCACAACCTTAAAATCCACTGCCACACATATTCCCCTGATTTCTGTCTATATAAATTGGAAAACTCATGCAGTTCTTTTGGAGTATAACATACCTCCTCATGTGTGATACTTTGTACCTCACCTTTAGGGGCTTGTTGGGACTTCAGTTATAGATCTGGAAGAAATGAGGGGTGGGGGGGGTGAGTCATGAAAAGAATTAGAAATATCTTCCAAGCTATTTGCTTCAGGGCATTCAGTTGCAGTTTCATCTGGTGAAACAGGATTAATCACTCTAGGGCTAATCTCTTCAGGAGGTTGGGTGGCCAATTCCTCAAGGCAGGCTGGAGATGGGGCGACTATGTCCTCAGGGCAGACTATTACAGGTTTATCTAAAGAAGACTCAGCATGACCTAGGGTTTCAACCTTACCCTCCAACATCATTATCAATTCATATGTCACCATCCCATTTTTCAGGGTCCCACTCCTTTCCAATCAAGGCCTTCACTTTAACAGCAGACACCATGCAACACTGAGATTTCAGTTTACATTGTATAGTTGCTACTCTAAAAATAAGATTCTGAGTCTGATTTTCAGACATCTCAAGTCTACAGCTACAGGAAATAAGATTTTCCCTTAGAAACATCTACATCTGTCAGACGGCAGTTACGCTTCTTGTTTGAAGCCTTAAGCCCATCCCTTTCACTCCCTAATATAGCCAGTGTATCTAACAACAACAATCCAGCATCTCTATACCTCTTATTTCCACAAAACTCTGTAAATGTGTCAAAAACATTATCCCCCAGAGCCTGGCTTCATACAAGTGAAGCATTAGGAGAGTAAAATGGTGATATTTTGACTATCTCTTTTGCCAACTCATTCCATGGATTGGGAGTGTCATTCTGATTATGGGAATCAGAGTCCTTTAGTGCCTTCGAGTCCAGTCAGAGTAGAAAACCATTCATGAAAACACATTTTTAAGATTCTGTTTCTTAAGAACCTTTCCTGGTACCAAGATGTGTTAGGGTTCTCTAGAGAAACAGAATTAACAGGGAACATTCACAAATATAAAATTTATAAAAGTGTCTCATGTGACCATGGGAACACAGAGTCCAAAACCCACAGGGCAGACTGTGAAGCCGACGATTCTGATGGAGGGTCTGGATGAACTCCACAGGAGTGGCTCACCAGCCAAAGCAGGAAGAGAGCCTTTCTCTTCTGAGTCCTCCTTAAAAGGCTTCCAATGATTAGATTGAGCATCACTCATTGCAGAAGACACTCCCCTTGGCTGATTACAAATGGAATCAGCTGTGGATGCAGCTGATGTGATCATGATTTAATTCTGTGAAATGTCCTCATTACAACAGACAGGCCAGCACTTGCCCAACCAGACAAGCAGGTACCACCACTTGGCCAAGTTGAAACACGAACCTGACCATGACACCTACTCTTAAACATATTCCATATATTTGAGACTTTTCAGGCTTTCAGCATGTTATTAGTTTCCACCTTCATTCCATTATGATTTGAGAAAATGTTTTGTATAATTTCAGTCTGTTAAAACTTTTGAGACTTGCTTTGTGACCCAACATGTGTATCCTGTAGAATGATCCATGAGCACTTGTCAAGAATGTATATCCTGCTGTTGTGGGGTATAATATTCTGTAAAGGTTTTTTAAATCTATTTCATTTATCATATTATTCAAAATCTCTGTTTCTTTATTGATCCTCTGTCTAGATGTTCTGTCCATTGATGATAGCAGTGTATTGAAGTCTCCAACTATTATTGTTTGTGACAACTTCTTCCTTCAGTGTTATCAGACAATATCATTCTTGATGGTATTCTTAATGAATAAACATTGATCAAGTATATTTATTGGGAACAAGACAAAGATATATTGTCTTATCACTCACTTTCTACAATCTATTGAAGGTCCTAATATGTGTCCTAAGACAAGAAAAGAAAGTCATTGGTAAGAAAGAAGAATCTAGGATTGTGTCCCCAGAAAACCCTAATGAATCTACTAGAAAACACAATTGTAACTAATCAGTTAATTCAACAATGTCTCAAAAAAATTCAGCATTCAAAAATTAATATGTTCATAGAACTATATTGGCAATGAACAACTATAAAATACCATTTAGAATAACATGCAAGTTATTGTACACTTAGGGATAAAATTGTTTAAAGATATAGGAGCCCTCTACCATGAAAACTAAAAGGTTCTTGAGAGAAATTGAAAGACATAAATAGAGAAACAATGGGTTCAATTCCTGGTGCCTGCCCACACAAATAATTAAATAAATAGAGGGACAGACTGTGTTCATGATTGGAAGACTCAGTATTGTTAAGAACTCAGTTCTGTCCAGGTTGACCTATAGATTCAATGTAACCCCAATAAACAGAACTTGGCAAAGTAATTTTAAAATCTATTTGGGAAATCAAGAAACTAGGACTAGCCAAATAATCTTAAGAAAAGAGATACTCTTGGAAGACTTACTCTTCCGTATTTCAGGACTTACTATAAAGTAACTGCAGTCACGATAGAGGACAGACAAATAAATGAATGAAATAGAATAGAGAGAAGAAAGAGAGCCACACCTACATGGACAAATGTTTTTGACAAGGACACCAATCAGAAAAGAAAAATTTCTTTAGTAAATAGTGATGACTGGCCACTCATGAAGGAAACAACAAACTTCAATGCTTAAATATCATTTCAAGGTGAATGCAACCTTGAAACAGGTAAAGCACAAACTATAAGAACAAAAGATACATGGGACTTCATCAAAATTCAAACCTTTGCTTTTTGAAAAAGAATTTTTGTATACAGAAGAGAGCCGAAAACTGGAAATAAATTAGTGATGTGATGAGGCTGGCTGTTATCACTTTACAAAAGCCTTGTAAACTTGGCAAAAATAACCCCCGGAGTTAGAAATAAAATCAGCGTTTGCTTCTGGGGAATGGTGCTGCTAGGAAGTGGCAGAAGAGAACTTTCAAAGCCAACAGAATTGTTAACTGTCTTCATTTACATTTGTCAAAACTGAATGGACTTTATACTGTCCATTATAAGTTACAATATAGTTCGGTGTATCCACTTAATGTAAAAAATAAAAATCCTAAAAATTCTCTAAGAAATGTAGGATACACTTTAATTTATGTGCAATGGCCAAGCACTTATAAAAATTAAAGAAAATAAATATATTTCAGACTTCAATAAATACTATAAACCAGATTAATATTAGTTAAAATCTGGGATGAAGTGTTTGTCATAAATATGGTAGGGAAAAGTTAATATTCTTAATATATAAATTTGTCACAATCAACAAAAGAAACAGGAAATGTAATGGCAAAAGACATTAACAGAAAAAGAATATAAATGGCTGTGGTAGTTAGATTCAGTTGTCAACTTGGCCAGGTGAAGGCACCTAGTTTTGTGGTGGTGGTCATGAGCCAATGGTATGTGAACCTCATCTGTTGCTAATTACATCTGCAGTTGGCTAGGAGGTGTGCCTGCTGCAGTGAATGATGTTTGACTTAATTGGCTGGTGCTTAAATGAGAGACTCAACGTAGCACAGCCCAAGCAGCTCGGCATTCCTCATCTCAGCACTCGCAGCTCAGCCCAGGCCTTTGAGGATGCAGAAAGAAGTCACCCCGGGGAAAGTTGTTGGAACCCAGGGCCTGGAGAGAAGGCCAGCAGAGACCATCCTGTGCCTTCCACGTAAGAAAGAACCTCAGTTGAAAGTTGCCTGCCTTTCCTCTGAAGAACTAACAAAATAAATCCCCTTTTATTAAAAGCCAATCCATCTCTGGTGTGTTGCATTCCAGCAGCTAGCAAACTAGAACAATGACCAATAACCTTCTGAAAACAGGAGTTTGACCTTACACTGTTAAGTATAAATTAATAGAATAACAAAATGTTATATTTATAACAAAATTTGTATAAATGTCATCAACATACGTATAATAATCTTCTGGCAAGAGTACATGAGAATGAATATTTGACATGCTGCTAATTGGAACATGTATTGGTAAGGAATTTCTGGAAAGCAATTTGACTGTGTATGAGTCTTAAAAGAATTTATGGCATTTGAGCCAATGATTCAGATTTTAGTACCCAATGTAAGTTAATAATCAAGGATATTAAAAATGATCAAAAATTTATGTGCACAAATGAAGTAAACCGTTTGAGTCAATAGGAAAGGAATAAATTATTCAGCTTGATATAAGCTAAAAACTGGTTACTTTTATTGCAGCTTAATTTATATTAAACAAAAATTGAATTGATTTAAATATTCATCAAATGGAAAATTATTTTAAAAATTGTCATAGAATATAGTGGAATATTTAAGTATTCATTAAAAATCATATATCCAAGCAATGCTTAATAGCATTTGAAAATGCTTATATATAATAAGTGCAATGTACAGGGTTCAGTACTTTATATTCAGCACAATAACAATTGTTCGTGAATATTTTTGTATATTAAAATACTTTATTACTTTAACGGAGATTTCTTCTGTAAGAAATAACAGTTTATATGGGAGAGAGTTCTTGAATATGGAATCCACTAATAATGAGGATCAACTGTAGTTTGTTCCTTCTGAGTTGCTTTTAAGATCTGTCAGGTGGGACCAAAGCAGTCTTCAGTCCAGTACTAATTAATCCCAACAAATGGGGTCATATTCTAGTGGACTGATTCATCTATGCTTAATATTATACCAGTGATTCCAGTCTTTGTCTTAATAATTAGTAAATTATTTATTGATATTAGTACCAATATTTTATATTATTGTTTTGTAACGATTGTTAGATATAGAGTGTAGCATGGTCTGAGACTTTCATGTCTCAGAAATGCATTGCAGCCCCAGAACTTTAGATAAAGAGTAAAAAGTGCCATGGAAATTCTAAAGAGCAGGCTAGAGGATGATTGAAGAGAATTCTTCGCATAGGAAAAAGAGCAGTCAGGAGTAGAGTTCTTCCCCCTCTGTATTACTTAGGATTATTTTCCAGAGACCAGAACCAGTGGGAGATCTATCTACCTAGAGGTGTGTGCAGATTTTTTATAGCGATTGGCTTACGTGGCCTTGACCTTGGGAGTTGGCAACTCCAAATTCCATAGAACAGGCCCCAAGCTGGAAACAAAAAAACTGATTCTGAAATCTAGCATGTCAAAGCTCTGTAGGGTAGGACACAGGCTGGAAACTCTCACGAAGGTGCAGTTGTATTCCCTAGGAGAAGCTGGCTAACTAAAGAGGAAGAAATTCTTCTTACTGACTACTGAAATCTCAGTTCTATTTTAAGACCTCTAACTGATTGGGTGGGGATTTGTTGATTGTAGATGCAGTCAGCCATGAATGCAATCAATTGACTATGAATGCTGATCCATCCACAAAATACCCTCACAGTAACATCAGACCAATGCTTGCTTGACCAAATAACTGAACACCATAACCTAACCAAATTGACACATGTAATTAACCAATACAATCTCCCAAGCCCACTGAAGTGGGAGGGCCAAAAATAACTACTCAGAACTTGGGGTTGTCTGATGATGGGGAGACTGCTTGTGGAGTTGTAGAAATATGTAGGTTCTTGCTTGTGGAACTATAGAAACACATTGCCCTGCTCCATGCTGGTACCAGAGCTGTCAGTGTACAAGAGAGTTTGGGGAAGAACCTGAGTTTGGAGATGAAGTGTTTTGTTTTGGTTTTTCTCACCATGACACTGAAGTCAGAATGCAAGATGTTAGCCAAGGTTGTTCATGATGGCCAAAAAAAGAAGACACAGGTCAGTGACTGGACAAGATGCATTTCCATCACTTATTGGGAGAAAGATGTATGAGTTTTCCTATGGACCAAATAGGCACCTTCTAGTTAGCCAGGTTTGAGTCATCTTGAAAAGATCCACACCAAGGCAACTGGCCGGCTGTGACAAGGGGCAACAGCAGGAAGAGGATGGAAGTAAAATGCAGGAGGATCAATGGGTAATCAGGGCATCTCCTCTTCAGGGAACAGGGTGGTGTGGAGGTCTTGGGTGTTGGGTGGTTTTAAGGAATTACCATATACTCCAGAAGGGAGAGCCACGTTTAAATGCCCCCCATATCGTTTGAAATTCAACAGCTAAAAGAGAACATCTTATGATACCAGTTACTTACAAAGAGTTTTTAACTGCTTTTCCTCTCATCCTTCTTCTCACCCTGGAGTAGCCAAAGGCAGGAGATGGAGGAGGAGGCAATGTGGGGAAAGGAAGGAGGAGGATAAAGCAAGAGAGAAAGAGTCACTAAATCATTTCTGTTCTCGGTGATGGATCCTTAACAATGAACTTGACCTAGAGAGAAGAGAGGAATCTTCAATTTGAATGAGAGACTGAGGTTTTTAATTATACAAGTCAGCTAATCTGATACATGAAGATGACTATAGGCTAAAAGCAAATGAAGAGCTAAAGTATATTCCTGAGATACTGCCAGCAGGAAAAAAAAAAAAAAGGAAATCTCATAGTTATCTGAGAGCATTGACAAAGGCAAAATAAAACTTTGTCCGAATTTGTGCTTTGCTACTTTGTGCCCTTTAATGAACTAGCAGCAATAAAATTTAATGATAAAATGTGCCTCCCATAAATACCTGGTTCGCTAATCACATGATTTTTTGGAAGAAAAGTGTGCTTTTGAAATAAAATAATCTCAGTTTATCTTTATTTTGATCAGTAAGTTTGATATAGAATGTGTTTTGCTTTATGGTACCACTATCTAATGGAAACAATTTCTTAAAATGAAATTCAAAATTGTAAATAGATTATACAGCTATTACTAATCATGCATTATCAATTTACATATATAAATATATGTAATAATTATTTAATTTTCTTTAAGTTTTCTAACTTAATTAATGCCTAAAGCATTTAATGAACTTTAGCAAATGTTTAAGCCTCTATGATGTCAAAGATCCTGACATTAAAATCCAGATAATTGGGCAGAGAGAAGGATAAAGGTAAAATAGCATGTAATAAATTGTTCAGAGTCAGTCATTATGTCACAAAGAGCTAAAAAGTGCCTTTATTTTTGTGGGGCTTCCCCTTTTAAGGCATGCTTGTATTTTAATACAAAGAGATGATAAAACCACCCACTTAGCTGGTGTTTGTATTTAACCCCTTCCCTTCAAAAATCTGATGGGTTTGAATATTTATGGATCGCTTGGTTTCCAAATATTTAGGTGTTTTACTTAGTTCAATGTTCAACATAAAATCCTTCTCTTTTGACCTAACTTTCAAACTCAAGACTTCAGAAGAAGAGGGAGAAATTGGAAAAGTGCTTGGCAATCAACTCATAACTCAAAGTTACCAGGACCTTTCTTTGAAAAAAGATTGTATTGGCATCCAATAGATATCCCTCAAATTACTTCTAACTAAGCAAACTAATATATAAAAGATATGTTTTATATTCATGCAACATCATGCCCTGAATGTTCACAATGTCTAGACAATAAATTATTAATACGTAAATTCTAACATCCAATTTTTTAATATTCCTATTTATGATAAGGGAAACTTAATTGAGCAAATACATTTGTTTTCCAGTATGATTCTCCTTCAAAGCAATTTTCCATCTGTACCATTGAACGTGAAAATGACCAAGGAACTCTTTGGAGGACCCATCATCTTCCTTCTTCTAAACTGTCTCTATTCTCTAGATGGTGCATTGCTTCATGTCAAAAGACCTCAGCCCTGATCAAGTCTTTGCTTCCTGCTGCAACTACAGGTTCCACTTACCTCCACCGGCCAGGATCTGACTAGTAGTGAGATTGGGATTTGTTCTTGCCTAAAACTGAATCTGTTTAAAAGACCCCAGCTGAGAAAGGAATGTCGGCCTTTCCTGTGGCTGAGGGCCTTTTGTACCTCTCCACCCTCTGTCCAGCCATTTCCCCTATACCCAACTACCCCTTCTCCCTTGACCTTGACCTCTTCAGATGCAACTTTGTTTTGTGATAACCTCTAGACTGTTCTGTGGTTGTGACCTTGTGCTTGTGACCTGGACCGTGTGCCCTGTGCCTCCTTTGGGTGGGGTCTGTGCCTTAACAAGTAGAGAGTAATCTGGCTTTCTAGGTAGCAAAAAGTGTGCAAACAGGGAAAGTAGAGGGCAGGCATGAGGGAAGGGGTACCCCAGGTAAATTTAGTAAATTTCTCCTGCTTTGTAGTGCCTACAGCAGCTGCTGGAAGGGACTGCCTTGGAACAATTATCAAATCATTTTTTATGTGTTTGTAACTGGTCTTCAGTGATTTTGATACCTATAGCCTTAGACCATCTGGCACTTATTAAATTCACTTATGTATTTTTTTCCAGATTTCTTCAATGCTCAGAGTAATGATGGCACTCCATCCCTGTTTATTATTAATCTTATCTGCTAACATTTGATCATGTAGACATTTCAGTGAAAATGAGTGGTTCTTCTGGGTCCTCTATAATACTCTTTAGATTATGCGTAATGCTTCACGTGCCATCCGTTTACAGGACACTCGATGTCAGGATGCTTTTTTACATGTTCTGTTTTTTTTTTAAATATTAAACTATGGATGTGAGTACAAGGGTCAATATAGCCTTAGCAGAAACATAATAGGTTAATGATATTTCTTTGTTTAATATTTTAAAATAATTGTTCTTATTTGTTGGCATTTGGAAATGATTCATAGTTGCAACCTTCAAATTTTGGAATCAGAAAAGAAAGGATTTAGAGAAAATTTTATTTCCATTTTTGTGTCAACAATATTTTCCCTATATGCAGTAGATGCCACTGATATATGATGTGTTTCAAATGTAGAAGCCGAACTTCATCAAAAGGGTCTCTACCAAAGGGAAGAAGCTTGCTGTTCAGGTGTTATCTATATGCTTTAGTCACTCCGTTGAGTCCAAGTTTCATTTATGCTGTTATATGAGATCATGCCCCCTTTGGTTTATTACTTGTAATCCCATTGGAGTGGGGACTGTGTGGCAGTGTGAGTGATGTATTTAATGCTAAATGTCTCTACTTGTTTGCACAGAAGAATTGCAAGATTTAAGGAATGTATATATATTTGGGCTTATTATAATGCTCTTTCTTCATTTTTCAAGTCTAGAATTAATCTCAATTTGTCATTTCTTTAGGAAATGTATGTGAAATCCATATACATATCATTTTCATGGGTCAATCATCTAAGTAAAAATGAAATTAATAGACTATCATTTGTCCAGAAATATATAAACACTTGAATATAAATATTGTCCATAAGGTTACTAATCCTTAAACTATCATGCTTATGTTAAACTAAACCCATTTGACTGAATATTGTTTGTTTATATTCATGAATCCATATTGTACAAAGTATCTGTTACAGAAAAGGTTCTATTGCACAGATAATTCCAGTACCAGCAAATATTCAATGTTTAAAATCCTGACGTTATGATGGATAACTACACATTCCTAGATATATCAGTTCTTTTCCAATTGCAGCTGTACCATTATACCTCTCAAAATAATTAATCCAATGGCACTGCTTTTAAAGCACTCTTCACAATTAAATTATAGCTCACAAAAATGTGTCTACCTGCAATTCTTAAACTCTTCATTATCATGACTCGTTGTTTCTTGTAATTCCTCCATTCTTCATCCCAAACTCATCATGGCATGTATTTATTTCCTTTATACAGTCCACTAATATTTATTGATCAGCTACTATAAACTCAACACAGTGCTAGGATCTAGGGATATTTTAAAGGACACTTTACAGGACACAAAAAGTTCTTGACTTCTTGAAACTTACAAGCTAACATTATTTTTCAAATGAAGTGAATTAAATACATTTGAATAGAAAGTATGGGTTGCATAATTTTCCACTGAAATATACAAAGCAAGGTTTGGAATCACTGTCAAATAATCAGAATTCAAACCAATGAACACCCAGGAATGAAAGAAGTTTTGCTTTATATTTTACTTAAAACCATGCCTTTAGTTTTACAGAAGGCAATAATGGTTATTGGTAGTTATCAAATGCTGAATTCGACCTTGAATACAATTTGTTTTGAGATAGAAATTGCGTTATTATTTTTTTATGCAATGCTTAAGTAACTAGTAAGTCAGTCTTAGTGTGCATTAAATTCTTCCTGTCACAGAAAATGAGATTGTTTTTGCTTAAAAAAATAAAATAAATGTCCACAGGACTGGTATATACTATATTCACGTTGACTGTGTAAAGTAGTAGGCAAAAGCACCATTAGGGCAGTGACCTAATTTTTGCATTGTACAATTTGACCAGTGCATCCTCACCATGGAGAATGGGATAAAAATTTATGAAATGAGTGAGTGCATGAATTCATGGATAATACTTTGATAAGTAACTCCTCTCCTCCTACACAAAGTAGAAGAGGGTAGTGTTTTGTAATATGTATCGGTGTCATCAATGGAAACAGTGATGCTTTCTAAAGTCTGATTACAAATTAATGCACCACTGCCATAAAGAGCCATACCTCTTTTCACTGCATTCTCTCCATTCTTTGTTTCTTTGCAGAACGATTCAATGTGTATCTCATGCCTACACCAAATCTGGATATTTATGGTGAATGCACCATGCAGATTACGCACGAGAATATCTATCTCTGGGATATCCACAACGCCAAGGTCAAACTGGTGATGTGGCCCCTCAGCTCATTGAGGAGATATGGTCGGGACTCAACGTGGTTCACATTTGAGTCAGGAAGGTAAGCTCCAAGTGCAGAGCCCAGGGGCAGAGACATATAAGCGATTGGCTCTAGAGGGAAAGGCTTTGAGCACTGTTTCCCAGAATACCTATTATTTTTTTAAAGGATGGAAGTTGCAAAAACGTATCATTGTTTTCAGATTCCTGCTGATAACCTGGGTAAAGTTGTGTTGATTATGCAGCAGTGTTATTATCTCTTTCAAAACAATGTCAGTCTCTTAAACTGACATCCAAGTAGTTTCCTAATGATTTTAATAAAGCAATATATATTCCAATATAATTAGAATAAATGTATTTTGGTAGGTCTTCACATAATAGGATTCTCATAAAATTCAAAATGTTCTTGCTTGCATTATTCTTGTGATTTTTTATAAAGAAGCAGTTTTGAAAGGAGTTTTATACTAAATTGTTTAAATATCGCTTTTTAAGTTTGCCATAAGTTAGTACAATGTTCCTCTATCCAGAGTTTTATGCTAATAATATTAGTTAAATATAAATATTAATTCAGAATTACTGAAGAAATTGTGGTAAATCTATAAGATATGAAACCTGCAATTCCTATTTTAAACTTGGGTACGTCAAAACAAACATTCAAACACATAGTGAGAATTCATAAATGTCTGAAGTGAACGCTTCACAATCATTATCCATAGATAATGGCTTA
Organism: Tamandua tetradactyla; assembly: GCF_023851605.1. Classification (NCBI taxonomy): domain Eukaryota; kingdom Metazoa; phylum Chordata; class Mammalia; order Pilosa; family Myrmecophagidae; genus Tamandua; species Tamandua tetradactyla. The sequence goes on along the minus strand of NC_135344.1, from coordinate 12,537,987 downwards.
GACAAGAGCTACAACCAAACAAATTGATGTCTTTATGCCACAACCACTTTGTGGCATTATTGGCATGCACCCAAAATAAGCCTTAGGTTTTGGGATTCTATGGAAGAATATACAAACGTGCCACTCCTCACACTGGGCCATGACACAACAGCCTGAAAATGAATCTGGGGATGGAAAGGTAATGGCAGTGAGCTTTCATTTGTTTGATATACCAATTTATAGTTTGTAACTTACTTTATGCAAAACGTCTTAAGGTTTATTCAAGGTTAGAGTCCAGTAATAGCCATGTAGGGTAGGTCACGTGTCTTTTAAATACTTTAAGGAGAGCAGAGAGAGACACCCGAGCTGGGAGGAGTGCAAGGGAGGTTAAAGCCTCGCGCGCACCGATGCCCTGGAGAGCCGCTGTCCACAGGGCCGAGTCGCATTGAGCTCACGCCACAGTTTCTGTCTCTGCTTGGACTTCGACAGGGCAGTAATTGCACTGTACATCGCATGATGAAATAAAAATTCTCTTAAGAGAATGAGTGTTTCTTAGACATCTACCCAATTTGTGAAAAAAAATTTATAGGGCTATGAAAAGTTATCATAAGCTTAGAGCTTTGCTGACTTAAAATCGGTGAAACATTTTTACTGACCTTAAACAGTGTGTGCACATGAATGGACTGTTTGGCTTGTTTTCTGTTACTCAGCAGCACCATCTCAATGACCCCAATCTTGGGGTCCTTATCTTCCTTGATTTAGGTAGAACAGTTGAACTAACTTGTCTGCCCCTCATTTCAGTAACTCTCTACACTGACAGTGTAAAGAACACAATAGGATTTTAAATAATAAGTAGCTTAAGTCTCCTTTTATTGTGGTTATCCGGAATTTTTACTCCATGCGTACCTGTCCTCATTAGTTCTTTGCTAATTTCTTGTTTCTTCAAAGCCTTTCTGAGCATGTACTGACTCAACAGAGATTTTAAATTGATATTCTAAACCAAAATAGCAGATTACTTAATGTGCAGCTTGGTTTACCTGACAAGTTTCTAGCAACTTGATTTCTATTAATTTAAAAAAACATTATAAATATAAATAAATTTCTAGCAACTTGATGATTTCTATTAATTAAAAAAAAACATTATAAATATAAATATATCAGAATAGATAAGGTCCAGTATCCAGGATTTTTGTTTGTGGTGTGTTTTGTTGATTTAAGAGGGGATTTTTTTCTTTGTTTCACTCTTTGTCAGAATAACGTCTTAAAAAAAGCAAATATTTAAAAATCTAGAAATTTTCTTGCTACTCAATCCACTGCATGCCCTGGGAATCAGAAAGAGCTAGGAAAAGATCACATCTCAGCCACCTATTAATAGTCCATTCAGGCCATTTGCCTCTGGGTTTCAATTTTCTTCTTTGGATATGGAAATTATAACCCCCCCTTCCTAGGTATATTTTTTAGAGGCCACGTGAGTTAGTGTACGTAAAGCAGCACCCAGCACCAAATTACAATTATCTGCTCATTATCAGAAATCATATCTCGTTTCTAGTTTTTGACTAAAGCTTCTACTTAGGTCTGAAGAACTCTCTTTCTAGAGAATTTGCTCAGGTAAATCCTGGGCTACAGACACAGGACATGTGGAGAGATAAAAGCCAGACGTAAAACCCTTTCAGAAAGCGGCATTCAAATGCTCAGGAGATAATTATAAACCCTAAGTCTAGAAATAGAAATCAATCTTACCTGTCATGAGTCAGGAATTTGAGGCCAGGTGAAATTGGGACTCGTGCAACAAGATTTTGGAGAACAAAAAAGGACAAAATGCTCAATGACTGCCTTTATACTAACTGTTTTTTTGGGCATAACTTTATGGGCCATATATGGACCAGTAGATATCTTTATCATGACACAGTCAGTAGGATATACAAGAGCTCTCTAATTTTCTATCTTAATTCTTTGGAATATGCAGAAACCCCAATATTACTGTCCTTGAGGAAATCAGTATGTACAGCAGTGAAAATCAAACTTCCTTAAACTCAGATGTTAATCCAATGGAATCTATAACAAAAAGCTACTAGAACTAAATGATTCAGAAAAATTGGAGAATATGAGGACAATATAAAAAATGCAATTTAATTTTTATGCTAGTGATGAATAATTGGAAAAGATTTTTGAAACTATCATTCATAATGGCATCAAAATGTGAAATATATATAGATGAACTTAGCAAAATATGTGCAAGATTTGGACATTGAAACTATGAAATATTGCTGAGAAATTAAAGAATCCCTAAATAAATAGAGATATACACCATGTTCATAGATTGAAAGACACCCTATTGATAACTTAACAATCTTGTCCAAATTAATTTATTGATTAGTGCAATCCTGGCAAAAATCCTGAACTTACTTTTCTGAAGTAAATATTGAATTGACTCTAAAATTTATAAAAATTGCAAAGGACCTAGAATAGCTAAAACAATTTTGAAAAGAAGAATGCAGTTGAAGGATTTCCACTGCCTAATTTTAAGACTTGCTACAAAACCACAATAGTCAGGACAATGTAGTATTGCATAAGGATTGACCTAAGAAAGAGTGGAAAAGAATAAGTTCAGAAATGGATACCCACACAAATGACAAATTTATTTTTGAAAAAAAGGAGCTGAGGCAAGTTAATGTGAAAAGCAGGCAAGTGGTGCTAGAACAACCAGATAATGCATTACAAAGAATAATGATAACCAACTCTTACCTCACCATACACAAAAATGAATTATAAATGGATTGCAGACCTGAGATAAAAACTAAAATTAAAAAAAAATTCTAAGATAAAATATTCATAACCTTGAAATATGATTTCCTAAATCAAAATCACAATCCATACATGGATAAATTGGGTTTCTTCAAAGTTAAAAATATCCATTCTTCAAAAAATGAAAAGACAAGCTATAAACATGAAGAAAACCTTCAAAAAATAGATGCCTGACAAAGGACATATTCAGAAGAAATGAAGAACTCTTACAATGCAAATTAAGAGGACAAATAATTCATTAATGAAATACGCACAAAAATTTTGAACATTGTATAAAAGATATACTAATAAACAACGTGCAAAAGAAAAGATGTTCTCATCATCATTAATCACCAGGAAATGCAAATCAAAACCATGAAATACTAGTCCATCCTTCCCCTATGAAGAAATCAGCAACAAACACATTAAATAATGTGAAGTGGCTATGGAGCACCTCTAACTCTTTCTCGTGGCTGATGTGAATATAATCTTTATATTCACATATAAAGATTCTTATATGTGAACAAGAATTAATTGTTTTTCTTTAGAGAACAATTCTTTAGAGAAAAATTGACAGTGTCTTGTGTCCACCATAGGACCCAGCAATTCTGCTTCTAAATTCCCCACACATACACACACAAAGAGAGAAACCAATAAAATATGTGTACCCGAATGTTCTTAGTAGTTTTATTCAGAACGGTAAAACATTTGGAATCACCCAAATGTCCTACATACGTAGCACATAGACAAATTGTGATGTATGTACACAGTGGAACAGTACCTACCCATAACACTCAACAGTGTGCAAGAATCTCATAAGTGTTATACTAAGCAAAATGTGTGATCCCATTAATAGGAAATTCTACAGTTGGTGAAACTAATCTATAGTGACAGAAACAAATCAGTGAGTGCCTGGGGTGGGGGACTGAGAGAGACGGGACTGAGGATTTTGGGGTGAAAATGCCCCTACCTTGACTGTTTTGTGAAACATCTTGACATGTGTCAAAGCTCATGAAAATGTTCACTAATTAGTGCTGAATATTACTATATGCAAGTTATGCCCCAATAAGTGTTTTTAAAGTGAAAAAAAAAATGGGAAATAAAGGAGGGGACAATTTACAATTATTTTATGTACTTTCACACCATTTGAAGGTTTGACAATGAATATGTATTATTTTTATGATAAAGCATGTCTTCTGGAAGGTAAGGGCCAAGGAACAAGTGAGAAACTTAGGTATTCTGTGGACAAGCCATCTTGAATGATAGGATATAATCGGACATTTATTCCTAGCTAGATCCAGTAAGAGTAGAAATCTCTTTTCATAAATGAGGCTAGTTTTGCACTTTTTAAATTTGCATCGTAGATCTCTGCTTTACCTTAGTATTGAGAAATTTTTTAAAAATTTTTATTAGGAAAGTTGTGGGTTTACACAGTAATCATAAAAGACGAGACTCCCATATACCACCCCATTATTGGTGCCTTACATTGGTGTGGAAAATTTGTTACAATTGATGATAGCACATTTTTTTTTTTGATAGCACATTTTTATAATTGTCCTATTCACTATAGTCTTTGGTTTAACTGAGGGTTCACTGTTTCTGTAGTGCAAGTCGATGGCTTTTTAAAAAGTTTTCTTTCTATCGCCATATATACAACCTGACATTTTGCCTTTTAAGCACGTTCAGCTATATATTTCAGTGCTGGTCATTTACATCCACAATGTTGTGCTCTGTCGCCACCACCCATCACCAAAACATTCCCATCGTTTCAAGTAAAAACTCCTTAATATCTTACAATGTCTGACTAAAAAGTTAATGCAAGCAATTGAGGGAAAACACAGAAAAAAAAAAAGCTAAAATCATCCACAATTTCCCCATTCGAAGAAAATGGTTTTAAGATTTGGGTGTACTTCGAAATATATTAAATAAATATAAATAAAGATAGTTATCCTATTTTTTTCACTTAATATTATATTGAGAACAGATCCCTGAATCCTTTCAAATCCACGTTTAAATGGCTATGTATCTCAACATATGGCTGTGCCCTTAGTAATTAAACATTAGGATGTCTCCAAAATAAACTAATATATGAAAAAGCCATAGTGGACATCTGTGTAAAGATATCAGTGCTGATTGTTTTCTTAGTGGAGCCTTTTAAAACAAGGACCCCTGGGTCAAAGGATGGAAACATCTTAAATGTTCTTCACAATATAGCAAATTGCCATTAATAAAGTAAATCCATTCACACGTCCTCTCATGATACAAAGAGAGTGACCTTCCTGCCCCCATAAACACGAGCATTAAAATGAAGATTTAAGATGTTTCTATTTTGATAAAGGAATTTAATGCTTCATGTGGTTTTGTGTTATTTATTTTCCTTTTTTTATTTTCTTTTCTCTTTCATTTCTTTCTTTATCTATGAGACTGGGGGTTTGTCCTTGTGTACACTGCTTTTGTATATTTTTTCCCATCTATGAATTTTTAGTTTCCTTGCCCTTTATGATGGGGATATTAACTGTTATTTGGAGCATCTGTTTTGTAAATTCCACGCTATCTCACTCTCTTTAAGGACAGAGAGTTTGTCTATGTTTGGTCCAGAGAAATAAAATCGGACGTTGTGTCCCTAGATCAGAAACGGAGGGGGCTCCTGTTTGCTTCCTGGGCTGATTAAAGCAGATAGCGTGAAATGGGTTGGCTTACACAGTAGGAATTTATTTGCTTTCAGTTTTGAGGCCATGAAAATGTCCAAATCAAGGCATCATCAAGGTGAAGCTTTCACATGGGTCGCTTTGTGCTCTGGGGCTGCTGCCTGCCATCCTGCCTTCCCTGCCACACGGCTTGGCACAGGGCAGCATCTGCTCTTCTCTTCCTTCTCCTCTGGTTTCATTGTTTCTGGCTCCTACTTCCATGACTTTCTTCTCTCTCTCTCTTTCTCTCTGTATTCATTCCATTTATATTGGACTCCAGTATAGGGCTAACACCCATCCTGACTGAGGTGGGCCACACCTTAACTGAAGCAGCCTGATCAAAAGGTCCTCCTTACGGTGGGTCCACACCCGCAGGAATGGATTCGGTTTTGAGCATGTGTTTTCTGGAGTACATACAGTTTCAAACCCCCACAGCCCCTGAGCTGAAATTGAGGACACTTTAGAGGGAAGATTAGTGGGGGAAGCTGGGCCAGGCTGCCTGGCCATCCTCGAGCCCAAGACCCACGTTTTCTGATTTTTGTTTTTTGCACAATGCATATTATTTGGTAACAATTTTAAGCCATTTGTTTATAGTACTATGTGTACTAGAAGTTAGTGGAATTGAGTATGCCAAAATACCCTCTTTTTTGTCACTGACAGGCTTTGTTCAAATGCATTATTAAATTTTACCGTAGCACTAAAATATGAAAGTGAACAGTAGGAATGAATCTAGATCATCTTTTTGGAGAAAAACTGGTCATTCATCCTTGTAATTATAACCACATGCCATAAGCCTCAGGGAGCACCCACCAAGTGTGAGGACCAGAAAGATTCCATGGGAAATTTCAGAAGACCACAACATGGGAGATGAATTCATGCCAGCTCAGAGCAATTTCTTTTTTACTATGACACTCTTTAACTTTTCACATTTTAAAATTTAAAATATACCAACTTGCCAGGCATATTTTCTCAAAAAATTACAAAACCTATCCAAGCTTGCAGAAGAGGTCATAGGATTCATGATTATGTGCAATTTTATTCTGAGAAAGGAGAAACTATTTTTTTTAACTGCTGATGTGGCATTTCACTTCATATAACCTTATAAATATTGTAAGTAAATATCAAGATGAGTTCAAATGCACGCATGACAAAATTCAAGTGAGCCCCAAGTCTTTTTTTATGAAAGTATTGCTCAAAACATAAAATCCTGTATTCAGCACACTACTTAATATAACCAAGTCAGTGCTTAAAATATTTTTCTAAATAACCTTGATACTATTACTTCTATTTAGAAGCCTGGGAAATTTGGATTACAGATTTTTAACAATTGGAAATGTAAGACAGTATTTAAATACTATAATAAGATTCTTATGGGAAGATGATGAATTGAAGCAAATGCTAAATGTGATATGATTAAGGATTCTGTGCTGTCATACACAAGTAGGCTCAATTTATCCGTAAACTTTTAGTGGTCAGGAATGTATACAGCCAGACTCCCTTCCCTAATGCATAGAAAAGAAGAAAGAAAAAAGTAAAGAAAAGGCAAAGAGTTCTTAAATATGACAAAGCAGGATCTGAAAGGGAATAATGAACAAGATAAATTGAACTTTATCAAAACTAAAACCTTGGTTCTAGAGAAAACACTTTTAAGGGAATACAAAGATAAGATACCACTCTGGAGAAGGTGTTTGCAAGTGACATATTTGACAAAGTTCTTGTATCTAGGATATAAAAACAACAGTCAACACTCAGCAATAAGAAAAGACAAAAAAAAAAAAAAAACGCTTTCAAAAAACAGGTGAAAGATTTGAGCGGATACTTCACCAAAGAAAATACATGGTTTTCTTTCACTGCTTTTCACACTAAAAGATGATAAACTCAGTCATTAGAGATACGCAAATTGAAACCGCAATGAGAAATCACCATGCACTTATTAGAATAGCTTTTTTTTTTATCTGACAATGCCAAGTGCTAATAAGAATACAGAGTAAATGGAACTTCGTATAATACTGGGAGGAATGTGAAATGGTATGACCATTTTGGAAAGAATTTTGGCAGTTTTTTATAATCTTAAACATACACTTACCTTATGGCCCATCAATTCCACTCCTAGGTATTTGCACAAGAAAAATAAAAACGTATGTCCACACAGAAACCTGCACATGAATGTTTATAGCAGTTTATTCATTATCACTCCAAACTGGACAGCCCAAACCTCCTTTGACTGTTGAATGGAGAAACCAACTGTGGGAAATCCATACAAAAGAATGTTACTCAGCAATGAAATGGGTGTTTCTCAAATGCATTATTCTGTGTGAAAGAAGCTGTATCCAAAAGCCAACATGCTCTACCATTTGATTTATATAACCTTCTGGAAAAGACAAAACTCTAGGAATTAAGAATAGATCGAGGATTGCCAGGGGTTGGCAGTAGGGAGAGAGATTGACTATGGAAGGAAACACAAAGGAATTTCTCAGGATGATAGAATTGTGTTTTATCTTGTTTGTGGTGGTGGATATATAATTACACATTTGTCCAAACCAATCGAACTATATGCCACTATGTGAATTTTATTATATGTAAAATTTTAAATGTAAAAATCAATTTAGAAAAGGAAAATAAATCATTTATGGAAGTTTTCCCCATTAAACACCCTAGAATTAAACTTAAATGTAAAGCCCTATAGCTCAATATTTAAATTGGGGTTATAAATTCTTTACTTCTCTGTTAGAGACTGGCTTTTTAAGTGATCCACTTTACATAAAATTTAACATGTTTTAGAAAGAATGCACAGAGAAAGTTTGACATTTTGGAGTAATTGGAGCAGGAATTGTGAGGGAGAAAGGAGAGAAGGAAGGAAAGGCAGCATCCAATTTCATTACAATGAAAGGAAGGAAAGGGGAGGGAGGGAAGGGAAAAGAGGAGAGGGAATGGAGAGAAGGGGAAGAGCGGGAGACGGGCAAACTAATATTCTAAAAACACCAACAAGTAGCCACAGTCTCACACAGTGTCAATAATAATTATGAAAGGTTTACGCTAGGAGTAGGTTCCATTAATCCACCCTCACTTAAGGAAACAGGAACATTTTTTGACATTAATGCTTTTTTTTAATTTAAAATTCAGAGGCACCTAAGACAAAAAGCGAAATAAAAATACTATGTCCTCATTTTGTCAACTTTAGTTGTGATTTATCATGTTTTCTCATTTTGTTGCAATGTCATCTTTAATGGAGCTTCTTCCTTACTGTTAAGCCAAGAAAATATCTGGCAGTTCAAAATAATATTGAGGGTTCCGTTGTTATTTTTCTGCCTCATAAAGTAGCATAACCGTCTTGTCATTGGAGGAGAAGAAGCCTAGCGGAGAGACCTAGAATTTCATTTTCTTCTGCTCGACGTGTTTGATGCAGAGAATGGGGACCTGAAGGGCACTTCTGGCCATCCTCGGGCTCCCCGCACCCTTGTCTTCCTTCATTCCTTTAGCCCATCTGGAGAGCAGACACCCCTCAAGCTGTTGGGAAAATAACTGCTCTTTATGGGACGCACAGTCCAGGGTGGAGCCCACAGGACGCAGAGTGCTTTGCAGGAATGTGCTAAATGCTCTCCCACCTACAGCCTGTGAGTCAGGAGCTAGAGGAGCAGAGGCAGTGCCACACAGGAAGGCTGAGTTGATGCCAAAACAATCGTCCCAGAGGCTGTGTGTGTGTGTGTGTGTGTGTGTGTGTGTGTGTGAACGCGTGTGCTCATGGTGTGATCAGGGGATATTCCAGGTAGACCAAATGGTTTATGGAGGCATGGAGAAAGAAGGACCATAGCAAATATAAAGTGGCTGGAGCGAAGGCTGGGAGGGAAGGGGGCAGACACCTCTATGCAGCTGCCTTCTCAGGTTCCTCTGAAACTTACCATGTGAAAATACAGACTCCCGATTGGCCATTCAATCTTTCTCCCCTCCCTTTTACTGTTTGTTTTTCTCCCTAACACACTTGATATATTGTGTATGTTTATTCATTTGCTTATTTTGTGACTACCTGGGCCATTTAGCCTGTAAGCATCATGAAGGGAGGAAACTTTGGTTCCCTGATTCATTCCAAGCACCTAGAATAGAGCCTTGCATAAACTATGCACTAAAGGCACACAATATTCTGTCAGATTTAAAACACCAAAAATTCTAAGATCCACCATCATTTTATGTATCACTGTGGGAGAAAGGTACCAATTATCCTATTATCCAAAGTTGTCTTATTATTTAAAATTTTTATTTTATATGTGTTGAAAGACAGAATCACCATAGAATAACATATTGTTCTTTTATGTATATATAAAAGAAAAAGAAGTAAGAAATTAGATAAGGAATTTGTAAAATTTTCTCACAGTTCCCAACTGTTCTGAATCAGCTCAGAGTTATCAGGGCCATTGGTTTTTCTTTTTCACAAAATATCACCTTCTGTGCCATCAGGGACACTCGTGGCACACATTTCTCCATAAAAGAGTGTGCTGCTGTCGCCTCCAGGATTTCCTTCTCTCACCAGAGGCACCTACTCCTCAGGTTTCATGCTAATGCTTACTGCACTAACATAAAAACAACAAGGACTCATGTTCTTTTCTCAAATGGTCATAAAAGTTTTCTCCACTGAAGAACTGCAGTTAAACTCCAGAAGTGAAGTCCCATCCTTGCACAGACGGTCTGTGGAAGGGACGAGAACATGCGCATTGCTGGCAAGACCACGTATATGTAGACGATAGCAACTGCCCCACCACCTGGCAGCTCCCATTGAACCAAGATTGCCATCAGATACGAGATGCCAGAAATAGTCAAAAACACGCTCAAATTTCAGAGATGTTAAAACGTGAAAATATGTGCATCTGCTAAATGCATGAATTAATAAATGAATGCTTCCGTTGTTCTCGCAAAGCCAGCTGGGAGCAGTCTCGGGGGAGAGACCACCAATCCAGGGAGATCAAACCAGAGCCTCGCGTATCTCTCCATGGATTGTATGCTCTTGATTCCAACAATCATTCCTTGATTTAATGACTAGTAATAAAGTTAAGGACTTTTTGAAGGAGAATTTTAAAAAATCTAAAAAGAAAACTGAAACTGTCATCGTGATCCCTATAGACCAATTAGTAAAAAGCAACTCGCATTAAAGTATGTGTGGGTTCAATCAAAATGTGCTGAACTTTAAAGTTAATGGAGCAAAAACTATGAGCAGAGCCTCCATCCTTTGATAAGAACAATTTCCTAAGTCATTTAATTAATGTTTCATCCTAGGAGGAAAAAAAATTCATACTCATATTCAAGTAGCAAGATATTTACCAGATTAGACACAAAAAGAAAGGCACTTAAGTTCGTAAAAGCTTTGTCTTAACATTACTACTTTGGAATTAAAGGAAGCATTTTATATAGACATATAATTTTTTAACATCCCCATACATCCTTGATTCAAATCATCCAAGAGGCTTTCCTATCACGTGCACCATGTAATTAAAACTCAATTGGACATTACCATTTAAATCTTTTGTGATATTAAAAAGCCCATTTATTCTTAGGTGGCTTTCACTCATCAAGCGCTGTGATAAGAACTAGAGCAATAGAGATGGGTAAGACATAATCCCTGCCTTTAATAAGCTCATAGCATGCTTGGATAGACGGATAGATCCAACAGTGATTATAATTAAATGTAGAAATTATAATAAAAGAGATTTAGAGAGTAGCTATTGAAATCACAGGAAGGTATGCATTAGCAAATAGGTTAAGTCACAATGTTCGGTATCGGTATTTTAAAAGATAATAATACCAACCCTAATTCTCAATTGCTTAACAAAACAGGTTTGTTGTCACTCAAGCTCTGGCTGATGCCAATCTGGGCAAATCTCCAGGGCAGTGGACTCAGAACCCTAAGTGGCTTAGCCAGCTCAGCCCTGGACTACTTCAGTTGCCACAGCAGGGGAAGAGAGTGGGAGAGTTCTCCAGTAGGAATTTACATCCTTTGACAGAGAGGCAATTCATGTTACTTGCATTAGCAATGCATCATCTAGAAATTGCCACATGGTCTCACCTGCCTGCAAGGGGCCAGATTAATGCAAGGGAGTCTATGAAATATTTGGTAACCTTTACTGTCTCCGCCACAATCTGCTCTTCTAGTCACCAAAGATCCCTTTGCTCTCTTCTTCTCACTTGTAGAGCACACTCAATCCTTCCCTAAGGAAGTCAATCCAATAAACAATGAAACCTGAAGTCCAAAATCTGGGTGACGTGCAATAGTGCTTCCATCACTTCCAGATATGACTTCTCTTGGCCCCATTATAGTGAATTAGAAAAATATTTTTTCTGCTCCTACCCACCTCCACCCAGTGAAGACTGCTTTAAGAAAGACAAGAAACCCATTTCAACAGACACTTCCATTCAAGAAAAGAAAAGCTTGGGAGCAGACAAAAGGTTATCAGTCTTTTTCATTGTGAAATGCTACTTACCAGGAAGAGTGAGAGTTTCTACCCTAGGGATTAGCAGTGATCCTTGGTCCTCTGGGAGGATTTTCCACTTCCATTATCCTCCTTGGCTGCATTTAATTAGGTAGTGGAAAAATGTTCTTTGAGCTTTGCAAGTTTCTCAGCCCACATTATGCCTTGAGAAGGTTATGTTAAGATCGGGAGTTATCAAATGATCAAGAATTATCAAGTCTTAAGAAGTAATAAGCATTGATTAATTTTTTTTTCCTTACATCTTTCTCAGAATTTAACTAGTTGCTTCTCTATTTGGTCCCAGTCTATTACATGTACCAATAGCAATACTCATCTTTTGTGAGGATATTTTGAGACTGAGTTCTCAGATTTGCTATAATGTTTTGTTTCTTCTTCTCTCATAGTCTCTCTTGATATTAAAGGTGCTTGATATAAAAAACCTTGACTTTGTCAGGTTTTTTACAACTTAATCCATCTTTGCCCTCAGTCATTTTATCTAATTAAAAGATTATACAGGGTGTCATACCCTTCAGCTGCTTTTTATCTTGGCACACTTTAGTCAGTGAAGAGATTTTAGCAATAGACATGGAGAGTGCACACGCATTCTGCTTTTTTCCTTGAGGCTATTTAAATTTGCCTTTGTCATTTAGAGACTTTTTAAATTTTATCTCCTAATCTCTAATGTCTCAGTATAGTTAGTTATCTTTTTCAATTTTTCGAGGCTTTGAATTTTTCAAATTTCTTTCAGTTTTGCTTACAAAAGTGCAGTTATTCCCCAAATCTTCTTTCTCTGTGGAACCTTGCCAGGCAACAAACATCATCAACATTTTTGTTTGCAACCTTTTCCCATAGATTTACAAACTCAATAGGCATGCTATCTGCCTACCAAGTTATCACAAATTTCATTAAAAAGCAAGGATTTTACCAAATGTCTCACCACTACATACCATCACCTTCCCAGTTCCCACAGTCACCTTCCTTTGTCACTGGCCCAACCACTATTTCAGTGCTACACATTTCAGAGTTATTTAGTATTTATTTATGTATTTTAATCTGTTTTATTTTATTTGTTTATTTTTACTGTTGTATTTCTCCTGCTATCAATTTCTATTTGTCAGGATCAAATAGATTTATCCATAAATAACAAATAAAATCTCAGCAGTTTAATGCAACAGGAATTTATATCTCACACTCGTTCACTTGGGTTCTGAGTAACTGTCCAGAACAGCCATTCTCCACATGCCAACTCAAAAATCGAGGCTCGGGCAGGCCGTGCTGTCTCAGTGGCAGAGTTCTTGCCTGCCATGCTGGAGACCCAGGTTTGATTCCTGGAGCCTGCCGATGCAGAAAAAAATCGAGGCTCTTTCCATCTGATGGCTCTACCATCTCAGTGCAAGACTTTCTCAGTTATCAAAACAGGGAAGAAAGATCTTGAAACTGTGTCACCAAAAATTAAACTTAAGCATGCATCTTATCTGTTCATGGTCCTTGGTCCGGAACTAGTCAAATGACTCGCCATATCACTTTGGGTGTTGGGCTGCAGAGGGGTACATGAGATATTCAGAGAGCAGCACTGTCCCTGCCAAAGGGCACCAAATCTGATTTTGGAGACTTAGGAAAGGTTTACTGGAGGAAATGATCAGTGTGAGCCAACTTATTTTTATGGGGTGCGCTGGAATTTTTGAAGCTAAAGGAGAGGTTGGGGTGGATTCTGCAGTGGCAGGCATGGCTGGTGCAGGGAATGGCCTGATCAAGCATTGGGGCTCTTCACTAGTCATGCTTTGTTGTTGGAGGTTAAAATAAGAAATAGAAATTGGGCAGAGAGTGTGCTCGTAAGGCAGGTAGAATGCAGAATGAGGAGTGTTTTTTTAGCTGCCCCCCCAAAAAGGAAATCATGGAATTTATCTGACAGAGTAGTTTTGATGTAGGCAAGTAGATGTAGATTTAAATTTTAAATGTGTCTATGTGGTGACCACAGAGGATACCTAAATAATGAATCATTTAACTAATTAATTATTTCAAATAAATAGAGCAGGTCATTATTCTCATTTTCATAATATCATAAAAATCCTACACAATAGGTATTAATGGTCTTTATTGTCAAAAATAAAGGGAAGAAAATTGATTTTCTCAAATACATAATAGAAGTAGATTGTAAGCCAAATCTGATAGTACTGCAAAAACCCTTTTTTTCTTTGTAAAAGAGCCTTGCTAATAGTCCTTAGGTTCCATGGGTATTCAAAGGTAATAAGTAGTGTAGAGGATGTTCGTTGTTTCAGGTGGTGATTACTAAAAGATGGTGATAGAATAACTTCAATTCTTTTGCTCCAAATATGAATTAGATTATGAGAAAAAATGTTAGTGTTAACTATAAAGTGAAACTATATATCAGCACTTCCAGACGCTTAGATTTCTTCATGCATATTTCTAAATGGATCATGGGTTGATAGTGGCCTTAAAAGATAATCTATGTATCATCTTTTAATTTTAGGTTTGGTGGGTATGGAGTAGGTGTAAATAAAATTAATTTTAAGATTTAAAACTAAAAAACAAAATGAGGGATCTAGTCTATCACAGGATGTTTTTTCATGAGACCAGAGATCCATTACACTACACATGAAATCAGATATTGTTTTTTAACTGTGTTAGAATATGAAAGAATCTGTAATTAAAAGTTTTCTTAAATTGCACACTTGGCACTCAGAGTCCATGTAGTCCAGCGGTTACTGGCCCTTGAAGTTTGCTAACTTGGGTGAAATCTGTAGTTTGAGTTCTTTAAAACTAGTTCTATTTATTTGACCCCAAGTTGAGTATCAAAAGAAGATGCACAGATACGAGGGGCTGTGAGAAGACACGCCTCAACATGTGCTGCAGATACACATCCACCCTTCCCTTTGGTTTGCTCAGTGTTAGTCTCCAGGCTGGACCCGCACTCCCAGAAGGTTAGTGTAGTCCATTAATCTTCAAGTGAAGGTGAGAAAAGCCCCGGGATTCATTTTCTGTAAATGATGCTTGGAACAGGGCCTTTAAACGACACCTTAAGTTGGTGTCTTTAAAGAGGAACCGGGAAAACAAATGCGCAGGGACCCTGAATCATGAAATAGGCTTCCTTCAGGCCTATTGCCAAATAAATAATTTTAGTTTGCAAGTTGAATTAGTAGGCAGCCCCTATGGAATTTATTATATTTGGAAGTAAAATTCTGATGACAGTGTAATTAATGCAACAAGATAACAGATATCCACATAAAATCACTGTTTTATCTGTGATAAAACCATCACAATTTCCATACAGTTATTTAAAACAATTAAATTTCTTATATAACTCTCACTAAATTTTATTTTTATACTTATTAAAAACCATGTATCCTTAGAATCATATCTTTGAGAAATAGTATCTGCTTGGAGTATAATTATTAGATATGGAAAATGTAATATGTTACATTCTTATAACATAAATAATTGCTCCTCGAAATTCTGAACCTTCCATTTTCATTTGATGTATTTGTACAACTTTTCTTTGATGCACCATATTTCCATTTTAATAATCATTACTTGACCTATTTTAGTTCATTTGTTGGTATTGCCAAATATCAACTCATTTTATCCTACTTTGTAAAGCTTAAGGCCAAAAGTAGAAAAGAGGGTAGATTATCACTTCATGCCAGAAGTTCTGAAAGTAGAAATGGTTCTTGAATTTTAGCCCTTTGTAGATTCTGTAGCCTCAACTATTCATGGCTGTTACTCTTATAGTTATTTTCTGTTAGTCTCAGGTACTGGCTATTTTTTTAAGTCATGCTGAAAAACTATAAATTATCAAACCACTGATTATTCATTATTCTTTATACTCATATAAAGAAAAATATCAACCTTTTCTAAATCATGTATATGTAAAGAAAGTAAATTCAGTGTAGGACACTTTTACAAAAGGTAATGAAGACTATTCTGTTTAGTTTTGTTTTGTTTTTTGAGGGGATGCAAGTTACCACTCAGAATGAAATAGAAACTAATCAATTTTTTTTTATTTTTAACTTTTTTATTGTATAGTATAACATATACACAAAGCAAAGAAATAAAAAATCAATAGTTTTCAAAGCACTCTTCAACAAGTAGTTACAGGACAAATCCCAGAGTTTGTCATAGGCTACAGTACGATCCTCTCATATTTTTCCTTCTAGTTGCTCCATAATATAGGAGGCTTGAAGGCTTAAATTTTTTTTATCATCACAATTGACTTATTTTCCTTCTTTTTTGTGAAAAATAACATGTATACAAAAAAAGCTATAAATTTCTAAACACAGTACCACAATTAGTTGTAGAACATATTTCAGAGTTTGACATGGGTTACAATTCCACAGGTTTTTACTTTTAGCTGTTCTAAAATACTGGAGACTAAAAAGGATATTAATTTAATGATTCAGCACTCACATTCATTTATTAAATCCTATCTTCTCTGTATGACTCCACCATCACCTTTGATCTTTCCATCCCTCTCTTTAGGGGTGTTTGGGCAATGGCCATTCCAAATTTTTCATATTGAAAGGGTCTGTCACTAATATGGGGGAGAAGATGGAACTATCTGATGTTTTGAAGAGACTGGGCTGGGTATTAGGACTTACCTGGACCAGGGACCCATCTGGAAGTTGTCGGTTTCCAGAAAGCTATTCTAGTGCATGGAACCCTTGTGAAATCTTATATATTGCCCTAGGTGTTCTTTAGGATTGGCTGGAATGGTCCTGGTTGGGGTTTGGCAGGTTTTGATAGGTAGCAAAGTCTAATTGAAGCTTGAGTAAGAGCAACCTCCAGAGTAGCCTCTCGACTCTATTTGAACTCTCTCTGCCACTGATAGTTTATTAGTTGCGCTTATTTTCCCCCTTTTGGTCAGGATGGAATGGTTGATCCCACAGTGCCACATCTGGATTCATCCCTGGGAGTCATCTCCCATGCCACCAGGGAGACATTCACCCCTGGATGTCATGTCCCACGTAGTGGGGAGGGCAATGATTTCACTTGCAGAGTTGGGCTTAGAGAGAGTGAGACCACATCTGAGCAGCAAAAGAGGTCCTCCAGAAGTAACTCTTAGGCATGCCTATAGGTAGTCTAAGCTTCTCCGCTACCTACATAAGCTTCACAAGAGTAAGCCTCATGAATGAGGGCATGGCCTATAGGAACTAATCATTTTGAACCATTCAAAAAATAAGAAGAATGTAGAATTAGCAGGTGAAAGGGGAATCCAGGTTAGGCAGTAGATAAATGCTATATATATTTTTTAAAGTCCACTTAACTCTTTGGTCAGGCCAATTTTATCTTCTCAAAATGAACATAGGAATCTCACTTCCATAGAAATCCACAATATGAAGTTTGAAATGTTGCATTGTGTCTTATTTGATTTAATTACATAAAAGTAGATTTTAGGGAAGCATTCAAAATACATGAGTATTGCCTTGAAATTAAAGTAATAATTTAGAAATTTAGAGAAGTTTTACATGCCAGATTAGCTACAGCAAAGTGTGACTCATTTACAATTGGTCGCTGCATCCCTTCTGTGTGAGGGACAGTTGGTGTGCCCAGCTCACACACCATCCCTAGCCAGATGAATAAAGAAACCATACTTTGTCTTAAAATCATGATTAATATGGTTTCGGGGAAAATGTGACAGAGAAGTAAAAAGCAGAACTTGCTGTGACTTTAATGTAATAAGTTCTAAAGTTCAGAAAGTTTTTTACCAAGGCAACAAAGGAATGATACAGAAGAATGTTTATTTCTGTCATCCTTGTAACAATAATGTTAGAGGATTAATATTAGAGGTAGCATGGATTGTAAAGTAGGCATGGGCATTAGAGAAAGATGAGCCTGAGTTAAAATTGTGGTCCCATCACTTACTAGATATATAATTTGGGTCAAATTGCCAACCTTTTAATGGCTAGGTCCCTATATGTTTTTAGACTTTTATTTTGAAAAACTTTTAAATTATCAGGAGAGTTACGAAAATTCAGAGAACCCCAGCGTAACTCTTTGTTTTAGTTTCCCAGATGCTAAAAACAAATACCTTACCATGAGTTGGCTTAACAATGGGAATTTATTGGCTCATGGTTCTGAGGCTAGGAGATGTGCAAAAGCAAGGCATCAGCAAGGCAAGCTTTCTCCCAGAAGACTGGCCTTCTAGAGTTGCCAGTGATCCTTGGTCCTTGGCTTTTCTATCACATGACTGTGTTCATGGTAGCCTCTTTTGGCTCTCTGGGTTCCACTGACTTCTGGCTTCTTCCCATGGCTTTATCTCTATGTGCCTTAAATTCATTTTACTTATAAAGGACTCTACCAACAGGATTAAGACCCATCCCACTCCACTGGACCACACCTTAAATGAAGTAACCTCACCAAAAGGTCCGATTTATAATGGATTCTTGTGTGGTACATGGCTCCAAGACACACACACCATACCCAGACCTTACAGCTTTAACATTTTGCCACACTTGGTGTATTGTTCTCTCTCTCCATCAATCCATCAATCCATCTATTTGTCTATCCATACATCTATCTGTCTCTCTGTTTATCAATCCATTTTCTGAAAAGTTCCTGCATTTTTAAGATAGAGGTTATAATATTTATTTTTGCATTTTTGTAATAATTAAAAAGCTCCTGACATCATGCATAAATGTTTATGGTTTTATTCTCTACATACTAGCATAGGTTCATTTCTATTTTATCTCCAACTAAAAACTTTTTAATGATGATCATCTCTTCTATTTATTTTATGTATTTGTGTGTTTTACAGAGCTTCATAACAAATGAATTACTTTCACGCAAATGTCGAACACACACAGGCAATTTTCCTGGGAAGCTAACGAGCCTCCAGCTTACAGTGACCCCTAGTAACCTTTTCACGTGTGTGGTCATATGTTTTTGTCATTTTGTACAGGTTGAGATAGCTTTCTGTTCTTGCTATTAAAGTAAAGGTCTTCCAAAATTGTATAAGTTCAGGGCCCCACAAAACTTCCGTCTCTGCTCATTCATACCAATTTAGTTATTTCATCTCTAGTGGTGCTGAATTTGTGTAAAAGTATCTACCTTCTCCAACTGCCCCACCCCCTTTCCCAAATGCAGTCGATAACATGCATTTCCAGGATGGTAGGCTCGAATCGGTGTTATGGTGTAACTCTGTGACACCCTGCTGCCTGGGTCACGTAGGCATTAAACCCCCAATCTTGAGCTTTAACCTCTTCAGTACTCTGAACAGAGCTATAAAAATAAGTTATAAATTCAATAATGTACCCCACTGAGCAGGAGGGAATTGAAGCATCTGGTCTATGATCCATTTCTCTTCTAAGTACCACCAAGAGACTCTCCAGAGGCAGGCAGAAAGCAGTTGACCCAGTCCTAGCTCCTTGTAACCACACTGGAGAGTGACCTCTCTGTGAATATACTAATGATGTCTGCTCATCTACCAATGCTGCTCAAAAATGGTGGTCATGGAATAAGTAAAATAAACTCAGAAGAGAAATCATGATCCATTAGTGTTCCTTATGTATGAATACTACCCAAAATAAATATTTTTAGCAATATATGTGTATCAGAAGAAATAATTAGTAAATAAAATAGATGTCTCAAGTAGATGTTTATAGATACCAATATATCAAATTAGTTGAATAAAGGGATTTTAGAAGATTTTTCAGGGCAATTCACCTTGATCTCTAAATATTTAGCAATATTTTTACATGGTAAGTATTATACTTTTCATTGACATTCTCCAAGATTTGATGAGTGTATTTGTCACTATATGAAGAACTTAGATAAGTTGAATTATACTTACATTGGCTCTTAGACATTACTCCAGGAATACCTGAATAAACAGAGACTTAATATGTATACATAAGTCAAGTCATTGCACACAATGTCATTTTGTATATTTATTAGTTATTTTTGTTCTAATAAATTAATTTGGAAAATTCATTACATAGGAAAAAGCACTAGGATGAAAAAACCTTTATAACTAACCAAACTTACATTGTCACATTAAACATTTCCCAATTAAGATTGTGCAATGAAGTGGTTTAAACCAGAATCTAAACTCTGCAGCAGACCAGCCTGAGTTAAAATTCCTATGTACAAGATAATTTAATCCCTTTGAACATTGGTTTCCTCATCTGAAAACGAGACTAATTTTACAGAGGCTGTGGTGGTGTTTTTAAAATTGAATAAGATGATGTACTTGTATAAAATGTTTCACAGCATCCAGCACGTGGCAATCATGCAATAAACTTGGAGCTATGTGATGTCTTTTTAAAAAGTGTTAAAAGTGTGTGTAAACTTAAAGGAGTCATAATTTTCTATTTTGGAAGGCGAATCAGTAACCAGGTCCGAGGTGTGCACACATACTAAACAAAATATCATAAGTCACCTACCAGACTGAAAGAGCTTCAGCTCTCCCTTCCCTCTGCAGCCTGTACCATGTGGCAGGACACACTGTTAGCCGCAGGCCTGATGAAAATGAAACCTCAACTTTTGACATTGAGCTTTGCAGATGAATGAATGATTCCAACCTGACAGTCTTAGAAATGAGGGCTGTCTCTAAAGGCATGTTTGCCTGTCTCATGCTGCCCTGCTCTGTAAAGGGCTTGTATTTGAAACAAGTCAAATCAGGATTAGAACTGGCCTCGTAGGCACTGAATGGCTCCATGGACCAGCCGGTCCCTTTCCTGTCACCACTCTGAGCCCAGTGCACCTGTGCATGGTGAGCTATGTGGCTACTAAGTTTGCATTTGTAGTATCACTAAGAGGACGTTTGGCAAAAACTGGTCCATTCAGCAGAGAGATGAAACACAAAACTATTAATTGTTTTGCTGGAATCAACTATTTAATTTGTAAACATAAAGTCTAATAAAAGGAAAAGAAAAAGGAAATCATATCAGCAGCCTAATCTGGCTCTAATCACACTGATTCAGTTGTATGTCTTCTGCCTTTAGGATCCATTTACTGAGGCTAAGGTCCTCCCCAAGGAAGAGCAAACTGAAACGCAAGCCCCCCCAGATAAGCCAGGCTTCGTTTCTCCCAGCCCATGGTACCAAATTCTTACAGGAAATAGGTATTTGAAGCCCACTTAGTCCATATTATTGAGTAATAATATGACTTATTATTGAGTAATACTATAATACCTTCAGGTACTAACTTGAAAAATTTAGTTAGAATGGCACTATAGAATGAGAACTATAGGGCAAGTTAATATGAAATTAAGTTAAGCATTATTAAAAATGACAACCATTAATGTGTCACAATAGAGTTCTAATACGGATGTTTCTGTGGCCTCTTCAACATGGAAAGGTGAAAAATCTTAACTTATTTTGTTTCCTTTCTTATTTGTATAGGTTCTGTTGATTCTATAACATGTTCTTACTCTTCTTTTACTATACTACTTTGCTTTAAAATGTCCTTACTTTGCTTCAGGACTCTTTTTGCCTTTTAAATAAAATTCTCAGAAACTGTAGACTATGCCTACAGTTGTTCAAAGTTGCTTTAGATAACAGACTCTGCAGAATTGACAGAAGTGTCTTCCTCTAGTTATAACTGGGAAGTGAATTTTTCTTTTATATTCCTGCCCTGGACTCTTATTCCTTTTGCTAAGAATACTTTCCGAGTTATTTCTAACTTCCAAATGGATAGCCAAGTCAGCAAAACCATCCACCCCTTCCCAGCCCTAGAGAACATTGGTTAGACATCTGTCCCTAAAATTGTGCTTTCTTTCAGAATGTCACTTAAATATATGTTGGACCACTTTGAATTAGTAAACACCTTTTTAGATTCTTTCATAGTGTTTTGTGTATCAGCAGTTCATTCCTTTTGATTGTAGAATGGATATAACACAACTTTTCAACCCATTCACTAGTTGAGACTTTAAAAAATATTCTCATTTCTTGTTTCACATAAGCCTGTAAGTTCTGGTTTTAACGGATAATTCTGTCATGCCCTTTCTCCACCTCAGGCAGAGAAATGGACTGTTTTTGTTCCATAAATTCCTGGAATCCAATGTAGATGTATTTCTGAACTTTAATTCTCACACATTGTAATATTTCTTGTCAAAAAGCTTCTGTAAAGCAAAGACTACTATGTAAAAGATTCATTAAGCCCCTTTTAAAAATATATTTCTCAGTGGTTGTTTTAGTTTCCTAGGTCTACCTACTGTAAGAAAGTGCTGGACTAAAAACTGTAGACATTTATTGTCTCACGTTTCTTTAGACTAGAAGTCCAAAAAAACGTGTCATCTTGGCCATTCTGTCTCTTAAAAAGGACAGGGGATTCCATATCTCTCTCCAGCCTTATGGGGGATGGCGAACAAGCCATAATGTTCCTTGGTTTATTGCAGCATACTCCCTGTCTATCACAGAGCTCTCTCTCGCTCCAAATTTCCTCTCCTTATAAGGATACCAGTCATATTGAATTAAGGCCCACTTTAATTGAATTTGGCCCCATCTTAAATGAAAACATTTTCAAAGGTCACATGTCCAGATGGAAACACCCTCAGAGGATAGGGGGCTAAGACTTGAACAAGTGATTTTGGGGAACACAATTCAATCCATAAGAATGGGAACAACCGAAGCTTCAAAAATAAATTAGACTTTATGAAAATTCAAGGAAAATGTGGAAATACATTTCATATGATACCTAACAAGTATTTATAAACAGAGAAAAAAATCACTTATAGTACTTGGGTTAGACATGTTTAAGTGTATTTCTTTAAGAAATATAACTTTTTCCACGCTTTTTTAGATCATATATTCTAATTATGTAATCAATATCTCACAACATCATCACGTAGTTGTACAATCATCACACATACTTTTAGACCATTTTCATTACTCCAAAAAGAAACTTATCAGACACAAAAAAAGAAAACCAAAAGTACTCCATATCCCTTATCTCCCCGTATTATTAACCCCTAGTAGTAGCGGGGTACACCAGTTACTGTTGATAAAAGAATTTTAAGGTATTACTGTTAACTGTAATCCATAGGCATTTCCCCCCACACACACCACTCTATTATTAACTCTTTGTATCAGTAGTGTACATTTGTACTAGTTCATGCAAGTACTTATTTAAATTTGTAGAATTGATTGTGTTATACATGATTCCAAACAACCCCTTTCAATCAAAATCACTTAACAATGCATCACTATTCCTTATGTTCCCACTAACAAGCTACCCTCACCCATATCTGTTTCTAAATATTTTAAGTTCAACCTCATTATGCATTCTGAACAATATTAGGTTAGCACTCCCTCTTCTCTAATTTCTGTCCATTTCTAGGAATCCTTTATTCTAGGATTTCACTAATTAGTGAAATCATACAGTAACTATCCTTTTGTGTCTCAGCATAACGTCCTCAAGATTCATCCATGTTGTCACATGCTTTCTATTTATTGCTGCATATATTCCATCATATATATATATATATATATATATATATATATATATATATATACACCACATTTTGTTTACCCATTCATCTGTTAATGGGCATTTGGATTATTTCCATATTTTGGCAATTGTGAAAATTGTTTCTCTGAATATAGGTGTGCAAATAACTGTTTATGTTCCTGCTTTTGGATCTTCTGGGTCTATACCAGGTAGCAGAATTGTTGGGTCATATGGCATATTTAGTTTTCTGAGGAACTGGCAAACTCTCTTCTATGGCTGTATGATTTTATACTTCCATCAACAGAGAATTAGTGTTCATATTTCTCCGTATCCTCTCCAACACTTGTAGCTTCCTGTTTGTTTTATTGCAGCTATTCTTATAGGTGTGAGATGCTATCTCATTTTGGTTTTTGATTTGCATTTCCCTAATAGCTAGTGAAGATGAAGATCTTTTCATATACTTTTTAGCCATTTGTATTTTCTTTTTGGAGAAATGTCTATTCATGTCTTTTGCCCATTTTATAATTGGGATGTTTGTCCTTTTATTGTTGCGTTGTAAGATTTCTTTCGATATACTGGATATCAAACCCTTATCAGTTGTATGGTTACCAAATATTCTCTTCCATTGAGTTGGCTGCCTTTCACCCTTTTGACAAACTCCTTTGAAACCCAGAAGTATTCATTCTTTAGAATTTCCCATTTGTCTATTTTTTTCTTTGCTTATGCTTTGGGTATAAGGTCTAAAAAGCTACCTCGTATCACTAGGTCCTGAAGATGTTTCCCTATATTTTCTTCTAGAAGTTTTATGGTACTAGGTCTTATATTTAGGCCTTTGATCCACTTGGAGTTAATTTTTGTAAGGCTGTGAGGTAGGGGTCCTCTTTCATTCCTTTGAATATGAATGTCCAGTTCTCCCAGCCCCATTTATTGAACAAATTATTCTTTCCCGGTTCAGTGCATTAGAGGGCCTGCCTTGTCAAAAAGCAAATGAACTGAACATAGATCTGAAGATCTATTTCTGAACTCTCAATTCAATTCCATTGATTGATATGTGTATCTTTGTACCAGTATCTTGATGTTTTGACCACTATGGCTTTATAATAAGCTTTAAAGTCAGGAAGTATAAGACCTCCCACTTCCTCCTTCCTTTTCAGGATATTTTTAGCTATTCTCAGTGTCTCTCCCTTCTAAGTAAATTTGATAACTTGCTTTTCCAATTCTGCAAACTAGGTTGTGAGAATTTTGATTCCTATAGCATTGAATCTGTAGATCAATTTGGGTAGAACTGACACCTTAACACTATTTAGCCTTTCTATCCATGAACATGAACTGTCTTTCCACCTATTTAAGTCTTCTTTGATTTCTTTAAGGAATGTTTTGCAGTTTTCTTTACAGGTTCTTTACATCCTTGGTTAAGTTTATTCCTAGGTACTGGATTCTATTAATTGCTACTGTGAACAGAGGGTTTTTCCTAATTGCCTCCTCAGTTAGCTTATTCGCAGTGTATGGAAACACTACAATTTTGGCATTGATCTTGTATCCTGCCACTTCATTGAATGTTTATTACCTCGAGTAGCTTTGTTGTAGATTTCTCTGGATTTTCTAAATATGGAATCATGCCATCTGAAAATAAGGGGAGTTTTACCTCTTCCTTTCCAATTTGGATGCCTTTTATATTTTTTTCTTGCCTAATTGCTCTAGTTAGAACCTCTAGCACGATGTTAAATAACAGTAGTGATAGCAAGCATTATTGTCTCATTCCCAATCTCAGAGGGAAAACTTTCTGTCTCTCCCCATTGAGTATTATGCTGGCTGTGGGTTTTTCATATATGCTCTTTTTCATATGGAATAAATTTTCTTCGATTCCTACCATTTGAAGTGTTTTTATCAAAAAAGGATGCTGAATTTTGCTAAATGCCTTTTCAGCATCAATCAAGATGATCATGCAATTTCTCCCTTTGGGTTCATTAATGTAGTGTATTACATTAATTGGTTTTCTTATGTTGAGTCACCGTTGAATGCCTACAGTGAACCCCTGTATAATTCTTTTCATGTGTTGTTGGATTCTATTTGCAAGTATTTTGTTGAGGATTTTTGTGTCTGTGTTCATTACGGAGATTGGCCTGTAGCTTTCCTTTCTTGTAATATCTTTATTAGGTTTTGTTATTAGAGTGATATTAGCTTCAATTAATGAGTTAGGTAGTGCTCCTTGTTCTTCAAATTTTTGGAAGAGTTTGAGCAGAAAGATGTTAATTCTTCTTGGAATGTTGAAAGAAATTCCCCCGTGAATCCATAAGGCCCTGGGCTTTTCTTTGTAGGGAGATTTTTGTTGACTGAATCTCTTTACTTGTGATTGGTTTGTTGAAGTCTTCTATTTTTCATCAGGTCAGTATAGGATGTCCATGGGTTTCTAAGAAACTGCCCATTGCATCTAAACTGTCTAGTTTGTTGGCATACAGCTGTACGTAGTACCCTGTTGTGGTTGCTTTTATTTCTACAGGATCTGTGGTAATGACCCCCCCCCATTTCTGATTTTATTTATTTGCAGCTTCTCTCTTTTTTACTTTGTCAGTCTAAGGGTTTGTCAATTTTGTTGATCCTTCCAAAGAACCAACTTTTGGTTTTATTGATTCTCTCTATTGATTTTTATTCTCTAATTCATTTATTTCTGCTTTAATATTTGTTATTTCTTTATTTCTACTTGCTTTAGAGTTAGTTTACTGCTCTTTCTCTAGTTTCTTCAGTTGGTCAGTTAGGCCTTTGGTTTTAGCTCTTTCTTCCTTTAAAATGTTGATGTTTAGAGCTATATATTTACTTCTTAGCTCTGCCTTCATGGCAGCCCGAAGTTTTGATATTCTCATTTTCATTCTTCAAATAAGTATACTTATTTCTCTTGCAATTTCTCTTTTGACCCAATGATTATTTAAGAGTATGTTGTTTAACCTCCAAATGTTTGTAAAACTTCAGGTTCTTTGGTGGCTGTTGATTTCCAACTTCATTCCATTGTGATCAGTGAACATGTTTTGAATAATTTCAATCTTTTTTAAAATTTATGAGACCTGTTTTGTGCCCCAGCATATGATTTATCCTAGAGAATGTTCCATGAGCACATGAGAAGAAAATATATCCCGCTGTTTGAGGAGGCAATGAACTATATGTCTGTTAGGCCTAATTCATTTATCATATTATTTAGGTTCACTATTTCTTTGTTGATCCTCTGTCTAGTTATTCTATCTTTTGAAGAGAGTCGTGTATTTGAAATCTCTGACTATTAATGTAGAAACTTCTATTGCTCCTTTCAGTTTTGTAACTGTTTACCTCACATACTTTGGATCCCCTTCATTGGGTACATAAACATTTATGATTATTTCTTCTTGTTGGATTATCCTTTTATTAATATATATTGTCCTTCCTTGTCTCTTATAACATCTTTGCATTTAAAGTCTATTTTATCTGATATTAGTGTAACTAATTCCACTTTTAATGCAATTTGAGATATATTCACATACAATATTTTCTTCCAAAGTATGCAATCAGTGACTCATAGTATCATGATATAGTTGTGCGTTCATAACCATAATCAATTTTAGAACATTTTCATTACTCAAAAAAATAAGGAATAAAAACGTATACCCAAAGTATCCCATGAACCTCATCCCCCTCATTTTTTATTTATACTTTGATCTGTATTTTCTTACTTATCTACCCATAAACTGGATAAGGGGAGTGTCAGTCACAAGGTTTTCACAATCACATGGTCATACCATAAAAGCTACATAATTGTACAATCATCATCAAGAGTCAAGGCTACTGGAATACAGTTAAACAATTTCAGATATTTCCTTCTAGCTATTCTAATACAGTAGAAACAAAAAAAGAATATCTGTATAATGCATGAGAATACCCCCAAGAATGACCCCTCAACTCTATTTGAAATCTCTTAGCCACTGAAACTTTCTTTTGCTTCATTTCTTTTCCCCCTTTTTGTCAAGAGGGCTTTCTCAATCCCATGATGCGATGACCAGGCTTATACCTGGGAGTCATGTCCTTCATTCAAAGGAGATTTACATGCCTAGGAGTCTTGTCCCACTAAAGGAGGATGGTGGTGGGTAGTGAGTTTATTTGCAGAGTTGGCTTAGAGAGAGAGGCCACATCTGAGCAACAAAAGAGTTTCTCAGGGGGTGACAATAGGCATAATCATAAGTAGGCTTAGCTTCTCCTTTGCAGGAATAAGTTTCATAAGGGCAAGCTCCAAAGTCAAGGATTTGGCTTATTAAATTAGGAGTCCATAATGCTTGAGAGAATATCAGGAATTCCCTAGGTGGGAAAGTTTAATATTTCCACATTTTTCCCCAGTCCCTCATAGGAACTTTGCAAGTACATTTTTTTATTTTCTGCCCAAAATCCAGGATGTATTGAGGTACATTAACCTGTACAGAATGACGATATCTCATTCCCTATTCTAAGTTCCATGTAATTATGTTGTTTAAATAACCTGACCATACAGGTTAAATTAGGTAGTCTGCTACAGAAAATATAAATTTTGTACCAAATAAACATGCCTTCCCTTGGTCTCACACAAAAGTCGAAGCTTTGTTTGTCTGTTTTTAGAGCAAGTAGGTAGAACATTTATTGAGTACACATGCAGAGAAGGCACATGAGGATAGAAGCAAAAGGCAAGAAGCTGAAATTTTAAAATACCATCATATCATCCTTTACCCTGTACTCTGATTTACCTTACTCCTAAGCAAATCCATTTCATTCATGTGTCTAACTGAAGTCTGCTCTCTTTTCCAGCTTTTTCAACATTTGCAATATGGAATAATGCTGACTTTCAGAGCTGCAGAACATTAACGCTCAGGTGTCACCCAGATACCCAAAGTTCCAGGGAACTACCAAGTTATACACAAAGAGCACAGCATCTCAGAATTTAGAAATAATAGTTAAAGCTCAGGAATAGATGTGACTGCTGTAAGAGCTTGCAGTCTAGGAACCTTTACAGTGAGCCTTATTGAACATCCTGTACTCCTTAAGCATTGATTGCCCAATCTCCGCCCACATTCTATCCCCAGATAACTTATGTTCTTAATTCAGTTTTCAGAATTTGTTCATTATAGTTAGTCCATATTAATCAGAACTTACTATATTTTTCCTTTCATTTCTGGCTTATTTCACTCAACACAATGTCTTCAAGGTTAATTCACCTAGTTGCATGTCTCACAACTTCATTGCTTCAATACCTGCTCAAGAGTCCATTGTATGTATATACCACAGTTCACTCTTTTATTCATCAGTCATGCTCCAGTGTGCCCTTACCGTCTCCATCCATTGCAAATCATGAATAATACCTCTACAAACACCAATGTGCAAATGTCCATTCATATCCCTGCTTTCAGTTCTTCTAAGTATATAATTAATAAGGGGGTTGCAGAATCAACTTAGCCTCCTGTGGAACCATCACACTGCCCTCCAGAGGGGCAGCAACAATCTACTTCCTGACCAACAGTGAGCAGGTATATATCTCTCTCTCCACATCTTGTATCTTTCTGTTTATTTTTTAAA
Source organism: Tamandua tetradactyla (assembly GCF_023851605.1). Classification (NCBI taxonomy): domain Eukaryota; kingdom Metazoa; phylum Chordata; class Mammalia; order Pilosa; family Myrmecophagidae; genus Tamandua; species Tamandua tetradactyla. The sequence goes on along the minus strand of NC_135344.1, from coordinate 12,509,114 downwards.
CAATTTTATTCACACACCATACAACCATCCTAAGTAAATAATCAGTGGCTCCTGGTATAATCCCAGTTCTGCATTCACCACAAGTGTGAGAACATTTCCATTTCTTCTACAAAGAAATAAGGAGGAAAAAAAATTAAAATGAAAAAATAAAAAGGAGAAACAAGAATCCCATATCCCTCCTTTTTAGCCCCCACTTATTGACCTTAGCTTTGGTATATTGCCTGTGTTATAATAATGAAAGCATTTTACAATGTTGCTATTTACTATAGACCCTAGTTTTCATTGATTGTATTTTTTCCATATACCATCCCACTTTCCACACCTTGCAATGGTGACATTCATTTGTCCTTCCTCATATAAAAACTTTCTCATATTTGTTTGTTTAATCACCATCATTGTCCACTCCAGGTTTTACTAAGTCGTACAGTCACAGTTTTTGTGCTCTACCATTCCTTCTGGAGTCATATATCTCTCTCACCTCCTTGTTTCAAAAATACTCCCACTCAGCTTTGTTTATTATACTTAGAATATTGTGCTATCATCAGATAGTATTGAACTATCCATTTCTGAATCTTTACAATCAATTCTGTTCTGTACTCCTTCAGTATCGATTGCCCAATGTCTACTTCTTTCCATCTCAGACAACCTGTGCTCTCAACTTTAACTCTCTGAGTTTGCTATTATACTTATTTCATATTATTGAGACCATATAGCATTTGTCCTTTTCTTTCTGGCTAATTTCATTCAATGTAATGTCCTCAAGATTCATCTGCATTGTTACATGCATCATAACTTTATTCCATCTTGCATCTGAATAATATTCCATCATATGTATATATCACAGTTTCTGTAGCCGCTCATCTGTTGACGGACATTTGGGCTGTTAAATGTTTTGCAGTCATGAATATAAACATTAGTGTACAAATGTCCTTTAATGTATCTGCCTTCAGTTCTTCCAAATGTATATCTAGTAATGGAATTGCTGGATCATATAGTAACTCTAACTTAGCTTCCTGAGGAACTACCAAACTGCCTTTCAGAGCAGTTGTATCATTCTACATTCCCACCAAGAGTGAATAAGTAAGTGTTCCTCTTTCTCCACACCATGTCCAGCACTTATAGTTTTCTGTTTTTTTGATGGTGGCCATTCTAGTAAGTGTGAGATGATATCTCATTGTGGTTTTGATTTGTATTTCCCTAATAGCTAGTGAAGTTCAGTGTCTTTTCTTAGCTTTTAAGCCATTTGTATTTCCTCTTCAGACAAGGTTTGGTAGAATTCACATAGGAAGTTACCTAGTCATGGACTTTTTCTTTTGGGGGAGGTTTTGTTGACTAATTCTGTGTCTTTATTTGTGATTCATTTGTTGAGGTTATCTGTTTCTTCTCGAGTCAATGTTGGTTGTTCAGGCTTTGCTAGGAAGTTCTCTATTTCTTCTAAGTTGTCTAGTTTATTAGCATATAGTTGCTCATAGTATCCTCTCATTGTGTCTTTACTTCTGCAGTGTAAGTATTTATATCTCCTCTCCTGCTTCTGATTTTATTTATTTACATCCTCTCTCTCTCTCTCTCTCCCTCTCTCCCTCTCTCCCGCCCTCTTTTTTTTTTTTTTTTTTTTTTTTTGTCAGCCTAAGTATCCATCTGTTTTATTGGTTTTTCTCAAGGAACTAGCTTCTGATTGTGTTGATTCTCTCTATTGTTTTCATGTTCTGACTTTCATTTATTTCTGATCTAATCTTTGTTATTTGTTTCTTTCTGTTTGCTTTGGGGTTAGTTTCCTGTTCTTTCTCTAGTTAATTCCTCAATTTTTGTCCTTTCTTCTTTTTTTTAACATTTTTTTAATTGTGAAATATAACATATATACAAAGCAATAAATTTCCAGGTACATTTTAACAAAAAGTTATAGAACAGATTTTAAAGTTTGGTATAGGTTACAGTTCCATGATTTTTTTTTTTTCTTCTAGCTGCTCCAAGACACTGGGAGACCAAAAAAAGTATCAATATAATGATTCAGCAGTCATACTCATTTGTTATATCCCATCTTCTCTGTGGTACTCCTCCTCTTTTTTTCTTTTCTTTTCTTTTTTTTTCTGGTAAATAGCATATATACAAAAGAAAGCAACACATTTCAAAGCATAGCACAACAATTAGTTGTAGAACAGATTTCAGAGTTTGGTATGGGCTACATTCCACAATTTTGGGTTTTTACTTCTAGTTGTTCTAAGGTACTGGAGATGAAAAGAAATAGCAATGTAATGATTTAGGACCCACACTCATTTGTTAAACCCTACCTTCTCTGTATAACTCCACCATCACCTTTGATCTTTCTCCCCCTCTTTCGGGGTATTTGGCTAAGCCCATTCTAACTTTTTCATGTTAAAAGGGGAAGTCTATAATATGGGATGGGGATGGAGCTAGTTGATTTTCTGGAGAGGCTGGCCTCCCTGCATTTCAGGACCTATCTGGTCCAGCGACCTATCTGGAGGTTGTAGGTTTCTGAAGAGTTAATGTCATGCATGGAACATTTGTAGAATCTTATATAATGCCCTAGGTATTCTTTAGGATTGACAGGAATGGGTTTTGTTAGGGCTTGGCAAGTTATGATAGATAGCAATGTCTAACTGAAGCTTGCTTAAGAGTGACCTCCAGAATAACCTCCTGACTCTATTTGAACTCTCTCAGCCACTGATACCTTATTTGTTACACTTCTCTTCCCGCTTGGGTCAAGATGGCATTGTTGATACCACAGTGCCAGGACCAGGCTCATCCTTACTTTCTTCTTTTTAATATGGACATTTCGATCAATAAATTTCCCTCCCAGCACCACCTTTGCTGCTTCATATAAATTTTGATATGTTGTGTTGTCATTTTCATTTGCCTTGGAATATTTACTGATTTCTCTTGTAATTTCTTTCTTGAACCACTGGTTGTTTAAGAGTATGCTCTTTAGCCCCTATTTGTGAATTTTCCAGCCTTCCACCTATTACTGATTTTAACTTCATTGCATTATGATCCAAGAAAGTGTTTTGTATAATTTCAATCTTTTTTTTAATTCATTAAGACTTGCTATGTGACACAACATGTGGTCTATTCTGTCAAATGATCCATGAGCACTTGAGAAAAACGTGTATTCTGCTGTTGTATAGAATGTGTATCTATAAAGTCTAGTTCATTTCTTTTACTACTCAAAATCTGTTTCCTTATTCATCCTCTGTCTAGATATTCTATGCATTGATGAGAGTTGTGTATTGAAGTCTCCAAATATTATTGTAGAGGTGTCTACTTCTCCAGTGTTGTCAGTGCATATTGCATATATTCTGGGGCTCTCTGGCTTGGTGCATAAATATTTATGATTATCTTCTTGATGAATTGTCCCTTTTATTAATACATAGTGTCCTTCTTTGTCTCTTTAAAATGTTTTAATTTGAAGTCTAATTTGTCTAATATTAATATAACTATCCCACTCTTTTTTTGGTGGTTGTTTACATGAAATATCTTTTTCCACTTTTTCACTTTCAACCTATCTTTGTCCTTGGATCTAAAGTGAGTCTCATGTAGAGAGTACATAGATGGGGCTTGTTGTTTTAACCCATTCTGTCAGTCTCTGCCTTTTAATGGGGAGTTTAATCCACAAAGTTATTACTGCAAATGTAGTACTTTCATCTACCATTTTGTCTTTTGGATTTTAGATATCATATCTTATGTGTTCCTCTTTTTTTACCCTTACTGCTTGTCTTCAATTCTATGCTCTTCTCCAAGCCTCTCTTTCCTGTCTTTTCCTATCTGCTTGTAGTGCTCCTTCAGTATTTCTTATAGAGCAGGTCACGTTCACATTCTCTCCAATGTCTGTCTGAAAATATTTCAAACTCTCCCTCATTTCTGAAGATGTAGTCCCTCATTTTTCCAGATATAGAATTCTTGGTTAGCAGTTTTTCACTTTCAGTATCTTAAAAATAGCACACCACTGCCTTCTTGCCTCCATGGTTTCTGCTGAGAAATCCACTTATAATTTTGTAGAGCTTCCCTTGTGTTTGATGGATTGCTATTCTCTTGCTGCTTTCAGAATTCTTTCTTTGTCTTTGACATTTGGCAATCTGTTTTGTAAGTATCTTGAAGTATGTCTATTCTGATCTATTCTTGTTTTGGGTACACAGTGCTTCTTGGTTCTGTAATTTTATGTCTTTCAAAAGAGATGGGGAATTTTCAGGGATTATTTCCTCAGTTATTCTTTCTGCCCCCTTTCGCTTCTTTTCTCCTTCGTGGACACCAATAACATGTATATTCATGTGCTTCATGTTGTCCTTCAGTTTCCTAAGACCCTACTCATACTTTTCCATTCTTTTTCCCTATCTGTCCTTTTGTGTGTAGGACATCTGAAATACTACACACAAAAGAACAGATAGGGAAAAGTTACACTTGTAACTAACAAATATTTAAATTAGTTTGTATGAATTTTTAAAATGTTTTAAATTGGCTTTCAGTAGATAGGGAAAAAGACTGGAGATGTCCTGCCCTCTAGTTCATTAATCCATTCTTCTGCCTCTTCAAATCTGCTGTTGTATGTTTCCATTGTGTTCTTCCTCTCAGCTATTCTTCCTTGCATTCTCACAAATTATGCCATTTGTTTTTTCAAGCTTTCAATTTCTTCTTTATGGTCTCCCAATGTCTCCTTGATAGCCTTCATCTCTTTTGCCATATCTTCCTTCAACTCACTGATTTGATTTCAGAAGCTTTGTTTGAACGTCTTTAATTGGTTGTTCAATTCCTGTATCTTGTTTGAACTGTTAGTGTGTTCCTTTGACTGGGCCATATCTTCAGGCTTCCTAGTATGACTCATCATTTTTTACTGGTTTCTAGGCATCTGATTTCCTTGATTAGTTTATTCTACAGGACATTTTTTTCTCTCTTTTCTTAGGGTTTTCTTCTTGGTTGGCTTTGTTCTTTATCTTTTCTTTAACATTTGGTTCTTATTATTCTACACCTCCAGCATAGCTTCTGGAGCTTCTGTTTAACTGATCAGATTTTTTCAGCTCTCATTTTCCTGGTTCTTGCCCTGCCTATTTGGAAATTTTTTTGAGGAGGATCTTCCAGATTTGATTGACCCCAAACAGATTTTTCCATACAAGACAGTCTCAGGTCTCAGGAAGAGTGTGTAATCAGTATGAAGGTTCCCTGAGGATGAGATCCAGAAGGTGGTCTGACTTTCCCACGGGGCCTCTTCACTCTGCTTTTTCTCTACTGCCAAGCAGATGGCACTTATCAGCCCACAGTTCTCCACTGGTACAAAGTTTTGTGGAGCCCTTAATTCTCAGCAGACCCTGCCCTGCCAGGGGTGTGGTTGACACAGAGGTTGAGGCAGAAGACAAGCTTAAGCTTTTCTGTTTTCCAGTCCCTGGGGTCTGAATTCTCTGAATGAAAGCCACTACTTGTGTTGGGTCCTACTTCCCCGTTTGTTAGGAAAGTTGTGCTCTTTAGGGTATTAGGTTCTTCACCTAACTAGTTACTTTGTCTCATAGAGATACCCTAACTCTGCCCTTGCCTGGGTCAGCAGTGACAATTGAAAATGCCTCAGGTTTTCTTTAATAGGAATTCTGTGCTGTGATCTGGGCCTTTCCACCCATTCCAGATCGGTGTACCATATTTGTCTGGTCACAGAAGTCCCCCCAAACAGTTGTTCCAAACAGTTCCTGGTTGTTTACTAGCTGCCCTAGAAGATCAACTAAATTCCACACCTCCCTACATTGCCATCTTGCCCCACCACCACTCACTCCTGCTTTCTTGTATTATAGCTTGCATGGAATATCTTTTTCCTAAATCCATTTTTATCTTTGGGTCTAAAGTGAATCTCTTGTAAATAGCATATAGGTAGATCATATATATATATATTATATTTGGATCATGGTTTTTTGCATTCTGCCAATCTGTGTCTTTTTGGGGAGCGAAATTTCATCCATCAACATTCAGTGTTACTTTAAATGTTGTCCTTACGTCATCTATTTAGCTCTTGGCTTTTATTTGTTAGAGCTAATATTTTTCTCTTTTATCCTTTTAGTTACTGTTACTGGTAATCATCATTTCTATATTCTCCTCCAAGTCTCTCTCCTGCCTTTTTTTTTCTTCAGCTGACAGAACTCCCATTAATATTTCTTGCAGGTAAGGTCTCTTGTTAACAAATTCTCTCATCATTTGTTTTTCTTCGGGCTCCTACTTTCCTGCACAGGAATCTTAGGCTGCAGGTCTGATAGGATTGCCTTCTCCACCTGTCTGATTTAGAGTTTACCACTTTTTGGCTACTTGATCTGGCTGTTGCATGGCAGTGGACCTTAGGGATGTTCACAATTGAGTACACTCGCCCAAATTTCTTAGTCCTGATTTCTCTGCTTTTCCACCCAGGTCCTCCTTATATAGTACAGAGGTCCTTCTCGTGGCCTGGAGTCCGAAACTGCTACTCTGGTTATTTTCTACCTGTTCTCTAGTTTTATGGTGGAGAAGTGAGTTCTTCCTATCCTATTCTGCCATCTTCCTGGAAGTTCATCTATGCTCTTTTAAAATCAGTAGAAAGTTGCCTAATCTGACACTATGTTGCTGAATTCCCTGTTACTATAATGGCAGTGAAACCGGTGCTGTCCACTTTGAGTCTCAGACACACTGAGGTGTGGATTTGCTTCTTCTTTCTCATTTGAAGTTATACCAAAGAGCCAAATGGGTTCTGAATTGGAGTTAGAGTACACAGTCCTAGACTGAAAGCTGGGAAAATAGACAATTTCTGTTGCAGTGAGACATGTTCAGCTGTTAATCCTCTTTTCAGAAATCAGTAAACGCTTATGCCAAATGGAAATAACAGTAGAGGACATCTTATCAAGAGAGGAGTTACAAGACAAGGGTTGGAAATAACAAAGTAGCATATTTTTTAGAAAAATTATTTCTCTAATAGTCTTATGATGCTTTATTTTAGTTTAAAAAAAGAGACATTTTAATCCATGTCAATCAAAGACTGAGCAGTTATTTAATATCTATTATGTTAGTAGTTTTGCTTCTCATAAGTGGAAGAGAACTTGCCTAGCATTTTTATCCTGTTCACGAACTCTTCCATTCAAATAGTCTAAGAATAATCGTTATGAATGTCCGGGTCACCACCAGTCTGCTGTTCCTCTCTTTGCCCCTACACTTTTAATGGGACCAAAGACATTCCATTAGCCTGGACAAATACTAGAAAAGATAATCATGATGGTGGCCCTAACTGAAATGTAAATATTCTAGACTCTGACAGAAAAGTAAAGTGGAGTGTCTGCTCAACATCTAAATATAGCTAAGACATTGGGAATGCAAAATAGTGGTTTAAAATATTCTGGATCTTAATAACTCTACCATCTTAGAAGATAAAAACATGCAACTGAAACTGTTGGAGGCAAAATGTATTCAACACCTAAAAATCCTAAGCCCCATTTGGTTGAGTATTGGTTTACATTAGTATGAATTCTCACCAACAAAAGATGTTTCAGAGGGCGGTGCAACGGTGGCAGAATTCTCGCCTGCCATGCTAGAGACCCAGGTTTGATTCCTTGAGCCTGCCCATGCTCAAAAAAAAAAAAAGTTTCAGAATTTAAGCATGAAACAATCATTTAGTAAACACAGTCTTGTATTGATGATGTTTATATATACTTTATTACTTGGTTTACATTATTAAAGGATAATAATAACTACTGGCTTTCCAAGTAACACCTTGATTGATGTTAGATCTTCTTTCATAAAAGATTTAAGAAGTAATTGCCTCTATTTTAAGGCCAAAATAAAATTCTGATGCTATAATTCGCTAAGATTTCCTTCGTCTACTTATTCATTCTGTCAGCAGTTCTCATTCAAAAAGCAGAATTTACAATGGCAGAATATACGTTAGGAATTAAAATTCATCTGGGTTGTTTTGGCATTTACTAAATGTTGTCTATTTTGTCATGTATTAGGTGTTAAAAAAATATCTTGCACAGATATCATCTTCTTGTATTAATAAATGAACCCATGTCTGTCATCTCTCAGCAATGTATAGTCAATATTTTCACAGTTAAATAACTTTAAACTGTTAAATAACTTTAACTTCAAAATGTTGTACATCTAGCAATGTATATTGATGGAGAAAATAGAAAACCCAATCCCATTAACTGATAAAATTGATGCAGTAAAAAAAAATTGCCCTAATGCTTTTGAGGAAAAATAAAATAAATTTCACTTGATCTAATTTCTCCTAGAGCCTAGAACAATGGTTTTCACCCTTATCAACGCATTAGAATCACTCAGGGGAACTTTTATTTTTACAATGCCCAAGACATTATAATGTGCATTTTTTGCATGTTTATAATATCGGTGGTTGTGTGCTTAATAGATCTTTTATCTGTTACTAAATTACTTTATTAAAACAACTCTGTTGAAGATAAAGTTTGAGTCTCTTTTTTAAGCCTCTTTTATAATGAAAAAAATATTGGGGAACTTCCAAGTATGATCAGTTAATTTCAACTAATTGATCCTCAGGAGAATAACCAAAAATCTGGATTAAAAATTATATATATAGGGCCAGCCATGATGGCTCAACAGGCAAAGTTCTTATCTGCCATGCAGGACACCTGGATTCAATTCCCTGGTGCCTGCCCATGCCAAAAAAAAAATAACTTATATATATATATATAGGGCAGGCAACAGGTGGCTCAGTGGCAGAGTTCTCGCCTGCCATACTGGAGACCTGGGTTTGATTCCCGGAGCCTGCCCATGCAAAAAAAAAAAAAATGTTACTTTTTTTTTGAAAAAAGGTCTCATTGACACACCTTTTCTTTGGTTGGGTACCTCTCAAGGAGCTTCTTCTAGGAATGAGTTTGAACCTACAATAGAGAAGCCCTTACAGGGACTGTTACTCAGTTTCAAATGATCCTAATGCTTGAAAGTATATAACTATGATTCCTAGTATATAACTACAAAAGTCCCCAGGATCTTGGAGAAAATAAACATAAGTCATCTCTGCAGGAAGACAATATTTAGTAAATGCCAAAACAACCCAGATGAATTTTAATTCCTAACGTATATTCTGCCATTATAAATTCTGCTTTTTGAATGAGAACTGCTGACAGAATGAATAAGTAGACGAAGGAAATCTTAGCGAATTATAGCATCAGAATTTTATTTTGGCCTTAAAATAGAGGCAATTACTTCTTAAATCTTTTATGAAAGAAGATCTAACATCAATCAAGGTGTTACTTGGAAAGCCAGTAGTTTTATATATATATATATAATATATATATATATATATATATAAAGAGAGATAATTTTATTATATATTTTATATATAATATTTATCAAAATTTATGTATATATACATATATTTCTGCTCAGCAATTCAACAGTAACAAAGATCAAGAAAGTGAGGCATTGACAAAATAGAATTTGGGGAAGATAGAGACCCAGGAAGTTAAAGTCCTTTTCCCTGGGGTTATTTTCCTCCTAGGGCTAAAGTAAAAATGGCAACTATGAGGCTATTGGTAATTTTGTCAGCTTGTAGAGTGGAATAGGCATTGGAGTACAGGACCCACTAAGGGTGGAGGTCTCATTAACAGATCTTTTATCTGTTACTAAATTACTTTATTAAAACAACTCTGTTGAAAATAAAGTTTGAGTCTCTTTTTTAAGCCTCTTTTATAATGAAAAAAATATTGGGGACCTTCCAAGTCCTTTGGTTGGTACCTCTCAAGGAGCTTCTCCTAGGAATGAGTTTGAACCTATAGAGAAGCCCTTACAGGGACTGTTACTCAGTTTCAAATGATCCTAATGCTTGAAAGTTTATAACTATGATTCCTAACTACAAAAGTCCCCAGGATCTTGGAGAAAATAAACATAAGTCATCTCTGCAGGAAGATGATATGCATTTTAGACTTCAAATTCTTACAATAAATAAAATCTAGTATGCAATAAAAAATAACCAGGACACAGCAAGGTGAGGCAATATGAAGAACCAGAAGAAACAACAGACAAACAGACAATAATAGCAGACCCGGTAACATACCAGATCCTGGAATTATCAGATACACACTTCGAGATCATTGTGCTTACAGTATTTAAAGAGATAAAAGACATGATTGGGAATTTAGACAAAGAACTCAAAACAATAAAGAAAAACAAATGAGAATTTCAAAATGAAATTATTATATATTCCACTTACCTATTACTGCATAGCAAATATCTTTAACTGGTGTAAAATGGCAAAAATTATTTATTAATAGTAGTAATAATAGCATCTCTCACAGTACTAGGAGTAGACTGGGCTTGGCTAAGTGTTTTTTGCTCACACAGGTCTTTCATGTGTTTGAAATCAGATGGTGGAGAGGGATGACAGCATCTATAAAGGCTTCCTCGCTCACAGGTCTGCAGGGTATCAGCTAGATCTCAACTGGGAAATTCAGCTGGAACACCTGAATGTAACCTCCTCCATGTGGCCTGTGCTTCCTCAAAGCATGATGACTGCATTCCAGGACTAAATATGCCAAGACAGAGAAAGCCAGGCAGAAACTGTCTTCTACGACTTAGTATCAGAAGTTACACAGCATCACTTCTACTACATCCTATTAACTAGTAGTGAATCACCAATGCAAATACACATTTAAAGAAGGGGAAATAAGACCCCTCCTTTTGATGGAAGCAATGTCAAAAAGTGTGCAAGTACATTAAATACACACATATACAACAATCAATGTTATGGAAGAATTAGATGTGTAGAACTGTAGGTTAGACATACCTGAAAAAAAGAATTAATTGATAATCAAAATAAAATATTTAGAAAAAAGTTCATAGAAACAAAAGGCAGATAAGAACATAAAAAACATAGAGAATACTTATGTTTAATTGGAATCTTAGAAGAAGAGAACAGAGGAAATAGGATAGATGTAAAATTTGGAGGTATAATGGCTAAGAATGCTTAAAAAAAGATAAAAGACATAGAGTCAAGAATTTCTACCAAACCTAAGCTGGATAAATAATAACAAACTACAGTTGGAAGGAAATAGGTTATTCTCAGAGGAGTAACAATCTAACAGCTGACTTCTCAACAGAAATTATGAAAGCCAGAGAATAATGATGCCTGTGAAATACTAAAGAAAAATGACTGCCTAGAATTATATTTCAATGAAAATATTCTTAAAAAGTGAATATAAAATAAATGAATTTAAGCAAATCAAAGATGAGAAAATTCTTCTCTAAAACCTTCACCAAAGAAATACAGAAGTACCAAAATACATACTTAAGGCAAAAGGAAAGTGGAAATGTAGTATGGAGAAAACAGAAATAAAAAAAGTAAAATGTGAAAATTTGAAAGTTGATTCTAAAAGTTATATGGAAATGGGGTGGGCCATGGTAACTCAGCAGGCAGAGTTCTTGCCAGCCAAGACCCGAGTTTGTTTCCCAGTACTTGCCCATGCAAAAAAAAAAAAAAAAAAAAGTTATGTGGAAATGGAAATGGAAAAATGTATATAAATTAGCCATTTCATTCTTGAAGAAGAACAAGCCAGGAAGTCTTGCCTTACAACTATTTTGTCATACAAAGCTACACTATTTGAGACAGTGTAAGAGGTAGAATAAGAATAGATTTTTGATCACCGGAAGAAAAAGACCAATTTTTTCATATATATAGTTATTTTACATCAAAGGTGATACTTCAGAACAGTGGGGGATTGTCACTGTTATCAATGAATAGTGTTGAATCACATGCATAACCATAGGGAACAAAAAGTAACTGGGTCCCAAACTTACATATATAAAAAGTAATATTAATTACACATAGATGATAGATTTAAGCATGAGAGATAAATTAAGCATGAGAGATAAATAATACACCTTTTGGAATAAAACAGATCATGTCTTCATGACCTCAGAGGAGAAAGAGTTTTTACATAGGACTCAGAGAATACTGATAAATTGATCAATAAATGAACCACATTAAAATTAAGAAAACTAATGTTCATCAAAAGACCATTGAGGACATGAAAAACAGGCAGTAGGAAATAAAATATTTACAACATGTATGATTGATATGAGGCCCATATGCACACTATGTCATGAACTCTTTAAAAAAACATTAAGGAAAATACAAACAACCACATGCAAATATGGACCAGTAACTTGAACAACACTTGACAAAAGAAGATATCCACGTAGCCAATAAAAATAGTAAGGTCATTCAATCTTGTTATTACTAAGGAAATTACAAATTAAATTCTCAATGAGATAACACTGCACAACAGAATGACTAAAATTTAAGACTGACAATACCAAGGGTTGGTGAGAAGGTGAAGCAGTGGAAATGCTCATGCATTGTTGTAAGAGTGGAAATTTGTATGCTCACTGGTTTGTCATTACCTAGCAAAAATGAACATATGCATACTCCATAACCAAGCAATTCCACTTTATAGATATATGCCCAACAGAAATGCCTTGCATGTCCACCATGATATATTATACAAATATGTATATTTGATAAGAACCTCACTACGGGAGTAACTCAAGTGTACTTCAGCAATAGAATGGGCAAACCATTTAGAATAATGAAACACTAGAATACTATACTTCAATGAAAATGAATGGCCTACAGCTGTACACAGCTACATGGATGAATAAATATGATTTTGAATGAGCAAAAGAAGCCAAATGCAAAAAAATGAAATTGGAAAATCATCAAATCTAAATCCATAAAAATACAAAATTTATGGATTCACAATTCGATGAAAAACTAAGGAAAACCAAGGACGCTGTTGCAAGAAACATCCAGTTAAACTGTGGGGAGCGGGTAAAGTGGGAGAAGGTAGGAATAGGGGAGGGGCACAAAATCCTAAATAGCTAGTGATGTTCTAATTTTTGACTAGGTTTTATTTATACGGATGTTTGCCTAATAATAAGTCATTCAGGTCTATGTTTGATTTTATTTTTTCTCATTTTCTATAAATTAAAAGCTTACTATGAAAATATAGAATTATATGATTAAGAAGTTTCTTCTTTTTAGACATCAGAATTCTGTGAAACATGTTTTAAGAGATTGGATGGTAGCATACCTTGAGACACGCATAATCATTCGATAATATTATACATTCTTTAAAAAATACTTTGCTATTATGATATTAGGGCAAGTTTGAATTCATTATTTTATCTTCCAATTTCTGAGCTCAAAGCAAAGTTTACTGGGTAATAAGCTGAAAGCAAGTAGTTAAATCAGGAACACCGTTAGATGTCTGCATTTCCCTTTTGTTCCTATATCCTAATTCTAAATATTAATGTGTTTGTTTAATACGGTGAGGAAACATTCAAAGAATTGCTAAAGCAAAAAAAAAGGGGAATTTGAATCCATAATGCAGATCACTTTAACTCGAAGTCACCATTGGCACAAATGATCTATGTGGGCATAATGCTTAATCAGTGTATTTATTTCTACACACACTCAAAAATTTCATAGTTGGCAAATTCTGGTTTTTGAAATATATTAGCATGCTAATTGTATAATCATGTGCCTTCCAGAACTATTTCTTGAAACCAAATCAAAGCTTTAAAAGTTTTCCATAAAGCAGTTCATCAAGAATGACAATTTTAATCAAAAGTATAGACTTTATAATCTAAAGAGTTAGAATATATGAATTCCTATATAAAGGACTAAATTTATACAGAAAGGAAAGAATTTTTTTTCTTTTGTTCTTAAAATTACCCTGAATACACCCCCCCAAAAGTGTATTCTAAATTCAATTTTGACCTTCTTGCACTTTTTGTTGCTTGCGTTCACTAGCACAAAGATTGCATATTTAATAAAATGCTTGGTTTCTTGAGGCCATATATAAGAAGCGCCTTTCCTCATATACCTATGGTATCGTACAAATGTCTCAATTACAAAGTTCCCTCCTATACTGTATTGTCAGAATATTACTTCACCAAGTGTTATAGGATATACAGCTAATGTTCTCCATAATTTACCTCCAACAAGCAAATGTCTTCCACAAGAAATATTTTCTAAATTATTTAGAGTTGTTGGCAGCTTAAGTCAAATATTCATTTGAAAAGCAAGAATTTTTTCCTTTGGCTTAATACAGCTTCAAATAGTAGAGGTTTGTCTAAGTATTCAGGCAGCTATAGATCCAACTAAAACAAAATATAAGTAAATATGAGTTTCAACAAAAAATATTTGATGACAGTATAAATTAGAAAACTAGGAAAAATGACATTTTGGTTTTCTGAAACAGGAAAGTGAGTTTAATTTACTTCCTTCGGTTGCATTGCTCCATGGTATGTGACGAGGCATATTCTTTAACTGCAATGAGCATTTTCATTCCTCTCTTGACACCATCCATCCATCAAAAAATGTTAATTATATTTTTTTCCTAAACCAGCTCTGTTGGAAGGAATTTTTAAAATGCAGTGGGTGTGTTGTTATGGATTTACTTAAATTATGTATTTCATGCATTAATTGATGAGAAGAAAAAAAATGGAGAAAATAATCACCAAAGAATTTTTCTCACGGTTACAAAAAACAGTGTGAAAAATAAGTAAATAAATAACATGTACAGTGCTTTTTAAATAGAATGGAACCAAAAGTCCACTTGACGTTTATTCTCCGCTGTGTGAACTATGAGCAAGTACACTGGATAAAACCTGTCTGATCTGTCTTTAAACAAATAAGCTTAATTTATGAGAAAATTTTTAGACTGTGAAGTGTCGGTCCAAGGGTACGTATGGATTTGGAATAGCCTGGTAACTGGGGAGAAATTGAAAGCTCTTTCATAAAAGAGGGAGTGTTGCTCCAACCTCTTTTCAATGACGATCTTAATTTAATTCCAAATTATAATATGAAGTCATAGGCTTGGGTCAGTATGTCACTTTTGGGCACTGCTGAAGAGCTCGGATATTCTTCCCATGTTCTTCAGGGAAGAAAGTGAGTGTTGTTCTGTTCACATGTATGCCTTTGAAACTTTGGTTCATATTTATAAAAGAGGGGATTATCCGAGTCAGCTATTACTCTTATCTTCAAATGAGTGCCTTCAGACTCCTTAGCAACTGCTCATTAACATTATCTTTGTCAAATATCAGCCTAATATCTCAGCCCGAGCGCTTTTTCCCTTGGTCTAAAGTTAGGAGGACATTAAGGACTAAGCTTTGGAGACTACTCTGTCCTCTCCCCAAAATGCCGTCTCCTTGAAACATGTCAGAACTTACCAGTGGATTGGCTGACCTCTTTGTCTGAAACCATGTGACATTTCTTATGTAGCAAATATCTAATTAAAAATATGTACATAAAGCAGCTCTTGAAGTTTTCAGTCCAGACGAATTATTGCAGTTTGCTGGTGAATCCTTGCGGGCAATGCACCATTGGGCTCCGGTGTCCCCTCGTGGTCCTGGCTTGGGCCAGGAAAAGATGAGATTCACATTCGTCGCCATATTTGATGTAGTTCAGCAGCTAAGGGCGAACCTTCCCTCTAGATACCGCTTCCATGCCAGGAATTACTGCTCATCACCACTGTCCTCAGAGACCATCAGAGCAATCTCCTGGGGTGGTCTGGACACATATTTTTCTCCTTGTTTTATAAATGAAAAAAACTGAGCATCAGAGATTAAATAACTTGTTCTAAATATAAATTGAGGTCTCAGCAGTAAAGAATTGGCAAAACTCAATGAGTTTTACTGAGGAAAATTCAATGAAGGGGTTGTTACAGAAGTGTGGGCAATCATCAGAGAACAAACAAAGGATGAAGAAGGTCCCAAAATCTAGCCACAGAGGAAGCTGTTACCTGTCACCCTCCACCCTACTCCCACCAGACCCAAAGGAACAAAAGGATCCAAAACGCAGGGAGAACTTGGATCCCAAGAAGATGGGTCACTGCCAAAATCACAGCGCTCAGGCAGGGGGACAGTGTGGGGAAGATAATACCTCTTCTTCTCAATCCCAAGCTCTCCTTTAGCCCAGCCAGAAGGCGAGGCAGCCTGAGCCTTTGGAAGCCCACTTCCCGGGGCCCAGTGCAGGGTAGAGGAGACAGGCCCGAGGGACAGACCACGCCAGCCTGGGTGCACAGCAGCCTCCGCTGTCCAGCCGATCTAGACCCGTGCTGTGGGGTCTGCACCCAGAAAGCTTTTATTTTCAACAAGACGATTTGAATTTTGAATTTTCACATTATTTTCTTTGGTATGTGTTTGTATTGACTGCAAGATTCTAAACATCTTCACATTTAAATTCAATCACATTTATGAACTTTTAAAATACTAATAGTAAATATTCAACATCAAAATCTAAAATGGCATGCTATCCCAAGGAGATATATAATATTGCTCTATTTACTAGTAAAAATGGTTCAGAATGACCCTACAATGATATAGAAACCCTCAAGGAATAACAGATATTCAGCAAAAGAAATTTTGTTGTCATGCTCTTTACACCAAGGTAAATCACCATGTGAAATGCATCCAGACCCCCAAATCCAAAATCGGAAACTAAGTCCCTTTCATTGAATCCAATTCTAATCAACTACAAATACTTTTTGCATGCTGCATCCCTACTTCACATTCAGAGCCGGCAGCATGCCCAGTAATGGATGATGTTGCCTGCAATTCTGACTGTAACATCTACATGCTCCAGTGCACTGAACATAATGAAGCTCGCCATGGGGAAAGATAGCCCAGTCCCTGAGAACCGAACTGAATTTCAAAAAAGCCAACATTATAAGAGCTCTGCAATCAAAACCTTCCACTGCAGGAGAAACCATTTGAAAAATGACCTCTCCGTGAGCTGGTGGAATAGCAAAGTGATTTTTGTTCTCTTCTGAAATTTTGTCTGTGTTGGTGGAAGCAGAAGGCAGATTTCCCCGGTGCAGGGCAGCCACTTTACCGGGGGAAGCCGTTTCTCACAGGCAAATGCTCTGACGGGGACAGCGGCTCGTGTGACAGAGCACACGCTAGGGTGAGACTGGGCCTGCCAGGGCAGTGGGTCACAGTATGAGAACAAGAAATGCCACATCCAACAGAAAACGAGGCTCACCTGGAGAAACCAGGGGTATTCAAAAGCACAGCAGAGACCAGGGCTATTCAAAAGCACAGCAAGAAAACATTTACTAAGGAGGGTGCTTCTGTGAAACGTCCCTTAGAATCACACCAACAATCTCTCATTTCTTGGTGCTTGGTGGTTTTCCCCATACGTTCACGTTTGGATCCTCAAAGCCAACCCTATACGGTGTGGAGGGCAAGCAGGTCTGGGGGTGAGACTGAAGACTCAGGGGCCAGGCGACCCTGCCAGGGCACCCAGGCTGCAGCCAAGCCCTCTGGCTGCTCCTCACTGCGGTATTTCACCCCCACCTGGATGCTCCATCCTTTCCAGAAGCATCTATCTATCCTTTCAACTCCTCCTTACAGCTGTTCCCTGCAACAGAATGTAGTTCAGTCTCTTCATCCTTGTCACAAAAACTTTACCCCTTCTTTCAGCATAATACTAACTGAAAAAGAAACAGGGGAAGTTTGCTTTTCAATTCTCTTTTGTTTTCTACCTTACTAATTTCTTCCCCTCTTCAGTTTGGAAGAAAATCTGATGAAGATAGCAAAAGAAATTGTCTTTAAAAATTTAAATGATGAATCAACCCCTGGATGGAACAAAAATATTTCTATGAATTATATAAATATAAAATAACTTTAAAGCTCATGCATTTAGAACTGTAGACAATAGGGCAATGCAAAACTATGTAATTGAGATTCTCTCATTGTACTTCATATGCAATAAGAAAAATGAAATGACATATAAATTACTTAGGCGGCAAATGATATTTTGTTCATAGAGAAGATAACATTTTAAATGAGCACTTTCATGGGGCTTATCAAGCGCCAAAGCTGAAAGGAATATTTTTCACTAAGATGGCTTTGATTCAGGTTAGGTATTTTTTACAATATGCAGCCAAGGGATTTGACCATTAAGAAAAACAAAATAAAATGTATATTGCTGAATTCCCATTAGCTCTCCAGGATGAAAGAGTACATTTCTCTCAACTACTTTCCTTGTGGCGTTTTTATCCTCTTCTTCACCACAGTTGGTGCTGGGCTGGGAGCTTCATCCCAGCTCCTCCACTTGAGCCAGGCGTGGCTGGAGGGCAGGGGGTCAGCTGGCTCAGGCTGTCCTCTACCCCCCTGCATGGCCACTGAAGAAGGGGCATCGGAAGAGTTTAGGAAGGGACCGGTTGTTAAATGGGCCTTAACCATCTCTTGCTAAAATTATAAAGATCATTACATGAGCATTATCTGTCACCTAGGATTTTCTGTGTCTCTCTCCTCACAGCCCACGAGGACACCAGTGTTTTCATACAGCCCCCTGGCTAGCAAAACTGACCGTGCAATGGCTCTCACTTCTAAGTATTTGAAGTTGCCCTCTCCAGAAAATCCAGACTCATTTTTCTAAATACATCTCTGGGCCTAAGTGATTGATTCTTCCAGATTGTAAATAATACGCACTCATACCACCAGCCCCTCAGCTCTCTCAAAGATGTTTAATCGTAAGTGGAGACATTTCTGGAAACATGAAAGAAATAAATGTATTTGGGTCCAAGCATTTTGATGTACGCGTCTGGAAGCAGTAGATGGACTATGAAGTACTCAGGAGAAGTGCCTGAATTTACTCATTCAGGGAGCCTTCCATCCCCACCGTCCTCACCCCCACCCCCACCCTCACCAGTCCCCTCCTCCCCCACCATCCCCACCCTCTCCCCGCCCCCAGCCCCACAGCCACTGCGCTGGGCAGCCAGCCTTGCATACAGTGAGTGAAGGATAAATGTGTCTCGAATGAATGCACAAGCTAAAGGAAATTTATTCCCACCAGAGAGCTAGCTCCCTGCAGCCCCTGGTCCTCTCCTCCGTTTGATGGAATAGGAAACATCTTGAGTTTTCTCTCAAAGCACTTATTCTCAAATTGTCATGTGCACAGGTATCACTTAGAGTGTTTGTTTAACATATAGATTCAGGCTCCATTACCAGAAATCTTATAAACTCCAGATCAATGAAACAAAGTCTACTCTGACAAAATGGAGAGGGGAGTTGGAAATACAGGAGTCTACAGGCCCTCGCCAATGTCTCACCACTGGTTCCTGCTTCCCTCCCTTTCATAGCTAGCACGGACTGTTACAACCCCTCCTAGGCTCATAGCTTGATTATTGAGTGGGGAGAATTTTATTGTCTCTCCAGGCTGCAGTTTATGTTATCAGAGAAATGCAGTCAGCACACTTGACCAGAGTTGTGGGCAGGACAAGCAATGTGAGATGTCTATAATATTCCCTGAGGATGGGACTCTGAAAATAATTCTTACCTTGTCAGTTTTGATCTGTTTCTTCTGTTTGTTCTGATCTTACTTTCTCCTTTCTGGCTTTCATGACCTCTACTGTTGTCATGGTTAGGGACAGGTGTCAACTTGGCCAAGTTATGGTACCTGTTCATCTGATTGGGCAAGCGCTGGCCTGTCTGTTGCAATGAGGACATTTCATAGGATTAGGTCATGATCACGTCAGCTACATCCACAGCTGATTCCATTTGTAATCAGCCAAAGGGGAGTGTCTTCTGCAATTAGTGATGCTAAATCCAATCATGGGAAGCCTTTTAAGGAGGACTCAGAGGAGACAGGTTGCATTCCTGCTTTGGCTGGTGAGCCTCTCCTGTGGAGTTCGTCCAGGCCATCCATTGGAGTCATCGGCTTCGCAGCCTGCCCTGTGGATTTTGGACTCTGCGTTCCTACGGTCACATGAGACACTTTCATAAATTTTATATTTGCAAGTGTTCCCTGTTGATTCTGTTTCTCTAGAGAACCCTAACTAATACAACTGTCCTCAGGATATTGCCAACATGTTCCCTGAAAAATGCTTTTTCAACTCACCCCTTATGGGTGTCGATCACCATTGGACTCACTGGTCCTCTCTATACATCATTTTCCTTCAACCTTTTACTTATTTGCTGCTGCTCTTTCTTACCCCGTATGGTTGCTCCAGTCTCTTAGTCGTCATCAGTCTTGCCCAAGATATTGTTTTTAAACTATTAGTTCACACTTCCCAGTTCCAGGTGGGAATTGTCATAGCAGAAAGGGTTCTAATGCTTCAACCTGCCATGCCTTAGAGACCCTTTCTTCAAGGTTGCACTCTTCTCTGGACTGAGTGAAACTCATGTCATTGGAGATCTTTTGAGCACATCAACTATATACTATACATCCAAGAATACATTTCTTAGTTTTGGCTCTTTCTGTGGCTTTCTGCCAAAGATAAAAGCTTTTTTAGTAATAATCCTTAGTCAAAATAAGATATATTCTCTTCACTCCATTTTCTTTTGTGGTTGGAGAGAGCAAGAACAAAATTGCAGAGGAATTGGAAGAGGTGTTGAAAGAAGCGTAAGAAAATATTTTCTTTGCTTATTCATGGAGAAATTTAATATCTAACCCAAAGACTATATAAATGCGAGATCACAGAAAATGAAAACTTTTGCCAATTAATTTTCATACACAAAGGAGTGAGGGTGTCACTATATGAGATTACAGGTGCTTTACAATTATTGCAGGTTCAAGAATTTAAAACAATGTTGTTAAGAAAATACAGGTTCTTTATTTCCTATCTAATATTTCTCATGAGCCCCTTCCCAATGTGGAGGAGATCATTTTAACTTGCTGCTTTAAATTATCCCTTCTGGATGACTCATTTTGGGATTTTACCGGTTTCCTTCTCTCCTCTTCCTGGTTCTCTGTAGTTTGGTGGTTGAACACATAGAAGTTTTACATGACCTTATGGGAGTAAAGACAGCTTCAGATCCCAAACCCTATGATCTTATCAGCCCTTGGCTCGTATGTGCTGAAGTGTGTCTGTACACACTTGGTCTTTGGGGAAAATATGCTGACACTCTCCACTGGAACCACTGATTCTCACCATTTTCCTCAATCTCTTAGTTCCCACAGCTTTAGCTCACCTGTATATATATACATCAACTTATTTGACATCCCTGCCTTCTCATCTGGTTCAACCCAAATAAGGGACATCAGGATATGTCCCAATATGTCTCATCCAATTTGTTCTCTGCCTCTTCCTCCCTTCTTTTTCCCACTGTCACCCAGGTCCAGAAGGAACAGAGTCATCTTTTAAGTCAGGTCCTAAGTTCCCTCTACCCTTGATTAAAGTTAAACTCTATAACTTAGTCATCTACACCTGGGTCTTAAAATGCATATAAATCTGCCTAGCTAGTGACTCAAATCTTACTCTGACTTTCAAAGTCAAATCTTGGCTCCATATTTCTTTTGCCACAATAATACTCCCCAAGGCAAATAATAATCCTTAGTAAATTGGAGAGAAAGTCATCCATAGTGATTTCTCAATAAGGTATTTAATATGTTGCAAAAAATTAGCCGTTAAGCATTATCTTGTTCTCCTAACCCATTTTCCAAGTTTTGCTATGTCTATGACTTTGTCTGGGGAAGAGTCAGTGGCATCTTGGATCTTGTGGGCAGTACTTTTCCTATCTTCTCACCACAAGCTGACTCAGAGAGAAAGTCTTCGTGGATCTCAGCAGAAAGAGCACCTTGCAGAGTAACGGCCATAGTGAGGCAGCAGTTAAACAAAGGAGATTCATGTTTCAAACTGTATCATTCTCCAATCTTGGATCTCTCAGCCCCAAATGCAGTTTTTGTGACATCAATGCCAGCAACTGCGGTGCATCCCACTTCTTACTCTCAGACTCCCCAGAGTCAGGATTTCCTCTGGAGGAGAGAACTAGAGAATTTGGAAGACAATGGTACACCTGCCAGAAAGAATGGGCTGTCATTTCTGTATAAGTATATCAGGAAGTGAGGCAGAGAGTGAGAGGGAGAATATGCAATATCAACCATGTGACTACTGAAACTCAGTAAATGAGAAATTGAATTCAGATGAGAAGAATGTAAATGAACTTTGGTGCGACCTTCAAATTCATACTGACGTCCTATACATTCCTGTCTCAAGAGCTCCTCAGAAGTAAAATGATTCCAATTAACTTCATTCTTTTCCCTTACATGGAAGTTACTAAAGAGTAACATAAAAGGACCTAAGGCAAGAGTGAAGAATCATGCAACATAGTAATTATATGTTTTAATGACATTAGCTAGCTTCTGAAATACAAGGGTAAATAGATGGAGTTTAAAGCAAACTAATCCCTTACATGGAGCTGAAAGTCAAAACTTAATTATGAACCTGGTGCATATCTAAAAGGGACCTTATTAATCTTGTAGCCAAGCTTGCTCATTTTAAAAACAAGAAAACTGAAACTCAAAAATGGGTAAAAATAGGGCAGTGCAACAGTGGCTCAGAGGCAGCATCCTCACCTGCCATACCAGAGACCTGGGTTCGATTCCCAATGACTGCCCATGCTAAAAAAAAGAAAGGATAAAAATAGAATAAGTAATATTTCTTCCATTAATATAGCTTCTAATTTACTTCTTTTTTAGGGCCTTTAATGTCATTGTCTCTTTTGTCTTTTTGCTCTGTTATATGACCTGATATAATGTAGGAATCTAAAAGCTTTATTTGAGGAAGACTGGAGGTGAAGGTGGACCAGAGGTAGAGATGGAGAACCTATTCAAACATTATAGGGAATTGTATTCTGAGACATCACCTCTCAAAGAGATTCTGAATTATATCTACTTTGTCCCTAGACTTTTAAGGAAGCTTTTGAGTCAATGTGATCTTTTTTCACTTCATTTTTTGTATTAAGGCATCAGCAAATAAAGAAACTATTGATTTTCTTGAAAAGTAGAAACAGACACCAGAGTATAAAGCTCATCATGTTATCGATTTTAGTTTCGTCCATATGAGAAAGGTATAAATTATTTCCCAATAAAACAGTTACTTCTATAGCTTACTGTAGTAAGTGAGGCATCCTAAATATAGTTTCAGATTAACAGAAAACGAGGGGTGAAACAACTTAGTGGAGTAGGACCATCAGCTACAGAAACAATCAATCATTCAGCACTCATTTGTTTAACCAATACTTATTGAATTCTTCATACATGCCATAAACTATGCTAGCTGTCTCCCAATATCTCGCAGGTCAGTAGGGGTGATAGACAAGTACACAAGTGATTGGTATAGGTTTACACGACGTTGTAAGAGCACAGAGGAGTCAACACAACCCTTCCTTGGAAGTCAAGAGGATTTCCCAAAGGGGATGGTATTTGAGCCAAATATAAGAGTTTGAACTTAAGGGCAAAAAAGGACTGGAGCAAGAGTCCTAAAATAATAGCTGGAGCAAAGCCACCTGGCAAAGAATGCCCAGTGGTCTAGTAAGGCTGGAGTGTACGGGTTCATATGTGGAGTGAGACAGAAGCTCTTACTGGGTGAGCAAAAAAAGAAAGTTTCATCATACCTTCTTCATATTTTCTCTGGGCAATTTTCTAAGAATGATTCATTCACTCATACACAAAATAAAATGGGAAAAAAGCAGATTTGAGAGGATCTCAAATCATGCTATAGGATTTGGGCAATTTTACTCCAGTTACATGTGGAACTCTGAGCAATTGGGAATAAGGCTCTGAAATTCAGAAGAAAGGCCAGTTGGCAGAACTCATGATTGTGGATAAGAGTACCAGAAAAAAGTATATGTTGAAAGATAAGAAGTTGACCAATGATAGAACTCTAAGCCACAAGGTGATTTAATGAATTAACACAACAGCAGAACCACTGAATTAAAACAGGTGGATTAGCTTCAGTGAAAGATCTTGTATCTTCCAAGTCATGATCTGTGGATTTGTTATTTCAATAGACTTTTCCTTATTTTATTAAAGAACTCAGTTTTTGCACTGCCTTTGATTTTTTACCACTATGAGACATGATATCAATGAAGAAATTTCTTGCATGTTGTCCCACTTGTTCTTTTCTATCAACATATCTGCCCTTTTAGTAAAAATTAAAGATTCCTCTTTTTAAACCTAGATAGGCTTGACCAGCCTTAGTCATATTTAATTTTTCCATTTTACAATTTGAAAATGAAGAAAAATTAAAATGTAAAAATTGGGTTTATGAAACAATATATCAGAAAAAGATAAAGAGGAATTATTATCCTAAACTTAAAAAAAAAAAAGAATGTCTCTAAAAAAGCTATTGCAAAATCCAATAAAAAATTTCATGAAGTGAACATTCTTCAAAGTCAGGCAAACAGGCCATGGAAAGAAATGAGGCCAAACAAATCTATATAAAGATAATGGGGAGCAAAAAATTTTTGGCAAAGTCAGAAAGCTGAGAGAAAGGTAGAGAATTAAAAACGAGGAAGAATATCTATATGGGAGAGGAGCAACATAAGAGTTATAGCTATATCCAAATAAGCCCAAACAACTGGATCAAATGCAGCAGTGAGAAATGTATTTGGTGAAAACTTTGCTATTGAAAAAAAAGAGAGAAATGCACATGTAGATTATAAGTTTTCATCATGTGAAGCCCAAAACAAATGCCAGAAGTCAACATTCTTGAGGAAAACAAAATTGTAACCAGGAATTGTATTTCTAAATTGGTGTCTTCTATGGGTGATACAATAGAAAACATTTTTGAATGTGAAAATTTGGTGGGAAAAGGTGCTAACCTAAGTAACTTTGGAAATTAATGAAGTCTGTAAAACTAAAAGCAAAAGAAACTGTACATAGAAACTGTACTCTAGTTGATGAAGTTGTTTGCCATAAGCATACAAGATGTGGCTGGATCATCTTGTAATTTCAGAAAGTAAAGAAGTGCTTAAAACACTAAAACGCAATGATTCAAATATATCAAAGGGACAAGAAGCCAACTGAAATTGTTACCAATGCTCAAAACTGGAACAATTTGAGGAGGAAAAGAAATAAAATAGTATTGATTATAATCATTTATTTGTACCATATGAATGTAAGATTTTATTAAAAGAGCAAATTGGGTGTGGGAATATTCTTTACTATCTTTGCAGTATTTCTGTAGATTTAGAAATAGTCTAAAAATAAAGCTTATTTAAAAAATGATCTGTCTTCCAAAAAATACTAAAGAGAGAAAAAGCAAATAAAACATTTCATTTTTTAAAAAAGAAAATATTAAGAAAGCTTAAGGACTGAAAAGTAGAAACACAGTAAAAGAAATTATAATTTAAATATTTTAGAAACAAAAATAATGGGTTAATATCTACTATTAAGGCTATTAAAAGGAATATATCTCAGAAACGAATACAGGTCATGTGTGTTTTAATAATCATAATGCAATAACAGTAACAATTAATTACAAACTTTAAAAATAGTTAAAATTTATAGAAATTTTAAATATATTAAGTAACATCAGGACCAAAAAGGCAAATACAGACAATTTAAATATCAATGGCTAGAATGAAAACATTTTTAAAAAATGCAATGCATGATTATATTTTCAATAGTTGGTCATTTTAATTCTCTGCCAAAACAACTTTTATTTTTTAATTTGAGGAGTGTTACTGACAATTTCAATGAAAGCCCTGAAGTACAAACTGTGGCATTTTGGTAATAATAAGTTTGATTTTTTCTTTTTAATTTTGATAAAAGGTGTGTGTGTATATTAATATGTATAGGTGTATATGTGTGTTTTAACTTTATTTATGAATTGCAACCAATTAATGAACATTAATAAAAGAGAAATGAGAAATGTGGATACTAAGTAACAATATTTATTCTGCTTGGTAGTCCTTAAACTTCTTGAATCTGTAAATGTAGGTCTTTCATCACATTGAGGATTTTTCAGCCCTTATTCCTTCAAGTATTTTTCTCCCTTTTTTCCCTCTCCTCTGTTTCTGAAACTCCAATCACATAAATGTTAGGCATATTGATATTACCACAGAAGTTGCTAAGGCTTTTTCATTTGTCTTTCAGTCTTTTTTTCTCTGTGTTCATCGTATTGAATAGTTTCTACTGGGATTTTTTCAACTTGACTGAGACTTTATTCTGTCACTTCGGATTCTAATAGTAAGCCCATCCAGTGATTTTTTAAATATCAGATTTCTTTTTTTCAGTTCTGTAATTTCCATTTGGCATTTATATATATATATATATGTTTCCATTTGACAGATACTTAACTTGTTGGAGTTCAAACCGCAGTCTTTCTCCTAGGCATCTGCCCAAATCTCAGTGGATTTATTTTATCCTTATCTGGAATCTGACACACTGATAAATGATTTAGGCATTACCCAGATATGTGGGCACAATTTTAAATCAGAATTTGAGGCTACCCATCAGGATTTTTCATTTCTAGTATTCTCTATTCACATTCCAGAAAGACAAACTCTGGTCCCAGGTTTTTCAGGCCCAAAAGTCTGCAGGGATTTTTTTTCTTAATCTGATTTTAATCTCTTTTTCCAAGTGTGACTTCTCCAGAAACTACCTGCTTTTGTTCACTTCAATATATTTGTTACTACAACTTACAGTTGTCACCTATGACAGGGAAATTCTGGGAGGAGCCTACTCAGAAGTACCAGAAGTAAACCACCCTCCAAAAAAATTATTATAATTTCAATTCTAAAACGTCTTGACAAACATTATGGATAATTTGTGAAGATATTTTTATGAGGCATCGTGGAGTGAGGGAGGATTCACTATACAACTTCTAGCAAGCAAAATACAAGAATTTTAAAAATCCCTGACACCTCTGCAATGTCTCACACCTTTTCTTTAAACCTTTCTAAATATCTTCACTGTTGCCAACCCCCCTAACATCTGCCGCCTCCTCAGTGGACACCCCACCCTCAGTCCAAAGTAGCAACATGCCATTTAGTGAGCTGAGTAGACTAGTTTGTATAGGTTTATTCTAATTCTTCTTTCAGCCCTCCCTATCTGTGCTTTTAGGGAGTAGGATTTCAGTTGGAGGAAAAAAAGGCACGTAAACTTAAAGGCGATGAGATGTTAGAAGTACTATAATACAAGCCTACACCTGATATACCAAGAAAAACACAGAAATGATTGGCAAACTTAAACTAACATACATCAACGTGAGCTGTAGTGAGTGCTAAAATCTTAGGTCAAGAATGTCAAAGGATAATATAAAAATAATTGATATTTTTATTTACGGTGGGATATATTGATTCCATTTCTTTGCTTATATTTTGAGAGTGATTCAAATGATCTGTTCACCAACGTTTTCAATTCATATATTCTTAAGGAATACAATTTAAACTGTTAAATAAATTTTAAAATTAAGGTTTAAAATTTACTAGCCTGAAATAATGACATTTGAAATTATAAGGAATCTTAGGTAGTTACATCTGAAATCCTTTTAATTTTTTAAAAGTTAAATAGATTCATTTGTCAACAGTTGTAAAACCTTGTTTACTATCAAATGTCTTTTATATTTTGGCTATAATAGAAATGATACTGAAGGTATCTTTCATGTCAACTAAAAATTACCTAAATTAGTTATAGTTAGAGGAAAGGGGAGCAAAAATGTAATTTTAAACTCTGACCACAGGCTCTTTACTCTGAGAGACTATAATGATCATGTATTTAAGTTCTCTTCAAAATGATAAAGAAAACCATAATTTTTTTTTGTCTGATTCAATGACTAAATATGAGTAACTCACCTACTAAACTCTAAAAATTTCCCAACATAACTTGGCAGTCAAACTCACTGTAAAAATGGAGTATCATTTCTGAATGACAGAATTCAAGTGTTTGCTTGACTTGCTTTGTTATTAGCTCTTCCTTCAGAAAAATTGGTTTGGGTATGTGTCGGCAGCTGTTTCATCTGATATACACACAGCTTCCCTCAAGTGATTTTAAAATGGAACAAGTGGATGTCATCTGGGAACTGAGAACATATCGGTTCTCTGTTTTCCTTTTGACTGTTTTATCTACTCCTTTTCGGAGAATGCACTAAGGATCATGGGCTTATGCTTCCATAATTGTTTCTCTCTTGTCTACTTTATTTTGTCTTTTCCCCTAATAGAATGATAACTTCTTAAGTCTTAAGGTCAATGAACACTTAAGGAGTGCGTGGGTGCTTTTCATGATTGACACTGGGAGTTAAGGGTGTGAAAACTCCTAATTCTCAAGGAGCAGACAATATTTTTATAAGAAAGCTGCTGGGTCATATGTATGCTTGGTGAATATAAAATTAGTTGTAGCCTTTTAAATTATTTTTCTAAAACCCTTCAGAAACACGTAAGGGTAGCAAGATCATAATAATGAAAGCAGTAGTCGTATTGTTCATCTATCCAGGTAATTAAATAGCAACTGAAGTCTTATGACTTCCCTTTACCATTTCATATGGTGGATTTTTCACTTCTGAATTTTTGAGGCATAAAGTGAGATAAACAGAAGAACGCCTTAAATGTCTCTTTATTCAAAGATTTACTAAAGCTAGAACTTCAAACTGTTTCAGCGAGAATAAATTGACTTTTTCATTGAATTAAAAAATGAGAAAATTTGAAAGTAATGAAAAATAGAATAGAGTAAAATAAAAACCATATAAATGTGTAAAAAGATGGGGCTCTTTTCATTAATTCGATTGCAATTCAATTATCATCGTGTGCATAGGTAAAGTAATTCTCAAACTTTGGGACTAATTTGTACCTTAGAGGAAATCTGAATCAACCTCTTCATTGAAAATCTTTCTAGAGGATGAAAATAGCATTTCACACAGCTAATTTGTAGCAAAGCCTGTACTAAAACCCAGATTTCTTTTTAAGTGTGGGTTTTCTAGATTTCTTTGCAAGAGAACATTGCAACATGAGGCAGCATACAGTGAAATCAGCCAAGAGCAACCACCATATGCCAGAAGAGGCAAAACAGTAGTCCAGCCTCAGGGCAGGTTGGCAAAGGTTCTCTTGTGCCTTCCTCCCTGCAAAGAACCTGCCATAAAGTTGGGAGTGCAGGAGGGTTTGATTCTAGTTCAGGAGCTGTATTGATTGACTGACTTACTTTAATGTGCATTTCACTGGTGCATTCATTGCAGTAGACCTGAGTTCCCAGAAAGGAAGCACTGGTAAGGAGAGAGACACAGGCAGTGTCCTGCACATTTTCTGCTTTTTCTCTTGAGTGAATGCAATCCAGCTTAGTGATAATGAGCTTGCCTTCCAAAATTACAGTGCTTAAATTCAAATCCCAGCTCAGCCACATATTTTAATGACCTTGAGCAAATTCCTGAGCCTCCGCAGGGCTCTGCTTTCTGTAAGATGGGAGGCAATGACCCCTGCCTGGTCGAGTACTCAGACTGAAGGAAGCCATGTACACACAGTGCTTATCAAAATGGGAGCCGAGAGAGAGACAGCGCTCACAGAACACGTGGTATCGGGATTATTGTTGCTGTTATAATTGTACTCACTATTTCAATCCATCACAATCCAGAACTCTCTGCAGACCTGGTCCTTCTGAAAATCATACCAGATGTCTGTGCTGTGCTGCCAAGAGATGAAAGGTATAGATTAATGCTTATAAGTAATGTGCATGCATAAAATCTGTTTTAATGAGAAGGGAGGTCCCTAAAGATTAGTAAAGGATTTAAGATGTTTCAGAGTAAACATTTATTTGCTAAGAGGCAAAGACTAAGCACATTATAAAGGCTTTCACTGCACAGTAATCCTGTGAGAGTACCCACCCTTTAAACTTTCAAATGACAATTTGATTTAATTTAAATGTAATTAGTAAACCGATAATGTTCCTTTATTTAATGTAATCATGTACATAAAGAGGTACCCCATTTTTCCCTTTCCACCTCACTCCCAATAAGTAACACTTTAACTAGCTTCTTGTTTATTTTTCCAGAGATTTTAATGTACATACAAGCAAATATGCATTAATGTTTTCCCATGCATAAGCTTTTTTACACAAATGACAGCACATTATACATATTCTTTTATCTTGATTTCTATTTAACAAATATTTTAGAGATCTAATCATTTCAGTAGTAGTATCAATAATAATGGATGATAATAATGTTATAGAACTGCTCTACAGCTTACTTATGTTAATTTATTTAATCCTAAAACAATCCTATGAAACAAGTACTGATATTACACCTTTTTACAGATGAGAAATGATCAGAGTTGTGAGTTTCAAAGGCAAACAAAAATTTGCCTTTTTCTATTTTATAATGTCTTTTCTTTTCTTAATTTTCATGCAATCATGTTTATTCATCTTTTTAAATCACTTTGGACTTGAACCCTTATTTGAAACCCCTTACCCATTCTGGGTTTATATAGAAATTCTTCTATATTTTCTTCTAGGACTTTTATAACCTTCTGAATTTACTTATTTGCTTTCTCTGGAATTTATATCAGCAGAGATAGAAACATGGGTCGAAAAAATTTTCCATATGGGTAAGGTCTAACACAGTTTAGTGAAACATTCAGCTTCTCTCATTCATTCGAGATGATACTATATCATCTATTTAATGTTCATATGAATTGGGCCGATTTCTGAATTTTCTATACTGTTGCTTTAGTCTGTTTATTCATTTATGTGCCCATACTGTCTTACCACAAATCAGAAGGTGATTCACCAGAGCTCTTAAGGTTTAACTTCAGTCTTTTCCAAGCTGCTAAGTTAAGTGTTAGTGTTGCTCGATAACAATAAAGATTTTAAACTGGCAATGGAATAAAAGTGTTCATTGGTTCTAACTGCTTGGCATAACAGCTGTACTTTTAAGAACTTCATTTTTTTCTATAATTAAACATCAGATTTTAAATATTGATTAGAAATACTGCTATTTTTTTAGGAAAGTGCTCCCGCTCTACTCCGTTTTTGAGAGTTTTAAAGTTTCTGCATGTGTGGAAGATATATATTTGATCATTTAATACATACACAATATTGCAAAAGTCATGGAGAGAGTAAGATTATACAGCTATGAAGATGGACAGAATTGCCAGAGGTCACAACTAATTCCTCTGTACCACAACTTTTTCTAGAGAGCCACAATTATTTTAAAGAATTCATTTTTCCCTTTTTAAAAGTAGTGTTTTCTATAATTCTTGCAACTTGGTGGATTTCTCTCAATTGCCATTCTACTGTACCAATCACAGAATTGTGATTTTGATTTTGCAATCACTGCTTCATAAAGAGCAAAGTTTGAGACTTAAAGGCTAGAGGATAAGAGCAGTCTAATAGTTATATGGCAGGGGCTTCTGCTCAAATGAAATTGCCTCTAGAGCAGCAGATTTTAGGTCTGTTCTCCCTTAAAGACAGCTATGAGAGCCACGAATAATGGAACACTCATTTGGAGTCCAGTTTCCTATGAACACATATATTAACATGAACTCTAGATATTTCTCATTTATTACTTATTGCTTATTTACTTGACTACAACAAGGATGAGACTGAAGTGCTAGCATTCCAAGCAATTCTGTGATTGGTGAGGTAGGATTAGGAAAGAGGATACTTTGAAAGATCCCTAGAGGTATGGAATCTGAAAAACAATCATTTTGGGGAAAGACTAGCTTTTAGATTTTTATTGTATTAAAATACATTGACCACCTACCACATGCTGGCTGTGTGGGGCGGGATGAGGCCCACCTCAGGCTAGGTGATTCACTAGAATGTCTCATGGGACTTCAAAAAGGCTGTTGTACTTGCAGTGACTATTTGTGGCAGTGAAAGGATGCAGATTAAAAGATAAAGGGCAGGGCAAGGGGCAACAGTGGCTCAGCGGCAAGAATTCTTGCCTGCCGAACTGGAGACCAGGGTTCAATTCCCGGAGCCTGCTCATGCAGAAAAAAAAAAAAGATGAAGGGCAGAGTCCAGGAGAACCAGGCACAAGCTTCTGGACAACTCTTCCCAGGGAGTCACATATCACTTTAATTCTCCCTACATCTGGGTGTAACTGCACCTACAAAGCACTGCTGACCAGGAAAGCTCATCCACGCCTTGGGTTTGAAGCCTTCTACTGGGGGCCAGTAGAAGTGGAGTGACCTCAGCTACTCGGCCTCCTGCCCTTCTCCACTCTCTAGGGCAAAAACAGACATTCGGTGTAACTTGCTTTACGACGATGAGATTATCTGTCACACGGGTAGTACATGGCCCATGGCCTCAGGCATACAAAAACACTCTTCTACTGTTACTAGCACCTCTGCTTCCACTCTCCCCAAGTTTGGGAGAGGACCCTTTTGCATTTTCCCTTTTTGTCATATTCCCTCCTTTCTGAACTTCAGTTTCCTACGTCACAATCTTCAATAAGCTGCACAAATATGGATTCTAATGTGTCATCGTTTTTTACCCCAAGTGTCATCCCCTTTAGTGAAATGGTGGCATGGAAAGAGCTCTACAGATCAGCACTTCTCAAAAGAAGCCTCAAAAGAACATGAACTCAACAATAAGCAGAGAAATCCAACACTGCTGACAAACGTTATAAATATGAGTCGGGTTTTTTGGAGAATTTTTACTTTCAGGGTCTTTTGAATGCGTCGGTACCTATGTTGTAAGAAGAGCAATTTTATAAGAACATTTTAAAATTCTCTGTTTCTTGACCAAAGGCTGAAGATTACTGTAGTTTTTATTTCAGAGACTGGAAAAAAAAATGCAGCAAACTTTCAATTTCCTCACTAGGCAGAGTGAAGTCCCAGGAAATGGACCAGCATTAGACCTGCACATCTCAATGAGTAAGAAATAACAACTTGTGTCTTCATCATCCATCTCACAGGCTAGTAAGCGGTGCTTCTCAGACGGCAGCCAGCAAAACTCTATCTCAAACAAAGTGCACTCACTTATCTATGGTTTTTCTTTACTTCTCCGAATCAACAAAGAAAGCTCATTTGTTTCACTTTGTGAAAACTCTTCATTTTTCCCCCCAGATTTTCCATTTCACGCTGTGTGAATTTTATTAAGATCTCTTTCACAGGAGCTAAGTGCTAGCTCTGGGAGACCCCCGGGGATCTCAGCGGCAGTCTCTGTAATGTCTGAAGCC
Organism: Tamandua tetradactyla; assembly: GCF_023851605.1. Lineage (NCBI taxonomy): Eukaryota > Metazoa > Chordata > Mammalia > Pilosa > Myrmecophagidae > Tamandua > Tamandua tetradactyla. The sequence continues at coordinate 12,476,226 of NC_135344.1, read as the reverse complement.
TCTTGAGACATTTCTTTCCTATTGAAAACTCCTTGGAGAAGCAGAGAGAAGAAGCCAAAATGTTTCTGGTGCTTGAAGAAATAGATTGCCTCATGAACTTTTTGTGCAAGTCTTTGGATGTTATAACCTGCAAACCAATGACACAGAAATTAATATCCCATACCTGCATATTATATCATTGATATTTTTAAAGCTGGCTTAAAATATTAAGACTTCTTCATTTTAGGATTAGTTGTATTAATAAAGTTAACCTATAAGCCTATCAACTAACAACTTGTCAGTGGTTTTGTTCCAATAAAAAAATATGTTTTAAGAAGGGATTATAATTATATAATTGAAAAATAATTTTTTCTGACTTCTCTTAATATTACATACTAAGTTTTTGACGTCATTGTATGATACAGCGTGATGTAATAGTAGCTGCATAATACATGTCAGTTGAAATTGCTTTGATTGGGCAGGCCATGGTGGCTCAGCAGGCAGGAATGCTTGCCTGCAATGCCAGAGGACCTGAGTTCGATTCCCGGTGCCTGCCCATGTAAAAAAAAAAAAATTGCTTTGATTAATCTAGCCATTTCTCTATGGTAGATATTTAGGTTAATTCCAAATTTACACTACAGTGCACAAAGTAGCAGCTAAGTTTTTTGAGCACCATTAGGTTCTAAGCAATGGTAAATATTTTGTATATCAACTCTTTTAACCTTCATAAGCATCTTGAGGGACAGGTACCATTAGTATTTCCTTTTAAAGATGAAGGAAGAACATTCAGGAAAGTTGAACAATTTGTCTGAGGTGACACTGCTGGTAAGTGGTAGAGCTAAAATTCAAAACAAGCATCCTCAGATGCAAAGAGAGTCTTCTCTATGCCAGGTTGTTCCTGAGAATATAATAGGATTTATATTAATTCATATTAACAGTTATTTGGTTTAAATAAAAGCTTCAGCCTATGTGTGCAAATCCATCAACTAAAGGCTGCATAGTTCTTCTCCTTGGTTTCCACTGCAATGAGTGTAAAAGTGCAGCCTTTTTTTAAAGTTCTTGAGATTTCAAGTACCATCAACTCACAGGTGATATTGCTATTATATGTTCAAGAAGGTGAACATCTTTAAAGAAAGAAATTTTTTGCCTTTATTTAGATAATGGAAAGACATGCACTGCAATAAACAAAGTCACTTTTACCTATCCCTTTACACTTTGGGGAACAAATCATCTAAAAAAAATCAAAATGCACTGGATTTTCTGCCCTTCAATCCCTCCTCATATTCCATTTAAAGATGCGTTGTTTGGGTCACCCAAGGGCAAGGGCATCTTGTACGTGGAAAACTGTCTCCCAGTTGAACAGATGAAGACCCAACTCTTTCCCTATCTCTATTCTCACAGAATGTGTGACACAGGAGAAGGACTATTCACTTTTCAGACCAGGGAAGGAGAAATGATCTATCAGAAGGTCCATTCTGCGACACTGGCCATAGCTGAGCAACATGAGAGATTAATGCTAGAAATGGAGCAGAAGGCCCGGGTAAGGCTCCTCCCTCGGTCCCTGTCAGCTGGGAAATGAATGTCCCCGGGGTGAGAGGCATGTGCTTCCTGTGTGGGTCCCACCCTGTGAGCTCCTCCTGTCCACCCACCCCCGCCCAAGGGCTCCCTTAGGTCTCTAACCTGCAAGCCCACCCTTCCCGCTCTAACCCCTCTTTGGCGATCAAAGGCAGTAATTTGTGGCCACCAAATACAAACCTGCACTCTTGTATCTACCTAGGATCTGTTTCCATGATCACCCAAAGAGTGGGGTGCTTAAAAATGAAATAAGCAGCTGTCTTCTCTGGGCATTTCTACATTTTATTGGAGGGTCAGAGATTCTAAGATGTGCTCAGAATATCCAGGAATACTATTGTACTACCGGAAAGGATTCCACTTTCCTTTCATGTTTACCTTTACCCTAGGTTCTTTGAAACTTCTACCTCTCTCTGTTTTGATTTCAGAGCTGATAATGAAATGTTTGCAGAAGAAGCTTAACTGTTAACCATCAGAATACTTTGTCTATATCCTGTCCTGGAACTTTACCACAGTTTCAGGGCCAAGCTCAGAAATAATTTAGTAAAAATTCTGAAATTGTAAATTTTATAAATGGCTGGAAAAATGCATAAGCTTTACTCCCAACTCGTTTGAAGAACAAACAATGGGGTTATTCTTGGTTATAGTGTGAAGAGGTGAATATACTCTCTTCAGGGTTTATAGAAATGCTTTCAGTGTCATCTGTGGGAGGACAAGTGCTGCTTTGGGAAATAAATGTGGGTCACTAACCAGAAAAGTATTATTCATAATTCGAATCCACTTTTAGATTATAGAGTTTTTTATCTGGTAGTATATTCACTTTGATAAATAAAATTCTTAGTTGCATAGGAATATGAAGTATGAAAGAAAATTCCCTTTTAAATTTAAGAAAACAAAGAAGTTTAACAAATGATCTTATACTGTTTTGAATGCATTTCTGATTTTCTCAGTACTGCATAAGCATTCTTACCTCTTTACCTGGGGTATGGTTTAATTAGACTTCCCAACACCTAAAGCCAAATCAGCCTGATACAGGACCTTTGACCCTCCATGGGGATCAATGAGTAGCTGCTGCATTCAGCAGGCATTCACATACATGGTATCAGGGTTTCCTGAAGAAGCACATTCCTCTTTTGAATGAACTATTGACCCAGTAAGGCATTGGTGAGACCTAGTCTTCTCCAAATATATGGGATAAATTTAAACCATTGCAATAATTACCTAAATGATATGATGTTTTCCTAGTTATTTAAATCAGATGAAAAAGCTAACCTACCAAGTTTCAAATTACTTCCAAATTTTGCACATTGACTATCAGCATATAATTGCAATCTGCTGGTGCACATTTTCAACCACAATGAACAAATGTGAATGTCCCTTGCTATTAATTAACAGTGGTTGGTCTTTACTCGAAGTCTTCTGCACAGGAAATTGGCCATAGGAAATTCTAAGAACCCCCCAACAGTTACAGTGGGATTGTCTGCCATCAAAGAGAACACCCAGTTTGTGTCTTGGGTTTGAATCCAGCTCCACCACTTACTGGCTATGTAATCTTGAGCAACTCATTTGACCTCTAAATGCTGCATGGTCCTTTACCTGTAATGTGGGGATAGACTAGCTCTACTTATTTGGGTTAATGAAGATGCTGTGTCAATATTTATAAAGTGCTGAGAATAAGATGTGGCACGTAGAAAGCACCAGGAAAGTCTTCATTATGATTATAGCAATTCATCTGTAAGAGTGATTTTGAATATTATAAGATAGTGAAGACACTAAATTTTTTCTCCAAACTTTGGTTAAATAACACTTGCAAAAACTTGCAACAATTTCCAATAAGCATGGAGCCAAAAAAATTCACAAAACAAAATGTAATTCACAATTGTGGTTGATGTTATTATGTATTCATTGTATCCTGTGGCATGAGGCGACAGGTGTGGAGTGGAGACAAACATTTACCACCTTCAAAGTATGAAAGCCAGCTCTTCTCCACTGGCCACAATCTCAGTTATCTAAAGCTGGAGGCATATACCATAGATCTAAAATACAGACTCACACACAAGTGAAATGAAAGAAGCTTCCTCTCTAAATCTGCTGTTAAGTCTTAAGTTTTTCAGGTGTTATAAAGTCCTCATTTTACCTCATATGTAAAGAGCAACAGAGCAGACATGAAGAAAGGGGGAAAAAAAGATTTTTCCTGATATCTTACCAAAAATAATTAAATAAAATCAAGGGAAATTGTAATTAGTAATTTCCAATCTTCTAATATTGCACGTAATTTTAAAACATCTGTAGATAAGCATCATCATGTAATAACAAGTACTGTGTATCCTTCTAAAAAGCAGCATTTGGAATGCCCCTATTCTCTGCTAATTGCTGCCTTCAATTCCCATCAGGAAGTCTCTAGGCACAAATTAAGGGCAAATATCATGTGTGTTACTGAAATGCCAGCAAGACAGCAAGACTGTGTTAATGTCAAACCACCAACCAGACTTGCTGAATGGGCTGCTGTCTAGAGATGCCAATCCAATCATTTTCCTAAACTCTGGCGAAAAGCTAAAAACAAACTTCTTCCCTTGAAAACAATTAAGTGTTTGTTTCTCTGTCTTCTGATTTGCTTGCTTTTATTAACAGAAACATAAGGAATAAAAGCCAATCAAATTCACACAGTTAACAAACTAAAAAAAAAAAATCTTATTGCTCCAACAAATTTTTAAATAATACTTACTTAGGATAAATTCCTGTTTCCTTTCATAATGTAAGATTAATAAATATTTCTGATGAAGAAGCAACACTGTCTTATTCTACCAACTGCCCGCAATGGAAGTTAGACATGTGGTGATTGATGTGTTTGTTTTACTGTGAAGCAAAAGATGAGAGAATGTGGGGGGAAAGCAAAAGAAAATGAAGCTAGCTTTATGCAAAACTGATTTCAACAGCAACTAGAAATTAAATGAACTTACCCTTCTAGAGTTATACTTTATCGTAATACTTTCGCAAATTTTGACTGTCACCAGCCTAAGAAATATCTTTTGTCTAAACAGTTGCATGAACTGGGAAGTATTACCATACTGCATCAATTCCAAGATGCACATTTTTTACATTTTAACACCACTCAGTTAAAATGTGAGTCACACTTTAAATTATTTCTACATAAAATAATGCTTGTCTTACAATTAATGGCATCTCAGATGGCATAAAGTGTCTTTATATCTGTTCTAGCAAGAGACCATATGCTCATTTATAATTTTTGAGAGGATAAGGAATCCTTACAGAATGGGTTCTCTCCTAGGAAGTTTGGTTTCACTTTCAGTGAAAATATCCTTCATACCCACATTTTATAGGAATCTCTATTAGTTATAAAAAAAAAACTTAGTGTTCCTACTCTGAAAATGTGAAGAATTTGCAAGCCTAATTCTAAATGAGCAGCATTTAGAAAGTCAGTCAACAGTCATTTTTCAGCACATATTCATAGAAGTTTATGGAATACTGGGAAAAGTTTAATTGTGTGATTTTTAATTTATTGTGAGTGGTATATAGTATCTAATATATAGGAATAGCTGCTAATCTATCCATTCCTCAGAGTTCTATTTAAGGTTCTATTGTTGAATACCATCAATTATTAATCAAAAGGCAAGAGCCTTGTTATGACAAAAACCAATTCCCTGCTGGGAAATGCCATTCCCACACTGGTGACATTTTCTTTTGCTGTAGACTAGACACTGTAATGAACCAACACAAACTTAATTAGAATGAATTATTAGAGTTGATCATTTAACTGAGCCTATGATCATGATTAATCAATTCACTTATTGTTATTCACAGTCTCAGAACACTAGGGAAAATTTGGTTTTTAAACAAACACAAAAAGAAAAACACATTTCTGCATAAGTACACAAAAGAGACAGAATCGCAAGAAGGCAATGTGTAATTTTCTAATCAGTCGTATGGTTGTGTACGATAATAGAAAAATATTTATATCATGTCCTTTTTTTTCATTAAAAATTTGTTGTGGAAACATTGGATGTCCCTTCAAAAATGCATTATACATGTGTAGTTTCTATCTAATTGGCTAGGTTAGAATTGATAATACACAAAGAGAATGACTGCCTCACATAAAAGTGTTGACAATCTACATTAAAAACGGGGCATGAATAAAGGAACTCTATAGAACGGGTTTCCCAAATGAAAACAATGAATTTCAAAAGTTATTAAAATGACTTGGCATACAAACATATAACTGCAACATATACCCTTACAATCCATGAATCATACTATCTCCGCTTGGTACAGTGCAGCAAAATAGAAATGAAAATATTAGTCGGTAATAGGCAAACTAGAAGATAAGAGTGTGAGCTAAGAATTTCATGTGAAAGTGATTAAGGCTGCTTTCAGTGAATGTGACCATAGCTGTCAGCTATGTTAATGAGGTTGATGAAGTTGACTCTAGAGACTTTCCCACACTTTATCCGCTGTGTGACTTTGGGCAAGTCACTTAGCTTCTCTGTGCCTCAGCTTATTCTTAAAAAAAGGGGATTCAATAATAACATCTACTTCATGGAGGTAAGATATCACTTGGCCTCTAGGAATGGCTGAATAATTTTTAGCTAATTTATAACATGGTTGACAAAAGAAAAACAATTAAGCTTTGTTTATAGATGGTTAAAATTGTTACAAACACCACTGAAAGTTCATCCCATGGTTCATTACATACAGATGTTGAAAAATATATAAACTTCACTGCAGCCTCTAGCTATCTATGTATTTCAAAATCAGAAGAGCAAAAATTTGACTTCAAACATCTACAAAATGTAATATTTTAATACATATTCATTAAATTCCTTATATTCAAAGAGAACTCTGTAAATGTATCTACTTAGAAAGATTATTTTTAGAAGCTAATTTACTGATCATCTCTAATCAATTACTGATTACAAATGTGAATGATGTTTGAAGTCTGTATAAAGAAGTTTGTTATCCTTTTTGATGTCCAGCTTTTTCACACTATCTGAAAGTATTTTGCTCAATGCATGGTTTAAAATATATGATCATAGCACACCTTTTCTCGAGTTTAATGAAAAGAATATTCTGCAAAGTCCAATTTTAAATGACATTCAACAACTTTCATTAAATAACATGTATTTGTTAGTCTGGTACAAAGTCAGCGAGGTGTCTTCTAATTCCTCTCCACTTCTCTTGAATAAAATGGAAGATTAAGTGTGAGGTGTCCCCTATTGAAAATTAAGCCAAGTCTGTGAAAAACCAATTGCCCATAAACACTCAACTTCAGAGAACAGTTTTCACACATCCAAACAGCGCCATGCTTGGCTGGCTCAAGGTGTCCGGGGCCTCTATTTCCATAGTTTTCAAGTTCATGAGCTTTTCTGAGAACAAATGCAACTAAATGCCCTCAACGAGGAGTGCCCTTGTATTCAGCATTTCCTTATTCAGCAGCACTGAGCCTTCGCGACTCACATACATTTCCTTTTCACTTTAGCATATTTCCCAACCACTGGCATTTTCAAAGAACTTCTTCTTTATAGCACATTTCACAACCCAAGTCCCTCTTGTCTTGGTCATACCAGGAACGATGGTAACATACCCACCCAGTACAGGCTATTCCCTAACTCTTACATGTGCAGAAGAAGCTGAGACTACCCTTTCCCAACTCATATTATGAACAGATAAAAGCTCTGCTACCAGCCTCCCATCTATCTCTCCCCTTTCCCACCCATGCAGCCTCACCACCTGCTCCTCCTATTCCTATCGCTTGCATGTTCATCTTCTAGTTCGACCTTAGGTTTGGATCCAAATACGTGCCACTGCCCTCGATGCCAGTCCTTTGATAGCCCACTCGGGATGCATTTCCATGCCGTGGCCACAAGCTCCTATAGACAGCTCTGGACTGTGTCATCTGTCCCATGCAGTAGCAACAAGTCTAATGAAGCATCCTTACAAGCATTTCATATGTGACACCCTGCTTTTCCCTCTAAAAGCATGATCTTACTCGCTATTTTAACAACAAGATAGGTTACAGTAACTCCAAGTTAGAGATGAGGAAAAACCGAATTTAAAAAAAAACTGTCACTTCCATGCCTGTGGTCACATGAGTTGACACTTGATATCAGGTTCTGCTGAGAGCAAAGCCAATGTGCTTTGCCACACTGGGATATGGCTTCACACACTGTGGCATTCTACTGGGAACCTCGGCCCCACAGTCCTGCCCTGGCCCAGTGGAATTTTCCCAGTCTGTGCGATTCCCATCTTATCTGCCCCCAGGAGAAGATGAATCCAATGATCTGATTTGCAGTGGGCTGGAGTGAAGAGGAAGAATGTGTCATGGGCTCGGAAGTCTCCGAGTCATCACTCACAGGCTGTGTAGCTCAGAGCAAATTGTATTATCTCACCACACCTCATTTTCCTTGTCTGTAAAATTCAAATGGCACATTTGTTTATGATGTATGTGAATATGGCATGGGATGATATATGAAACCAGTTTGCACACTGCCAGGCACGTAAAAGAATGCCTCATAAATGCTAATTCGTAAGTGCTAAATTTCTCCTCTCCCGATTGTATAGATTTGTCTCAAGCCTGAGAGAATTTTGAAATCTGTAGGCAATCTCTAGGGAGTTCAGAGCTAAAGGAAAGTTACTTTAACTGTCTTTTATGCAGATTTAATATAGGGGAACACACAGTAGCGTGAATGTTTATCAGAGGGAGTAGGCAAAGTCTCAAAACAGCAAAGGAAACATACAAAAATCAATAAGGTAGCCTAGAAAAAGTTTTGGTAAAGTCAGGATGAGGTGCTGGGAGCCAGGACCTCCACAAAAATCTCACCAGTTTCAGGTCCCACCTCATCCTTTTGGCCCCTGGGGTCTTACAACAGTATCCAGCTGCAGCATCCCATGTTGAACTACAGCTCCCTGGGAGAAAGCAATGTCAAAATCTAAAGAGCAGTGGACTCAAAATCAAGATAACTGTTTTCTCAACAAGTCTCTATAGTTCAGCTTTTAACTTGAGCATATCCCTGAATCTTTCTGGATTTTGTTTTTCCCTCTGTAAGACAAGAGTTACTAGATTCACTAAGAAGGGTGCAAACCTTGAGTTATATGGTTAGCTTGTGCTTCCTCATGTCATCACAGCCTTAGATTTGTCAGGTTTATGTGATAACTCAGAGTAACAAAAGGAGGGAAGAAGAAACTGCCCCAAAGGTCATATCAGGCTCAGAACAGACCTAATAATTCCAGGTCTCCCGTAAGTCATTGGCCAAAGCAGTCTCCACCCAATCCAGATTTAAGGGGAGGGAACTTGGACTCCCTACTTCTGAATGCAGCCTTGTCAATGGCTTTGCAGCCATCTTCATTCCTCCACAAATGTAATGCAGCATGTAATACCACTTATGATGCAAGTTCACTGGAAAGAAGCTGTACAGAATCTCTTGATGGTCATACAAAGCACAGGAGTTACACAGCAGAAGTGTGATTCCAGTCTCAGCACTTCCACAGGCTATATGCACATGGCCCTAGAAAAGTCCATGTTCCGGGGCCTCATTGTCCTCTCATTTGAAAGGAAGATATTTCTTCCCATTCTCATCTTACAAGAATTTTATGGATAGTTAACTAAAAAATATAAATGACTTCTGGGTCATATGCCAGTAAAATGACTAAAGGAGTACAGAACTAGAGAATATTCTAATTAGGCTGAAAATAAGGAAAAGGACTTATCTATATGTTAGAAATATCCAGGAACTTCTACTAGACCAAGGGTAGTTGAAAAAATCAGATATTAATAAATGATGGACAATACTAATTCTTAAAGAAGACACTCAGACTTGCTATAAGAAAATAGTGGAGACTGTTATTACCCCTTTTATTTGAAAGAATGAGTAATAAAAGAAAGAGGTGATGTTGAACTCTGGGACAGTTAAGGAGAACTTTAATAAGTAGAGTTTAACAATATAGGTAAAGAATGGAAAAATAATTACAGTACTATAAAAATCAGAACGCTTTGCTTGTCCAATAAAATGTCATTTTCATGTATAAAAGACTGCTTAAATTCTGCAAGATGAAAGGGGTAGAAACATGTAAATTAGTAATTTGAAATTAACACTTTTCTTTCATATCTTTATAGAATTGATTAGAAAATTATACAAGTATATAAGGAAAAAATGCAGAATGAATAATATAGAGAGATAGAGAGCAAAACAGAGAGAGAGACAGAGAATGAGAGTGACTATATCCTTCAGAGCATCCTTTCAAGCATCTATGAAACATGTACAGAAGCTGGCCATTTGTTAGATAAAAATGGAAAATGAACTCAGACTATGAAAGCTTCTCAGGCCACATTCTCTCGCCACAATGCATTAAAATGGAAAAGTAATAATAAAACAATGCACAGAAAAGCATTATCTCAATGAAGTGTTGATTTTCCCCAAATCATTTAGAATTGAGATTATCAAAACAGAAACAACCCAGAAGTCTCTCAGTAAGGAGGCATGAAATAAATTTGATGCAAATGAAATAACACTTTGTATTAGTCATGGCCCAGTTAGGTAACCAGAGACCATGCTATGTAGTTCAACAGAAGGAATTTAATAAGGCAATTTAGTTCCAAGGTGTAGGAAGCACAACAAATAATGAGAAAGCTCAGGCACTAGTAAAAGCAGGAAGACACCACCAGGCGGCCTTCCCTTGCCTGCCAGTCTCCCAGATGCTGGCAGAAGACACAAAACTCCTGGGTCAGAGACAAAGGACTCCTACTCACAGCACAGCAGGCATCATGAGTTTCATGTTTCCCAAGTCCCATGTGGGCAGTGTGGAACAACCAGGTGGAAGCTGCACATCCAGTAGGTTTTTTAGGCAATTCCCAATCTTATAAGTTGACTTGTAGCACACTTGCCCAACTTTTGCCCTAGAGAAAGTATGTCTTTGTTTTCCTGGCCAGTAAACAAATGTGCCCTCTGCCCTGGAAGGACATACCACCTCTATCTTCCAAGGTCGTTTGCTGTACAAACATGCTTCAACCAACAGTAAGCAACAAAAGTTGTCACAAGATATGCAGAACCATGAGTGACCCAGGGAGAATGGTTAACTAACTACCTTTTCAACCAAATGTTTTCAAAAGAGTATTCTGAAGTTGTGGAGTGGGGAAGAGGTGAAATGAAGTTGTAGCTGTAAATATTGGGATCACTCTTTGATGTCATATACTAATCTCAGATGTTCATAAAAAATATATAAAATCATGTATTTGTGGCCTAAATGGTAGTGAACAGAAGCAGCCAAACCATGTTTAATACCTTCATGAGTGAGCTCTGAACACAAGATTCTTTGTTCTTGTTATTGTTGTTGCTTGTCTCATCAACTTGAGGACAGCACAACTTTTATCTGTGTGATGTTCAAATTTAAAGAATTAACTTAATCTTCACATGGTATGCTCTGGGCCTAAATCATTTTCCTAGGCCATGGGCTCTGCAAGATGTGTCAATTGCAATGTTCAAATAAGTTACAAATGTTTTCACTACTATCTGGACTTGGGCCAGCTGTGAGCTTCACTTTTTTCAAATCTTTAATAAGCAATTTCTGATTCATTGCTGAGTGTCCCCGTGGGCTGATGCTGTTCCAAAAAGAATGAAGCCAAGGAAGTATTAGAATCACCAAAAGCGAAAAGCCAGGACAAGTGAGTCTAGACCTGAATTAATTACTATCATATTTAGTCACATCCACATCTCAGCTGAAGCATCATTAATGGATCCTGAACATGGGAAAGAAAAAGCAGATGAGGCTGGCCTGAAGGGTAGAGTCTATGGTTAAACTTGGAGGGCAGTATGGAACTCTGGGTTGCAGAATTTTGCCCAGTTTCTTGAGGACTTTCTCACTGAACAAGCCACTTAAAGCCACCAAAGGAACTATCAGGGAAGATTTGCACAGAGAATAAACAAAAGAAGACATGAACCAACTTAACTTGATTTCTAATTACTCAGAAATAGTCTTAAAATATCATTTTGTGTTTTCCCTATTTAAACTTAGACACCTACTTGCAGTGTAAGTGTAACTGGCCCTATAAATTTTCTGATATACACACTCCAAAATCCTCCAGGACAAATTGATGTGCTGCTTTCTAATTAAGAAATGTTTATAGTATTTATATTTTTAATTATTTTTACCTCAATGCTTTTAATTGAAGCATAATGATAATAAAAAAATACTTAAGTTAGATTTTTTTATATGACCTCCTGTTAAACCCTCTCACCAACAGGAGTTTTATCTGGAGTTTAAAATTGGAATCAATAAAATTCCCTGACAATAATGCCTAAAATATTGCCACATTGTCTTTGTCATTATGGACATCAAAAAAGCCAATTGAGAGGTGGGGAAAGATGGCAGCATACGAAGGTGTGGAGTTCAGTTCATCCTCTAGAGCAGCTAGTAAATAGTCAGGAACTATCTGAAACAAATGTTTGGGGGACATCTGCAACTAAACACACATTATACACCAGTCTGAAATGAGTAGAAGGGTCAAGATCATAGCACAAAACTGTAAGTAAAGTCTCCAAACTATGAAGGCTGACACCCCTCCCCTACTTGCATGAAAGCCTCTGTTGGAGACTCTTCACTGGGGAAAAGAATCAGTTTCCACCAGGAGCAAAGAAAAGTAGCTCAACCAAGCTCCAGTTGCAGTTTTAATGAACAAATTTGGACAGCTGACTACAACCTCCAAGCACAGACAAATCCAGAGAAACCAAGCAGGTAACCCTGAGGTCTCTCCCAGCAGAGAGGAGACAGGGCTGATGAAAATGGAGACTTTTGGAGTTGTCCAAGCTCAGAATACTGGAAAAAGGCTGTGTCCCAAAAAGAGGTACATAGAGCCAAGAACCAACTCCCACTCTTGACCTGCAAACTTGGGGACTGGGGAGACTGGCTCTGAAAAGGGATTTTTCTCTTTCTCGTTCTCTTTTTTTTCTTCTTTTACTTTTTCTTTTTTTCTTTTCTTATTTTTTTTTCACACTATTCTCAGTAGCTCATTAGAGAAAGCTTCAGGTGTTTCCAGCAGTCTCTGCTGATCCAGGCAAGGGCAGAGTTAAGATAGGTTTGAAAGACAAAGTAACAAGTTAAGTGAAGGAGATAATGCCAAAAAGGGCATTTCTTCCTAATGAAAGGGGGTGGGACTCAGCTCAAGTGGCAGTCATCCTTGAGAGAATTCAGACTGTAGGGTATTGGAATCAGAAATAATGCATAATAATAACCTCCAGAATGACCTGTCAACTCAATTTGAAATAGCTAAGCTTGCCTTCCACCTCAGCCTCTGTCTCAACCACATACCTGTCAGGGACAGGGTCTGCTGAGAATTAAAGGCACCACACTATTTTATGCTCTTGGTAGCTGTGGGCTGACAAGCACCACCTGCTGGGCAGGATAGGAAAAACTCAGAGACTAGAGGCTCCACAGGAAAGTCAGACAACCTGCTGGGTTCTCATCCTCAGGGAAACTTGATACTGATTACGTCCTTCTGAGATCTGGACGTCCCTCATCTGGGAAATTTTGATTGGGGCTAATCTTATCTAGGGAGACCCTAGATAAAAAATCTTCCATATAGACATAGCAAGAATCAGAAAAACAAGAGCTGAAAAATTCTGATCTGTTAAACAGAGGCTATGCCAGACGTCTATTATAAGTTGAACTGAATGTTAAAGAACAAAGCCAGCCAACAAAAAAACCCTATGTAGAAGAGTGAAAATGACCTGTAGAATAAACTAAGGAAATCAGATGCCTATACACCAGCAAAAAATTACAAGTCATACTAGGAAAAATAAAGATATGTCCTAATCAAAGGAACAAACTAACAGTTTAAACAAGATACAGGAGTTGAAACAAAGATGTTCAAACAAACATTGCTAAATAGATTAAGAAATCAGATCAATGAGTTGAAAGAAGATAAGGTGGAAGAGATGAAAGATATAAAGAAAACATTAAGTGACCATAAAGAATTCAAAAGCTTGAAAAAACAAATGGCAGAACTTATGGGAATGAAAGGCATAATAGAAGAGATGAAAAACACAGTGGAGACATACAACAGCAGATTTGAAGAGGTAGAAGAAAGGATTAGTGAACTAGAAGACAAGACATCTGAAATCCTCCATACAGGAGAACAGATAGGGAAAAGAATGGAAAATATGAGCAAAGTCTCAGGGAATTGAATGACACATGAAGCACATGAATATATATATATATATATATATGTTATCAGTGTCCTGGAAGAAGAGAAGGAAAAAAGAACAGAATGAATTGAGTAAATAATCACTGAAAATTTCCCAACTCTTATAAAAGACATAAAATTACAGATCTGAGAGGCACATCATACCTCAAACAGAATAGATCTGAATAGACCTACTACAAGACACTTACTAATCAGATTTTCACATCAAAGACAGAGAACTCTGAAACAGCAAGGAAAAAGTGATCCATCCATAAAAGGGAAACTCAGTACGACTATGTGTGAATTTCTCAGCAGAAATCATGGAGGTGAGAAGGCAGTGGTATGATATTTTTAAGTTACTAAAAGAGAAAAAGTGCCAACCAAGAATTCTATAACTGGCAAAACTGTCCTTCAAAAATGAAGGAGAGTTTAAAATATTTTCAGATGAAAAGACACTGAGAAATTTGTGAACAAGAGAACTGCTCTACAAAAAATACTAGAGACAACACTACAGGCAAAAAATAAGACAGAAAAGAGTCTTATAGCAGTCACATCTATTCCTGAGAAATTAAATGAAATTGTAACTGCTATTTCTAAATTCTGAAATGCTGAGCTCTTTGGAATAACCTGGTCGTTCCCTGGAACTTCAGGTATCTGTTTGACACCTGCAAGTAAGAGCTAGAGCTCGGCAGCTACAAAAGTCAGAATTACCCCACACAGCAACTGTAAAAACTCTGAGAAAGGGTGGGCCAAGGTGGCTCAGTAGGCAGAGATCTCTCCTGCCATGCTGGAGACCTGGGTTCAAGTCCTGGCGCCTGTCCATGGAGAAAAAAAAAGTCAAAAAGTTATCTGACTTCAATTAAACACATAAATAAAACTGATCTGGTTAGGACTAAGATAAATCAGACTAAAGGGTAAAGGATGATATTGACTATATTTTAAAACTTCAACTTCTGGGTGAGACCAAAGGAAGAGATGTTTATTTAATGCAAAATTCATGTTTTCTGTAACATGCTATCTAATTTAACTTGCTATTTGAATTTTATTAGTTGTCAGTTTATTCAAGCACCACAATTACATGGACCCTTCAATAAGGCATGAGATCTTGTTGGTTCCTACAGGTTAGTGTAATGCCCTGATACATCCCAGAGTAATCTGGGCAGGCAAAATATTTTAAAAAGTATTTGCAAAGTCCCCTTAAGAGACTGGGGGAAAATGTGGAAATATTAAACTTCCTTACCTGGGGAAGACCTGATATTCTCGTAGGCATTGGTGACTACAAATTTAATAGACCAAGCCCTCGATCTTGGGGTTTACCCTTATGAAAATTCCCGTAAAGTAGAAGGTAAGAGAACCTCTTCTGATGCTCAGATGTGACCTCTCTCTTAAGCCAACTCCACAGGTAAACTCACTGTCCACCCCACCCCAACCCCTCACACGCACATGGGACGTGTCTCCCAGAGGTTTAAATCTTCCTGGTAACATGCGACCTGACCAAGGGTGAGCCTGGCCCTGGCATCATGGGATTGAGAGAAAGCCTTCTTGACCAAAAAGGGGAAGAGAAATAAAACAAAATTTCACTGACTGGGAGATTTCAAATTGAGTTGACAGGTCGTTCTGGAAGTTATTATTATGCATTATATAGATATCCCTTTTCCATCTTTGGTGTATTGAAGTAGCTAGAGGAAAGTGCCTAAAAATGTTGAATTGTAATCCAGTAGCCTTGATTCTTGTCTAACTATATAGCTTGATTCTTGTCTAACTATATAGCTTTTATGGTATGACTGTGTCGTAAAAACTGCACTAACATTCCCTTTATCCCTTATATGAACAGATAAGTAAGAAAATAAAGACAAAAAATTAATTAATTAAAGGGGTTTGGGGGGATGGGATGTTCTGAGTGTTATTTTTTACTTCATTTTTATTCTTATTTGTATTGTTTATGGAGTAATGAA
Source organism: Tamandua tetradactyla (assembly GCF_023851605.1). NCBI lineage: Eukaryota > Metazoa > Chordata > Mammalia > Pilosa > Myrmecophagidae > Tamandua > Tamandua tetradactyla. The sequence goes on along the minus strand of NC_135344.1, from coordinate 12,460,530 downwards.
AATTTTCAAAAATCGATTGTGATGATGGCTGCACAACTATATGACGATACTGTGAACCAGTAATTGTACACTTTGGGTGATTATATGATATATAAGTACATCAATAAAATGGAATTTTAAAAAAAAGCCAATTGATAATATTTAAACATAATAGCAAATTCAAGAAATTGCTGGATAAATCATATGGATCCTGCATCATCTGATCAATTGGCTGCCCAGCACCGAGTAGGTACTTAGTGCAGAAGGCCCAGTTTTGAATGGGGAATCATAAATGGACCCTCTAATGTCTATCTGAGATAGAAGGGACAAAGTTCCATTTCCCTGTCAAATTTTCTTAGAATACTCATATTCAAGATTTTAAATACAAATTTTCCGTTTTATGGAATTCAATATTAGAAGAGAATAAAGAAGAAACAAAAAAGCAAATGAAGAAATAGAACTTGCAAGCAATTGAGAGTGAGAGCTAGGGAAAGATGACATAAAAGACAAGGTAGGTGATTTAGGTGAAAATTTTATGGAAGCAATTATTCTCCATTATTTCCAGCTATTCATTTTCAGCAAACAGAATGTGTTTACTGTGTTTCCATGATGCTTAAGAGCAACCATTTGGAAAGAAACATGATCCCCTGAATGAAAAAGTAGAAAGGAAAGTAGTTTTATCAAATTTTGGGGAGTTTCACTTGCCAATGAAGATCTATTTGATGTTAAGTAGCAACCAAATTATAATATGTACGAAAAAAATAAAGAATAGGCAGAACTGTGATTTATGTGAGTTTCATTTATGGATTAATTGATGTCGTCAGTTGGCAGTGATGACAGTAATTAAAGGTTTCTGTGCTTAATCAAGTATATGCCTCACAGGAAAAAGTGTCTTTGAAGTTTAAAGCCCTTTTCTCCCAGTGACACTTTCATAAAATGGGTCTCTATCCCCTTAGAGTAGCGGGTGTTGGAGCTTTGAATGAGGATCTTTTTCGCTTTCCTAATATGCACAGCCTACCCACCAAATTTCCCTAAGGGTGGGGTCTGGGGGAAAACCTGGAAATGAGCATTAACAAGTATCCCAACAATTCTGAAAAGCATTGCTCCATTGTAAGCCAAAAATTTGACTTTTCTAGCCCTCAAGCTCCCCCCACCCCCGTGGGGGGTTGTTGGAATGTTGGTATGAATACCAGACCTATTTTCATACTAAGGAGGAAAACTCTGAAATTTTTTAGATTTTGGAGAATCTAAAAAATGTTTGTGATGTTCTGTTTGGAGCCACCTTCTTCATCAACCAACAAAGGAAGGCTCCTTCAGCAGAGCCGGACTTTTAACTAGACCGAATAGGGGGACTGAATGGTAAGCCATAGCCGTCCTGGAAATGCCTCATACTAAAAGAGTACACTAAAATAAATATGTCCAAGCCCTTTGCATCATCTATTAAAATGAGAAAACCTTTGAGTGCTCTTGTGGATTCCAGGCCTGTGTTGGCAGCCACCTTCCCTACAGTATCCTGTAAGAAGGAGGGAAGAGCTGAGGCTAAGAAAGTGCATCTATAAGGTAGGGAGGCAGGCCAGGGCAGGGGCTTGGGGCGGGGGCGCAATGAGTGTGGGGTTAAAGAAGGAACTCACCACAGTGAGCAAAAAGAGAACTGTAAGGTGAGCCTTGAGAGAGACAATCCCTCCAGCTCCCAGTTTTGCTGTGAGTCAGGCATTCAATGAGGTGGGGTGGGAACTGGAGATTCTATTCATTAGAGCATTGGACATTGTCAGAAAGTGAATGTTTGCTCAGGCTGCGTCAGGGAAATGTGCACTAATCCAAATAAGGCCATTTCTATATGATTCTTTAAAAACCTGGCATGAGTCAGTAAAATGCATTTCGTTCATGAAAAGGCAGTAGGTACTGTTCTCTGAACTAATCATTTGCCTGAGCAAGAATGGATATTTTCTGGATCTCTTGAACTAACCTTAAAATTTATGTTTCAAGTGTTAAATATGCCCCTGTTTATCGCAGAGCTTCTCAGGAAAAGCACTTTTCCAATGTGTACAGGGTCCTATCACAGGAACAAGGAAAAGGATCTATTTGAGAAAACAGCTTTATGTTAAGGTGGGTGGTGATGCAGAGAAAAACTGTGAAAGGCAAAGAAAGATCCATGGGTATTTGGCAGCCTTCTGGGATATCTGTGGCTACAGAGGCTCCTACCTTCTTTTTTTGAGCAATTTTTCCACTCTGTAAGTGATAGTAATACAGATCGTTCTTGCCCATCAAAATGCAAATAAATTTACCTTGTGGAATACATTTGATTATGGCCCTGGGTAGCAGCCTGCCTCCCTGTTTACAGGTGTTCATTTTATATTTTTATGGGTCATCATTTTACTTTTCAGAACAACTGTGTAAAAAAAGAGGATCAGCAGGTATCTATAACAGATTCTATCATACACCACCCAGATTTAATCTTCAACATTTTAAGACGGCAGATTTGAGTTTAATATTTTAATAAAGCTGAAGATACGTCTTCTTTTTCACTCAGCTTCAGACAAGCTTGACTGAGCCCATGGCGCTATCCAAATCCATCTCCCTTCCTCGGAGCGCGTACTGGCACCACATCACTCGCCAGAACAGCGTTGGAGAACTCTACAGTTTGCAAGGCAAGTCACTTTAAAATAATAAAGCGATCCCTCCATTAGTTTCCTTCATGTTGGCCAAGAGTCCTGCAATTCGGCATTTGCAGTGCTTGTTTTTCCTCCATTTCAGTTTATCCGCTGTCACTGGTCACAGTGGGGGCCCAGAGATTTACAGTGGTTTTTTAAAAGCTATCATTTCACACACTAATGGTAAAAATTATTCTGAAAGTCATTGTACGAACTGAGAAGCAGATTTGGCACAGGAACGAGAGTAAAACACTATCCAGAGCACATAATCAGAAGCTAAAAGTAGCTCATGTCAGGATCTGTTTCATGCTGGGTTTTATAAACGATTTCTTTCTTAGCATCTTTTTCTCTTAATAAGATTGAATATTAGTTCAGGCTCTGAAATAAAAAGCTACATAAACCTACCCACAGAATTTTTTAAGATTGAGTCAAAGCCTTGACACAGGATACATTTGGGGAGGGTGAAGACGTAAATACTTCGCTTCTGTAAATTTCCTAATGAGAAATGGGGAATTAAGTAGCATGAGAATTGCCAACCAGATGAATCAAATGAATCAACGGCAGTTATCTGATCAGCAGCAGCAGAAACCTCAGCTCACGTGGGTCTGTTTCTGCTTCTTTCCTTTTGTTCTAAAATAAATCATTCTTCTCCTGCAAATAAAATATCTGGCTACAGACAATTGACTCATGGCTGACCAAGACTGGAGGAAGCAGGAAGCTAAATAAAATAAGGATAATCAAGCACAGCTGAGAACACAAATCCAACAAACATTTTTTGAGCACCGCAGATTTGAAAGTAGCAGGCACCCAATAAACGTCACACCCAGTTACGACCTGCAGACAATTATGAATTCAGAGTGGTTTTCCCTCTCATGCTTTCACTTTTGCTCACATTACCAACGCTAAATGTACTGATAAGAAATTTTTCTGTTAGGAGCAAACTGAAAGAGTGGCAGCATTTCTAAAGCAGTTGTTGCTTGCTGGGGTTTCCGAACCCAAACTAATGGTATTTGATCAGAGGAAATGAATGATTAAAGACGTTCTGCAAGGAAAAGCAGTGGGGACTATTTTAGTCATTTACCAGAGACATTTGCACTTTGTATTTCAAATGAGCCCTCCTAATGGGTAAATTCACTCCCTGTATTTAACAAGTTATTTCTTTTTGTTGTTGGGTTATGTATTTGTATGAGTAAGTATGTTGCAGCATGTGGATTAAAGAGTTGAGACTGGGAAGGAGGGCAGATTTGGCAATTTCAAGGATGAGAGAAAGGGAGACGTACTTCTCGTGCCTTTGCTTCCCTCCACAGATGTCAGAAACTGTCCATTAAAATTGCCCAGGTGATCTTATAAAATTAATCTCGCTTGTCCCTGTGATTAGAAATCATTAGAAAATACGGTTATTTTTGTTTAAATTAATATATACATATATGTAAGTATTCTTATTTTCTTGAGGAAAATTAAAAATGTGGGATATTTATATGAGAAAATTAAAATTATCAAATATATAAGGTAAAAAAAAGTGAGATTTTAATGCAAAGAATTTAGAAGTACCGTGGAAAGCAACTTTGGTTTTTGTCAAGTGTTTCTCTAAAATGTCAGGAAATAAAAAACTGTTTATAATGTAAGGGAAAATTTTCTCTAAAGGGAAAGCTAAGATTTAGATTTCAACTTCAGAAAAAATATCAAATACATCCAAACAGAAATGTTAGAATGCATTGAAGTAACTTAAATCATTGTGAAAGTCTTTGAAGGTGAATGTTGATTTACATAAGAAAATGGAAACAATGACTGATGGAAATACTTTATGATTTATCTTATTAGTAGCATCTTCCCAGCAATTAAGGGCTGGAAATACTTTATCAATTACCATGAATAAGTTATTCAGATGATTTTAATAACGCATTCTTTTTCTTTTGGTAGTTGCTGTTGTTTTAGTGTAATGAAATATCTCATGTGTTAACTAAGGTATTTACTTTAAGTCAAGTAATATAGAATGTATTCAATGTAAATTTCATTTCACTATGCTTTGGATTTATTTTTGCATTATATACTTCTTAGAGCAATACTTTGACCATTGTGTATATCCTTCTTTTTATTGTTATATCATGCATATACATAATTATCTATGCATAATATATCTAGAATATAGAGAGAAAGATAGATGATAAAAATAGATGAGAGAGAGAGAGATGATAGATAGAAAGGGGAGGGATAGAGATAGATGATAGATAGAGAGAGAGGAAAACTTGCTAGTGATCGTTTGAGAATGATTATTTATTTTATTTATTTTATTCTCCTTTGTTCTGTTGAGACCATCAAAATAAGCAGAGGATAAGGAGCCTTCTGAGAATAGTTCTGTAAAAGGGCATAATCTACTCAGCTACATCCAAATGGGGTCAGAGCAGAATAGAACTACTAAAACAAAAAAGAAATAAAAAGAGAAAGAGTCAACCTCAGCAGCACTCCACGCACACCTACATTTTTTTCACTTAACTACTTTTAAAAGCATGGCTATTTTGCATCTCACTTCCTCAGCTGTGTTCCTTGAAGTGGCGTCAGCTCTCCATACCAAACTATTGCCTGCCAACCCTATTGCCTGCTGCCCCTATTGCCTGCCGACTGCCATTACCTACCTTAGAGTAAAAGTCAAAACCTGGACTGGTGGTATCATCAAGTAAACCATAGGCAGCCTGAGAAATAAAAGTATATATTCAAAACTTTCTCATCATATTTTTATATTCAAACTATGAAGCTGAGATCGATATGAATTAAATTCAGCAGGCTTTCAATCAGAGAGAAAAGGGGGACAAGTTTAGATATTTAAAGTTTAATAGTTTGGGATTCATTAATATGCAACACGTGTACTAGAACGCCCAAAACATTTATGATGTAAAAACACATCCCTTCAAAAAAATCCTTTCTACATTAAAACTTGCCTATGATTTTGATTGCCTGTCAACCCTCCAAGCCCTGACTTCACTGTATCCATTTGTCACCCACTGCTATAACTTTAGAAGCAACGCGAACCCTTAGAGATAGACCCATCAATACAGAGATGGCGCATTTATAATAAGGTTTGGAGAGTAAATGCAATTTAATCTGCCAAAATTCTCCGTGCTACTCTAAGCAGAGTGCTCTGAGAGTATAAATTATTGTATGATTGCTATTGTGCTTTAGCTTTCTGGGATCTGAAGAGTGAGAAAATGAATAATTAGCTTATGACACTTTGTTAGCTATGTACTAGACAGCTACTGTTTCAAGTCCCTACATCTAAATTACTTGGGGTAGGTGGAATTATATATGCCACCTTTCCTAGGTGCGGGACATCTACTGTTCTTTCTTTTTATCTGATAATAAGGATGCTTGATTTGTATCAGAAGGCAATTTTCTATTAATATTTCTCTAATTACCTCTGCATTTATGAAAAACGTTCATGTCACAACACGTTGTGTAGGTGTTAATGCTAGACTCTGGGAAACCTTACTCTTCAAGGGAAGGAACGATGGTTTTGAACTCTTGACTGGAAAGTGAATGCTTCAAAAATACTATTTGATTTTAATATTGATACAATTTTATTTTCAGTTTCCCTTTAGCAGAAATTGTATTGAGAGCATGAGGAAGGCAGAGGAGTGGGAGGGAGGAAAGAAGATGGGGAGAAGGTGAAAGAGAGAAAAAAGAAACCTTGCATCAAAATCCTGTAAGGAAGTCAGATTCCCTAGTTTTGCTGAATTTAAGGCTCTCACCTGAACTTATTTTTGACATTTTTACCTCCTTAATTTACTTTCTTAAACTTCTTATTTTGAAATCATTTCAAGCTCAAAGAAAAGTTTTTTAAAATAATATAAAATCAATACAGAGAACTCCACCCAGCTACTTACAATTACCAACTTTTACCTTTCTGCTGCATTTCGTACAGCATTCTGTCTGCCTATCATATATCTCTCTATTGGATTTCTAAACATATGATCACAGATTGCATAAATCATACCCCATTAACACTTAACTATTTCCATGTCTATTTCCTAAGATCAAGGATATTCATTTATATCGCCACATTAAGTACAGTTATCAAGTTCAAAAGTTTAACATTGTTATCAAGCAGTCCATATTCCAATTTTAGGCCCAGTCTGGGTTCATATATTGAATCTAATTGTCACAGTCTCATTAATTGCTTCTCTTTATTTTAATTGCAGCAATCTATGCATAACCAAAAATTTCCCATCTCAACCGCCCCCAAGCATACAATTCAGTGGCATTAATCAAATTTACAATGTTGGGCTACCATCACCACCTATTACCAAATTTTCCATCACCCCAAACAGAAACCCTGCACCCATTATGCTTTAACTCTTCACTCTCCCTCCCCCCACCACCACCCTTGGTAGCCTGGACTCTGCTTTCAGTCTGTGTTAAGAAGGTTTTGGCTATTTGGGGCCCCATGCCCTTCTGAATAAAGTTATTGATTCACTTTTTCGTTTCTACAAAGAAGGCTGTTGGAATTTTGACTGGAATTGCACTGAATCTGCAAATCATTTTGGGAAGTATTGATATCTTAATGATGTTAAATCTTCCAATCCATGATCATGGTATATCTTTTCACTTATTTAGATCTTTAATTTCTTTTAAGTAATGATTTGTAGCTTTCCAGATACAAGTCCTTTCCATCCTTGATTAAATTTATTCCTAGCTATTTGACTCTTAGTTGCTATTCTAAATAAAATTGTTTCCTTGATTTCCTTTTCAGATTGTTCGTTTCTAGTGTACTGAAACACTCCTGATTTTGTGCATTGACCTTGTGCCCTGCTGTTTTGCTGAATTCATTGTTTAGTTTTTGGTGACTTTCTTGCAGACTTAGGAATTTTCTATATGTAGTTTCATGTTATCTGCAAAAAAGGGATAGTGTTACTTCTTCCTTTCCAATTTGGTTGTCTTTTATTTCTTTTTCTTGCCTAACTGCTCTGGATTCTCACCTTGATTCTTAATTACCACTCTGAGTTTTAGATGATGTAATATATAGTGAGAACTTGAAATCAGGATTTATGAAGGTGGCAAAAGCATTTACTGAAAATGGCAAATCAAACTAGTAAAAACCATCCATAATGCCAAATGCATTGGAGGAACTCAGTGAATTCTTTTGAATGCAAAAATGAATGAGACAGTATGTGAGAAAGTGTATAGAGAGGTGAGGACATCAACTCCACATCCTTCTCCTTGTGGGTGGCACTGCGGAAAAGCCCGAGCTAGGGTTGCTAAAAAGAAGAATTTCTGTGTCTTTAAGCAGCCCAGGAAATTCTCCTTGTCCATGGTTATGTGTTTGCTGGCAGGTTGGCTTTTGGTTTGAGGAAATTTTTACTAAACACGGATACATGCAAATCTTGGCAACCACAGGAAGTTGTGTGAAATACTGTTGATCTTTCCCTCTAATCTGGTAGCTAGCTCTGTTTCCGTCTCTCTCTCTCTCTCTCTAGTTGCCAGTCCCTTCTAGGGATTGGTTCTTCTACAAGCCATAATGTTGGAAAGTGGAGCTGAAATGGGTCCCTAATAAGCAGGATTGGGGGACTGTTTTAACAAACTTTTCCTGATATATTTAATCACTTGTTTTCACATAAAATTTTATGCGATGTACTTTGACTCGCATTTGGACACTTTTGAACAAGTTCACTCTTAACTAAGGATAACTGTAGCTGTATTTTGTAAGGTGGTACCTGTTGCAGTTCTGCTATAGCTAGTGCTGATTAATATTTAAATTACAGCCCTCGCTTGTCTATTCTCCTGCACCCTCCATCCTGTGTAATTAAGCCTGCTCACCCCCGGGGTCAACACAGCAGCATGCCTGATTACATAGAAGACATTTTGTGTTCACAGAAAGGGCATCTGTGGCTCCAAATTCTCAGAAGGATAGGCTGCAAAAAGGCAATTAGCATTAGAGATAACCTTCTGAAAATGGTAAATAGAGTTCTGCCACAGATTAGGGAGTCAAATCACAGAATCTATTTGCTCTTTGCTCAGCCAGTACCCTCTGTCCTTCTTTGCTAACCAGTTTCAAGTTCACAGTGTGTCTGTGTGTGCATATAAATATATATGTATCTTTCATTTATATTTTCTATTTAAATTTTCATTATGTGCACTTTTTCAAATTTCAAAGTTAATAAAACCCTCCTGTTGCAAGTAAAAAAAAAATAGAAACTACAAAAATTGGCACTGATAGTAAAAAGGAGCCTGCATATGTTTGAGCTAACATCTTCCCAGTATTCAATTTATTTATTTTCAGGCAGCTCAGTCACAGCTGTCAGTAGTAGCCAAACACAACACAAGATTCTCAATAAAGAGAAGGCTTCGGATGGCGATTTAGCAGCCACCCTTAACCGCATGAGCATGTTGTAGAGGTGATATCTTCCGCCTGTTATGCAGTGAACATTGACTGCATATCTGTACCTTAAGACAAAGCCAGGAGATAGCTCCCTGGATAGCAGTTCTTGGAGATAAATGTATTGGTTGCTCCCAAAAATAGACATCATAAAAATGCTCCAAATAGCCCCATTGTGAAATCCCTCGTACCCTGCAGTCAGAATTAACCACTTCCTCCTCTGGGCTCCTGTAGACCTTTTTTTAAATAAGAGAAGTTGTGAGTTTACAGAACTATCATGCATAACATACAGGACTCCCATACGCCGCCCCACCCCACTCGCACTGGTGGGGGACATTTGCTGCAATCAATGATGGTACATGTTTATAATTGCACTACCAATGGCTTAACTTAGGGCTCACTGTTAGTTTAATGTAGCTCCATGGACTTTCTTTTTAATTTTTATTCTGTTACTGTATATACAATGTTAACATTTTCCCTTTTAGTTATATTTAGATAAATATTTCAGTGCTGGAAATCGAGTCCACAATGTTACACTATCATCAGCACCATCCATTATCAAAAAATTGACACCATTGGCAAATAAGTGCCCTGTACATTTTAAGCCTTGACTTCCCTTCCCCTATCCCCACCCCACCCCCTGGTAAATTTCATTCTAGATTCTGACTCTCTATGAGTTTGTCACAAATCAATGAGATCCAACAATATTTGTCCTTTTGTGTCCGGCTTATTTCACTCAAGGCAGTGTCTCCAAGACTCTTCCATGTCGTTGCACGTTTCAGGACTTCGTTCCTGCCCAGACACACTTATGCTACCATTGACATTTATTATCACCAATGCATTGTGCTGATAAAGCTGCGTTCTCCGCTGCCCTGTGGGCTGTGAGGTGGTCACTCTGAATGGATGTTTATCCCCTGCCATGGCCCAACTTGACGACTCGGTAATAATATCCAAGGGGCACTGTCCAAAGAGATTAAAATCTTGAGTGTTGTGGTCAAATAAACCCACATTTGAATCTTAACACTGCTATCCCTTCTCTGAGTGACTTTGGGTGATTGAAACTTTTTAAGCCTTATTTTCTTCATCTCTAAAATTAGGGTTATCATACTGTCCTAAATAACTTAATGAGATCATATGCATAAGGCAAAAACAGTCAGTGATGTTACGGTTTCTGCTATCCATGAGGAATTTCACTTGGTTCCAAGAACTTCTTAAAATTCTAGTCTTATTTAGGGGGGGTGCACGGGTAGTTCAGTGGTAGAATGCTCACCTTTCATGCAGGAGACCCAGGTTTGATTCCTGGACCATGCACCGCTCCCCGCCCCCCAAAAAAAAAAATTATAGCCTTAATGAATGGCTCCTGGCTTTAAAATCTTTAGAACTAAATCTAATACTAACACTATCACTTTTTTCAGGCAAGAAAATAAAATGTAAGTCTTGAATCTTCCGTTTTTTCTTCTCATCAGTGAGTGTAAATAAGTCAGTGCTCCTTTAAAAGATGCCTTCTTTTAAGGTGCCTTCCCCTTGACACCAGTGCTGCCATGCCTGAGGTCTCTCAGTTCAGGTCATCTAAGGAAAGTCAACCCTGTTGTTCAGACTTTAGGAAGTGCAGGCTTCCTGGAAGGACTTTGCGAAGCTCAGTCCCGAGAATTAACCCCCAGGATCAATTTTCACAGATTGATTATCTGGCCCGAGTTAGATGAGAGTGAACTTCTCTCTTCCTCTACCAGGCACCAACCTCTCTCCTAACATGGACTAGTCTTTTGGAGCCAGTTACTACTAAATGTATCCCCCTGTCCTGGTGCATTGTACTAATTGGAGGTGAATAGCAAGATTTGGATTGCTAGTTAGGATCACCTGACAAAGCACAACGCCAACTCTGCAGACAACTCATTGCTTGCAATATAACAAGTCAGTCATGTAATCATATTTACCAGATATGTAAAAGTAATTACTAAAAGATAAAAGACTAATAGTTTCCAGATGTTATATTGGATTAGTATAATCTGCCAAGTCTTATTAAAATAAATTGCCTTACCTTCTTTATTAAAATTTCTTTCTGGTCTCTCTACCTGAATTTTCTTTAGCAAGCTTCCCTCACTCATTTTATTATAGTGTAATAGGTAACATATTAAGCTCTATGTTAATCAAACTTCTAGGAATATATATATATGTCATTCATTTTATTCAATAGGGAATATATAGTTCATAATATGAGTTATGGGGAATCTTAGTACAATCACAACAGAAAGAGAGAGAGAAAGCATTTGTCTCATTGCTATCTCACCATATTTTGTTTGCATCAGAAATGTACCTATTAGACTAAGCTTCACAAATTATGAACCATGTAGAAGAAAGTAGAGGGAAAATTGTTCAATTATTTCTTCTCTCTGACCTCTATTACTTGCTCTGTTTTTAAATGTCATTTCTATCTCTAGCCCTTCAACGAAATGTACTCTATCCCAAGTTTAAAAGCTTAATAAATTTATTTCATGCATTGCTCCCTTTATTTTCCTTTGTCTACCAAACAGAGAATACACAATCCAAAGTCTCAATAACGATGAAGTAAAAAAGTATGAGAAACATCAGGAAATTAGCATCATTGAACACTAAATTGTACCTGTCTGGGAAAAGGTGGCAGCAGCCCTGCAGCCATAAGCCCGGGTGTGGTCTTCACAGCAAGCCGGGCCCCTCCCACTGCCCTACTAGTCATAGATGCTAATCAGAGGTTTGCTTCTTCCAGCTTCAAACATCTCAACATTTTAAAACTTGGGAGCATAGTTCCAGATGTTTATGTGAAAGGAATCTGTGTGTTAGGAATTGTAATCACCTGCGCATGTGTGATGCCTGCACTTTCCATGGAAAGAGCAGGGTCACCTCGGAGCGCGTTTAGGAATTCTGGGTTGCCGCTGCTCTGAGATATTGGTTTGGTATTGGATTTAGACTTTTGTTTTATGTTTGTTTTGCAAGAAAGGGATGCTCAACGGCATGCTGGAGAGATTACAGCAATGGGTGGGGTTGGACAATTTACCTGTCTGGAAACAGAGACATGTATGGTCTGGAGAGTAAATGAGGGAGTGGAATGCGTTTAATACTTATTTTAGGAGAGAGAAGGGTACTTTATTGAGTACCCTTAGTAATTTACTATGAACAAGATACTGTGTTAGGTACTATTACACAAAGATAATCTTATATAAGCAGAGGAACTCGGGAAAAAGGAGATTGTTATGGATGCAGTTTCTCAGATGGGGAAGAGGCGGTTTCACTATCATTTTAGCTCGCATTTATTGAATGCTTCACACCTGCAATGGCAGTTAATCTTCCCAATCACCCTGTGAGGCAGGTGTCATTGTCACCCCTGTGATGGTTCGTCCTACGTGTTAACTTGGCGAGACTATGAAGTACCCTATTACTTACTCAAATGCTAATCTAGGTACTGCTTCAAAAGTATTTTGTAGGTGTGGTTAACGTGAGGAAAATCAATTGGCTTTGTTGAGTAACTGGAATCAGCCTAGAAAATGTGGGTTGGCCTTAACCAATCAGTTGAAGGCCTTGAAAGTAAAAACTAAGGCTGCCCAGAGAAGAAGAAACTCTTCCTCAAGACTTCAACATCAACACTTGGTTCAGTTTCCAGACTGCTGCCTTGTCGCACTGACCCATGGATTTCAGACTCACCAGCCCCACAATTGCGTGAGCCACTTCTTTAAAAAATATATGTGAGCATATATTGTATATGTATATCTCCATTGGTCTGTTTCTCTGAGCCGTCCTGATACAGTCCTCATTTTACAAATGAGGAAACTGAGGCACAGAAACCTTAACTCTCTAGGGACTAAGAGTAGAGTGAGTAGCCCTTAAGTTTCTCATTAGAATGCCACTAGGATAGAAGGTTGTGTAACTATCCACAGAAGGTAACAGAAGGAATCCTACATCATAATCTGTATGCTTCTGCCGAGTTGTATTCTCCTCTGAACCATAACCAAGGTTTACAAGAATTATTCCTAAGAAAAGGAAGACCACGGCTCTTCTCATATGTGCTTTAAATGAGACAACCTAGATGGAAAGCCATATAAGTAATTTCTAGAAAGTCCACAATATTGAAAGACAAGTTCTACATAGCTTGAGCACTGCTTTAAAGATTTTATAAAGCAGCTTTGCCCCTTTTATGGAACAATTTAAAGTGCATTGTGTACATAACTTAGTTGGTTGAACTCCTGAGGGCCATCATTACCTTTCATTATTATTTTCCAAGCTTTTTAACTGACCTTACAGAAAGTTCAGATGTGTTCCTCCCTCAGTTCAGAATTCTTTAGAAGTGTCTTATTTTGGAGATTTCACAATCACTTTCCCATTAGTCTACGCCTTTTATTCCATATATTCCTCCCTCGGGAATATTTTCTTCTTAGGTAGTAATGTGGTAACGCTGACATGTACAGCTGCATGTTACTACCAACTGCTGTTAGTTCCTGTGGCTTCCATTAAAAAAAGTGTCAGTGTCGTCCTACCCAAACCTACTTTCCCTTAAAAATTTATCTCCCATTTAAAAGGGATTTTTTTAAACTTAAGGGCAGTATGATTTCTGAAAATCTTTCCAAAATTCCAAGAGATAAATGCATGAAGTTTAACAGAAATTAATAAACAAACTTTTAAATTGAAAAATGAACACATCCTCATTGAAAAAAATCAAGGAAATATAAATAAGAAAGTAAAACTCACCACTAATTCTACCATATATTGGTAACCTTTTAGAATGCAGAAATTAGATATAAAGATAGAACTAGAGATCAAGATAAAATTCACGAACAAATATACACAAACACATATACAAAATTAAGCTCATACTTTATCCAATTTTTATGTTTTTAAGTTAAATTTTATATTGGGAACAAAGTCTAATAACATGACATTTAATGACTGTTTCATAGTCCATTGCAGAACTCTAATTTATTTATCCATTTCTCTAATGAGATTGTATACTAAAATAAAGACTAGGTTTGGAGTATTTTAAAAAGAAGGGAGAAGTAAAATAATAAATAAATATAGCATGAAAAATAGAAGGAAGTAGAAGGATAAGTGTGGATATGTTTATAGTTAACATTTGTTTTTACTTTCTGGTCAAGTGATGAATGTATTAAAATTTTTAGTTAGCTACTGAAAGAATGCAAATACTTCCAAACAAATAGTTGAGGAAAAAAAGAAATTAAAAAAAAAAATGCAATTAAAAGTTGTGTTCATTTGTAAGTTGCCGGGATACAATATGCCAGATCTGGAACGGCTTTTATAAAAGGGTTATAAGTTTATACTTCTAAGTTTATAAAAATGTCCAAACTAAGGCATCCGAGGAAAGATACCTTAATTCAAGGAAGGCCAATGGGTCAGGAGCACCTCTGTCAGCTGGGAAGTCACGTGGCTGGCATCTGCTGGCTCCTGCTCCTGGGCTCTTTTGCTTTCAGCCTCTGTTCCTATGGGGGTTCCTCACTTTGCTTCTCCAGAGCTGCTTTCATCTTTTGCCTTCCTTGGCTCTCCCCAGGATCTGGCTTTCTTAATATCTCAAGACGATGTCTGCTGGGCTCTAGGCACCTCCAATTATCCATTTCTGTTCTCCAAGTATTGGCATCTGTGTCAGCTCTGCTCTGAAGTTTCTTCACTCTCTATTGGCTCGCTCTCTCTGCTGGATCTGAGGTTTCTGTTGTTTCTTGGCTCTCTCCAAAATGTTTCCTCTTTTGAAGGTTTCCAGTAGACTAATCAAGACCCACCTGGAATGGGTGGAGTCACATCTCCATCTACCCCAATTGGGCACATCACATCTCTGTGGTGATAATGTAATCAGAAGTTTCCGACATACATTATTGAATCAGGGTGCAAAAAAACAACTACCCCTGCAAGATTGAATCAGGAATAAAGCATGGCTTTTCTGGGGTACATTATATTTTCAAACCTGCACAAAAGTCAATTAGGAGAGGAAAGATGAAGTAAATAAATAGGATCACAAATAGAAATAATAAGCTAAATGTGTAGAAAAAATTAAATATAAATTATCTAAATAAATGAAGATCATTGAATTTACCTGTTATAAAAGAAAGGGAAGGAATTCCCGGATTGGATTTTTAAAAGTCTAGCCTTCTGTGTTTCTAACAGAGAACATCTAAATATAAAATGACATAAGAATGTTGAAAATAAATAGAAAGGAAGGCATAAAGATCTTTTTTGTATAAAATCTCATTGCATTTTATCATTATTAAAAAAGAATGATTTGGGGAAGATATAATATTCCTGGGATGGTTTGAAGCTGTATGCACCCCAGAAAAGATCATATTCTTAAACCTAATGCATTCCTATGGATATAGACCTATTGTGGGTAGGACCTTTTGATTAGGTCATTTCAGTTGAGGGGTCACCAGGTGGGTTTTTGTCCTCTTATTGAAGTCGTTTACAAAAATATGAAATAGAGAGAAACACAGAGACGCTGAGAGAAAGACCCACAAGCTCAGAAAGCAAGACATAGACAAAGCAGCTGCAGGCTGAAAGCAACAAAACCTGGGAGAGAAGGACCAACAGACACTACCACTGTGTCTTGGCAAAGTCCCGGAGGCAGCTTGTCTTTAAGAGCAAGGTGTCATCTTGATGATGCCCTTGATTTGAACATTTTCATGGCCTCAGAAACATAAGCTTGTAAACTAATAAATTCCCACTGTAAAAGCCAGCCCATTGCTGGTATACTGCATTCCAATGACTTTAGCAAACTAAAACAATGCCTGGACTCCTTGTATGTGCATATAAAATATAAAAAGTTATTAGGTTGAACTGATTGAAACTGCCATTTTTGTAGGTCCATAACTTTGAATAACAATTTTATCTGATTCATGAAAAAAAAACAAAATAAATTGAAAACATTCACAATGAGAGTTTTAGAAAACATACATTGTACAAAAATTGTTAGATCATGTGAAAAATAAATTTTAAGGAAATAGAACATTGAAAAACACAAAACAATCTTAAGCAATGACAAAAATTAGAGAATACATATTGCTTTTTTTTTTTTTTAACATGGGCAGGGTCCTGGAAACAAACCCGGGTCTCCGGCATGGCAGGCGAGAATTCTGCCACTGAGCCACCATGGCAGGCCCAATACATATTATTTTTAAACATTCATGAAACATTTATAAAAATCAAGCATACATGAGGTTGCAAGAGTATCTCAACATGTATAAAATAGTCATTTGTCTATAGAGCAGGTGCTCATGTTGTCTGATCATAATGCAATCAAAATAGAAATGAATACTTAAAAGCCAAAAATGGCTATGCTTTCAAAATTTAAAAATACATCAATTTGATCTCAGATTAAAAAGAAAAACATACAATAATGAAAGACAAAAATAAACACAACATAGATAAACACAACAGGTAAACGCTTATGGGTAAAGTGAAAGTAGCCAAAAACTATGTTTTTGTCTGAATTTCTAGAAAGAGCCAAATTACAGTTAAAGAGTTTGCCCAGTACAAGAGGTATGGACAGAAGATTGGCTGGAAAGGGAAAAGAACAAACTGTTGTGAAGAAATGCATTCACATAAAATCTATATAAGACATCAATTTACTTTACTCCTACTTTAGTTATCATGGTTCTTTAAAATCAGTATGTCTTTTTGGAAGCCTCACCATCCCAATAGCTATTTTATATGTTAATTATTTCTCTGTAAATAAATCCTTTTTCGCATGTTTCTTTTTTTTTCCATGCCAGCTATTTTTACTCTCTAAACTATAGTCCATCATTTACAATTGGGTTCACTGTTGTACAGTCCTATGAATTTTTTTCAAATTTTTGTTCTAATAGCATATATACAACTTAAAATTCTCCTTTTAACCACATTCACATATACAATTCAGTGGTGATAATTACATGTACAATACTGTGCCACCTTTACCACCATCCATTGCCAAAACTTTATAATCATCCCAAGTAGAATCTGTGCAATTTAAGCAAAAACTCCTCGTTCCGTACCCCCACTGCAGCCCTTGGTAACTGCATTCTAGTTTGTGACTCTATGAGTTTGCTTATTCTACTTATTTCATATTGGTGAGATCCTGTAGTAATTGTCCTTTTGTGTCTGGCTTGTTTCACTCACCATGATGTCTTCAAAGTTAATCCATGTTGTCATATACATCAGAACTTCATTCCTTTTTATGGCTAAATAATATTCTACTGTGTGTGTGTAGCAGATATTATTTATCATTCATCTGCTGATGGACACTTGGTTTGCTTCCACCATTTTTTTATTGTGAAATATAGCATACATACTGTTCTAGTTTCCTAGCTGCTAGAATGTGATATACTAGAAACAGAATGGCTTTTAAAAAGGGGAATTTATTAAACTACAAGATTACAGTTCTAAGGCCATGAAAATGTCCAAATTAAGGCACCAATAAGAGGTTACCTTCATTCAAGAATAGCCGATGAAGCTCAGGGTTTCTCTCTCAGCCGGAAAGGCACATGGCAAAGTCTGCTAGCTTTTTCTCTAGGTGTCTTGTTTCATGAAGCTCCCCCGGAGGTATTTTCCTTCTTCAAATCCAAAGGCCTCTAGCTGTGTGGGCTCTCAAGCTTTTTCCACAATGGTTCCCACTTAAAGGTCTCTAGGAAGCAACGCCACCTTAAATGGGTAGAGACACATCTCCATGGAGCCCACCTAATCAAAAGTTACCATCCACAATTGGGTGGGTCACAGCTCCATGGGAACAATCAAAAAATTCCCACCCAGCAATATTGAATGAGGATTAAAGTACACGCTTTTCTAGGGTACACAACAGATTCAAACCAGCACACATACAAAAAA
Organism: Tamandua tetradactyla; assembly: GCF_023851605.1. Lineage (NCBI taxonomy): Eukaryota > Metazoa > Chordata > Mammalia > Pilosa > Myrmecophagidae > Tamandua > Tamandua tetradactyla. The sequence continues at coordinate 12,442,704 of NC_135344.1, read as the reverse complement.
GCGATAAATTTCCAAGTACATTGTAACAAGCAGTTATAGAACAGATTTCAGAGTCTAGTATAGGTTACTGTTCCACAGTTTTAGGCTTTTCCTTCTAGCTGCTCCAAGACATTGGAGACTAAAAGAAATATCGATATAATGATTCAGCAGTTATACTCATTTGTTAAATCCTCTTTTCTGTTACAACCCCTCCTTCTCCTTTGATCTTTCTCCCAGTCTTTAGGAGTTTTGGACTGTGCCCATTCGTATTGAAAAGGGCTGTCAATAATGTGGCGTGTGGGATGGAACTAGTTAATGTTTGGAGAGGCTGGCCTCTTTCTGGGTTTCAGGACGTATCTGGCCTGGAAACCATCTGGAGGTTGTAGTTTTCTGGAAAGTAATTGTAGTGCATGGAACTTTTGTAGAATCTCAGAAAGAGCACTAAGTGTTCTTTAGGATTGGCAAGAATGTTTTTGGCTGGAGTTTGAAAAACCATAGTAAATGGCAATATCTACCTGAAATGTGCCTTAAGAGTAGCCTCAAGAATAACCTCTTGACTCTATTTGACCTATGAATATCCAGTTCTCCCAGCACCATCGAAGAATCAATTCTTTCCCAATTGAGTAGCCTTGGCACCCTTGTCAAAAAACTGGCCACGGACCTGAGGGTCTATTTCTGAACTTAATTGGATTCCATTGATCTACGTATCCATCCTTGTACCATTTACACATGCTGTTTTGAAGACTGTAGCTTTGTGTTAAGTTTTGAAGTCAAGAAGTCCTCCAACTTCATGTTTCTTTTTTCAAGATAGTTTTGGCAATTCTGGGCCCCTTACATGTTTCTTATCATAAATTATAAGAAAACTGTCCTACTGAAAACAACTCTACTTACAGAGATTTTCTTGAGATAATTACACTTTCTTAAAATCTCAGATTTATTCATAGAGATAAGATTTTGATGAAATTACATTAACTTGTAATATAGTATTTTTATTAAGTCCTATTATTTACACAGAAATCAGCAATTGGGTTGTTTGTACATAAAGTATTTAACAAAGCAGGTTTTTCACCTATAATTCCTTAGTAAAATACCTGACATCATCAATCTGTCTTCTATCCAGGCTTTATAAAATGGCAGTCATCGTCAGCTCTTTCTTACCCCTACAGTCAAGTCAGTTCTGTTCAATCAGCATTAATTGCCAACTGAGTGCCCAGCACCAGTTCAGGCTCTCGGGATGCACAATGGACAAGGTACTTTCCTGCCTTGGAGGAGCTCACAGTCCAGTGTACATTTGCCTGCTCCTTTGCTGACCTCCCAGTCTCGTTCAGTTCCCACCTCTCTTGGCTTCCTGTTATTGCACTGGTTCAGCCTGACCGTAGCCAATTCTGTCTTCCTCAGGATATCTTGCCAGCCCTGTTCCAGTATTCTCCCCCATGACATTTCCATCCATCCTTCACCGCAGAGTCAAAATGATCTTTCTAAAGGCCAATCCTTACCCTCTCATGCCTGTGCTGATAAGCTCCCCTCAGAGTCCCCAACCTGAAAACCTACCAGAGTGAATAATGCACATTCAAGCAAGGAAAGACATTTCTCTCTGATAGCTTAGGAAACAATTATAACTTTCATTCTCAGACAATTAAGGATGTCTGCTGAATGCAGTAAAATTTATGCTAAATTTTAGTGGAGGACATTAAAAACAAGAACAAACCTCTCCAGGATTTGGGCAGGATATTGATTCTCTGAAATATACCCAAAAGGGCTTCTTGGTAGGATTTTTTCATGGAAATAGAGATACTTACAGGAGAAGATAGAAAGCTGACCTGCCAGGCCTTGGGTAGGAGAGGAGCCGCAGTGTGGCTGCTAACAGAACGTGCAAGCTCCCAGCTTTCCCTGAGCTTCTGTGACTTGATTCTAGCAGGGATGTGCGGAGCCTTCCCTGGCCTCGCAGGTTAACATGGTCAGATGGCATGGCAGGTAGGGAAGTTCACTGGCACACCACCTTAATTTTTTTGGAATCTTCCAGTACTAGTCAGAAGAAGCATCTGGGGTGAGTTAGAAAGAGGAAAAAGGAAGTGAACTTTGTTGTGTCTAAACAGAGACAGTGAATGATAGCAATCCCTAAATCACCACTAAAAGGTCTGTGAGCCTTCACACACTACCACAACAGAGGTGAGACCTGGTTAAAGAACCTTCCGGTTTGACGAGAGACAGTTCTGGCATCCATAGGTAGACCATAAAAAATATTTTAAAGAAGAAGGAAAATTAGCAAAAGGAAAATGAAGGGAAAAAAATAGAAAAAAAACATAAATACTATTCTCTATACAATCATAAATTAATGAAAATATGTGTTCTTTGAAAAAGAATTCAGAGAATTGCAAGGAATCCAGTAGATAAGACAAGAGAATGCCTTGGACTAGCTTTCTCAGCAAAGTAAATTGAAAATAACAGTAAATTTTTTACACAGATAAAACTGTTGTATAAATACTTAGAGCCTCAAAAAATAAAACCATGCAAACAAGCAAACCAATCAGCAAAGCAAACATTAACCCTAAGTCAGAAGTTTGAGAAAAATAGGCATGAAGTCACTGTAGACAACAAGACTGACTCCTAAACGATTATTGTATCCACGATGCCAGATGCACCCAGTAATCACCGCCTTAAGAAGGTAACGTGATCGTTTTGAGAGGTTGAAAGCAGGGGAAGCGTAGCTGTGAGGAAAGGAGGCTCTGGTAAAGAGAGCCAAATCTTCATAGGAATGGTAGGGACAGAAATATAATGTATGAGCATGAAACATCAACAAGTACTAGCTTTGTGAAAAAAAAACTGTTTATTGAGGAATCTGGAGGTAAATATCAGAAGCAATAGCCTAAAGGATTCTGACTGTTTACCTCTGGGTCACATACAACATAGTGTTGCTATTCTTATTGTGTTTTGCCCTTGTGTATGTGTTTGTTTGGGGTCTCAGAACCTCAAAGCTTACCCCCAAGTGAGTGAAAGTGGGGGGAGCAGTGTGAACAGAAGACATTCACTGGCTCACTTCTGTTCACTGAATCTCTAACAAAAAGTATGTATCATTTGTAATGAGCAACCAATTTTTCAAACAGTTTTAATCACACAACATGCACTCCATCCAAAGTGTACAGGCAATGGACCTCGGTGTAATTGCAGAGTTTGAGCATCTGTTACCACAGTCAACTTGAGAACATTCTCACTGTGAGAGCCAAGTTTTAAACATGAAATACAGAAGGAAGAAAGCATTAGATTCTCACAGCTACAAAATAACCTCCTGACCTCCTCTCTTGAATGAAATCTTTGGTGTTTCGTATTCTGACCCTACCCATCTTTTCAGCATCCTCCCCCTCAAAAATTCTTACATTTGGGACTTATTGTTCCAAAAGGGAATGTATATTCCCACTTTGATCCTCCTTTTATACTATTGCTTCAACCAGATGACATTTTCCCATCTCTACTTGTGATTTTTCTACAAGTACTTAGATATCCGGATACAAATGAATTAATCTTAACTTCCTCCATCTCTGCCCCCACCGGCCCACTGGGTAGTGAGAGTAGAAAACAACTTTTACGGATCATCACGTGCTCCCAGCACCTGCCAGCACAGTGCCTTACAGAGGTTCATTGAGCTGTTTTCTCTACAAAAATAGTAGTATACTTCTGGCAAGAAATGTCACTGTCCTTGGAGTAATGTTATGGCATTAAATCTTCCTTTTGTTTTAAATATATTTTTTTTAAGTGGCAGTTATTTTAGCAGTAACAGCAGGGCAGACTGTGCGTATTTTACTCCAGATTAAGAGGGCGCCAGTCATTTTCTTCTTGGTGAATGATACTGGTTAGCATGTAGCTCCTACGATGCCCTTTAAACGTACACTTATACTTCTCTGTCTTGTAAATAAACATTGACCTATTTTTCATATTTAGAAAAAAAATAAAAAGATAACGTACTGTTCATTGAGTATGACTGGCAAAAGTGAATACCTTATTTTAAACCATATCATTTTATAAATAGTAGGATCTGAAAATGTGGACCTTCCTTCACTTTTGAAGAAAACAGAAACCTTTGAAAATATAAGTAGGAGTTAGGAAAGTTATGTTTCAGTAACATAGAAGAAGAAGCTTTGTCAGACCCAATCCCTCTTTACATACAGCATAAAACTTTAAACCATATATTTGAATATGTGTGGAAGTTTATTTATTTTGCAAATGAATCCATGGTAGAGGCAAATTATAAAATTGATCTAAGGTTTTAAGTGAAAATCATGTAATCAGCCTATGAATTTCCAAGCATGCAGGATAGGAAAGGTTCTGTTTTTCTGGTCTTGTTGTTTTTCAGTGGACACAAAGAAGTGCATATTTATGGACTCTGTACTGTAGAACCATACATAGTATCTGTGGATTCCCTCGTTTGTCCTACTGAGGTCTCCATTGATTTTTCTGTTCACTGAATGACAGCTATTTGGGGGAAGTATTGTGATTTACACTGTACCTTTGTAATACTTGCAAATAATTTCAGCTTCTAAGGGAAAGGTCTCTGAAAATAGCTTCCAAATTCCAACTGATCGTCTGGCTTTCCCCTGCACATTTTTCAGAGGAGAGAAGTTCAGAAGATCATTTCTACTTACTTAAATAATTTGTCCTCCTAAGTAAGAGACATTTCCTAGATTTCTGGAAGAAAATATACCTTTGATTATCTAAATCATAAGTAGCCCCCTCTGTGCACGACACTTCTTTGGGCAAAATCATCCAAAGCTTGGAGTAAACTAGCTCCAGTTTTATCATCAACACTCATCACAGATCTCTGGTCTGTGTGTGATAAGAAATAAATGCCAAGGAGATCATGATTTTGCTATCACCCAAATGTGTGATTATGCAAAGAAGGACATGAGCTACAAAACGTCCTCCATCATTACTGGAACTGAGTGGGTATTTTTATATTCTACAAATAAATGCATTGCCTCAGATGAAGAGCCAAGGCTAAAAAGTAAATTTAAAGTTTTATCACATGGATCATATAATAATGGACATTTTAATTGAATTTTACAGATAAAAGTGATTGAAATCATTATGTCACTTGATTTATACAAGTAAAATATGTTGGAAGGTAAATGTCTAAAAAATTATTTTCCCTCTGATAAAATAAAACTTATCAAAATAAAAATGAGCTTTTCATCAGATGACTACGTTGACATGGCATTTGCTTTTGAAACAAAACTGTTATACTTATAAACAAGAAAAATTAAATGTTTTCTAATTAAAGAGAGATATTTTACTTAAGAAAAAAGTGCTTTCCAGATTATGATTCACATTTGTGACATGGAATCAATTTAGGAGAAATCAGAAATAATGATACAAAAATTCTATTATGGTTAATACAGTCTTAATTTATTATGAATATCCAAAAATATTAGAAAGAATGCATGCAGAAAGAGTAGCTATTTTGAAGAAGGAGCTCCTCTTTTTCTGCCAATGGCTAGAGACTTTCCAAAATATGGAGCTATCAGAAATTTCTTGTTTCCTTATATTTTTAAAGCTTCATGCAACTTCCTGAAGAAAACATCTGAGGAGCTAGGTACCTGTACAGGGGTGAAAGAACAAGTCATTTCTTCTTTAAATCACTGCAAACAAAAATCAATCTTACTTTTAAAAACTTATCCAAAGGGTCATAGGTTATTTGAAACACAAGTTCGCTATTCATTCCCACCATCCCCTTCTGAATGTGAGACACTCTCTCCCTCTTCCCGTTATGCCCAGATTCTCATCTCAGTAGCCATGAGCTTTGGAAGAGACTGACAGCATCTGAGCTCAAGGAGTAACCGCACTGGAGGCTTACCCAATTGCTATGTTTTATTTGTTTGGTCAGAGTCATTGATCCAGAGCTCGGCCTCTGACCTGTCAAAAACCTGAGCAAAATTTGATTATTTCTCAGAGAGTTTTATTGAATTGATTCACGAGTTGGGGAAATTCCAATCGCCATGAGATAGAGAGGAACTCTGATAAACGAAGAGAGCAACAGGCTTTTATAAACAGAGCAATGGAGTACGTTGGGAGGAAATTTTCATCGGTGAATGCAAACTACTATTTCCAACTGGGATTATTAATGCAAGCCCTTACTTAGCAATGAAGAAGTTAGCTGGTGGAAGAACAGGTGTCGGCAATAGCTGGTTGGCTAGTTTTAATTCTGATTGCTGGGTGTGCTGGGCATTTACAGGGATAGAAACTTACTTAGATTTTGGGTTTGCTGGCATGAGGCTTAGTACGGGCACCTCTGGTTGCATCTACTAGATTTAATTTCTCAGACCTAGGCAATGCAATAAGCCTGCATCTTGGGCTTTTGTCACAACAATCCCACTCACCCACCGCGAGCCCTCATGGAGAGAGCAGATGGTGCCTAATGTGGGGGGCAGCCATCCACTGCCACAAGAGGGGCAAGGCCAGGGTAAACCGCAGCTGGAACTCACAGTCCCATATGGTTGCCACCAGCCACGTGTGACTACTGAACGCTTGAGAAGTGACAAGTCCACATTGAAATGTACTGTGAGTGCAACATACACACCAGATTTGCAGTTTCAGTACAAAAAAAAATTATACTATCTCATTAATACTGTTTATATTGATTATGTGTTGAAATAATTATACTTTGAATATATTGGGTTAAAATATATCATCAAAATTAATTGCGCCCCTTTCTTTTTACATTTTTAATGTGGTTTCTGATAAATATGACATTACACATGTGACTAATACTTATCTCTCTGGGCCACACGCCTAGAATATACCAGGTACTGATGACATTCTTGGGCAACCAGAGAAACAAACCCAAAATTCAGTCCTGTCTCTGGACTTTGTAGCGACATTGAACAGGACATTTCTTTATTTTTAAGGCATTTGAGTTTGTACGTTTGGTTATTTATGACCAAAAACATCCAGACCAATGCACTGTTATTTTATATTTAAACACTTCATTAATTTGTTTGAAAATTATAAAGACCTGCAGTAAATTTTCCTTTAAAATTGTTGTGATTTCCAGTTAATATTATTTACTATTTTAAGGAACATAGGAATTTAGTATAGTCACGTTTCTAAGGTTGCACTGAAAAAAATCAGATGTTCTTTATATTGATATCATTATCAATATAATCTTTATGTTGATATTATTATCATAAGAGATTACAACTTAATTTTTTATATGAATGACAAATTTCTGTGGGTATAATAAAATATATATTCTGAAGTAACAATTCCATGATTCTCTTAGACATGAAATATGGATTTCCTTTTTTTTTGTTTTGCATGGATGGACTTACTTTTGATTGGCATAGTTTGCTTTGTTTTCCCTAGACAAAACATTATGCATTTTGTATGAAATTTTTTCCTAAAAAGAAATAATTTTCATAACATTACAACCTCAAAAAAGCATATTTCATGGTATTAACTTAATATGAAATACCATACATGTGTAGTTTTATGCAAGTCAAAATGTGATTCTTTCCATAAAATTGCATAAAAATTAAATGAAAATGCTGCCATCGCTTTATATTGGGCCACATAATATTCCTGACCATAAGCAGTCGTTAGTAAATTTAATTGGGTTCATAAGTTCTTCCTGACGTGTATCAAATATGGCAACTTAGTTATCCCATTGGGGGCAAAAAGATATATTTCCACAGGTGAGTCTTGCTTTGAAATAAGATTTTCACAGTGTTTCAGAAATTAATGTGGGTTTCATCAAATTTTCCAGTTTCTTTGTCATAGATTATTGACTTTAAAGAAGTGCAGATAAAATGTTCTTTGCTGTTTCTTTTGCATTGTTATAAATCTCAATGTTTAAGACACTGTGTATCTACAATGCTAGTGCTGAAAATGTAATTCAAAGTCTGATTGTATAAACACTAAGGTAAAGTTTAAAGTGAAAAATGTAATCTCACGTGCTATGAGTAAGGGACGCTCGGTGTCCTTTTGATGCGGTAGCGAATGTGAGGTTTGGGTGACCTGCTTTTCCCATCGTTCCTGTCATACGGTGAATTGAAACTCATGCAGAACTTCAGCCTCCCAGAAAGTTTGTGCGCCGTAAAGGACCTGCTGTGGGCAGTGAGAGTACTGTGGAAGTGCGTCTGGGAACACAGGCTCAGACACAACAGAGACTCTCAGCAAAGGCACAGCACAGAGGGTCCAAAAGAGCAGGGGAAGAGATCCCCTCGTGGCGGGCCTCTGGGAAGGCCCAACTGCTCCGGTTGGAGTGGGTGGATGGCAGCTGCCACGCCCCACAGTAAGAGACCAGACTGTGCTGCCAGAGCGGGTATTTATCTACCCCAGGAGGAGGCTCCTGCCCCTGAGCGTTCCCATCCCAGGGGCGGCTGGCTCTGCTTGCTCCTGGCTTCAGGGTTAACGTCTGGTCAAGCTGCCCCAGATGCTGAATGGAAATATATGAAAACATCATCACAGACTAGAAAGGGGGTGGTAAGGTTAGGCAAGGGCTGTATCCCTGACTAATCCCTGGAGCCGTTGGGAGCTGGAAACTCAAAAAGATCATTTGGATGATGTCTTAGGGATGTTTCTTTCACTAGATCTGGAATGTAGTTATAAGGTGATGTTTTGCAAGAATGCTTTTGGTACAACAGAAGCATTTCACATAGTAGGTGTTGAAATTCTGTTACTTTTGATTTGTCCACTCAACTATAATTCCTGTCCCCTATTATAGAGCTATGACCTCTGTTCAGATTTAATAAAACCCTTAGTGGCCCTCCTTCTGCAGCAGAGGCCATGATGGTGTAGCAAAGAAAGGGGTGTCCAGCAAAGAACTCAATGAGCAAGTTCAAGTCATTAAGTCAAAGACAACTTTTTTTTTTTTTGCATGGGCAGGTGCTGGGAATCAAACTAGGTCTCCGGCATGGCAGGTGAGAACTCTGCCACTGAGCCACCATGGCCCACCCCAAAGACAGCTTTTTAACCCTAAATCATACCGATCCTTGTGGATCCCCTTTTAGGGAATAGATTTTTCTATTAGTGCATGCATATGTAGGTCTAGAGTCCTCTACAACCCTCCGTTTTGGTCATTGGCCAAATTTGAAACTCAGTCACAGTCTTCATGACAAGGCTCGTTCCTGCTGTATTTCTGGTCTTCCTGTCCTCATTCCTGATGTTACTTTATTTATTTCTCTTGTTACATTATTTTATGCTTTATGTCATAAGTGGCATCAAATATTTTTGTGGAAAGCAGCTTGGTATGCAATTGCTTAATATGAATGCTAATCAAATATGATAAAACGCTCTTCCGCTCTCTCAGTAATGCTCTATCAGAGTTAAACCCTCAAATTAGGCCATAGATACTCAGTCTAAACACCTATTAAAATATTTGGAGGATGTAGAAAGAAATTGGAGAAGTTAATATGTCATGATTCTAAGATTGCGCTTGCAAATTGGGAAATAGAAGTAGGAATTTCTTTTAGTAAATTGAATTATCCAGGAACCTAATATTTTTTAAATGTTTTAATATCTGTAGTGATTGTAAAGTTACCCTAGAATGCACAATTTTTAGTGTAGGTATAACATTTTAGTCAATTCAAATTAAGTATTTGCACTAAAAATTGAAATGGTTTTACCTTTCTGAATATTTTCTCTTTTAAATGTGGAGAATAAAATCCTCTAAGGATGTCCCAAAGTTATTTGGGCATTGGAAGCTATCTATAGCTAATATGAACACATAGGAATCATTGAAAATGTACTCTAATTCAGTTGTGCTCTTTTCAAAGATGACTATCGGGAAACAGTAACACTGACTTACACTCTTCGAGGACAACTTTCAAAGGAAAGCTTTCTAGTTATAATTTTTGGCATATTGTCTGACATATGGGAATACTTTCTGACAATTTTCACAGTTTTTATAGAGTTGGGGTAGTACTATGTCGAGGAAATGTCTCTGTATGATATTATGTGGCATATGGTATATTAAAATTAGCAATAAAATGAAGTTACCCCAGAAAAGGAAATAAATCTGCAATAAAATTTTATATAGGGAAAGAGCGAGAGCAAATACTCGTTCGATCACTAGAATGAATTAGATGTGCATTGAAGTCATTATGTCATTATGTACATCAGTTTCACGTAAACTTCCCCTGGCACCTGGTTTGGGGTTTATAAAACTCTTCTCCACTAAAAGGGACCAGTTTCCCTATGAGAGCTGTTGATTCCACTTTTTGGAGATGAATCTGAGACATCAGAATTTCTAAAAAACACAATTTTAGTGTAATTTTAAATCAGATAAAGAGCCAGCCTAAAGAAGAACTGATATCATCAATAAATGGCCATTTAAGCATCAAATGAGGAAACACTGATTATAATTGATTAGAAAAACTGTTGCTGTATTGAATCATAAACCATAACTAAACTAAAAAGGAGAGCGCTAAAAAGTGGATCAGTTTCTAATATTATATGCTAGAAATGTTATTTATAGATCAACTCAAATTATGTAAATTTATAATGAAGTTTTTGTCACCTATTGGGTGACCAAAAATAACTGTTGGGGTCGAATAGGAAAATACGCTTTTAGTTTTGGTAGAGGAAGTGAGATAGTACAAATCAGAAGAAAATTGAAAAATATAGACATAGACGTCCTTTCATATGTAAATACTAAAATTTAGAAAAACATATGCAAAAAGAAATTTGGGGCCATGTATTTGGATCTTGCCAAGTTTTCTCTAGCTGAAATGTGTGACTCTGGTATTTCATTATTGGTTTCATTTCTGGTGAATTCAACTTGGACTCCATGAAGGGTCAAGTTACTAGTGTCCTAAGCCCCAATGTTCTATGGAGTGACCTCCAGGTGGCACTGGTCACACATTGGGTCTTAGGAACCAAATATCTTTATGTACAGAAATAAACCAAAGATAAACTGCAAGGGACAGGGGGCATCAAGTCCAACCAGTTTCTGAGTACAGTTGTCAGGTGTCAATTTTGTCATCTTGAGAAGAAACAAAGTTTTTCTTGCATTTTGGGGGAGATGGAGGAGTGACGAGAACAAGCGATCAAAGGTCATGCTCGGTGGGGTTCAGTGGGCTACTGCCCAAAATGCAGCGCAGATTTCTGTTAGTCTAGAACACTGGTTCTCAATCTGGTATTAAAACAAAACTGAGTTAACTAAATAAAACACCAAACCCTTGGTCCAAGCTCCAACTACATGAGTAAGAAATTCTGAGGCTGAGTATAATTTTTCGTGGCTTGTGTTAAAGTGTAATATATACACAGAAAAGTGAAGTGTAGCTCACTGAGTTTTCAGCACCTGAATCAAGAGACAAATTATGACCAGAAACCCAGAGGTCCTTGCAGGTCCCCCCCGGTAACTGCCCATCACAGCGCTCTTCCGAGGAGGACCCCTGTCCTGACCTGCCCTGATTTTGAACTTGACATAAGTGGAATCGTGCAGTTGTAGCTTTTTGACTCTGAAGTTTCTTTGTTTTTCTCACAGAGAACATTGCTTTATTAACTGCATTCGTCAACACCCGAGGAGTGCACAGGGCTCCTTGGGACACGGGTCCTGGTGGGGGCCGGGGCCTAGAACCCCCATGAGTGAGTAGGACAGGATGGGGCTGGGGGTCCTGCAGCAGCAGCAACTCACAGTCCTGTGGGGCACGGCGGGCACTGGCCTCTGCAAGGCGGCCACGCACCCTGTAACCCGTTAAGGCTCGCCAACCTGGGCAACATGCAAGAAGGAGAAATAGGTCTTTGTGGTAATGAAAAGCATGTATTTTTTTCTCTGTAAAGGAATCTTTTCTAATACAAGAAAATAAATATTGCGACTTAAGCCAAAATAATTTAAAATTGCGCTTTTCAATATATTCTCAACATTTCTCTGGTACGTTTGCAAATGGCACATCGCTTTCTTTGAAACAGAGACCAAAGCCATTTCCTTCCATGACATGCTTATCACTTCCCCCATAACCTATGGAGAGCACAAAGTGTTGTGTGCATCTGAGGGAGAAGGTGGCAGAAGTGCCTTAAAGAGCTAAGGTCCCAGACGCCGGCCGTGGCTCTTTGTCCAGTGTGGCCAGCGGGCACAGGGACATGGAGAGTGGCTTCCCCAAGGGCCCTGATGAAGGGCCCCAGATCATTCCATAGAGCTGTGTTCAGGTTCAGGTAGAGGTGGGTCACTCTGGGCAGTGAGCAAGGAAATGCCAAGTTCAGCTGTTGCTAGTCTCTGTCTGAATCGGGCAGTTGATTTTCTGGGAATCATCCCAGCACATGCCACAGTGTGCCTATACACAACACACACACACACACACACACAAGTGAACACCTGTGTCCAAAACAACCATGTCTTGATCTCTCCAAGTCTCTGAGTTCTTTTGTATTCATCCATATGGTTGTATGTAGTTGTATTTGTTCATTCTAATTTCTGTATAACATTCTACTGTTTGAATATGCCACCGTTTATTTGTCCATTCCACCATAAATGGGGCTTTAGGATATTTACAGTTTGGAGCTAGTATGAATAGTGCTTCTTGGAATGTTCTTTGCCTATCTTTTGGTCAATATACATACAAATTTGTGCTGAATATGTACCTAGGAATTGAGCTTTTGGATGCAGAGTATGCACACATTTATCCACAGTAGATATTGACAAAGCTTTTCCAAAGTAGTTGGATCAATTTCCACTTCCTGAAGCAGGGTATGAGAGTTCCAGCTGTGCCAGCTCCTTGACAACAGTTGGCATTTTCTCTTTCCTTTTGCCCCTCTGGGTGTTCTGATCGGTCTGCTGTGTGATTCTAATGAGAACTGAGATAGGTATCTCAGAACTCAAGCTCCCTCCTAAGGGTAAGTTAGAGTGACTTGTGAGGAAGAAACACAAGGGAAAAGGAATTCAAGTTATCCTGCCATGTGTTGGCTGCCTTGCAGTGCCCCTCCGAAAAACCAGAATTATAGTAGAAACCTAAGCGATCAAAAAGGTTTTAAAATTATAGATTGTTTCTATTCTACTCACTAACAAGTCCCCTTTAAATTGTATTACTGGTAATCTAAAATGTTCTAAAATATGAAAGATACAAAGGAGTTTGATTTCAGAATGTAGCTAGCTAAGTAAAACAAGAAGAGAGAAGAAAGTTTAAATTTGCAGTTGGCACAGCACTTATGAAGCACATGGGACCCAGTCCATAGAGACTGGAAATACTTTGAACAGTGGGACAAAGACACAAGTCAAAGTTGTCTGTGTCTTTACTGACTTATTTAGACACATAATAAAAGACTTCGGTGGGTGTTATCAGTCATGCTGTCCTGTCGTAGTGTGCCTGACATCTGCAAGGAAAGGGAAAGACATAAGGAAGGAAAAAGACACATTAAAAGAAGGATTTCAACCTGCTTGAAAATATAAATCAGAACTTGACATTGAAACAATTTAGAAACTAATTCTAAATATAAATCCCCAGATAAATATATAAATATATAATCCAAGGCCTGTATTCTCAGAAAATAACCAAAGTACCAGATGATGATCTAGCAAAAACATCCACTGTACAAAAATGTCTTCAGAATATTTGATTAGTGAAACATGTTGACTATATAAATTGCATTTTGACACAAATATGTTTCATTACTGTTTACCTTTCATTCACAGGTCTGAACCTTTAGGAACATTTAATGCTGCAGTTTAAAACAAAGCGCTCTGTCCATAGTATTTTGTAGACTTTTCCTTCAGGTTGCGTGTCCCTGCATTGGGATCAGCTCTCCTCATGTCTTCCTCACTGGACTGTGAATTTTTGAGAGCAGTGCCTGCTTCTAATTCCTTTTGGTGTTCCCAGGATATAGTATAATGTCTGATATATTGAAACACAAAAATTATTTGTTGAATAATGGTATAAGTTGAAATTTCTAATGTGCCAATTATTTGAAAACTATCTTTTGCCATTATTGTAGGAAACGTCTCAAAATTTCATGGAATACTTTTTGTTCCTCTGATATATCTTTCACAGGTAGCTGGAAATTTAGGCAGTTAAGTACCAGTATTCTGTTATAATCAACCAAAAAATCATATTGTTCTATAGAAAAATATTAACAAAATAATCTGTTTCTCTCTTCCATCGTATCATGTCTTTTTGAGTATAGACTAACATTGTTATTTATCTTTCTTGATGCAACTAATTCTCTCTTGATCAAGATAGGCTATATAAACCATCCCTCATAATAAATTGAGGCTCTCTACTCCTTGGTTAGGGCATTCGTTTATTTGCAGGGATCACTTGCAGCTAAAGCTAATTCCTATTCTGAATACAATCTTTGATATAAAGAGCAGTCAGCCTTATGAAAAAGGAGGTAGATATAATTTTAAAGTAACAGTAATGTTATATTATTCACGATAAGTAATGGGGAAGATTTGAGTGGTGAGATAAATTAATTTTCCAGGTAACCGGAGCACAATAGATCTTGGATAATTACGTATTATTTCCCATTGGTGCTAAGCATCCATTTTCTTGCTTCCCTTTGACATGCAATTCGTAGTTCTAAAAGGTATTCACAAATTAGCGGATTAGTGCAGTAATTCCAGCAATTGCACACGCTACCTGAGAAATATTTGCACCGTTATCAGTAAAACACGGAGACATGCACAATAATAATTAAACTCAGTGAACTTTTTTACTTGGCTGATTTTTAGTCAAATGCAAACCATGCAGATAGATATGTATTAAGTGGAACCGTGTGATTATCATTTTTATAGGTCAAAGGCAGTTAAATATCAGCAATTTCAGTTTGTTCGACCTAATGAGAATACAGCACAGATCTAAGTGCACACCTTAATGAATGTTCTCAAACTGAGAACGCTTTTGTAACCAGCGCCGAGATCAAAGTCCTTTTTTTTTCGTCATTATGACGTGTATTTGTCAACGTGGGAGAATGGTATGTGTTTCTTTTTATAATGCATTGACTAGATTTGTGGCATTTACATTTTTAGACCATCATTCATTTACTTGCTCTGGCCCTGCAAGTGTTGGGGTGCTCCTGCCTCCTCAGGCATCCACCTCTGGGGCAAGGAGAGGGAAAATAGGCAGTAGCTAAGGAGGGAGAATCTTGAGGTTCATCTAATTTGCTTTTCCTTCCGTCAGGATCACAGTCTCGTGCTGCCTATTATCCAGTACCTAAAATCAATTGTTTCATATGCTGTATCCAGTTTTTTAGTTTGCTTACAATGGAAAGATAAATTGGGTCCTTTCACAGCTACTCTGTAATTACCACAAATGGAGATCTAGGAAGCACTGCTGGCTGTGCTCACACTGAGAGGTGGGTCTGCATTGTGTAGTCTACTTTCCTGCTGAGGTAGCAGGATGAGCACAAGTGAATGAACGTGTGCTCCGGCAGGGTCTGGGGCAAACCCAATCAGCCCAACCAAAGGGCAAAATATCTTTAAAGTCTTGCCTTCAAAAGTTGTAAGTATCAGCAGGCAAGAATGCTTGTCTGCCATGCCAGAGGACCCGAGTTCAATTCCCGGTGCCTGCCCATGTTAAAAAAAAAAAGGTTGTAAGTAATCTATCTTCTCCTCCACACTCTAGTTATCTGTAATTAGACCACATACTTTCAGCCTTGAGGTTAGATGTACTTCTGAGTGTATCTGTACCCCTGTTCTGTTTTACTTGTTGATTTAGTGGGTATTTTGCACCATAAAGCATTTCTGAAGGAGGTGCTGGCATTTGGAGTCCTTCCAGGGGACAAGCCTGCTGGAGCCACATGAGGGTAACGGCATGGAGAGGACCTAGTCTGCAAGCCTCGAGCCTCAAGTTTCCATTTGTCGTCAAGCAGTTCCCTTTTCTCCACTCCAAAGCACCAGTAGGTGCCACGGATTAATTGAGGGGAATCTGGGCCTGTTCTGCATTGAACTGGGCGCCTGACATTGTCCTCGCAGAGCGGTTAAATGGCCAATGAGACACCAGAGCTGGCCCATTGCCAGTGGAGTAATGACTAATTTCCTCCTGATGTGGTCACAACTTTTAAGCACAAATAGGCTTCTTGTAATGGGAAGAAATTGGGGGGAATAAGTTCCATTTGCATTACAATGAGAAATACAGGGATAGGTGGGAGGTACCAATGCTAGGAAACGAATAAAAATTAAATAGGTGGAAGTTCCAACACCAAAGTAACGTTTAGCATATGATCCACGGAAGCTTGGCAGTTAACGAACAACTGGTAGTGCTGTCCAAGGAGTCCTAACCGACCATTTGCATCCTGCAAAGTGTTTGGCATGAAGACAACAAGCCACAGTGCAGTCAGAACGTGTAAAGTGTAGGTACAATGCCTCTGCAGTGTATACCAGGCCAGTGTCAGAGTCAGCAGTGAAAGCAGACTATTTGTGCAGAAATGAGCTAGCTCTCATTTGTTTCACTAGTACGTCCCAATCTGAAAATTAGACACAATTAAAAATGTTTCAGCTGCCCTAGACTTTCACTTGTGGCAAGGCTATCTCATGACATAATGGAAATGTTTACAGATGGATAACTCACATACAAAAATAATATGACTTGTTATAATACAACAGCCTGCCTCACGTCAACTCATTTTAACAGTGAAGGCATTCCCAATAAACATTTCCTTAAAGTATGGTATTAACAACATTTGTTCTATTTCTTGAAAAATAATTAGTTCTACTATTACCTTTCAAATATTTTGGCAAATAAAAATAGCTCAGACCATATATTTGGTTCACAAACAGTATTGTCAAGTCCAAGCGCATATGACAGTTGTGAAAAATGACATTAATATGATTTTTATCCTCCTAATTTTGAATCCTCTCTCTGATAGCATGTTGATACTTATCTTTACACTTTACATAGATTCTTAAATATTTGTCAAATAAAATAATATATGACATATATGCAAACACACACAAACATACATCTGGCTTTTCAAGTAAACTACATTTATCTTATAGAGCACAGCTTTTTCATTGGGTTTTGTTCCATTTTGTACCTTCCATCGTAAAAATGCTGACATTGCATTGGTACAGCTCTCTAAAGTTATACAAAGCACTTATATTCTAAACAAAGTGGGTGTGTGGCCATCCTATTTGGTAAGATGTGTGTATGTGTGTGTGAGAGGGGAGGGAAGAGAAAGAGAACCAAAAGCAAGAAAATTTTTTAAAGCAAACTGATTTATTATTTCTTTATCTTATAATAAGTCAATACAAAATAAGAAATTGCTCAGTTTAACTGTGCACCTGTTGTTGTTGTTGTAGTTGTTGTGGCAACTGGACACATGGTATATGGAATTGTTGCTGCTGCCAGAAATAACATTATAAAAAATAACCTTCTCACAAACGTACTTTGCAATATTTCTTTTGCCAAAATCTGTATCAATTTACTAATCACATTCAACCAAGTTAAATATTTTAAATCTAATTCTTTTTAAATCTAGCTATGGCTAACTACTAACATTCCAGCTGAACTATTTGAATCCCATGTTAAGAATACATTTTTAAACACTCTTTCTTCTTGACTTGGACGTCCAGCTGGCCTCCTTCCGCTGAGTCCAGGAAGCAACACACCTTAGGAGAGGACACAGGATGGGTCTGAGGAGATACTCCACTATTTCTAAGATGAAAAGATCCTTCTTATCCCCTCTGACTTCACAGGTTTATTATTGCAAAGGAACTACCATCTCTCCTTTGTTCCAAGAGCAGAGTCATGAGATCAGTATCCTCAGGGTTAAACCAGGAGTACAGATTAAACCCCAAATCCTCTATAAACTGTAATTAGAGATTTACCCAAAGAGACTAATTCTTTGAGAAACAATGATGCAAAATACAGAAAAGCAAAAAGCATACAAAAAAATTGGTAGGCTCTATTAAAACGCATAAAGACTGACCAAAAATCAAGAAACATTTAATATATTTAATATATATTTAACTTTATAGCCAACTTCTAAGGAATAGAGAAACAAATATCCAATCTATTAAAAACAACTACTTGTAGTATCATTTTATTTTTATGTCATTAAATCTCTGGTTTTTGAGAAAAAAAGACTAGTGGGTGAAGAAATGGTATCCTTTGCAAACTACTGGGCAGGCAGAAAACAGAGGATGATAACTCACATATCTAAAGGTTGAGTTATACTTCTCAGGTGCATTGTCAAACATTGACCATGATAATCAGGTTACAGAATTTTGAAAGGATAACACGAGTATGGACACATCCATTTACTTTATCAAATAAACCCACAAATGAGTTTATCATAAGTATCTACAGATCAAGCCTTATTGTCTGTATGGGATAATTATCCTGGGCATGTGGATACAATGCAGTATCAGTATACAGGAAACAGCAAATGGTGAGGCCAAGGTGTTGATGGCAAAGTCCAGTTGAGTATTGCACAAGAGATCTCAGAAAGTGACATTGCATTAAGTCCACGTAATTTCAGTACCCACTTTAAATCTATGATTATGGTTGTGTTGTCTCCAAACGATCACAAAATGTTTTATTTTTAATATAGTCTTTTTTTTTAAAGGGCATTGAAGACTTTTAAGAATCTAAAGAGTTCAAAGTCAAAATTTTCTCATCCTTGAGAAACACTAAATTAAATGTCTCAACTGGTAAGTGACAGAGCCACTACAGGAGGAATAAAAAAGCAAAGATTTCCTAGAAGAGGTAGCACCTTTCAAGTATCTGTTCCATTACCAGGGAGTGTGAACTAAAGACTCATGGAAAGGATGACATTTTCATTGTTCCTTCAAAAAAATATGTCTATACTAAGAATAATAGGACCAAAGGTCAATGGGATAGAAAAGTAAAAAGCACATTCAAAATGTGGAATTTTCCCTGGGTTGGTTAAGGTACTTGGGGTATCACAGGCATTGCATTTAGCCAAATACTTTTATCCCTTTTTAATCTTATTCATCAACATCTCTGGCAAGTGGTTATGAAGCTACGGCTAAATACTCAGAGTAATAAGGAAATTGTTACCTCCCACTTTTGCCCCACATTAGTGGGGGAAAGTTGGAATGGAAAGTTGGATCAGCCTCCCAAAAATTCCACCAAATTTGGGGAGACCAGTAAACTTTCCACATATCAGGGAATAAAGATTTGACTCAATTGTGTCAGTTTCTTAAGGAGTAACTCATAGGATTTAGGGTGGGTTAGGAGGAAGGACTGAAGGGTCCACGGTAAGGGTGGTGGGTCAGCGTGCAGATGGGAGAGCCCATCGCCTCTCCTGCTCCCGTTTTCTCATGTACTGTGTAGCTCATGGTGTCCTGTCTTGAACCAAGGCTGCTCCTCTTCTATGCCCTTGCCCTTAATTGTCACTCTTTGCCTGACCCTTTGGATGAACTTTTTGGAAAAAGATTGAATTCTATTTCTCTGTACCTTTAATGGTCTTTTTGTTGTGCTTTTGACACAACTGCAGCCCAGCCTGTCAATAAGTGAAATTCTTCCAACCTCCCTTGATAGAAAACAGAAACAGAGAGAGCACAGTGCGTTGCATAATTCACCTTAATTCTCCCTTCAGTGAGAGATGAGATTCTTCTTTAAGATTATAATTCCACTTTTCCAAAATAAAAATGCCTTTCCATTTTTATTTTTATAGGACTATAGGTTAAAATGAGACAATGTAAATGATATCTGTTAAAGCCTTTACTGCAGGAAGAAATGTGAATGTTAAAAATCATCATTTGAGAGCAATTTTTTCTGCTGAAAAGGTTATTCATTTAAATACAACTGAATTTCATAGTTAAAACACATACATTCCTTTAAGTCCTTCAAACTGAAAGAGAACATATTTCCATTAGCTCTTTCTTTGTAGAAAGTTTATATTTTTAGGTCCCTAAACCAGTTAAAGAGTGGTGTGGTTTAAAGACTAAAAAATAAGATGGAGCCAGATTTCCGAGACCCTAAAGTATGTCAGATAAATATTCATAGGTCACAGGAAAATAAAAAAAAATTAATAAGGCATGTACATGGTCAAAATTAAACATTAAGCAGATAAATCTGGATTCAATGTGTGGTTATGGATCCTAGCTCAGAGAGGGGGGAAAAGAATTTTTATATTAATTCAGGCTTTTTGCTCAATAAACTTAAGAAATACTCCATTATTTGTTGCCTCAGTCAGTGTTCTCCAAGGAAAACAAACCAAAAGGACATATGTAGTTACGAATCAGAGATTTACTTTAAGGAATTGTCTCATGCAATTGAGGAGACTGACAAGTCCAAAATCTGTAGAACAGGCTGGGAGGCTGGAAATCCAGGAAGAGTTGACATTGCAGTCTTTAGTCTGAAAACTGTCGGGTGACTGGCAGGCTGGCACCATTAGAGGAACTGATGTTGCCTTGAGGCAGAAGTTATTTCTTCTTCTCTCCGGAACTCACTTCTTTACTCCTAAGGCCTCCAGTGGGTTGGATGAGCTCCTTCCACATTATCAAGGATCATCTCTTTTACTGAAAGTCAGCTATTATAAGGGGTAATCACATCTACAAATACCTCCACAGCAACATCTAGGCTGGTGTCTGATCAGACCACAAGCACCTCAGCCTAGGCAATTTAGCACATGAATTAATCACCCACCTGTGTTTTGTGATGGTCATTGCTTGGGCCCTGCCTACTTTTCATGTCAGTTGGGTTCCATCTTCATGTCTAGCCTCCCAAAGGTAGCCAATACTAGTCAATCGTAAATACCTCTATTGAATAACCAAATACGTTTTAACTGAGTTTCTGGAAAGATATCTGCTTTTTGTAGTGTTTCAAGGTAAGCTCTACATCTGTAGCTATCTCTTTAATGTTGGTAGCTAGAGAAGAAAGTTAACTACATGGAAAATGAATGCCTATTTCCAAATCCAGAGTTCATCTCTAAATATATGCTTCTACAAAATAATTTTAAGAGATGCCTGAAATAGATACTATATCCCATTTTATCTCTCACAGATACTATATCCCATTTTATCTCTAACAGCAAGACTAAATTATTCCAACTAAGTTATATCTTGTGGTAACTATAATTAATTCACTTATGTGCCAAAATTATCATTCATTTTAACTATATGAGTGAGAAATTATTCTACAACGTATGAGAATCATCCCTATCTTCTTACTGCATATTACAATACAATTTGCATTCATTTAGGATAAATGGTTGGCATTTTGAACATGTTATACCAGGCTCTTAAAATTTATATATTTTTGCACATTTTGTTCTGCTCCTTCAAAGCTAATTGCTTGCTTAATTTTCTTGCTGCTAAGTCATTGTGACAAAATGGAAGTTACCTTTCCTTCACCAAATTAGAACTCCACTACTTTCTTTTTCAATTTATGCTTCAAATCTGCTAAAATCTGGAAAATCAGAAAGCCAAAATTTTTAATTCTGGGTAAGATCCCCTGAGTGCCATTTTGATGGGCAGATGATGTGTTATCAAGAGTTTACTAGTCTTAATATCTGTTTTGTATGTACAGTGAGCTTAGTCTCCCTAACTTCTATATTCTTGCTTGTGTTTCAAATAACTGAGATTGTTGGATTAATGACCCCTAGCGAAGGTTTTCTTAAACTGTCTTGTAAGTAATGATGATGGATTTTTAAGCTTCTACTACATCTGTCTCTTTTTTTAGACCTAATAATAGGCATGTACCAGAGTCTTAGGTATATGTGGGGCAAAGAGCCTATAATCATATAACAAAATAAGCTACTTGCCCCATAAACCCTCCATCAGGCTAAGGCACAATGGCTTATCCCCTTGGATTAATTGCTCTCTTTCTCCTTGTTCTAGAAGACCTTCTGTTCCGATTACTGGCAGATCCACCCCACAATCTTCCTACATTACCTAAACAGAGAGTGGAATAGGGGTGTTTCCTGTGAAAGTTCTAAACATGAAATAGGAACTTCCATTCTAGCCAGTCAACCCTGCCTCAGAGAGTCAGTTTATATGGCCCTCCTAAAGAAGACAGATAATTAAATTCCTAATTTTACCCGTATATAAATCCTTAAATGCCAAGAATTTTTCAGGACTTTAATTTTGGGGGCAATTTATTTAAATATCACAGTATCAGATAATGAACTCTGTTTCCAATGTTATGAAGCATTGGGACTTCAATAAAGTATTAGCACTGTCAATAATTTTCAAAATATTTCAGTCCACCAAGGGCAATTATTATTATTACTATTTCCATAAGCTAGATATGTACCATAATTAATTTTTTTTCATTTAAATGCATTAAAAAATAAAAAATTTTTACAAATTTAGTGTGACTAAAATAGTCAAACAAAACTCATAGAATGAATGTTTTCCCATGGATCTTTTATTGTTGGAAATTTGACAGTAGGCTTCAAAACTCATCCTTTTATTGCGTAAACTGCTCCATTTACTGAACAGACTCCTTTCCCATGTAGAATTCCCATCTAGAAGTAATATGAAAGGATCCTATGTAAATAACATTTCTCTCTTTTTCCTAGGTTTGGGGGTTGGGGAGTGCGAGGGAGGTTGAAAGAAAACATAGAGTACCAAAATGCTAGAGTCTTTTTTCATCGTTACAATATTTTCAGGTAAAAAACCCAATGCCTTCTATAAGTGAGGTGATACTCTGACTCAGGAAAACTGCCATTAGGAATGGAGACCCTGTATTTTACAGACTGAGCTTTAAGCGTTGGGATTTCAGAACAGGTGTGCCAAATGACCTGAGTCACTCTTCACCCTTCAGCCCTATCCTGGTCATTTCCTAGTGGCAAAGACCAAGCATCCCAGTGTGCAAATAAACAGCATTATCCTGGGTGTGAGGACACCTGGGTTTTCATCTCAGGTCTGTCCCTAATCTTTTGTGCCACCTTGGACAAGTTGGTTACCCCTTGGGGCTGGAGGGCTCTTGTGGAAAACCCATACCCATGGAACACGGAGATCATGGAAGCTTAAGGATGCGGACCCTTCAATTTTCCTCCACATTTCCTCAGAATACGTTAAAGTGCTTGTAGAAACCCTTCAGTCTCTTAAAACACATGATGATGGAAATGAGGCTCTTTCTATAGAGTAACGAATTGATGTATATTTTGAACTCTGAAACAATGTGTAGGGACAGTTTCCAAAATTTAATAGCGGTACCCTGAAACACAGCATGGCCCGACTGCCTGAGAAAACTGTATAAAGACCAAAACCTCGAAACAACATTGCTCAGTGTGAAAACAGGTGTCCAGTTCTCTAATGCTTGTATTCATTTAGCAAATATATGCTGGGTGCCAATTGGGAGCCAAAGTGCCAGGTCCCCCTGTACGATGAAGTCTGTCCATTGTACAAACTGATTCCCTGTAAGGGCATCTCGTTTGGGGATTTCGTCCATTTGGCAGGCAGAATAAATAGAATTTCTCACTGCCCTCAACGTCAAAGTCTTTAATGAGAAACTGTCTGCTTTTAAAACCTCCTAACATGTGGGGGGAAAGAGAGAAACAACTCTGTGTATCTGCCCAGGCTTATTTTTCCTCTGAGTAATAAAACTGTGGAAAGCAGCCCTTGATCTTGGGCAAAGGGAGCTAGCCACCGAGCTGTGAGCTGCAATTATCTTGTAACTGAGGGCCAGAGGCACTTTCTAGAAGAATGAGCTTTCTGCCTGAGTGTTGCTTTCAGAGAAGAGAGAAATGAAATGTCACAGCAATTACCTGGGCAGTGGACAGTAGAGGGAAAGCTGGCCGTGGCCAGAGTCCCAATTACTGGATTAGGCAGAGATGGATCCCATGGCTTCTGCCATTAGAAGGGAATCTGGGAACAGCAGGATGGGAGGCTTGAGAAGAATTCAGAAGAAAGGTCCTGGTCACACACAAACCAGGCTGGCTGGCACTGGTTAGCAAGAAACCTTTGGGATCCACAGTCACAGGCAGTTTCCCTAATCCCAATTTCTGCCATTCCACATGATAAAAAGTAGCTACTGAGAATTTTATCTCCAGTGATATTAACAGAACATCCTTCAGTTATTATTTAATTTCTAATTAATGTATACTTAATTCTAACATGTGGATCTGGCAAACATGATGGCAATGCAGCTGTTGGCTTTTCATCTGCATACCAACCATCTTTGATGTACTCTGTCAGTCTGAGAGCGCTGCCAAATATTGGCCACATATCCTTAAAAATAGGGCATGCTGTGCAAAATATACACCACAAAATCAGTTTCAAATGACACCAATCTTGCTCCTGAAATAAAGTGTATAGAAAAGATTAAGTTCAATAACAATTTGCTGAAATTCTCTATCTGGGATGAATGTGGGAAGAGCACATATCAGATTCGAGACTAATAATTACTCCAGAGAAGGACATCACAGCCAGGCTTCCCGTGTACCAGCAAGCCTGCAGCAGGGCTCAAGGGCAACAGCTTGTCCTTCCTGTTGCCTTGTTTCAAGCCACCTGGCACAGTGTCATGCTTCCTGAGGGCGAGGGGCTCAGAGAAGAGTACCTTGGGACTCAAAGCATCATGAATCTGTGGTGTTTTGGGTTGGATGGTTGGTTTTTTTAAAGATTCTTGAAAGTAGCTCATGTTGGATGAGCAGACTCAGCTTGGCTAAGCTTCTTTACTCTTTCTGAAAATTGCACCTATTGATTTAACAATTTCATAAAAGATTAAGCTATTATTTCTAATTCTTAACTT
Organism: Tamandua tetradactyla; assembly: GCF_023851605.1. Taxonomy (NCBI): domain Eukaryota; kingdom Metazoa; phylum Chordata; class Mammalia; order Pilosa; family Myrmecophagidae; genus Tamandua; species Tamandua tetradactyla. The sequence continues at coordinate 12,418,138 of NC_135344.1, read as the reverse complement.
ATCTCTTGTCAAATATAATGGTGTGTATTTATCAGAACAGAATAGAAGCCAGTGATTTATGCCTACCCAAGAGCATAGTCCAAGGGGCAGGGCAGCTCACCAGCTGAAGGAAGGAGATATGTGAGTCTAAAGTGAATTCTTTGTTGGCACATCTCTGGAAATTCTTCTAAGATCCTCTAAGAAAAAAAGTTGTATCATTTTTACAAGAAAAAAAATACCAGCCACTGTAGTCTCCTAATTTAAGCCACTGAAAAAGTATAGTGATTGTTAAAAAAGCAAAACAGACTAGGGAAAGTGGATACCATTGCTTGCTTCACTCTTATTTTTTGCATTCCTGTTCCATTTATATGAAAACTATTTACCACATGGCTTGGGCTATGAAAAGCACCCATCATTCTGAAATCTCTGAAATTGTCCGTACAGAACATCAAACAAAGTATGAAACATTTTTCCACCAGCTCCTATGTTTAGTCAGTAAACTCTATAAATCAAACTACTGTTACAACAAGTTTTGTCCATGAGCTATACCTATGATGGTTTTATCATGCAGAGTCAACGTCTTGAGTGATCAGGCGGCTTCGGTCATTTGCAGAAGATACAGCATAATAAATCTGAGGCGTGGTCCTAGCCTGAGAGTAGATCATAGCCCAGGGCCTGTGCTGAGTGAGCCATTCCATTCGTTGGCTCACACTTGGATAGTTCGTTTTGGATATCATGAGCTCAGAACCCCCCTGAACATAACCACACAACTTGATTCTCCAAGCCATTTGACTTTAATATAAAAGCAAATAAAAGGAATTATTAATAGCTGTCTTGCAAGGGGTGGAAATCGGTTCCCAGCATAGACAATTTTGAGGCCACAAATTGAAAGCAGTGGGAAAGAAACATTTGTGCTCCTGCATATCTTCAAGGAGTTATTTTTTGCTATTTTTAGTTCTATTTATTTCAATATGCAGAGGAAAGGCATAGGAATAGGGGCCATTCAATTTGGCTTCCTTTTCCTGGTGCGTTGAAACAGCAAATGAAATCTAAAGCCACTCATCTATGGATTTCCTTAATTTCAAAGTATTTTAGCATTTTTCTTTGGATAAGGTACTTACCAAGTGGTTTCTTTTTAAATAGGATTTAAAAATATATCCTATATTACAATTAGTTTCTGCTCTTTCCCATTATATCTTCAAATTGCTTATAATGAAGATGCAAAATCCTTTCTACATTTATTTGTCTCTTGAGTTCCTCTTTTCAGAAATCACTTATGCTTCAAAAATAACCCATTATATTTCCGAGAAGGATATTAAGTGCTATTATTAAACATGATTCATCCAATCTACTTAATCTGTATACATGCTGAATAGTCTTGGTTTAACACAAAGAGCTTTGTTGCTTTATTTTGTCAAAACTGATCATTTTTAGTAAAGGAATCATGTGAGTATTTTTGCTTTGCCGGATATTCCTGTTTTGGTAGCATTAGTTTTAGGACGCTAAAATGGATTGACATATCTATGTATGCATGTATATAAGTGTTTAAGAAAATATGCTCTGGAAGTCTGGGGTTCTTTCTTACTGTGGTCAACATCGCGTGCCTTTTATTTTACTTGGACTCCCTGGATCACCCTCAGAATAGTTGATCCTCTCTGCTTAATTTAGAATTGCTATTGCTAATACCATGATGAGGTTTATTCTTCAAGAAACATTTGAATTTTTCTGTACTATACTCTTTCCAAAAGAACATGATAAATGACTTCTAAAATGTTTGTCTTGATGTTATTGATACAACAAATATGGCTTTGAAATTTTTCTCATTGAGCAAAATATATTTACATACCTGGCTTGGAAAGGGACTTATGCGTTGGAACTCTGAAGAAATTCATAGGGAATCTATTTGTAGTGCCTTCCATCAACCCATGAAACTAGAGTCCTTGAGGGTCAAATGTGGCAGATAGCACAGGAACCAAGTTGAGGAGCTTTCACTTACACTCAAGTAACTGCTAGATAACTTAATAGTTTCTCTGTGCTTAGATCTCTTCATCTGTCCAATGGGGATAAAGTACTTATCCCATAAGGGTATGAGAACTAAATGACCTAGTGTTTATTCTTCTAAATATTCATATTTTTCCAGTTTTCAAGACTTTAGAATAGTGCATGGAACATAATGTGGATTCAAGAAGTTATCAGTATTGTTTTTACTTACTTGCCTAAGGTTATTATGGTGGCTGAATAATAGTCCTGGGAGACATCCAGGTCCTTATCCCCAGAACCTGTGAAGGGAACCTTTTAAGGCAAAGGGACTTGGCGGGTGTGATTAAGTTCAGGGTTTTGAGATGGGGAGGTTTCCAGGTAGGCACAATATAGTCACAAGTATCCTTGAAAAAGGGAGGCAGAAGGTGGTTGGCCACAGAAAAGGAAGGCGGTGGTGTGACAGTGGAAGAAAAGGGAGGTGACATGGGGTAGAGGCCAAGGCATGAGGGCAACCTCCAAAAGCAGGAAAAGCCAAGGAAACCGCTTCTCCAAAGGGAACATGACCCTGCCAACATCTTAATTTCTGCCCAGTGAAATTCATTTCAGACATCTGACCTCCACAACTGTGAGAGAATAAATGTGTGTTGTTTTCAGCCACTAAATTTGAGGTGATTTATTGCAGCAGCTCTAGGAAACAAATACAGGCATCCAACTAGGTATTGAGGTTCCCAGACTTATTACCTCATCTCTGACTCCCCAGTAGTTGATTTTTCCATTACATCATGGGCCGATCCATAGAGAATGCTGCACACTTGGGGGTCACCTTGGTTGCTTCAGAATACTTGACTCTTTTTCAATGATTTTGTAACCATTTAATTGGAAATTATTTGGGGTTGTCAGGACACCATCAGAGACAAATATGTATGTGTAGTTTGAGAAATGCCACTTGTTTTGTCTCTTGTTTTTTTCCAAATAGGCATTTGGTTTTAGTTTTAGTTAAAAGTTCACACCAACGAGGAAGGTAGCACTCACCTGAGAGGAAGACTCTCAACCAAGCAGGCAGAGTCCATGGGGCCAGCCCCCTGAGCTCACTAAGACCTATGGCCGTGGTGACTCAGTTTCTCCTGGCACCAGGTACTAGAAAACAGCTGGAGACCACTTACTGCCCTCAGTCCCCTTGCAAAGATAAGTTCTCATTAATCCTTGAGTTGTCTTGATCTCAACAGCATTTCAGAAACACTATTAGGAACAGAATCTACCCCTATCAGCATTGTAACAAGTAAATTAGTTAAGATAGTCTCTTTTCAAACACATTTTCAAGAATTATTTATAAGGGGGTTTCTTATAGTACCAAAAAAAAAGTGATAGTTACAATCCTACCACTTAACTTTGCCAGTGTGCCTCATTGGATAATTAAGAATGTTTCCTGCTGCAAGTAAATTTTGAAAAAGTCAGTGGCTTACACAGATAGTTTCTTTTTCCTCATACAAGAAAGATTTATTTCATTGGCTTGACTACCCAGTGATGTCATTGGTGAGCCGGGGTCTTTCTAATATCTGTTTTACTGTCCATAACATGTTTCCTTTTCATTTCATGCTTCTCATGGTCACAAAGTAGCTGTTCTAGCTCCAGACATCATGTTCACTTTCAAGACAAGAAGGAGGGGGAGGAGACAAAAGTATTTTCATTGTGAGGCTTATTTTTTAATCCTTAAGGAAATCTTCCTGGGATTTCCGTAACTGTCTTCTCCTTCTATTTCACGGGCTAAAATTTTGACATATGTCTGTAAGGGAACCTGAGAAAGTAAGGAACTGGCAAAGAGGAAGGAGATTGCTTTTCCAAGCTTCCTAATCATTTCTCTCTCTAAGGGAGATTCCAAAGTTCCCTGAGATCAAGAGATTTCTATCCAGGATTCCTATCACAAAGACAAAAAGGGAAAAAAGGCAATTGGCAAGGCCATAAACTGTTTCTGGTCTAATTTAGGACTATATGATTTGAAAATTATAAATTCTCCAAGAATATTTAAGCAACTCACTATTTTAAATTTTATTTTATTTTATTTTGTATGCTCTATGGCAGGGTCACATTTAAATCTACCACCCAGAGACTATTGTGTTGGTGCTTTGGTATAAACATATGTCTAACACTTTAGTTTTATTTCATTCACTTTTTCACTCAGTGAAATCATATCTTTAATACTACTTCTTTCATCTGCTTTTGCCCTTAACAATGTGCCATGGGAATTTTTCCACATTGTCAATATCCTTGTACAACTCCATTTGCAAGGCTCTACACTGCTTGTCAATATGTCTGTAGCATGACAGTGTTGTCAAACATTTAGGTTGTTGCCACATTTTTTTCTATTAAAAAGCTAGCATTAGGAAAACTAACTTTAAAATTAACACAAGTTATTTTACCTAATAGTTCCAGTTTTAGATGATAATTTTCAAGCACCGCACATCTGAGGATCCCATTGGCTATGAAAGCAACCGGGTCGCTGTCGCCCACTGCCCTCCACCCTCTGTTTTACATCCCGGGTGGCCCTGACAAAAGTGGCTGGTGTTACCCCTGGGCTAAAACCCAGCAATGACTTTCTCATGCCCTGGGGTTAAAGTCGAAACTGCCTCCCAAGGATGGCCCCCTGCAGTCGGGCCACTCTTCTTCCACGCTGATCTTCCTTCAATGACTAAAACTCACTTTCTCTCCTATTGGCACCCATGGGCGCCATCCCCCTGGCCTGGCCAGCTGGCCCCAGGCTCCCTTTCTTTACCCCAGGCTAAAAATAATCAGTGTGGCTTCAACAGAATTTTAAGAAACAGAAAGTCAGACTTTGCAGAAATTATCTCCTTTAGCTCTTGTAAGTACATGTTATTAAAAATAATATTGGGGAAGGAAGAAGAGAAGATTCCCATTTCAGCCCTGTTCTTTAAAATTCTCGCTTTGTCCAGGAGGCTTTGCAAGAGACTCTGGTTCCTGAGCCCCTTCTCCTTCACTTTTGCCCCCTCCAGGGCCCTACTGTGCTGAGGGCTTCCCAAAACCATCTGTGACTTCCCCATCATAAGATGCATTAATTATCCTTTGTCCAAGCGCATGTCTAAGCATGTAGTTGTCCAGTACAGTAGACCCCAAGCTCCCTGAGGGCAGGGCCATTTCATTTCCCCCCCTGTGAACAGCGCCTACCACATACAAACACTTGCTATAGAAATGAGCCTTAACTCAAATTACTTAAAGAACTATGTCCTTTTCACTGAAATGTGAATTTTAAAAATCAGAAATAGTTACGTCAAAGAAAGCAGGCAGTTATACAAAAAACCAGCTCCTTCAGCTCTCGACCAATCTACGATTAGTAACATTAAGGAAGGAAGAAGTAATAATTAGTAACTATCAAAAGAAATATATGAAAGACAAATTGAAAATCCATTACTAATCTTTTAGTTAGCTTTATTATTTTACATAATATTTTTTTCTGATTACAAAGCCTTCCTTTTTGCTTGACATTTTTCAGTGGCATTTTATTATGTCACTAAATAATTGTTGAATGTTAAAGTGAATATGTTGTGAAATTAAAATTGCTAGTGATTTCTATGTCAGTTTAGTAGTCATAATAAAGATACTGTGGTGATATTCTTTGTTAAGATCATAATTCCTAATAAAATCACACACGCTTGATATTGGTAACCCAAAAATTACATAATAAAAAAGCACAATATAAATGAGTTTTACACAACATTGAGGAAATGCAAAGCCACCTGCAGTAATGGGGATAGTTTGTCAAAAGGAAGAGCACTATATAAAACTGCACCGAGCAGGACAATAAGATGTCTCATGACACTGCAGAATCTGCTCACTCTTGATAATCTAATAAAGGAAATTCCAGGAGAATGATTTAGCCAGTAACCAAGATTTATAAAAGAAAAAGCTATGACCCACACTGTAGAAGAATTATAGTGCAGAAAATATCAAAGGAAGACATAGAAGGGCATTTTGTATTAAACTATCAAAACTCTACCTTTTTTCTCTACTTTGCATTGGAGAGCATATATCTATAGATATGTATATGCACTGGAGATTTTATATATATATATATATATATACACACATATATATAAAACAAAAATTATTTAGCCAAATGAAAACAAAGGTAATTTGGTGTAGAAATTTCAGGAAAAAGTTTATTTTTCTCCAAATAAAATTTTAGAAGTTGGCTATCTAGAGTAGTGGCTCCCCAAGTTGCGCAGGGAGCACAGTCACCCAATGGAGACTCTATCTGTGGCTTTAGCTTTGTAAATGAAGTTGTAGGTTCATATGACTTGATGAGGCTCATTGCAAAAACTGTTTTCATCGAGGTAATGAAAGCACCAGGCTTTTAAGTTCCAAAGACATGTCCCCAAAGTAGGCTCATAATTTCTAAATAGATCAATTGCTCAAATAAATGAGGTAAATTTTTGTGCTGATGAGGTTTAGAAAATTTCCCTTTAATTATGTCCATGAATGGCTTCTTTAATTTACTGGTTATATAATGATAGAGCTTGCACAATCTATAATAATAAAAATATGTTCATATATAGAATTGTCCTAGTTATTCCTTTTAACTCTGATTTTAATTAAAAACAGAGAGACTTCTTAAAGGGATTTATGATGAACTGGTAGATATTGGATGGCTTTTCCATTTTTTTAATTTCTAAGTTTATCCATTGGAAAAACCGTGGAATGCAATTACAACATATTTATTCGTCTGCATTTATGCATCTTCACCTGAATACTTTGGGACAAGGAATTTCTGTTGTTTTTCTATCTTTAACCAGAATGATGACCAGAATGATGCCACTGAGAATGAGATTTAGGTCCAAATCAGTTCAAACTCCAGCCAAACCTACCCCTTAAGCTTCCTTAAGGAAACATCTATCAGTTTTCTCATATTGACATATGAAGACTCTACAGTCACAGATTTTGATGCAGACTGCCACTTGGCATCCGTGTGAATCATAAATATTCTGACTTTGACTTTGGTGGAAGTTATCTACCAAAGAATATCTGCAGGATGGGATAAAAAATTTGAACTGGAGGGATTTAGCAAGCAGGAGAAGGTCAAAATAAATTTCTGCTCAGAAAGTAAGGTGGAGTCCTCACTGGTTCTGTGGAGGCAGGGAAGCACTTTAGGGCAAGCATTACTTAACAGCCTTTCACCGCCCAAACAAAGGCTGATGATGGAGTGGTCTGAACCCACTCACCAATTATAGTGATTAAGCACCCTCAATAAGTCAGGGCTTCTACAGTGTGTAAAGAGACCCAGTTCATGCACTTGTGGTTTATAATCTAACAGAAGCATGTATGCTGGTGAGACATAAAACTCATCACTGAGGAAAGTGCTTTTCAGTTCAGAGGGCAAAAGTTCACGAATACCTATATGGGTAGTTTTATTTCATCTGTTATATCCTTTCATGGAGTGTGGTGCAGGGTCCAAAGGGGCACTTGAATGTCACGGAGAGGTGTGTTCATGAAAGAAGTGGGCAGCGAGAAGTAATGATCCAAGAAGTAAGAATATTGGTGAAAATGTCCACACAAATGGATGAAATGGATGTAATCCTTTGTAAATGACACACAGCCACGTGCAAAATAGATGGAGCCATCATTTGGGTTGAACCTGATCCTACAGTTCAGTATTCTTCATTCAATATTACACAAAATCATAACAATGTTAGTTAATAGACCCATCATACATACGTAGGGAAACGAAGGAGAGACACCAAGCAGGTGGTAATCTTTCAAAGAGATTTTCTCCTGAAAAAATACTGATCTCATATAGAGGACATATCTGATAAATTTGAGGATTTCAATTACCAAGCAAATGCGTTGCCTTGAAACTTTGTCTAATGTGTTGCAGGCTTAACTGAACCCTCTTAGAGAATGAATATATGAATTAACATATGAATGGTTCCTGTCCTTTCAAACAAGTTTTTCATTTTATTGTTAGGGAAAAGGATGTTGAAATAATTTCCCTTGATCACAGTTATTAATCGTTTGGTTTTTGAATACCAAGTTCATGTGTGTATGTTGTATGCATATATATATTAAATATATATGCATATTTAAATTACTTCTTAAAAGAAAAAAGAGGTTGCCTGCATTGCTTTTTATTCTTCATGATTTCTTATGTGTACTGAAAGGTTTTATACTGGAATTTTCATTGTTCCCGTTTAAAGGTACTTATCTGGGCTCTTTTCACTCCTCTATCATAGTAGATTTCCAGCCAGAAAGAATTACTCTGTTATAATTAGTATAAGAAGTGATGTTGCTAATACCATATCTGCACAGTTTTAAAAATTAGTCTTGTTCATGTTTTCTTGGGTGGTTTTGCTGCCCAGAAATTCTTACTGGAAGGCAGCTGAATAAAATATACAATTTTTCAGGAGCTTCCTGGTTCTATTTTTGGATTTATGCTTATGTTAAATTTTGGCCCATTCCAAGTTTTAATAATGTAAAAGGTCAAGTACTCAATGCAAATGTACTTTTTAGTGTCTACACTAAATGCCACATTAATCTCAGAGTAATTAATGAGCTTACCTTGTATTTATTAAGCAGGAAAATAGGATTACTCCTTCAGAACTCATGAGCCTAGCAAAATTATGGATAAGAAGCATAAATTTTGCCACCGCTGCCTTGACAAGAAACAAGCTGCATCGTCCAAATAAATTCATTTTGGTCTAACATTTTGAGATCCAGAATAATAGTACAAATCCCTGATATATCAATCACAGTAGTGCCATTATCATCAGCCACAAGGGTCAATATTTCACAAGGCTGGCTAGATAATCAGAGACTCACATCACTGGGCAGGTTGTTATATAACATCATTACGTTAAATGACAAGCTTGCTCGGGAACTGGATTGCATGCAAACTGACTTATGTCGCTACAAATTTCTAAAATGTAAACACTGGCCAATCAAATCCATCATGTATTCAAATGGAAAATAGAATCAGTATCGGGTCCCCATAGGGCTTTATCCTCTCGGGTCGAGAGAGGCCGTGAGTGGAGTTTGGGAGCCTATCTGTCCAGAGTGCTCTTTATCAAATATACCAAGTTACATAGTTTTATTAGCTCAACTTCCACTATCTGGTAACCCTCCCATTTATAAAACATTAAAACTTGGCAGTAACTTGGAGAGTATCCGGCTAATGGATCACAAAGAGTGTCCCCAGCTTAGTAGCATCAGCATCACCAGGGAACTTCCTGGAAACACAAACTCTCAGGTCCCATCCCAGACCTGCTGTGATGGCTAACACCCTCTTTGGGAAATAGTGGCCTATTTTGTCAGGAAATGGAATTCCAAATTCAGCATTTATTGCATTCTTCGTGACTTTTAGAGGAAAATGTGTTGTGTTGAGATAGGAGTGGCACTGTGGTATGTGAAGCAAAATTTCTTTCAGGTGACATGCAGCCAGTTGAGCTTGAGTTTCAGATGAGAGAAAAGAAGTGAAACAGGTAGGGGAGGGGAGGGAAGATGATTCCTCTGCTCTAATTTTTATATATATACTCTAAAGAATGAAAGGGGAGATGAGCTAGGTCCATCCTCTCCTCTTTTATATGATCAGAGCAAATTTGTGTTCTGCAATAAGTCACAGGAATAAATGCACCTGGGAAAGACAAGGTAAAGGTTGAAGAAAATAAAAGACAACACTGGGAAGAAGGGAGGGAAGGGGCCCGTACATGCACGGTGATTCCCCTAAGCCAAAAGTACATGTAGATATTGAGATGCCTTGGGGTGAGAGTAAAGGAATGGGGCAAGAGGAGAAGATTAACTTTGCTTGTATTTGTCTTTTTCTTGTATGGTTCTTGTGTTCGTTTGCTAAGGCTGCCAGAATGCAATACAGCTACAATTGATTGGCTTTTATAAAGGGGATTTATTCAGTTACAAATTTACTGATTTGGGGAGGCACACAGCGAGTCTGCTGGGTTTCTCTCTCAGCTTCTGAAGTTCCTTTTTGCTTCTCCAAACATGTGGGTCTGAACCGACTCAGCTCTCAGCTGCATTGTGCTGGACTGGGCTGCTGTGCTGTGCTGAGCAGCACAGCTTTTAAGCCTCCAGCTAATTAAATTAAGTATCACTCATTGCAGAAGACATTCCCCTTAGCCGACCACAGATGTAATCAGCCACAGATGAAATTCACATGCTGATGATTTAAATCCACAGCAACAGAACAACTGGGTACTGTCACTTGGACAGGTTGATACCAAACTACTAAAGTCCACCCCTTGTCAACTTGGCAACTACACACGTCACCTTAAACCATACTTAATCTCTAAATAGAAAGCAATAACAGAGTTTTTTTAATCTAACAATGTTCTCTGTCCTGTGTACAAAGCACTAAATTTTTTATATGCAAAATACATTTATTTCATCATAATATCACAAAAGTCTTAAATTATTTCAGTAACAATTCAAATACAATACCAACTCAAAAATAGTACAAAATCTCATCAAAGTCAGTTATAGGCATGATCTGTTTTAAAGCAAAATTTTCCTCTGGCTGTGGGCCTGTGAATTTAGGCAAGTTATCTGTATCCAATAGGATGTAAAAGGGGGACATTCATAGGATGCAAAAGGAAAACAGGGCCCATGCGACTTAATTCTGAAAACTTGCAGGGCAAACTCCATTAGATTTCAAAGTCTGAGAGTCATTCATCCTTGGGTCTTTAGAAAGCGACAATCCCACCTTTTCCAAGTTCTCTCCAAACACTGGGATGAGGGTTGCAACATTGCGGAACATTGGGGAGCCCTCTGTTTTCTAGGCCCCACCCTCCTCCAACATCTGGGTGGCATCCAGATTCTCTGCCACCTCCAGGTCACACATTCAACCCCTTCAGAACAATGGAGTGGCAGCCAGCCTCCTCTCACCCCCGAGAGAATAGCGCACCACCTCGTCAAGGCCTGGGGCACCAGAACTCTTTCTGAACATCAAGGCAGAAGGCCCACCCTCTGCCTCCAGGCGAAGTCACGCCCTCCACATGCACAGGTGGATCTGCTCTCACAGCCCAAGAGTTCTTGGCTTCACACCTTAAGTTCCATGGTTCTGCTTCCGAGGCCATTCTTCCTTCAATATGTCACTTTTTGTCCCTTCCAGTCCAGACTGGCAGTGGCTCCATTTATACAGAGTCTTGCAAAATATTTGTTGACTTGGCATGTAGCATACAGGGATTGAAGTCATCTGACAATAGGCCCTCCCACAAATCCTTTCTGTTTAACTCCATGTCCAATCCTCACTTGTCCTGTAATGACAACTGGTTCCATGTTTGGTTAAATTCTCACATGGGGCACTATTTTCTAGTGTCTTACTTTCTCAAAGCCCAGAATTTTCCAGGTCATCAATTTCTAGTTTCATTGCACCCAAAAGTTCAGTCCTCAGCCTGTCCCCTTCTTGTTGCATTTTACTACAAGTTGCAAGGAGAAACCAGGCTGCATCCTTCACAGTTAGCTTGGAAATTTCCCTAGCCATGTATCCCAGACAGTCACATTCAGATTCTCCTCCCATACAGCCTGAGGAATCAATTTTGTAAAACTATCTCTCACCTCAAAACAAGGGTTGCCCTCCTTCCAATATGAAACTGAAGCGTCTGTAGAGTCCATATTTCTACCAGCAGTCTCTTCAAAGCAATCTAGGTGTTTTCTATCAAGTGCCTCACAATTCTTCCATAATCCTCCCCTTACCCATTAAAAAAGCTGTTCCACCATGTTTGCTATTTGCAAATGCAGCATCACCCCGTTCCTCTGGTATCAAAATCTGTTTTAGTTTTCTAAGGGTGTCAGAATGCAATACACCTATGATGGATTGGCTTTTATAAAGGGGATTTAGTTAGTTAGAAATTCACTGATTTGGGAAGGCAAACAGTGAGTCTGCTGGGCTTCTCTTCCGGCTTCTGGGTTCAAACGGCTTTTCCTGAGGCAGTTCTTTTCTGCGTCTTCAAACATCTGGGTCTCAGCCAGCTCTCAGCTCTGAGCTGCATTGTGCTGGGCTGTGCTGAGCTCCTCGGAGGTGTGCTGAAATCAGCTTTTCAGCCTCCAGCTAGTTAAATTAAATACCACTCATTGTGGAAGGCACTCCCTTTAGCCAACCACAGATGTAATCAGCCATAGATGAAATTCACATACTGAGGATTTAATTCCACAGCAACAGAGTAAGTGGGCTTCATCACCTGGCCAAGTTGACACCTGGATCTAACAACTACAGTTGCATTTGTTGCAACAAGCGTGCATTACTTCTGCAATTTGAAACACATCAAAGAAAGTTTTTAATTTTAATTTTTAAATAAAACAATACCGCATGATAGAGAATTTGCTAAAATTAGTACTGAATAGTAAGGCCTGATACATCTGTTAATATGATTAGTGCAGCAACTGTTTGTTTATATCAAGGTCATGCTTTGACATATGAACAGAGCTGCTGGAATAAATTGTAAAAATAAAACATTTTTCTTTACTCTGCATGTATGAATTTTAGGTTGAACCCTTTGAAACTTCTGATATTTTACCATCTGTGACCCACAAAAATGCAATTTTATGGGGTTTAACCTTATCTTTCTACCATCTAGCCATCTACTTATCCACCTATCATCTATCTATCATGTATTTGAGGCTTTAAAATATTTGGTTAAAATGGTTTGGTTTGGTTTCATTTTCTACTTCTCATTGATTAAAAATACTTACATGAAAAATAATCTTCACTATTGTAAGCTTATCCAATTGTATTTTCTCTCTGACACTTTATGACCTCTAGGATTTATGACAATACTAGTTTCTATGGATATGATTATACTATGGAAAAATAAAACACTATCACTTAAGAAGAAGAGAAACAGAATAGAAGCAAATATATTGATATTAATGGCAATTTAAGAAATAGATAAAACATCTAAGTTCACTTTCCATCTAGACATATTTTTCCAAACACGAATCACATACCAGTAGAAACCTGGCCCCAGTCCCACTGCTCCTAATTTGTATTGTGGGAGAATCAAATTCCAGACATGAATGGGCTATGGCATTGCCAGCTCCCCCTTTCCAAATCTCCTGATCCACTGGACCCCGAAATGGCAGCAGCTGCTCCTATATTTCTCTCTGCCAATAGCATTTACTCTTTTATATCTCTGAGGCAATTTGTTCCTCTTCCAATACTAGGGACTGTGCATAATGAAAGTTGAGAACACACACATCTTTATAAATAGGGCACATTCCCTATGAGCAGATTAGTGAATTAACTACACAGCCTGAAAGCAGATTTGCAGTGAAGGGAGTATGTTTGGTGACCAGAAAGATCAGACATTTGTTACTTTGGGGTCTTTTCCTCCAGAGGACTAACCATAAACAACTAATATTTATGAAACATTTACAGGACTACATGCCAGGAGAACTACTTCACATGCATTCTCCTTTTAAAAATACTTTTTATTTAGCCTGACCCATGAGGTAGGTATTATTGTCCCATTTTAAAAAATTATAAAGCTGGAACCTGTAAATGACTTCTAACTAAAGGCAGCTATCATATAGATCCAAACCCTGTGCTCTATTTTAGAATTTGTTTTGGAGGTTTACTTTGGAGCTGCTGGCATTGCAACTATTATGCTAGGAGTGTGAATTATCCTAAGAGGTAGAGGGGTAGAGACCACCAGACATAATCACTATAAGGAAACACAAAATCAAAGTGGATACTGTGGCCATTGAGTGGCTGTAGCCATAAGCCTTGAGAAATTCAAGGTAGAGAATGTGAATGTGAAGGAAATGGATGCATTCCAGAGGTATTAAGGAGGTAGAACCCCATAGGACTGACTCGGTTGCGAAATCATGAGAGGAGGTGCTGGAAAGTACTGAGTCCACAATCACTCCCAGTGCTTTGACATGACTATTAGTAGTTGATGGGTGCATTCATTAAATAGTAAGTACTGGGAAAGAGAATTGGGTAGTGTTTGGGTTTGCTAAAGCTGCCAGAATGCAATATACCAGAAATGGAACGTTTTTAAAAGGGGAATTCATTTTGCAAGTTGACAGCTCTAAGGCCATAAAAATGTCCAAAGTAAGGCATCCAGAGAAAGGTACTTTGACTCAGGATAGGCCGATGGGTCCAGAACACCTCTGTCAGCTGAGAAGGCACATGGCTGGTGTGTGCTGTGACTTCTGGTTTCAAATAGCTTCCCTGGGGACATTTACTTTCTACATCTCCAAATGTCTGGGTATTGTTTTGGCTCTGTTGTCTCTCTCTCCAAAATGTCTCACCTTTTAAAGGACTCCAGTAGACTAATCAACCCCACCCTGAATGGACAGAGTCACAGCTCCATCTATTCAAAAGATCATACTCACAATTAGGCATGCCACATCTCCATGGGGATAATCTAATCAAAAGTTTCCACCTACAGTATGAATTAGGATTAAAAGAAATGACTGGCTCCACAAGATTGGATCAGGATTAAAATGTGGCTTTTCTGGGCTACATAATATTTGGAAACCTGTATAGACCAGGAAAATGATGGGCTCAGTATTGAAGTACTGCTTCTTCATAATAGCCCAGGTTTTGTTTTCTGGTTGTGTTCTGCTCAACTGATGAAACTCATGAATGCTGGGTTAAAGAGGCGCAAAGGTTGTCTTCATTTGGAAAAACTCTTATTCCTTATCTGTAGGTGAGAGAAAATGGTGCCACTCTATGATTTCCACCTGTTGAGTTTGCTCTACCAAGAACTACAAAGCAAACCATTTCCCCCACCCCTCCTTTTATGGGTGAGAGTTCTTTCTTCAATTTGTCAGAAACTAGTTTTTCAGTAAATTAAACAATATCCAAACAAACATTTCAAATGAAAGATAAGGAAAACGGAAGTTTTTCATACAATATATTGGACTTTCATCTGGGTTCCTTGGTGTAGTTGCATGATCTCATTTCTTCCTCAGGACTCGGCAGTAGGTACCAGGATGGTCGTTTTACAGGCTCCAAGTCAAGCCTATCTCACCCCAAGTTACATTCCTTATCACTTTCCTATATTGGTTGCCGTAGCATTTCCTGTCATTATTTCTAAAATATATAGTATTTTGCTATCTCAGTCTTCTTCCTGAAGCTGCTAGAAACATTTATTTTTAATTATAAATCACAAGTCACTCAAAACTGTAAGTCTGGCAGTATCAAGAATCCTCATGATCCCATCTCTGGTAGAGCAGATACTTCTTTCTCTACTAGGAGAAAAGCATTTCTTATGCATCCAAACTTCTCTCTTAATTTTCTTTCTAAGAATCACATTTCTAATTCCGTCCTGCTTGGAGGGAACCTTAGGGCCAGACTCATAATAATAATAGTATTCCATTTGCTTGGGCACCAACTGTATGTCCCAGCCTGGGCTACACAGTTCAAATATACCAGCTCCTTCAGTGCTCACAAATTAGGTGTGACTAGCTCGTTTTACAGGAAACTGACATTTAGCGTGACTAAGTAACGTGCAGTGGGCACAGAAAATGGACAAGCCTGCAATTGAGTCAAACCTGACTCTAAAGCCACTAGTGCCAGTACCCTTAATGACTTTATATCCTCAAAACTATCATACAGCTGAATACTTGAAAACTATGGTGACAGCAAAACAAAACAAAATGTACCTTTTCATCTTGGTACTGAGAAGATGTGAGAAGTGAGGTTAAAAATAAATAAATAAACTCCCAAGTGGTTAAACTTATGCCATTTGCTATTTCCTCCTGGACATTGGGCAATATCTAATAAGGATAGCTCGACCTGCACAGAAAATTAATTTGGATTTTTAGCAATAGTTTCTCAAAATGATAAGAAATATCAAGAGAATTTCTTCTTTGTTTTTCTCCTTGACTCCATTTTCTTGACCCTCAGGTCTCTCATTCTCTCTTTCTCCAGCTTTTTTTAATACCTAACATAGAACATTGTTAAATCTATCTTCTGGTAAGACCTACCAACCAGAAACCTGTTTAGATTCTGAAATTCTACATTGTTTATTAATTGTATAATTCAGAACTTTAGAATGTTGAATTTAATTATAATGAGAAATGCCTATAGGCTTTTCTCAATGAAGATGAACTTTCTCAATTCCCCACCAGCTCACCTCCTCTAAGCCCACTCCTACTTAGATCTGTAACAGCCATTCTCAGCTCTCCTATTGGACACAGTAAGATGACTGATTAGTTGGAGAAATAGGGGAAGAATGCACACGGGGCCAGGGATTTCCTTTTACCTCTGTAGTAGACTCCTGAGAGATGTTGTTCTATCTGAGGCTAAATTCTATGCATCTGGGATGCCATGGGGGAAACAGAGGTGAACACAGCTGCACCACAGTCCCATAGAGTGAACTTTCAGACCACAGATCAGATCCAATTGCTCGCCTTCCAAAGTGTCCTGTCAACTATTAGGAAAAAAATATCCAATTTCCATAGTAGGACACCAACTGTCCATGACTTGTCTCCTCTGTTTCCCCCACCTCATCACCTCATCTCCCTCCTCTTGTCATTAGGATTTTTTTTCTTTTTCTTTTTTTTGCATTGGCATGCACAGGGAATCGAACCCAGGTCTCCAGCATGGCAGGTCATTAGGATTTTTATATTTCATTATTCACATCAAGGTGCCTTATTTGTAATGGTAAGATGTAGAGTTTGAAAGCCACTGCCCTTTGGGCTTTGTGAACTCATAAGATTGATAAAGGAAATGTTTCTAAATATAAGAAGATGAAATTTTGTTTATGATATCAGAATATTTCCCAGATCTCTGAAAATTCAGTCTAACCAGTTATTAGAAGGAAAGCCTATGGGCAAACCCTTCTAAAGAAAGAGAGATGAAGAAACAAATGCTGTCAAGCTCTAAGCAAATTTTTTGGCACATACCCTCAAACTCATTTCAGACGTCTTTAAACTAAATGCAAGGTTAATCTTGTATCTACAACAGAAGAAAACTGTGCCATACGATACGAAAACCTGATATTAAATTTTAAATAATTTATGATGTCCCTCATATTTGATATGAATTATCTGCAAACTGTGTCCTGTCCAAATTTGTATAGCATTCAATAGTTTTTCTATATTTTTCTGTTGTAACTCAAATCTCTAAATATTGTATTGTGTAGGGAGGTATCGATTTCAACGAAAAGGGTATATTTGTATTAATGTTTTTCAGAAAAGAATTGGAGTAAATATAATTTCCAGTTTCTTCTTAAGATATTATCTTAAAGAATACCAGTTGGAAAGGCATTCTACTTATTACTGATTTGCAAGAGTTTAATGTGAAGTTTCAGTAAATCTGTCAAATAGTTCGTATTATAGCACAGGTGATCTTTACCTGGACTGGTAATAATTTGCTCCGTGATCCTAAATAATTCCTTATATTGTTAAAACTCTCTAATAGTATGTTCAAAAATGCAAACAGACATATATCAGTATATTGTATTGATTTATTAATAGGGTATTCAGATTTTTATAGCTGAACCCTTGAAATCAACAAATGAGATACTTATAGTTTAAAACTAAATGTCTAAATGTTTCATTATAGAGCATTTTCCCATTCTTCTTATTGACCAGCTTTGATGAATTTTCATTTCACATATTCTCTAATCCTCATATGATGTTCCAACTTAGACTATCCGTTTTAATATTTATTTTATTGGCTGCCACTCTGTGCTTATGAACTCCACAATTACACAGTTGAATCTCTTTCTCTTAATAGTGAAGAGTTCAGCTAAGTTTCCCAAAGAGATCACCGTTGTAGAAAATTAATATCCTGATAAGTCATTACAATACAAAAGAAACTGAATGCATGCAATGGGAATAAATGAATACCACATCCACCAGAATAACAGAGATAAGGCTATATATGAGATGCGTACTAAAAATGTAATTCTGTATAAACCAAATTAAACCATCTTCATCTAAGGCAAAACAAGTATTTCAACTACATTGTATATGACATCATTCAGGGTTTGAATACTCTTGTTGACCCCTTCAAACTCACTGTATATATAGGCTGGGTACATGTTTTAAAAAGTCAAATGATAGAGAGTTAAAAAATTTCTAGCTAAATTTAAGGATATGAGTAAAGGCTATTTAGATGTCCACTTATGAGATAAGTATAAAAGGTAAACAGTTTGGGGGATTAAAGTCCTATCATAAGTCGGAGTAAATATTTACAAGTAGTATATGAGAGAGGGCAAGAGAAAGAGGGAAACATTGTTGGGTGGAAGATATTGTAGCCTCCAACTTTGGAAAATATAAGCTACCATATGCCATTATTTGAAACAGTACCAATTTGAAGCACTCTGTCTCTCAAAAGCAGAATAGTTAAGTGAATTACTGCATAATGGACAGTCATGCAATCTTTCAAAAGACTGTATTAGGTAAGTTTGTACTATCTTGGAAGGACTAGTGGGAGCTTGCTGAGTGAAGTAAAGCAAGTTGTTGAAGGATACTTAGAGTATTAGCCATGCCCATCCAACAAAATCAGGACCAAATTTTTAAAATTAATTTTAAAAGTTGGCTGGTTAAAGAAATGATCATGATGATGAACATGCAACTATGTGATGATATTGTGAATTACTGATTATATATGTAGAACGGAATGATCAAAAGTTAAGAATGTTTGCATTTGGTGTTTTTTGGTATTTTTTAAAAAATTAAAAAATCAATTTAAAAAAGAAGTTGGTTGGTTAGAGTATGAAGAATTTTTAAAATGCTATTTATTCAAGTTAAACATTCTATGTAAGCCTAATATATCTAAATGAATACGTATTTTCCAATTTTATTGGATGTAAGGCTGAGGCCTTCTCTTTGGATTACTTCTGCTGACTAGATTTTCAAATTGTATTTCTAATACAACAATTACCCTCAGTGCATTCTCTAGTTGTTTCAAAAATTAAGGTGCAAATGCACACACTTGCAGAGCAACCTAACTCATGCTCCTTTTAGTATGTAGTGATTGTTTTGCCCTTCTTGAATCAACAGTAATTTTCAGCAACTTTGCTTTTATAAGTCTTTCCAAAACACTCAATTGAGCTATCAAAAAATTAATTCTTTTTTTCCCCACACTCCTATTTCATCATTTTGTGTAACATTCAACCAAAGTACATAAATACATTAACAAGTACAAATCCGTCCCAGAGAAAAGGTCAAGGAAAGGATGATCTCTAACAAAATAAAAGGCTTCGCCTACATTATCATAAGTTAATGTCTTCTAGTCCATTTTATTGATTAAAGCTTTTCTCGTTTGAATTATAGTGTCTGTTCTTCAACAGCACATTTCCTCATCTTAGAGGCGCTTGAATCAAGTCATTAGTAAGTGGTCTGTGAAAACTGATATTGCTTCTCCTCTGAATCTGCTGTTTCCTGAAGTGAGGCCAATGTTTAAAGAGCTTCTATGAGCAACCATAGTGAATTGTTAAGGAAAATGCTTTGGTCTCAAGTTCCAACAGACCTAGTGTCTTAGTTTGCCAGAGCTGCTATAAAACACCCCATAAACGAGTGGGCTTAAACAGCAGGAATTTATTGTCTCATGGTTTCGGGGATTTTAGACATAATAAGTCCAAAATTGAGGAATCAGCAAGCCATGTCTTCTCCGAAGTCTGTAGCCTTCAGGGGTTGACTTGGTGGCCATCAATCTCGGCCTCTGTCACATGTCTCCTTCTATGGCTTCTAGTTCCATGACCAAATTTCCTGTGCTTAGGACTCCAGTCTTCTAGGACTAAGGTCTACCCTGATTAAATCTGGCCTCACCTTAATAAGAACATCAAAGATCCTCGTTACAAATGAGTTGCCACCAACAGGACTGGGGATTAGAATAGTTACAGGTATTGGGGGGAACATGATTCCACTTACCACACCTGGATCTGACCCCTTGTTCTACCCCTCACCAGGCTGGCAAGTCATGAAATGCCTCCAAACTTCACTTGAGTTTATCCACAAGTGAAATGAGGATATGCCAACTCACCACCTAGATTTGACATGAGGATTTTTCACAAATAATATGTCTATTTAGGTAATGCAAGGTGTGCGTGAACTAAGTGCTTGATGAGCAGTGACTACTACACGTGGCTTTTCCACTCACTCTCTTTGTTCCCTGCTGGCCCAGAGGTGTTGAACCTGAGCATTGCTGTCTCCCAAAAGTTGTCACCATCTCCTCAAGAGTCATGAGGCTCGTGGGACCCTGGGATGTCCATACAAATACCAAAAGCACTCTAGAAGAGTACAAAGGCAAAACCCAAACATAGTGTGGTTTGTACTGTAATTGAAACAAATTGAATAAAATTCAAATGTAGCTAAGAGAGTCCTGGTATTTCTAACAGATGGTAGCTTCTTACTAAAATACTGTGGACAGTCCCAGGTCACTTCTGCTTCTAATCTGCTTCCAACTTTTACCTGGCTTCATGGTAAAACCCAAGGACTGAACACCCCATAAAAGTCATTTGGCCCCCTTTTCACTGTAGCGAGAGCCCTTGGAGACCTGTTTCCACCACCAGGCAGCCCTTTCTCTGCCTGCATCTGCCATCAGCCCTCTCCCTTCCCCTGTGGTGACTGGAAACACCTTGTGAGATGACAGCAGGGTCTGTTCTGTGTCTCTCTAGACCCAGCTGCCCCTCTGGCTTTTAGGGCAGGCCTCTCCCTTCCTCCGGAGGCAACACTTTTACTTTTGGGTTTTTTGCCTTTTTTTTCCCTATTTAAAGGTATAGCACTCTTTTACATTACCCAGATTCTAACAAACTAACACACACATAAATTGAAATCATCAGGTAGCTTCACAAGCCCATTGCCTCCTACCAATTAACAGCCATAAATTTTATCCTTTGATATCCTGCAGACTTCCTTTGAAAACAAGTGCATCCCCATTTTATATCAAGAATAGAAAGTATAGAAAAGCTAGTAAATAAAGAAATATAGAGGCTTGCAGAAGCTGGACAAGCAGCGGCAATTCTGTACCAACAAGTACTTCTTAATTCCTCATGAAAGAGAAGGCCTCAAGAATCTACCACCTCCTCCATCTTTTCTTCATTGTGTGATGAGAATCTCTGGTCTTGAATTCCAACTTTGTCATTATTTTCTACTGCATTTGTCTGTGTTCTTTCTACTTTATGACTACTTTGAATTTTTATGTACACCAGGGAAGATTTCTTTTTTTTTTTTTTTAAAGGAAAGACAGAGAGAAGGAAGGGAGGAAGAAAGGGAAACACTTTTTTTTTTAAACATTTTCTTGTTTTATTGTATTTTGTTTCTCCGTTTTTGTTACATGGGCTGGGGCCGGGAATCGAACCGAGGTCCTCCGGCATAGCAGGCAAGCACTTTGCCCGCTGAGCCACCGCGGCCCGCCCGGAAGATTTCTTTTTAAGGTTAGAGTAACTTTTTAATGTTGCGTGGTACTCTGGGTTTTCTGAAATTGGTGGTATGGGGGGAGCAGGGGAGGGTTCATATAATTTTATTAGAATAAAGCAAAAGTTTTAAGTGTCTCTAAAAATGTATCCAATATATTTCCTTCTTTATGGAATAGAATATGGGACACGTATACATACATAAATACCAATGTAGTAGAAATCAAAATTCAAGGACCTTTGAGATGGACTAATATAGCTGCTAACAGAATGTGTTGATTTTAAAGTGTAGCCTCCTCCTGAACCCAAGGTGCATTCTCACTCTTTATCTGCCTTTATGGAGTCCTCTGGAAGGAAAGTAGCAAGCGGCATTTAAGTAAAGTACCTGAATAGTCGAGTGAATCAGAGTGTTCTAGCAACTTTTATTTAAGTACAAAGTGGATTTTGTTTTGTTTTGTTTCATCATGGTGCCTAAAGGCATAATGAAACAAATGAATGTTGTTGGGACAATGCTCATTAACTTCTCTCTACTGTTCTCATGCTCATTGTTGCTAAAGTCAGACAATTTATCAATTATTTTTTATAAAGTCTGGCTGAGTTCTGTTGTTTTTGTGATAAGCAATAAATGGCAGCATTTGTGAATCATCTGTAAATAAATGGTTGAAGTGAAAAAAAATCATAATTTACTTCCAATAAGACTAGAAATCATTCACAGAGACGCTAAAGCTATTTTGACCTTGAACGAGAATACTATTCAAAACATGTCATAGTGAGAGATGGATGCTGCGATGCTGCAGAATGGATAGGGAAAGAACAAAAGGATTGACAAGAACATGGGCCCATTCAGAGAGGAAAGAAGGAAGAAAACTCACATTTATTGGGAATCTAGCTACCAGATATATTCCTAAATGTTTTTTTCTTTTATCCTCAAAACACCTTGGCGAAGTATGTTCTTCCCAGGCAGGAAAATGAGACTCAAAAGTATGGTGGAGGACAGGCCACCGTGGCTCAGTGGCAGAGTTCTCACCTGCCATGCCAGAGACCCGGGTTCAATTCCCAGTGCCTGCCCATGCAAAGAAAGAAAAGAAAAAAGTCTGGTGGAGGCATGTGAGGGTAATTCAGTGGTAGAATTCTTGCCTGCCATATGGGAGACCTGGGTTGGATTCCCAGCCCATGCACTTCCCAAAACAAGCAAAAAACAAACAAAAATTCAACAAATGGTGTTGCAGTAACAGAATACTCACATGGAAAAAGAGTGAAATGTGACCCCCACCATACAGCATATAAAAAAAATATGGTAGAAACTTGTAGCTCTTTGACTAGTGGAGAGTTACGTTAAGTTCGGGTGCCTTGGATTCCTGTGTGGGAAATGTAGTTGACAAGGCTTAGTGGAATTGTATCTTATCAAGAAATTGGTTCTAAATAAGAATCAATAGTCAATAATCAAAGCAGTGGCGACAACCAAATCAATAGGCTGAACCCTCAGTCTTGGGGTTTGACCCTATGAAAGTTATTCCTGCAAAGGAGAGGCTAAACCTACTTATGATAATGCCTAAAAGTCACCCCCTGAGAACCTTTTTGTTGGTCAGATGTGGCCTTTCTCTCTAAGCCAACTCAGCAGGTGAATCACTGCCTTCCCCTCTACCAAGGGACATGACTCCCAGGAGTGTAAGCCTCCCTAGAAATGTGGGAGAGAACTCCTGGGATGAGCCAGGATCCAGCATCATGGGATTGAGAAAACCTTCTTGACTAACAGGGGGAAGAGAGAAATGAAATAAAATAAAGTCTCAGTGGCTGAGAGATTTCAGCCAGAGGTTATCCTGGAGGTTATTCTTATGCATTATATAAATATCCCTTTTTTAGTTTATGGTGCTTTGGAGTAGCTGGAAGGAAGAACCTGAAACTGTTGAGCCGTGTTCCAGTAGCCTTGATTCTTGAAGATGATTCTATAACAATATAGCTTTTGCAACATGACTGTGTGATTGTGAAAATATTGTGTCTGATGCTCCTTTTATCCAGGGTATGGCCAGATGAGTTTTAAAAAATACATAAATAATAGCAGGGTAACAGGTAAAATAAATTAGGTAGATTGAAATATTAATGGTCAATGAGATGTAGGGCTAAGAGATATGGGATGTAGGAAGTTTTTCCTTTTCTTTTTTTATTTATTTTTCTGGAGTGATGCAAATGCTCTAAAAATGATCATGGTAATGAATACACAACTACATGATAATATTGTGAGCCACTGATTGTACACCATGTATAGACTATATGTATTTGAAGATTTGTCAATAAAAATATCTTTTAAATAATAATAATAATAACCAAATAACCCTTCAAAACTTCCTTAAGGCTCTTCAAATTCAGTAGCCAAGAATTAATTTTCTTTCTTCTCCTTGCATTTGGCTGTAGCTAGCTTCCCTGGGTCCACAGAGGCCCAAGACTAGTTATAAACCGGTATTAGGGGGGGTCAAAGTTAAGTTTGATTTTTCTCCCACTTCTAAGCATGCCTGATGGAATTATTACATGTTAAAGGTGTCTACAAAATTCAATTCCATTTGGGGGAGGATAAGGTAAGAGTATTTTTTAAAGGACTTTGCAATGTTTGACTGTAACATTTCAAGGAATATGGCACAATTATGTGTAAGTATCTCTGTATGTGTCTGTATGTTTTAATCGCTACTTGCCACTTGACTGGAAGCTTCATGGGTTCCAAGACAATGTCTATTTTATTAAACGATGGATGGCCATATCATAACAGAGTGCCTGGCACTCTGTAGGTACTCATTGAATAGAAATCAAGAGGGAGAGGGAAGAGAGAGGGTAGAGGGGAAGAGAGAGTAAGGAAGGGGAGCAGAACGGAGGAGGGGAAAAGAGGAAAAGTGTGAGGATGGGAGAGAGGAGAGAGGAAGAGTGATTAAAAAATAGAGTAAGTTGTTGCCTGTGTTGTTTTTTGTGGTTAAATATCCATTACTGACCAGTCTTTGCTGTAACATCTCCAGTGAATTTCCTTTTACTGGAAATAAGCCGAGAAAGATGGAACTCCTATAGTCAAGTGGGTTTTCATTGGGTGGAGACTTGGGCCTGAGTCCGTAAGTCCTCTGATCAAAGGTTTCTTTTGTTCTCACGGAATACTTTCCTTCCACAAATCACTGAGTGTCTACCCTGTGCAGTGCAGTGCTCACAGAGGGTGGGGAGCTACAGAATAGAATGCAGATGGCTCTGCCCTTAGTAGTTTCCAATCTAGATAGTGAATATTAATAACTAAACTTGCCTATTGGATGGGCATCTTAGCAGCACTGACCGATTTAGACCTTAAGTAAAACTTTAAGTATGTAATGGCACTACCTAAATTTTATAGACAAGGAAACAGGCACAGAGAAGGTGAGTAATTTCCCCAAGACCATCCAGCTGGTGGGTAGCGGAAGAGGATTTCCATCTAAGCAACTGACTCTGGAGCCGGGACTCACAGCTCCCATGCATTATTGTTTAGTAATTATCTGAGGCTGGGGGAGCCTGTTGGGAGCATGTCTTATGAGCAGTAGCATTCCTACTGCCTCCCAATTGGATAAATGAGCTGGCTGATAGTAAGCTTTTCTGAAATTTGCAAAACTCCATTATTTTCAAGCACATCATATGAAAGGTATATTTTCTCCTCACTATAAAGTTTCTTTAAAGTCTTCATGGAAAAGAGGAACAATGGGATTCCAGAGTGATGATCTTTCCATGTTCCTCTACCTGACCAAGCAATGGGCGTCCTGCTCTTGGTAAGGTAGTAATTGTACTGTTTCTCATGAGTTGTGGCTCCCAGGGCCCCAGAATAATGCTGTAGATTCACACATTTAGCAGATACCGAATTTTTTTTCATTCTTGAATAGAAATATAAATAAACTCAAGCTGGCACACCAAAAAAAAAAATTTATGATGGAGCTGGATTTTGAACTCAAGTCTGCGTGTTTCCTAAGCCTGTGCTGATGTTTACATGTACTGTGGGGCAGATGTGCTTTATGATTGTTGAACGGCCAGGCACAGCTGCATGGCACGGCTCTCGTTGGGTCCATCGGCTTCCTCCCCAGTCCTGTGCAGCCCTGGCCGTGCCGAACCTTCTTTTGTCTTGTTATGGTCTGTCTTTGTCTGGTCATTATTCCCAGCACAGCCTGTGAACCCCGTGAGGTCAAGGACCCTGCCTGACACCTCCTTGTCATCCTTATGGAGTCTTCAACTGTTCCAGTAGAGCTTAGTAAATATCAGTTTACAATTGCACTTTTACACTGCATGTGCTTGACGAAAAGTTGTAAGCCTTAACTTTTAGCCTACAAATAGCATGCTAAGTGTGCTCTAGCATTGCTGTCTTTCGGAGATTTCTAAAATTAAAAAATAAAAAACAGAACAGGATAATACAAAGACCACGAATGGGACATGGTTTTATATTAGATTTCTCAGCTGATAAATGTCAGTATCCCCACTTAAGGACCTATGTTTGAATTATCATCTACTAAGTCAATGGTAAGAAAGTTTTAAAAATTTGCAATTTTTTTTCCATATCAGATTAGACTCTCAGAACTTCGTTATATAAACATCTTAAAAATTTCTGCCAAAATCGCAGCTCAGTTTGGGTAAAATATGAAGTCTGACAAGGCACAGCTTCTTGGATCTTTTTTCCTTCTCTCCCCAGTAAACTGATCCATCAGAAACCAAGCCTTCTCAAATAAGAATAATTACTGATTAGAAAGAAGTTGGGGAGGCTACTGGGAAGTTGATCTGAAGCCTTGGGGCGTGTACTTTTTTCTCTACATTGTTAGTGCTCTCACAAATATTTCAGTTATCCTTTCTGATTTGGTTTGTATTTGACAAAATTTCTCATCACAGGGATACATCTGAACTACCAAAAGCATAGAAAGAATTTTCCTTTAGTATATTTTATATAAGATGCAACCCGTGAGCCATTTCAGTAACCATTCAAAGTGGATGGTTTCAGTGAGCCGTTCCATGAAGCGGATTTGGTTACCCAGCCTCAGACTTGCTGAGGGTAAGCTGGGGCGCTAGCTCCACCACTGGAAATGCTTCTTCCTGGTACCCGATGACTGCTGGTCACAGCAAAGTGCAGTTTTTCTGTGCACAATGGTTTTATTTATTTTAAATGAGAACGTGGCTCATTTGCTTCTGCATGCTGAAAGTGAGTATAGATAGAGTGAAGAAAGCAGCTTAAACACTCATCATCCAAGACAACTTTTCCTGGAAAAGCCTTCCTTGCTTATTTCCAAAAGTTGAAGGATATTAGATGTTTGAGATCCCTAAAACAATTTGACTCTCTGGCATCAGGAATTTCGGATGAGACCCTTCTGGGGAAAATATTGAGCCCCGGATGAAAGTTGAAAAAATGAAAACGGTAAGTCATCAAGGGTCAAGGTGCCAGGTTTCTCAATCTGATTTATTCATCTCAGGCTCAGCACAGCGGAGCTGAGGGCTCGGATTTACTTATTGAATAATTGCTTTGCTTGTGGTTTCGGAGGGTTTCACTCTTCGGAATGGTTTCTCAGCACCGCGCTCTTGTCGTTCTCTCCAGGGCACGGATTTGGCTCCGCAAAGATGTCCCGGGCACAGACATTCCCCAGCTACACCTCGGAGCAGAGCGAGGAGACCGCCCAGCCGCTGTCCCGGTCCAGCAGCTACGGATTTAGCTACAGCTCCAGCCTCATCCAATGACCCGCAGAGAGCCGCTAGCGGCCGGGAGACCGACTGTCCTGGGCCCCCAGCAGGCGCGAGACCCACCCGCACCCCCTGCACCCTGGAAGACCAGCGGCGGGAACCACTGAAATGGGTCCGGTCTAGTCCCAATCACAGTGGAAGGTTAAAAACTGGAGTCTGCGTCCTTGAACCAGTGGCTAAGTCCTTTATTTATTGAATTTCTTGGGGGGAAATCTACGTTTTCACAAAAAGAGACTCTGAGCAGTCATTTAAATAACAAATTCCTTTGAGTCTGACAGTAGCAGAAGCCTTGGCACCGTGGGAGGTAACCTGGCAGGGAGGTGACTCCCCGAGGGTTGTGTCCCCCTGTTCTCACAGGTGACCGTCCCGTCCGCCTGCCTGATCCCAGGGTTGCCCTCAGACACGGTCTTTGTTGCTTTCGAGGTTTTCACAGGAACAAATCCAATAGGCTCTACAAAAGGCACCGTAACTCTCCATATAAATAAGCCCAGTGACAATGAACAGAACACGGCGTTCATAATGCATTAGTAAGCAGGGCCCCGTAGTGCTACTGTGTGTATGTGTGTGCGTACGTGTGTGTGTGTGCACGCCTGCACACGCGTGTCTGTCTGTCTGTACACCAATACAGATATGGGTATTGCCATATCCATTTCTATTTAACAAGTATTTATCAAAGTGTGTGCTGAGGGTGACAGGTTATGCTCACTTAAATTGTTAAAAAACTGTGATTTGGTGCATTCAAAGTAAGGTTGTTATGTTGAATAGCTATTTTTAAATAGTGCTGTAAAAAAAGGCTTCTTCTTAGCAAAAGTATTTATGTAGTCAAGTCTGCTCTTACGACAAGTGTAAATGAAAATGTGAGAAAGGGAAACACTTAGGGAAAAAAAGAACAATTCTAGCTGTCCTACACTTCACGTTACCTGTCACAATGTCTTCCCAGCAAATTTGTTTCGGGCAGTTCTTCTCCCTCTGGCCATCCTTCTCAGCTCTGCGAGGAAGATTGAGTGTGGTCAATCTGATCACCTTCCATTTAACCCCAAGAAAAAGAGGGACTTTAAATAAGGAGCCATTGCAGAAAGAAATAAAATCAGGCTTACAAAAAACTCAGCTATTTGGTAAAAGAAGGAAAGGATCGTAGACATGAATGTTATAAATTTCATAGATGCCATTCTCAGATGGCCATCAAGGCTTGTAATCGACTCTGTCACTACATCGGGCTGGGGGTTATTTTCCTTTTACTGGACATGGGTTGGCAGAGATTATAAGAACAAATTTAGTCAATGCATCATCCTTGACCAAGGCCGAACCTACAAGGATTTAAGGGATGTGGCCACAGCCAGCTGATTTGGGAAGGTTTGGCTATATGAGTCAATATAGATATTTTTGCCCTTAACTCTAGAGTTTACCTGAGTCAAAATGAAAATTATATTTCCTGAATTTTTAGATGTCATGTGCTAGGACACTGAGCTCTGAAACACTCAAGGGTGGATTTAAAGAGCCATGATCCCAGGTCATTCAACAGGAAAACCTATATTCTTTAAATCGCAAAATTCTTTAAATGATCAAAGTTAGTTTGTTGAAATGGCACCTGTTTTACTGATCTGTGATAAGATTGTTTTTCCCTCCTTATCCACGGCTTGAGTTCAGACTAATAATTAATTTCAATAAGTAGGAATAAAAGTGAGTCTGGCCCCTCCTTGATAAATTTGCCCTTAGAGCAACTATCTAGATACTCTGAATTCCTCAGTTAAGCATGAAAACCCCATCAAAATGCTACTCATAAAAAGATAATGTGACCGCAAAAAATAATTATCCTAAGACTTTAGGGAAAGAAAGAATTACCCAAACGCTGTGCACTGTGAATTTTGCTAACACAGCAGAAGAGGGGCTGACCTGTTCCCTATAACACAGGCTTACCTGAAATTCCAGCTTTCAGCATTAAACATCTCAGAATGGCTTTAGTTCATGGCATCTGCTTTTGAAGTGCTGTTTATAAAATCCACCAGAGCAGCTCCCCGCTGAGACCGTTTAATACAGCTCCTAATGGTGCCACACTCAGAGACACTCTCTCTGGCTCACCCAGTCGAGCTGCCGCTCTTGAGACCTCAAGTTTCTATGAGGAACTTATGGGGAAAGGCCCTCAGGGGTCCCGGTTCATGTCTCAGCTTTACTCATGTGCAGAAAGCACAGCCCATGAGTCCAGGGGCTTCTGCTAATTCGATGAGTCAGCTCTTGGGTCTACTTGGTGTGAGAACCAATAGCTGCATGAAGTTATTTCAATGACAGACACCATGTGGACCTGATCATTCTTATGAGGGATACCAAAGACCAGGCATAATTTTGGGCAGTTCATTCTGAAAAGAGCAAGTCATTGAGCCAGCGTGTAAGAGAAATTTCCTTCCCAAGTCTTTAACCCAGTGTCATCACAATGAGAATAATGCTATAAAACATCTCACTGTAACTTTTTGGAGATTCATTCTAGCATTCTCGTCCAAGTATACTCTTGACACAATCGTAGCTGAGTTGAAATTGCTCAATGAACAGATAGGAACATTTATATTAACCTAACACACTTGACATAAGGCAATGAGAATTGTAATGAAAATGATAAGCAGGTAATATATCTTCTATAAAACCAAAGATGAAAATTACTCTATCAGTCTCTTGGGATGACATAAAATCAATTCCATTGGAGCAACTGGAGTGATAAGAGACATGTATTCACTTGAGAAGGGTAGGCTTTTGATTGAAGATACCTCTACACTTTGCAAGTCATTTTTCCCCTTTTGGGGAGTGTGTTCTATCTTTAATGTACATGACTTTATCATTGCAAGGGACGAATTGATAGGAACTAAAGTCACCTTTTGGCTCCTTCTCAGTGGGTTTCCATCCAGATTCAGCTGGGTTTCCATCCAAATTTGTACAGATAAATGAGGATGGTACAATTTCCATGGAAAGTGAGCAGAGCAATGACGGAGGAACCCAAAATTAGTGGTAAAGGAAGGCTCTTGTTGGAGCAGAGATAGGTGGGCAGATGCTTTCCAGAGACTGTATAAGGGGATTTGTTTTTTATGTCCCCAAATTTTTCTTCTGATAATATTAATTACTGCTACACAGAACCTACACATGGCATTATATTTATAATGTGGAAGAGTACAAAATAATCTTGATCCAAAAGTTTATTATTCTGGTAGGGGAGAAAAAAACATATTTGTTTCTTACTTATTGAACTAATAACATAATCTCAGAACTAATTTATTTATGCAGGTTGCAAATATTTATGAATCAATAGGTCTGGCCACTGCCACAAATTTGAATTTAATGCAATAAAAAGATATATATTTACTTATGTATTAGTGAAGATGCTATTTCTTAGGGCATGCAAAATAACATGAAACATATGTATCAAAAGTAAACCTCACCTTTTTCAGCCAATAGAAAACTAGAGTTCTAGTCCTGATAATCTTGTACAATTCTTCTTCATCTTCACTTGTCAATTTTGTTTGAAAATCATTTCTCACCTATGAAATGATCATTCACTTATACCTGCTGTCCAATATACAAACAATGGACTAACAAACAAATTAATACTGTTGGTAGTAGCTTCTACAGATCCAATTTATTGCATGTGGTATCTTTATAGAAGATATTTAAAAACACGTCATAAAAATTTTTGCCCACCCCTCATTGTCTGGCCGGTATTTCAGAAATCTTTGCCAAAAAAAAAAGCATGAGCACCATATTTCCTCAATTGTTTGAGCTATTTACTAAAATCAACCATCAATGCTAGAGTGAAAACAAGCTAAGCAAACTGTATTCTTAGAAAATTGTAGTCCATTTTTTACTATTATAACACAACACAATAAATGGACAACATGCATTCAGTGGGGCTGAACTTTAGGACTTAACATGTTTAAAAAAAAACATTAAAACCTGCTCAGAGTGAAAATTGTGTACAGTTTCTCCAGTTCTGTTAACATATTGTGTCTATACATGGCTTCCAATTTCAAATTATTTCATCAGCATTAACTATGCAGCCCTCCGACCTTGGCCTTCTCAAAATGGACAATAACTTACCACTAAATATGCACTTATAATTATGACAGTAAGTGATATGCCACATAATTAAATTTCTAACCTATGAACTTTATGCAGTGTGATTTCCCCTGCAGGAGCAGAGAGGGAAGATGGGAACTAATCAGAAGGGCAAGATTTAGATAAAATTATAAACACTCCAATGAAACATCCAAAGTAACATTTGGAATCTCCTTTCCTAACATTCTAACCCCAGTTTCACATCGAGAACTCTGCCCCCCTAACTAAAGTTTATCCTTGTGCTAGATGTACTATTGAAAGAGAAAACCAGTTGAATCAAGTCTTGAAGTTACCAAAGGAAGAAAACAATTTTCCAACAAGTGTATTCCTTTCTGGTTAGTGGTAAATATTTAACAAAAAGAATGTATAACAAAATCCCCATGGAAAAATATATCTTCAGGACCTTGAGAATCATTTTTTTTGTGGTCAACCTCATTTGAGTTTCGTCATGAAGGCATATTATCAGTGGGGCCAGCTTCAGACTAAATATCTGAGAGAGGATCTTCCATCTCATTTGTGCATTTCCTACAAATGTCATCTGAAAGGTTAATCTCACTTTTTCTCTAAGAAACTACCACAAATTCTTACTCTCCTATACAAAAATGTGAGTTTGTTAGTATACTTCCACAATTATCATGACTAATTGAAGCATCAGATGACTTGTAGACTTACAGAAGTATAGCGACGTGTTGGGCACATTTTCTGGAAAGGCAAGTGCTAGTTCTAGAGAAGAAAGGTCCCACTTTAAGTTTCCCTCAGAAGAAAACCAGAATCCACAGTTGTTGTGATTTGTTCAGAGTCACAGAAATAGCCAGGAATTGTTTGAAATCATTCCAGGCTACTGGTCCAGGACTTTTTCCTTGACTCTAACTCTTCTCTGTTTGGGAATAGTAGGAGTTAAAAAATGCCACATCGCCACTAACGAAAAGCATTTAAGTGCTTACCCATATTTTTCAGATGTCCCCATACTGTTCTGATATTTCAGATGAATCCTGCTGGCTTCATTATCAACTATATCAAGGGAAAGACTTTGTGGGGCAATTCATTAGACTTGGCTAAGAATACAACATTGTTGGAAGCCATGAATGAATGTCATAAGCTTTATTGACTTATTATTGTCTATTTCTTTGTGTAAAATTCAAGACTATTTATCCTAAGTTATAATCAAACTAAAAAAAATATTAAGGAAGTGTGTTTTGTATTCCTACAATTCATTATATTGTAATTATGATTATAATTTTTGGTTCTTTATCATTCTGCACCACTTTATGATATAATTATTGATGACAGTCCACATTTTATTAGCTAATTGATAATATCAGGGCTACATTTTTTCATGTGAACTTTGTAAACTTCCATTTTAAAGGAAAGTTGAGAAAGGATTTTTTACAGCTTTTCTGCATAAACTTCAATAGACAATTATTTAAATTAAATGAAGTTTAGGGAAATAAGGAATAAATAATAAAAATATGAAAAAAATTTACTTGTGATTTAAAGACACTTCACACCCCCCATTTTAAGGTTTTAACATCTTATAAGCATTCAAAACAGAAGAAAAATACATTTGAATAGAAGTATGTCCCCTTGTAATAATTCTGTTTGACTAATGTTCTTATTTTACCTCATCTTCTATGCCTGATTCCGAATTCCACATTCTGATTGTGACAAGAATGAGTGGACTTAAATTTTTCAATAATTATTTGGGGCCAATTTTAATAGTTGATACAATTAACTTTGTCAGTCTGTTTCATGCTTTTAGGATGCATTTTATACGTAAAGAGTGCATAATTGACCCTTTCTATAGACATAGAACTGTGCATCTGTGTACATATGCCCCTACCCTGTAGCAGCACTAATGTTGGAATTTAATTCTCAATTTACTAACTCATTCAAGAGACCCCTGACCCCATAAGAGTTGCTTCTTTTCAGGAATCGAAAAAAAATTTTTTATTTCAGGAAGAGAAGATTGGGTTGATGATTTTAATTTTTTAAGGATTTCTCTCAAATAAAACATCTTAAAAGGGTTTTATGATGGTTCTAGATAATTAGCTATTTGATAAATGGAGCTAAAATGTGGGGAAAATAAAGATTAAAATGATAGTAATATCTTGTTATTAACTATCAATCAGAAACATGATCACATTTGGATTTGCATATTTATTGCATAATTCAGGGAGTAGTGCTCACACTTGCCAAAACACACAAAAAAGGAGTTTGTTGTGGGCAAAGGGGGCATGGGGCATAGAGCATGGGGAAAAGGCACTCTAAGTCTTTGTGAAAACCTGAAATAAAATGTGATTCATTCCAGTTATAAGCAGCTCTGCATTATTTTACTTACAGCAGATAATGCACAAATTACACCAACAAATCTGTCTGCTCCCTGACAATAAATGAGCGCAAAAGCCATTATCCTCTTTACCCCACATCAGGAGGTCAGCCAGACCTGCAGAGGGCCCCAGCACCCACTCGCCCCACTCCCAACATACTCACACACACGCACACACATTACACACACACATATTTTTAAATTTTAGACCGACTCCGTGCGTCCCGCTAACTACCTTACTTTTTTTTTAGATTCACACAGGAATCACCCCCATGGCAAAATCCTATCCTTATGAAACTTTAAAATACATTGTTATGTTATATGTTTGCTTTCTGTAAATCCTTATTTAATTAATTTATATATACATTGTGAAGTCTTATACTGTACATTATAAAGGGATGTCATTTGTATTTGATTAAATGCAACGTTTATGATCAGTTTGATAAAAATAGACTTGGACATTAGACCCTTGATAAGAAATAAAATATCCATTATAAATCTGATTCTATTGGAAAATACATGATTTGACGTACTTTATTTTTAGTTACAATCTATTCCATAAAAATAATACTTTGGGGACATCTGTATTTAAATATTGGTTGAATCACCTTTCGGACTGGAATGCAAAAGACTAACTGTCCCTGGAACCAAAATGTGAATTTCTGGCAGAACCGAAAATATTATAATAATGAGGCAATAATAAAATTAGGAAATTAAGTTTTTTCAAACCTGTGTGTGTGATTTTTCCCCTTGGTAAAAATATGTGAATAGTTGAACAATTGCCTTTTTCTGAATTCATAGTTTCCATATCTCAGTTTTTAGGATAATCTTAAAAACCAATCTATTGTTATCAACATCATATTCATAGTTATAAAAAACTTACAAATTATATTGTTACAAAGAGAGTAATTAATAATTGTGCAGTATTAAAATTTAATCACTTAAAAAAAGGTATAACAGTTCAAAAACTCTACACAACTTTGCATGATTGATTTTGAAAAACTAAATTGATTATTTTTACCCAAATTATTTAATATTGTTAACATCGTAATTTTACAGGTTCCTTTCTATTTTTATCCTCATGTGAAATGTAGCTATGTAATTAAACAGCATTCTGACAATTATATTCTGCTAACCTTTAAAATGTCACTCATTCCTTCACTTACTAACTTACTGCTTTCAAAATAAAGTGAAAGAAGGCCCTTTTTGAAATGTAAGGTAACTGAATATTTATTATATGTTTCCAGTGTTTGCCTAATCATATGTTACACTAGGGTGTAATTTTTATTAGGTTGTCGCTGGCATGATGGAATATTAGAATATTAGTATTGAAAGTCACATTGGAGATCAACGCTTACATTTTCCTGATGAAGTGGCCACCAGAGAGGCTAAGGGGCTGGCATAATATCACACAACCAGGAGAGGGTTTGACTGCCTGTGCCACACTCACTTTCTCTTAACGAGAGAATAAGATTGAAAATGAACAGTTAGTAGACAAAGCTATAATATTAAAAACTAGGTGCCAGCAGTCCAGACTGAAGTAAAAATCGATGGCTTCCTTTATTATCTCCTATTCAGGACATAGAAGCCCTGGGCACTAGAATTTAGACCTGTCTGGAAATACATTTAAAACATACGGTTCTAAAACTTTATCTTTAAATACTAAGTAGGCATTCTTGTTGTTTGATTGGATTAATTCATTAGATGTATTTTTCTTTTTTTCTTTTTAGAGAGTCAAGCCTTTAAAGAGAGTTAAGTCTTCTGATGATGTCAGACAAATCAAAAAGAATGCCTAAAACATGTAAAAAATTTTAAATGTCCTGCTATGGGTAGGTCAGCCAAGGTCATGAATTAAAAGAAAACAATGAAAATGCATGAGACCTTCCAATTCTAGATAGCCAGTGGAAGTTTGGAAAAGGCTTCAGAGTAGCAGTGATGAGGAAATCACCCATTCTTTCCAAATGCAGAATGAAACATTTCTTATTCTGGACATAATTTTTTTCTGCCACTTTCATAACAAATTGCTGATGTGAAGTTTTTTTTCTTTCCTCTATTTGTTACTGTTGGAGTCATGGGGAACATATTTACTGTAGCAAGTATCTTTATGAAGAGCGTAGGGTTTCTTTACACTTACAGCTGACATCAAAGAAGACAGACAATCATACATGCCACAGAACACAACCCAGTGACAGTAGCTGTGTTATTTTTCTAATGTACAAAGAAAAACAAAACAAAATAGCCCTAAAATGGCAAAACAACTGTCCTGATTTCCAAGTTAATGAAGAAACATGTTAGACAAATTTGCTATATTTTGGTATCCATAATGGGAATTATTAAAATAAATGGTTGAGCAAGAGATTGATAGAATGTCCATGGAATTATGAATTCTCCTAATAGATGAGTATTTTATTAAATCAAGCTGCTAATTTAGTATAATCTCAAAGGCTGGTCAGTCACTAAATACTTACTGCCTGCTATCTACAAAATATTAGTAAAGGACAAGCAATATCTCCTGGTTCTTTGTTCTTGTTTCCTTTTAATTCCTCCTGATACACATCAACGTCAGGAGGGAGCTCAGAATACACTTCTAGGACCTGGGAATTCACAAGTGAGCAGGGTTTGGGCCTTCCTTTAAGGAGCTCACCATCTCAGGAAGAAGTAAACATGCCAAGTCACGCAGCAGACATAGGTAGCCTCGTATGCCTCAGCCAACATCCCTCGGATACTATTTGACTTAGTAAATTCTTTTTTTATTCCAATATCTATAAGAAATTAGGTTTTAGGTAGCTTGTTCTCTTTGAAGTTCTTAGATTTTTAACAAATCCAATTGTATTTCAAAGATTTTAATACAGAGAAAGGGATTGATGCCCAAACCAATATATATATTAAGGTCACTATCCAGAAATTTCCCATTTCACTCACTCTATCAGCTGTCAAATCTAAAGAAAACTGCAACAAAGGAATATATTTTGGATGTCCTGCTCAGCTCCCCACCCCTAGCTTTCCTTCTCCCCCACCTGAGAGGGTTGGCATTCTCTCTCAAACCTGAGAGGGTTGACATTCTAAATTCAAAGTGACTGAAGAGTCCATTGAGAGTTCTGATTGGGAAAGTAAAATCAAACAGACCTGTTGTAAGTTTGGAATCTTTAAATGAGTTTACCAGATATTAGATTAGAAAAATGCCCACTGCTACTTTTAGTGCTGGACAGAACTTAGATTGAGCTGGTCTGACTTTTGATACCTCAGGTAAAATGGACATTGCATATAACACAACATGTTCTTGTTTAATGAACAACACGTAACTTCAAGCCTCATATGACATTTGATTTCCTAACTCTTCAGTAGAGGTGTAAATCGCATTATCTAAGAGGCACTAAACCACAGACGTTATATTATGGTGTTTACTGAGTAAAAGAGAGCTCATCTGTCTTTTTTTAACTCCTACCTGGGCGGTTTGTCCTTGTAGCGTAAATGGAGTTAGCTTTTTACTACTTGGTTATTATTAGTACTTTTTCCTAACCTGGAAGAAAAGACATATTTTGAACTGAAGTAATGTTTCTTGTTCATTTGTTTTCAGTCTAACCCAATAGAAAAGTTTAACTGCAACACCATTTCCACTAATATATAAAGACAAAGTCTGAGGAGAAATGATTAAACAATCTATTTAGAAAACCTTTTGTGATATTTTGATATATGGTCATATGTGGTGGACACTCCACTTGGAAGCTCTTGCTTTTGTGTGTCTTTCACATTCAGTGATTCTTTTACACATTCATAAAAATATTCCACTGACATGCATGTGTAAAAGGCCAACAGGATGTGTGGACCCTCTTTCTCGGGTTTGCTTTCTGTTTTTGTTTACCTTTCCTCCTTTCTTTCTATGTATGTGTTTTTGAGTGGAAGCCATATATGTATGTGTGTGCACATATATACATAGATGCATGCATATATAAGCACATATATATGTCTGCACACATGTATATACAGTACGTTCGCACCTATATAATCCTCAATCATGCTATTACTGCTTTCTGTCTTCTTACCCATGGAGCCTTCTATTCTCATTTATCTTTTGTGCATTTGATCCTAAAATAAATTAATATTAAATACATATGACCAATGGAAAACTTCCTGTGACTCATATTTCATTTTATTTTAGCAAAATCCAAAAAAATAAAGGCCACTAACAAGAGTAAGCGTTACTGTCAGTTCATCTCTTTAAGTTTTTGCTAATTGGGTAGACTTGACATGTTTTCTCTTTGTTGCTTGGAAAGGAATTTTCCTGTATTGCTTTTTTGCGTCTATGTGACCCAGAATTTTTATGAGGCTTGACATTACTCTGAACAGAATCAGGAAAACAATCTCATGCTAATATTTGAATTGTCCTCTACATTGCAGTTTTGCATTCATTTTTAAAATAAATGTGTTCAGTTTTCATATATCATAAACAGTTTTTCAGCTGCATCTCAGTAGACCAGAGAGATGCTAGTATCAAAGTCCGGGGTCAAGATACCCTAGAGAAGCATCAGCAAGTCAGGACAGAGAACCCATCAGAAACCAAGATAGCAGAAAGCATATGTACTAGAAATATATGGGGAGCAACTTCCAGTTTCAGTGCCAACAGGTAGAAAACTTGGAAGATATCACAGCCATCCTTACAATAACTAAAAAGTATAGAAACTGAAAATCAATGGCTTTTCTTGGACCTATCAGGGAACTGAGGTGCCAGGGCAAACCACCACCCTAAAATCTGGAGAGAGGGATGCACCAGAGAGATATAGCAACTGATATTTGCTTAAAGCCCTAGAACCCTAAACTGGTAGGAAAGTAAATGGTAATTTAGTTGAATTACTGGCATCTGAATGTGGACGAACATGTCAACGAGAAACTTGTAGGGGCCACAGTCTTAGGTAGACCCCATTCTTTCATGATCTTTCCTTCCAGGAAACCCACCAGATTCTAAACATGAGGATCCAACACAGATCTCCTCCTGGCTCTGGCCAGGGAGGGATAACCTGATAGGGGAGGGATAGGGAAGGGATAACCATTGTGAACTAAGTCAAGAGACTTCTCAATAACAGAGACCTAGTCTCCTGGGGAAAGGATTTGCATGGGCATGGTGCTCAAATCCAGTCCAACTCCTGCAGTCTTCCTGTCTCACCTAAGGAAGGAAAAATTAAAATATTGTCAACGGAGTCAAGTATCCAGGGAAAAAGATTGGAAACTGCAAGTAGGAAAGCTAATAAAGGTGGAGAAAAGCTATGCCACTGGAGAAATAATTGTGAAAGTCATAGACCAGAGACACAGGCCCACTAAAAGACTGAGATTCAGTGCTGAGCATATAGAACATGACTCCTTCCCCACCCTCTGCCACCACCTTCAGAGATCCTGTGTCGTTGAAGCCAAGTTGAATCAGGGTGGGCCTTAAGCCGTATGAATGGGATCTGTATAAGCAAAGAAATTTCAGTGAATTAGAAGCCAGAAATCAGTGGAAGCCAGAAGTCAGCAGAGACCAAAGGAGCAGACACGGGAGACAGAGAGCAATATATTTTGCTGTATTTTGTTGTGTTAGACACATAACAAAAGATAACAGGAAAATAACCAAACATTTGGAAATAAGCAGCACACTTCTAAATATTTTATGGGAAATTTATAGGGACATGAAAAATATTATCAAAGTATCTACGCCAGATAAATCCTAAAACCCAGAGGTGCCAGTTTCTCCAAGAGCATCAACCAGTTCCATCCCCCTATCCCGACACCCTTTTCAATATGAAAAACAACAGAATGGGCATAACCCAAAAATCCCTAAAGGTTGGGAGAAGGAGGAAATATAGCAGAGAAGTTAGGATTTAACAAATGAGTATGACTACTGAATCATTACATTGATATTTCTTTTTAATCTCCAGTGTCTTAGAGCAGCTAGAAGGAAAACCTTGAAATTCTGGAGTTGTGACCCATATCAATCTTTGAAATCTGTTCTATAACCACTTGTTAAAGTGTACTTTGAAATTTATTGCTTTTTTGTATGTATGTTATATTTCACAATTAAGAAAACCAATGACTGGCTCAAGTACTGAATTCCAACTTCAAAGCTTTTATGTTCACCTGAAATATAAACATCCATTTGACTTTGTCCCCATAAGAAATGAGTAACTGCATAAACTTGTGCTTCACAGATGACATTTTAGAGGTTTAAACAGGTTCCCGAGACGACCAGGCATGTGAGCACGGGAGGCAGAGTCGCCTGCTCCCTCGGCCTGGGGGCTGGAGCCCAGTTCAGCTCTGAGGTTCCCCAGACCCCTCATCAGCAATCAAGCCTCCGATGCACCCTCAGCCCACCTCAGCCTTCTCAGCAGTGCACCCTGTTCCCGGCACCTGCACCTCCACTTGATTATTTTTATTGCTAAATAATATTCAATATCATATTTTCTTTATTCATTCATCATTAATGGACATTAGGCTCGTTTCTACTTTTTGGGTATTGTGAAAAATGTATGCAAAAGGGTAGATACTGTATGATTCTACTTTTATGACCATGATAAAGGTAAAACCAGAGGCTTATAATACAGAATACAGGGGACCTAGTGATACACAGAAGCTTGAGATGGGTCAACAGTTAGCTAATGGGGTTGTCTTAACTGTAAGGGAATAGATAGAAGTGTAGGCAGTTCACTAGTGGGTCTATAATCCGTACTGAAGGTGAACATGATTGAAAGGGGTTGTGCAGACTCGTGTCCCACCAATTAACACTACAAATATAAACAAGTTCTTGCACTAACTACTGCACAGGTATGAATTTTGTACAAAGAGTGTATAAGTTCAGGGTATAGAGGAAAAACTGCTACTGCACGCTATGGGCTGTGTTTAACAGGAAAACATCAACAGTACCACAGCAGCACCAGGGGTAAGTAACAGGGGGAGGGACAAGAGTTATGAAGAGGTTTGGATTTTCTATTTGGTGGGGGTGTGTTTATTAGTTATCATTCTCTTGGTAACAATGAAATTATCTAAAATTGAGTGTGTTGAGAGACTGTGGGCTTTGGACAATATACGTGATGCCCAATGAATGGAGGTGCCTGAAAGATGCATGACTGAGAATTAGATTGGTGAACGATGGTGTATATATATATATATATATATATGATCGAATACTGTGTGCTACAAAAAGGAATGAAGTTGTGAGGCATACAACATTGTGAATGAACCTGTGGGACATTTGGTAAGGCAAAATAAGCCATAAACAAAAGAGCAAATATTGTATGGTCTCATTTAGAAAATACTTACAAGAAAGCAGGGGCCTATATTGTAAGCTTTCGTAGCAGTCACATTTAATCTGGAGTGGTAATTGTTCTCTCTGGATTTTGAGAGGATGTTATATGTATTTATGAATAACTTGGTATTTAGAGATAAGAATGAAGCCAATCGGGTCAGGATTAAGGTAATTTGGAATACAGGGATAAGGAAAACATTGCCTGTATTTTGGAACCTCATCTACTCTTTGAGACCAAAGAAAGAAAGGCTCATTTTGTCCAGAGCCTAAATTTTATGTAGCACATAATCTAATTCAGCTTGTCTTGATAGATCACTTAAACTGTCCAAACACAGGGACCCCAGAATAAAAATGAGAGCCTTTAATCCTGTATAGCTTCATGTAATGCCTGGATACATCCAAGAGTATATTAAGCAGAGAATCAAAAAGTATTGGCAGGGTCCCTTGAGGGATGGAAGGGAAAACATATAACTATTAAACTTTACCACTGGAAAAACAACTGATACTGTGGCAAACATTAGGGACATCTAAATCAACAGGCCAAGCCCTTGATCTTTAGGCTTGCTCCAGTGAAGCTTATGTATGTAGTGGAAAAGCTTTGTCTACCTATAGGCATGCCTAAGAGTTACTTCTGGAGAACCTTTGCTGCTCAGATGTGGCCTCTCTTTTTCTCTAAGCCCAACTCTGCAAGCGAAACCATTGCCCTCCACCTTACATAGGACATGACATCCAGGGCTGAAAGTCTCCCTGGCAGCATGGGAGATGACTCCCAGGGATGAGCATGGCCCTGGCACCATGGGATTAAAACTGCCATCTTGACCAAAAGGGGGAAAAGAAGTGTAACAATTAAGGTATCAGTGGCTGAGAGAGTTCAAATAGAGTCAAGAGGCTACTCTGGAGATGGTTGTTAGGCAAGCTTCAGTTATACACTGCTACCTATCCTAGCTTGCCAAACCCCAAATAAAACATTCCTGCCAATCCTGAAGAACACCTAGGGCATTATATCAGATTCTACAAAGGTTCCATGTACTAGGATAACTTTCCAGAAACCTACAACCTCCAGATGGGTCTCTGGACCAGATAAGTCCTGAAATGCTGAGGGTCCAGCCTCTCTAGAACATCAGATCGTTCCATCCCTCTACCCCATATTATCAACAGCCTCTTCCAACATGATAAAGCTAGAATGGACATAGCCCAAATACAGCTAAAGAATGTGAGGCAGATCAAAGGTGATGGTGGGCCTCTACAGAGAAAGTAGGGTTTAACAAATGTGTATGGTTGCTAAATCATTATATTGATATTCCTTTGAGTCTCCAGTATCTTAGAGCAACCAGAAGTAAAAACCTAAAATTGTGGAATTGTAACCCACACCAAACTCTGAAATCTATTCTACAACTAATTGTTGCTTTGAAATTTATTGCTTTTTTGTATGTTTGTTATTTTGCACACACAAAAAGAGCATTTAAAAATTTATAAGTTTCCTATTTGGAATGATGGAAACATTTTGGTAACAGATGGTGATAATCTTAGCACAACATTGTGTACGCAATTAACAGCACTGAAATATATGAAATATGATTAAATGGGAAATGCATGGTAACAGAATAAACTTAAAAAAAAATCCAAGGAACTACTCAACACAAACAGTGAACCCTAAATTGAACCTTGAACTTGAATTAATAGTACAATTATAAAAATGTGCTGTCATCAATGGTAACAAATGTTCAACACCAGTGCAAGGTGTTGGTGGGGGGGTAGTGTACGGGAATCCTGTATTTTATAGATGATTGTCCTATAAACCTATAAATTCTCTAATACGGAAAAGAAAACAGGGAGAAAAATGTTGTGTATGAGATGTGCAAATTTTGCATGGATGTAAATTTCACTTCTCTTGGGTAAGTGCTGGTGATGAAGTTTCTGGGTCTATATGGTAATTCTATGCTTCAATTTTGAGGGATTTCCAGTCTGTTTTCCAGAGTGGTTGTGCCATTTTGCATTCCCATCAGCAGTGTGGTGTCCTAGTTTTTCCATATCTTTGCCAACACTTGGTATCATGCCTTTTTCTTTTTCAGAGAAACTGTGGGTTTATAGAATGATCATGCATAAAATACAGTATTGCCAATTAAAAAAACTTGGTGTATTACAAAAAAATATATCATAAAAATGAGAAAAATGAATTAAAATGTGTGAGACACAGTTAAAGCAGTGCTGAGATGAATATTTAAATTCATCTAAATGTTTCTGTTATAAAAAGAGAAAAGTCCCAAATCAATAATCTGACATCCCACTTTAAGAAACTAGAAAAAGAACAGCAAAATAACCTGAAAACAAACAAAAGTAGTAAATAATAAAAACAACAGAAATCAGGGAGATTGAAAACAGATAGACAATAGAAAATACCAGTGAAACAAAGTGCTGGTTCCTTGAGAAGATCAGTAAATTGGCAATCCTTTAACAAGATAGACAAAGAATAAAAGAGAGAAAGCATAAGCCTCCAGGAAAGAAACAGTAGATATTACTACATCAAATGAGAATTAGGGGATACTACAAACAACTCTAAACACATGAACTTGGAGGGTAATGAAATGAACCAATTCGTAAAAACCTACCATACTGTTGTCTACAGTTTATACTCAATAGTGCTGGTTAACATTTCCGTTCTACAAATGGAGAAATGAAGCTCAGAAGATGAAGTAAACTAAGCACATTCAGAAGCATCTGACTGAAAATGATAATGGGACTATTTACAAACTATTTATACTCATTGGGGGTTTGGGGACTTGATAATTGTGAGGGAAAACTCACGAGAATTTAATACAGAGAGAACCTTCACTTAGTTGACCAAATGCACAAGGTATGTACTGCCTGTGCACTTATGTTCCACCTTTAGGTCAAATCATACCCACTATAACTTTATGGCATTTTAATTAGCAGTTTCCATACTAAATGGGCACAAGTCAACTCCTTATTTGAAATTTTGGAGTATGGTGCAAAGAA
The DNA here is from genome assembly GCF_023851605.1 of Tamandua tetradactyla. Lineage (NCBI taxonomy): Eukaryota > Metazoa > Chordata > Mammalia > Pilosa > Myrmecophagidae > Tamandua > Tamandua tetradactyla. Next base: position 12,374,448 of record NC_135344.1, on the reverse strand, counting down.
ATTGATCTTACATGTAAAGTTATGTCTGTGTCTAGGCATAAGATGCAGTTTTAAAAAAAAGACAACCAATAAATGAGTGTTTGGGGTTGCTAAATGCTGCCAAAATGCAATATACCAGAATTAGAATGGCTTTTAAAAAGGGATTCTATTAAGTTACAAGTTTACAGTTCTAAGGCCACAAAAATGTCCAAACTAAGGCATCCAGAGAAAGATATCTTGATTCAAGAAAGGCTGGTATCTATCATACAGTAAGGCACATGGCTGGCATCTGCTGGTCCTTGTTCCCGGTTCCATTGCTTCCAACTTCTGATGCCAGGGGTTTACTCTCTAAGCATCTGTGGGCCTTCACTTACCTCCTCCAGGACCCAACTCTGGATTCTGGTCTTCTTAGCATCTCATGGGAAGGACATAGGGATGTCTTCTGGGCTCTGCATCTCCAAACATCCATGTCTAGGTGTCTATTCTCTGTGTCACCTTTCCAAGCATCTCCAAATGTCTGCATCTCTGTCAGCTCTGAAGCAACTGTTTTCTTCAAAATGTCTCTCCTTTTAAACAACTTTAGTTAACTATTCAAGACCCACCTTGAATGGGCAGAGTCACATCTCCGTCTAATCAAAAGGCTACATGAACAATTGGGTGTGTTACATCTCCATGGCAATAATCTAATCAAAGGTCACACTCATGATTGAGTGGGTCAATCTCCCTGGAAACAATCTAATCAAAGTCTTCCATGCTACAATACTCAATCAGGATTGAAGGGCATGGCTTTTCTGGGGTACATTACAGCTTCAAACCAATACACTGAAGTAAAGCTAAAGTAGAAAGTCTAAAAAAATATGCAATATATCTACCCATTCTATGGGAAATTGGTGAAGCCTTATATTCAAATCAAATCTCAAGTGCTTCTTTATGAAACATAAAGTCTTGGACACTGTTCCAAGGCTACCAATTGAAAGATTTCATAGAGATAGTAACTCGTATCTATTTATTTATTCACAAATTTACCCAAAACTATCTTGGATATATTTGAATATACCTGTAATAGACTCAGACAAAATTAATAAATATATTTACATTATATTATATTATCAATATGTTATATAGTTAATAAATATATTATTAATATATAAATAAATATATCCATAAATATATCTAATATATATAACAATGTTCTATTATTATTCAACATTCTGGGAAATTGTGAAACACTTGCCATCTGAAAAACATGACTATTTCTGGGAAATTTTCTAGAATTGATTCTAGGTTTTCTTATTGTCCTGTCTCTTTGTTTTCTGGGTGAAGGGGAACCCCAGATGACAGCTATATCACCTGCAGAAAGAACCTCCACTCATTGGCCCAAATCAAGGCTCAAAGGGAGCCTTCAAGGAAAATGAAATTGCTAGGATACTTACTGCATCACAGAAGGTCTCAAGAGAATATTTAGATGGCTGGGGAAGAGTTTAAAAAATGTATAGTAACTATTAAAACGTAAGCTAAAATTAGAAAATGATTAGCTGAACTAGGGAGGGGAAAAAGTGCGTAGGAAAGACAATAATCATTTTTACCACATGGTCCAACTGAGAAGTGTTGAAAATTTTTTTCTAAATCAAAACTGATATAATAAAAAAAACTGACCTAAATATTCTGGAAGGATGGGCAGATAGGAAAGTGTAGGCAAGTGAGTCTAGGGTAAGAAAAGAAATATAGATCAATAAATGATGTCTAAATTGAAAAAAATCTAGTAGTAATATGAACATGTTATTTTTTTGAAAGGTGGAGGGAAATGAAATAATCAGTTAAAAGATGTGAAATGTGTTTTCTCCATGGAGGGAAAATAAGGGAGGGGAAGGGACTTCTATTTAAAAAAAATAATAATTTGTTCAACTACTTGGCCCTTTGAAATACATGTACTTATAAAATACACAGAATATTGCATCAAGTTAGAACTCACCAAGTATTATGATTTGAATTTTTTCTGCATTTAATCCTTCAAATTTTATTCTGCAGGAATTTTCTCCACCATTCTTTGATGACAAGTGAAACTAATGATCGTAGAGCACTGCATTTTATTGATTTAAACAACAGAAAATGTAATCATGGCACATTTTTGCATGCCCAACAAAAACCAAGTATCATAAATTGCACAGAAAAACTGGAAAAAGCATTTTAAAGAAGATGACCATTTTACCAGACATAGGTAGTGGATTCTTTTGCCTAATGCATTCAAATTCCTGAGAGACCAGGGTTGCAAAGAGAGAAAAAGTTTATCGCCAGCTACAAAACAGGAGATCAGATAGCCTATTGGCCCCAAAATCTGTCTCCCCAAACTACAATAATTCTGATAGTTTTATAGGATTAAAAGATGGGTAGGCCACCCTCACCTTTCCTCCTCCAGAACAGCTACTAGGGGAGTAGAAACGATACAGAACAGCTCCCAGAGCCATGACAGAGATCAAAAAGACAGCGTACCCCATCCTGGAACGGCTGACTGTCTGGGAGAACCAGCTCCGGTGAGATCGCCGAGGGGCGCGGGCTTTCCCAGGCGGGGCGGCAAGTGGCCGGAGTCCCTCCCTTCCTCCTCCCTGGGACAACTGGCAGAATTGGGCAGGCGGTGCCCTCAAGCCATGGCAGCTGGCACCCCCAACATGCGAGGCCCCCCGGACCAACTGAGAGAATTGGATCGGAAATCCCCAGGCCCCGGAGAACGGTGAACGGGGGGTCCCTTCAAAACACGTGACTCCCCGGTCCGGCTGGGAACGGTGCACTCTCCTGGGCTGCGGCAGCTGGTGCCCTCCCGCCATGCTTGGTGCCCCAGGCCGACTAGGAAATTCGGACGGGCGCTCTCCCGGGCTGCGGTGGCCGGCGACCCTCCCCGCATTCGGACCCCCGGGCCGGTTGGCACTCTTCCAAGCTGCTTCGGCTGGCACACCTCCCCCACGGCGAGAGTTTTCCAAAGTTAAAGGACCCACAGCACCTTTTACTGGTGGGACCCGCAGATAAACGTGTGCCACGAGCGCCACCTACTGGGCAGGATAAGAAAAACAGAACCCAGAGATTTCACAGAAAAATCTTTCAACCTGTTGGGTCCAACACCCAGAGAAATCTGACTAAATGCCTAGACACCAGCAGAAGATAACAGATCATGCTCAGAAAATTGAAAATATGGCCCAGTCAAAGGAATAAACCAATAGTTCAAATGAAATACAGGAGCTGAGACAACTAATGCTGAATATACGAACAGAAATGGAAAACCTCTTCAAAAACGAAATCGATAAATTGAGGGAGGACATGAAGAAAACATGGGCTGAACAAAAAGAAGAAATAGAAAAACTGAAAAAACAAATCACAGAGCTTATGGAAGTGAAGGATAAAGTAGAAAAGATGGAAAAAACAATGGATACCTACAATGATAGATTCAAAGAGACAGAAGATAGAATTAGTGATTTGGAGGATGGAACATCTGAATTCCAAAAAGAAATAGAAACTATCAGGAAAAGAATGGAAAATTTTGAACAGGGTATCAGGGAACTCAAGGACAATATGAACCGTGCAAATATACGTGTTGTGGGTGCCCCAGAAGGAGAACAGAAGGGAAAAGGAGGAGAAAAACTAATGGAAGAAATTATCACTGAAAATTTCCCAACTCTTATGAAAGACCTGAAATTACAGATCCAAGAAGTGCAGCGCACCCCAAAGAGATTAGACACAAATAGGCGTTCTCGAAGACACTTACTAGTTAGAATGTCAGAGGTCAAAGAGAAAGAGAGGATCTTGAAAGCAGCAAGAGAAAAACAATCCATCACATACAAGGGAAACCCAATAAGACTATGTGTAGATTTCTCCGCAGAAACCATGGAAGCTAGACACAGTGGGATGATATACTTAAATTACTAAAAGAGAAAAACTGCTAACCAAGACTCCTATATCCAGCAAAATTGTCCTTCAAAAAATGAGGGAGAAATTAAAACATTCTCAGACAAAAAGTCACTGAGAGAATTTGTGACCAAGAGACCAGCTCTGCAAGAAATACTAAAGGGAGCACTAGAGGCAGATATGAAAAGACAGAAGAGAGAGGTATGGAGAAGAGTGTAGAAAGAAGGAAAGTCAGATATGATATATATAATACAAAAGGGAAAATGGTAGAGGAAAATGTTATCCAAACAGTAATAACACTAAATGTTAATGGACTGAATTCCCCAATCAAAAGACATAGACTGGCAGAATGGATTAAAAAACAGGATCCTTCTATATGCTGTCTACAGGAAACACATCTTAGACCCAAAGATAAACATAGGTTGAAAGTGAAAGGTTGGGAAAAGATATTTCATGCAAATAACAACCAGAAAATAGCAGGAGTGGCTATACTAATATCCAACAAGTTAGACTTCAAATGTAAAACAGTTAAAAGAGACAAAGAAGGACACTATATACTAATAAAAGGAACAATTAAACAAGAAGACATAACAATCATAAATATTTATGCACCGAACCAGAATGCCCCAAAATACGTGAGGAATACACTGCAAACACTGAAAAGGGAAATAGACACAAATACCATAATAGTTGGAGACTTCAATTCCCCACTCTCATCAATGGACAGAACATCTAGACAGAGGATCAATAAAGAAATAGAGAATCTGAATATTACTATAAAGGAACTAGACTTAACAGACATTTATAGGACATTACATCCCACAACAGCAGGATACACCTTTTTCTCAAGTGCTCATGGATCATTCTCAAAGATAGACCATATGCTGGGTCACAAAGCAAGTCTTAACAAATTCAAAAAGATTGAAATCATACACACACTTTCTAGGATCATAAAGGAATGAAGTTGGAAATCAATAATAGGCGGAGTGCCAGAAAATTCACAAATACGTGGAGGCTCAACAACACACTCTTAAACAGCAAGTGGGTCAAAGAAGAAATTGCAAGAGAAATTAGTAAATACCTCAAGGCGAATGAAAATGAAAATACAACATATCAAAACTTATGGGACGCACCAAAGGCAGTGCTAAGAGGGAAATTTATTGCCCTAAATGCCTATATTAGAAAAGAAGAAAAGGCAAAAATGCAGGAATTAACTGTTCAATTGGAAGAACTGGAGAAAGAACAGCAAACTAATCCCAAAGCAAGCAAAAGGAAAGAAATAACAAAGATTAGAGCAGAAATAAATGAAATTGAAAACATGAAAACAATTGAGAAAATCAATAAGACCAGAAGTTGGTTCTATGAGAAAATCAATAAGATTGATGGGCCCTTAGCAAGATTGACAAAAAGAAGAAGAGAGAGGATGCAAATAAATAAGATCAGAAATGGAAGAGGAGACATAACTACTGACCTCACAGAAATAAAGGAGGTAATAACAGGATACTATGAACAACTTTACACTAATAAATACAACAATTTAGATAAAATGGACAGGTTCCTGGAAAGACATGAACAACCAACTTTGACTCAAGAAGAAATAGATGACCTCAACAAACCAATCACAAGTAAAGAAATTGAATTAGTCACTCAAAAGCTTCCTAAAAAAAAAAGTCCAGGACCAGATGGCTTCACATGTGAATTCTATCAAACATTCCAGAAAGAATTAGTACCAACTCTCCTCAAACTCTTCAAAAAAATCGAAGTGGAGGGAAAACTACCTAATTCATTCTATGAAGCCAACATCACCCTCATACCAAAACCAGGCAAAGATATTACAAAAAAAGAAAACTACAGACCAATCTCTCTAATGAATATAGATGCAAAAATTCTCAATAAAACTCTAGCAAATCGTATCCAACAGCACATTAAAAGAATTGTACATCATGACCAAGTAGGATTCATCCCAGGTATGCAAGGATGGTTCAACATAAGAAAATCAATTAATGTAATACACCACATCAACAAATCAAAGCAGAAAAATCACATGATCATCTCAATTGATGCAGAGAAGGCATTTGACAAGATTCAACATCCTTTCCTGTTGAAAACACTTCAAAAGATAGGAATACAAGGGAACTTCCTTAAAATGATAGAGGGAATATATGAAAAACCCACAGCTAATATCATCCTCAATGGGGAAAAATTGAAAACTTTCCCCCTAAGATCAGGAACAAGACAAGGATGTCCACTATCACCACTATTATTCAACATTGTGTTGGAGGTTCTAGCCAGAAGAATTAGACAAGAAAAAGAAATACAAGGCATCAAAATTGGAAAGGAAGAAGTAAAACTATCACGGTTTGCAGACGATATGATACTATACGTCGAAAACCTGGAAAAATCCACAACAAAACCACTAGAGCTAATAAATGAGTACAGCAAAGTAGCAGGTTACAAGATCAACATTCAAAAATCTGTAGCATTTCTATACACTAGTAATGAACAAGCTGAGGGGGAAATCAAGAAACGAATCCCATTTACAATTGCAACTAAAAGAATAAAATACCTAGGAATAAATTTAACTGAAGAGACAAAAAATCTATATAAAGAAAATTACAAAAAACTGTTAAAAGAAATCACAGAAGACCTAAATAGATGGAAGGGTATACCGTGTTCATGGATTGGAAGACTAAATATAGTTAAGATGTCAATCCTACCTAAATTGATTTACAGATTCAATGCAATACCAATCAAAATCCCAACAACTTATTTTTCAGAAATAGAAAAACCAATAAGCAAATTTATCTGGAAGGGCAGGGTGCCCCGAATTGCTAAAAACATCTTGAGGAAAAAAAACGAAGCTGGAGGTCTCGCCCTGCCTGACTTTAAGGCATATTATGAAGCCACAGTGGTCAAAACAGCATGGTATTGGCATAAAGATAGATATATCGACCAATGGAATCGAATAGAGTGCTCAGATATAGACCCTCTCATCTATGGACATTTGATCTTTGATAAGGCAGTCAAGCCAACTCACCTGGGACAGAACAGTCTCTTCGATAAATGGTGCCTAGAGAACTGGATATCCATATGCAAAAGAATGAAAGAAGACCCATCTCTCACACCCTATACAAAAGTTAACTCAAAATGGATCAAAGATCTAAACATTAGGTCTAAGACCATAAAACAGTTAGAGGAAAATGTAGGGAGATATCTTATGAAACTTACTATTGGAGGCGGTTTTATGGACCTTAAACCTAAAGCAAGAGCACTGAAGAAGGAAATAAATAAATGGGAGCTCCTCAAAATTAAACACTTTTGTGCATCAAAGAACTTCATCAAGAAAGTAGAAAGACAGCCTACACAATGGGAGACAATATTTGGAAACGACATATCAGATAAAGTCTAGTATCCAGAATTTATTTTTGTTGGATAAAGTCTAGTATCCAACAACAAAAAGACAACCAACCCAATTACAAAATGGGAAAAAGACTTGAACAGACACCTACCAGAAGAGGAAATACAAATGGCCAAAAGGCACATGAAGAGATGCTCAATGTCCCTGGCCATTAGAGAAATGCAAATCAAAACCACAATGAGATATCATCTCATACCCACCAGAATGGCCATTATCAAAAAAACGGAAAACGACAAGTGCTGGAGAGGATGCGGAGAAAGAGGCACACTTATCCACTGTTGGTGGGAATGTCAAATGGTGCAACCACTGTGGAAGGCAGTTTGGCAGTTCCTCAAAAAGCTGAATATAGAATTGCCATACGACCCAGCAATAGCATTGCTGGGTATCTACTCAAAGGACTTAAGGGCAAAGACACAAACGGACATTTGCACACTAATGTTTATAGCAGCATTATTTACAATTGCAAAGAGATGGAAACAGCCAAAAGGTCCATCAACAGAAGAATGGCTAAACAAGCTGTGGTATATACATACGATGGAATATTATGCAGCTTTAAGACAGGATAAACTTATGAAGCATGTAATAACATGGATGGACCTAGAGAACATTATTCTGAGTGAGTCCAGCCAAAAACTAAAGGACAAATACTGTATGGTCCCACTGATGTGAACGGACATTCGAGAATAAACTTGGAATATGTCATTGGTAACAGAGTCCAGCAGGAGTTAGAAACAGGGTAAGATAATGGGTAATTGGAGCTGAAGGGATACAGACTGTGCAACAGGACTAGATACAAAAACTCAAAATGGACAGCACAATAATACCTAATTGTAAAGTAATCATGTTAAAACACTGAATGAACCTGCATCTGAGCTATAGGTTTTTTTTTTGTTTTTTTTGTTTTTTACTATTATTATTACTTTTATTTTTTTTCTCTATATTAACATTTTATATCTTTTTCTGTTGTGTTGCTAGTTCTTTTAAACCGATGCAAATGTACTAAGAAACGATGATCATGCATCTATGTGATGATGTTAAGAATTACTGATTGCATATGTAGAATGGTATGATTTCTAAATGTTGGGTTAATTTCTTTTTTTCCGTTAATTAATTAAAAAAAAAAAAAAAAGATGGGTAGGGATGAGCCTGGCCCTGGCACCTTGGGTTAGATGATGACTTCCTGACATAAAGGGGCAGAAGCAATGTAACAATCAAAGTATCAGTGGCCAAGACAGTTCAAATGGAGTCAAGAGGCTTCTCTTATGCAAGCTTCAGCTAAACATTGCTAATTGCCATGTGTTTGCCAAACCCCAACCAACATCATCAACAACATCATTCCTGTAAACCCTAAAGAACACCTAGGGCTCATCTAAGCTCCTACAAAAGTTGCACACACTAAGTTTACTTTTCAGAAGCCTAAGGCCAGATAAGTCATGAAACCCAGAGGTGCCAGTCTAAGAATATCAACCAGTTCCATCCCCCATCCCATAAAGTCGACATCCTTTTCAACATGCAAAAAGTTAAAATGGGCATAACTCAAATATCCCTAAATATTGGAAGAAGGCGGAGTTAAAACAGAGAAATTAGGGTTTAACAAATGAATATGACTATTGAATCATTATATTGACACTTCTTTTTAGTCTCCAGTGTTTTGGAGCAGCTAGAAGGAAAAACCTGAAATGTGGAGCCGTGACACATACCAATCTTTTAAATCTGTTCTATAACTAATTGTTACAATGTACTTTGAAATGTATTGGCTTTTTTTGTATGTATGTTATATTTCACAATAAAAAATGTTTTTTTGTTTTTTTTTTACAAAAAGAGGGTCAGGTTTTAGGATAATGAGCACAGTGGCCCCAGATGATGTAATTAGAGGTGATCTTATTACTGAGCATGCACAGATTGATTGCATGCTTAGTCACAACATGTATGTAAGAAAATGGCAGCTTTAATATGATGACGGATGTGATGTAGGGTATTATAATAAGGTATAGGTGACTTTTAGGTTCAAGTCTAAGCTATTGTGCATGTCAGATGGGCCCATTTTGGTTACAGTTTCATTTATCAAAATAACTTCGGACTTGGGGTGGGTCAGTTCTGGGCTGACCCAAGACTCTTCATTAATAAACATTAGGAGCTGCTTAAGTGATCACAAGATCTAAAGTAAAAAAACAGGATAAATGGGTACAAATGAAGGTTAGTCACAAAGTTTTTATAATCACAAGGGCCCAAGATAAAGGCCATACAATCATTATTGTATTGTATCAAGGCAGCTGGATTACAGCTCAGAGATTTCAGGTATTTCCCTGAATCTATTCTAATATACCAGAAAGTAAAAAAGGAACATCTGTATAATAACTCTGTAATCACAACCACCCCTTAAATCATGACTTCTCAGTTACAGCCATACAATATCATTCAGAGACATAAACCAGGTATAAAACAGGATTGTCTCGTACATTTCTCACTATATCCATAAATTAGACCTTTTCTCACAACACCTCACTAGGTAGTTAGTGCTTTGAACTTAGAAAAACCTAACATGTAAATTGACTTACAGGTTTGTAACATTTCTTTAGAAAGTGTTGCTGTTACTTCTAGAAGCTGCAGTTCTGCCTATCGGCTCACTAGCAATAGAGAAAGTTTTTTTTTTTAAGTTTTTATTTTATTTTTTTCAGTAAATGTTCAAGAGGCTAGAGATTTGGCTAGAATAACTCCAAAGAACAGTCCAAGGAAAAATTACACTCACTTATAGAAAAGGGTAACTGCAAGGTCAGCGCTTCCTAGAAATGACATTTTAACCACGGCCAAAATAACGATGGTAATAAAACATGTTTGTGCTGTTTCATATTTTTTAAAGATTTTTTTTGTGGCTATTATGGAATGAAGCTCAATTTTATATTCACGATTTAACCCCTCCACCTATACTTTATAAGCCTCTTTATTCTACATTCTCTTCAGCTTCACTGAAATTTCATACAAGCAGTACAAAATACAGCACATCATTATAAACCAAGGAGGAGCATTTTAATTACAGTGATTTTGAATTTCAATTTGACCTCTACTAGTTTGAAAAATTACTGCAATTCAGTTGTAATTTTTATTTAATACAGTTCTAGATAAACCAACATAACTTTGAGGTATACAGTAAAAGTAAATTCACTAAAATTATTTTTATCTTGTTTTATCTTATAAATTGAAAGTCAGTGTATTTTAAATGTACATGTGTGGAATCTTAGTAATAAAATGATTATATAAAACGTTCTATAAATTCACATCTTTGCTAAATGAAAATTACAGTCTTCAACTGCCTCCCATCCATAAACACGATAAAAATTACTGAAATTTTTATTCTATTTCCTCGGAGTTTATAAAGGCCTTTAACTGTGTCTGAAGGTCTCTCAGATGCTAATATAATCAATACATAGCCACTGTAGGTTAATAAAACACATTTTTTTCTTGACAAAAGTGTTTACTCCAAAACGACATTTAACAAACTTACCGAACCACCTACCCAGGCAACACACAGCAATTCCTTTTCATTGATCACTTCAATGCAAATATAAAATAATGGCATTCAAAGGAAGCAAAGATTTTTAATTTTGTTGTATAGTATACAACATAAATTACATATGCAAAAAAGAATATAAGGAAGAACCTTGCTTCTGAAGCAGCAGCTTTCAAAGAGATTTAAAATACAATTAATTTCATTTCCGATCTTTTCTCCAGTGGGTCTGTTTCTGCTGGCTTCCTCAATATCAACCAGAACAGTAGGCATAAGAGATTAGGAGAAAACAAAATATACAGTAGGTAGAGTCCCCAAACTCTAGTGAATTAAGTTTAAGAGTTTTTTTAAAAAAGCTCAGATGGAAGTGCTCTGGATGAAAACATCCAGACAGTGGAAATGAACAGAATTCTGTCCCTGTAACAGCAAAATGTAATAGGAGCAGCAAGGGAGGCCAAGAATTTCTGCAAGATTTATGTGGTTTTTGCCGTCTTGAAGCACCGAGTTCTGCAGCTGAAGAGTATATAAAAAAGAAGGGAGCGAGGCAGGGGTCTTATACTAGTTTTGATTGAGAGATTTAAAAATAAATAAATAAAGCACCCATAGAAAAAGGGGCAAGTTCCAAATACTCTAAGCTTTGCGGCAGCGAGGTGGTTTGCCACAAAAGTCTTCAGGAAACCAGGAACACAGGCCCCCAGACAATTATATCTGCTCATGAAGATCGCATCCCGGTAACAACTGTCTCTGTTGGAAGAAGATTGACGTTTCCCCATGTCTCAATGTGGGCAGTGTTTTCCTCCTCACCTACAACCATCACTGAGAAATTGGTTTTCAGAATCTTCCAGAAAGTAATCGTGTCTTCAAGCTTTATGGGAAAAAAAGAGTTTCCCTTTGAAACGATACTGTTTCTTTATGCCAGCTTCCCTACGCAAACACAGATCCAGCCACGAAAGCTTTGTCAGGGCCAGATAGTTTTGCCATGCTAGTATATTTGTGGAAACACTTCCTGAATCCAAATATAAAGATCTTTATGCAAATGTAATAAAAATGAGAGTTGTTCACTCCTTTTGCATAGATACAGGTGCAACTGGGAAATGGTCGTCTCCATTTTCCTTCTCAAACAAGACAGGACCTGCCAAAATTTCTGTAATTCACATAGTAATTGCACTATTTGGCAGGCACGGTATTTAATATCACAAAAATATTCACTGATGTGCTAAAATGGAAAATTACAAACTTAGAATCTGCATGGACAACATGAGAAATTGGTTTTGCTTCCCTTAAGATTTTCATGAGAGCTGCAACTTTGACACTGAAATGCAGCTTTTGTCAAAATGAGTAATGAATCTTTCAGAGATGAATGATCACATTATTTAATAATGACCATTGTGGTTTCATGATGACCGAAGACAGTTTTATTTAGTTTCACAAACAGTCTTCTTTGTTCACCTCCATCTAAAATTTGGACATATCAGATATGGTCTCCTTAATTGGCTAAATTGTAGAGCAGAAGTTTTTCCTTGTATCCTCCTATTCTTTGATCTGCTTTCTTCCTTCCCTGTCTCCTCCCTCTCACTTTTCTACCCTATTAGCCTGTATCACCATTTCCAACTATCATTGTTTTCCTTGTATTCCATCTGTCTTTATTTTTCTTGTATTCAAATTTAACATGACTATTTAAAAAAATTATAAATGCCTCAGTGCCTGACCCCTTTAAGAGAATTTATGTACTAAAAAATAATTCTCAAAATAGGAAAAAATCAATATTAAAATACAAAGCTGTTATTGAACCATCTTCTATACCTGTAGAACGCTTGGCTTGGGCATGGTGACGAAAATTCTAGATAGAGCAGGATGGAAAAGGGAAGAGATTTCCCTGGCACTTTTTACTTCTTTGTGGCTTTTCATTTATTCTACTGCCAATTACACTTCTGGACTCTGGTGATATAGAAGATTCTAACAGTGGGGAGAGAGAGCACTAACCTAGGTCCATTCTTGTATTCACTTAAGAGTTGATTAACTAGAGCTGCCTTGGAACATCATCGCAGCCAACATTTGTTGGTCACCTCCCCAGCTTCTGGGCTCCCCTTTTCTTCTTCTACCAGAACTATGAATTTCCCAGTAATGTGTTTTGGCTCTACCCCCAGCTCCAGAAGTAGAACCTTTATCTAACTTAAGCTATTTCCTCCTTTCTGGCCATGGTGTTATTTTAATGGAAAAAGAACCCAATTTATTTGCTCTATCAAAGAAGGAAACTTCCCCCCAGACATAAATAGGATTGTGAATTGCCAAGAGTTATTAGCAGTCATCTTGAAAGTACAGTGAGAGCCTGCATGAGAACGAGGCCAACACCAAGGAAGTGACTCCAACACCATGGAAAGGGATCCAGAAATCAGTGTATGCCCATACTTAATTCTAGATAACATTTTAGCCCCGGTAAATAGCCTTGCTGAAGCTTGAACTTCACCTGGATTATTCCATTTCATGATTCAATAAGTTCCTGTTTATGTATAAGCACATCATTAGAGTCAGGTTTTCTGAAACTTTTCTATTAAGAATGTTTTCTAGGTTGTGCAGTATTTTTCTTCTCAAATGAAACAAATGGAGTCAATCTGGGGAATGGGTAGAAATTGTCCAAAGGTCTCATGTACTAATAGTCATTATTAATTTGCTCAGACCAAGAAAAAAGCTTATATTATCTGGTCTTTGGTCTACGGGAGAAGGTAGGGTAGTTGACATAAATATCCTCTCTTGCAACTTCCAAGGGTGGATTGGTAGAGATGGCACTTCTGTAGTTGGCTGGCTGGAAAGACAAACAAGAAAGGATTTCAACAGTGCACCGCATTTCAGGAGCTAACAAAGACATTCAAACTATAACTCTGGCCTGCTATCAAGGCCTTGATACAGGTCAAATTCCCATTATGATCAATTTCATAATATTCTCTTCAACTTATCAAATTTTTATTAGTAATCACATTCTTGATTTGCCAGACTCTGAGTGAGACACATATGAAAACTAACCTGGTTAGTGCCTGCCATATTGGTTCATGAATTACCTGTTTGGGCATATAGCTCCTTTTCCCAATATTAGGCTATTCCCCAAATCTTGTGTATGGAAAATTTCATATAATATTTTTCCATTGTATGTACCTATTAAGGTCTTTTGAATGAATGTGTTAATTAACAAATATTTTTAAATATAGTGTCCACACTTGAAAAATAGGCAATTCCGAACACAAGGAAAGAAATTAACAAAAGCTGCCCTTCACTGCAAAGATGATGCTATGCAATCATTCATGTTCTCCATTCCAACCAGAGAGGAAGAATGAGAGAGGGATCCTTTGATGGGCATTTGGACATTTAGAGTAATTTTGGTATTTACAAAAGAAAGTAAAAGGCAATTTCAAGCACCATTGTTATTTATATAGTATGCATAAACAAAACAAAAGAATTAAGGTGGTTTAACATCTTTATCTTTCACAGTTTCACTTGCTATCTATTTTTCTAACCAACTTTTAAAATATTATCAAGATTCTACAGGAACCTGAAAAAGTTAGGTACCTAATGCAGAGAGTTGTAAAGCTGCTTTTCTCCCTGAAATTCACAGAAATAAATTTGGTTTTGGATTGGATTAAGTGGGCAATTGCTAAGGATGAAGAGGGGACCCAAAAATTGTACAGGACAAGAGCACCATTTTATTGACTGCTGGGATGGCAGATGAAACAATTTAAGGCTTCTTGACTCTTCTGAAGATGTTGTCAAGAAGCAAACCAAAAATCATTTAGAAAAATTTTTTTTTCTTTTTTGCAAAGAGCAACTACTTAATTTAAAAAAAAAACAGTAAATCTGATAGATTACTAAGAGTCTAAAGCACACGTATCGAATTGTTAAAAATTCTAAATTTGACTTGTGGGCCAATTAGCATGCTTTGTTCTATGTTGCAAATATTTAAATTGAAGAGAAACTGATGTAATTTTGAATAGCACTTGGGGAAAATATTTTATTGTGAAATTTCATAAAACTGAATGCATATTAAAGAGAAATAGCTTATCAATAATAGAGACAATGAGCATAAAAATAAACATCCCTCTCATCTGCAAACCCAGAGGATGTTTCTACTATTTTAATAAAACAATAAGGGACAGTAGCAAGGTAGATGAAGAGGAAAATTTGATGGTTTCTCAAACTGCAACCCATAACAAAAATCTTTTGCTTTATAATCTAACTTGAGCACTCATTGAATAAATCCATCCAAAGGTAATAATAACCACAAATACCATGTTTAGGGTCCTTCTATATGCATGGTGTGCTTCTGGGTCTTTCATGCCATTTAATTTAATTTAATCTTTATAGTAACCTTATGACATAAAAAAATATTATTGTGTCTATTGCACAGATGACAAAACTTATCCAAGTTGACACAGCTAATAAAGTAGCAGAACTGGGATTTGAAACAAGGATGTCCGTATTAAGAATCCATCCATTACCCATTCCATCATGCTGTCCCTCCAACCTCATGTGCAGTTTGTTGATTATGATATGTCAATGTAATTGCTATTAGTAAAAAGAAAACCTGATCTCAAAGGGTGTCAATAAAAACAGTGTAGTTCAGATAATAATTGTTTCTTTAAATAGTTGACACTTAGATTTCAGGCAACTGCATGACCTGGCTATTGAAAGGAGAAATAAAAAAAAGGATTGCTAACTGTGAAACAGACTGACTTTACAGAACTTTTGCAGGGCACAAAAGGGGAAAAATTATAATTTTGAAGAAACTTACCTTATTCTGTGTATCATGTAACTCCTTACTTAGAACTCTTTCCTGTCTCCTTCTCCTGGGAATACACATTCAAGACAGCATATTAAGAAATTATACTTAGCACTAGAATCAGTTTAAATACTGCATTCCTCACCTGCCCATGTGCACTTACTAAATAGCTATCCACAGTTGCCTTATACACACTGTTTTAGTCTGCCAAAGCTGCCAGAATGCAATACACCAGCGATGGACTAGTTTTTAATAAAAGGGGATTTACTTAGTTAAAAACATATAGTTCTTCAGAGGAAAGGCAGCTAACTTTCAACTGAGGTTCTTTCTTATGTGGGAAGGCACAGGGTGATCTCTGCTGGCCTTCTCTCCAGGCCTCTGGGTTCCAACAACTTTCCCAGGGGTGATTTCTTTCTGCATCTCCAAAGGCCTGGGCTGAGCTGTGAGTGTTGAGCTGCTTGGGCTGTGCTGCATTGAGCTCTCTCATTTAAACATCCAGTTCAATCAAACATCATTCTTTGCAGTAGGCACGACTCCTAGCCAACTGGAGATGTAATCAGCGACACTGGCTCATGCCCACAGCAATAGAACTAGGCACCTGAACCTGAACCTAACTACCACACATATTTACCCAAAATTCTATTGACCTATATTGTGTTACATTTTCCTTACCTTCTCCAAGGTGGGACAGGCAACTAAATGTGTATCCTGCCAGTGTACATTAATACTTGATCTCAAGGATTTACTGGAGAATGGCTCATAGTGGGTTATTACACAGACAGTTGATAGCCCAAGAAACTGAAGCAGAATGAAGAACAGCAATAGCCCAAATTCTCATGGTTAGCTGGTGGAGAGACCAGGATTCAAATCCACAGCCCTCCTCTAGACATTGGGCTCTGTTAGATCTGGAATCATTTCTTTGTGGTTGAATGGGCCATCCGGAGCCAAACTATTAAACCACCCTCCACAATTCCAATGAAACCTATGAAGACCTAACTTCATGGTGAATCTTTGAAAATGCAAATGAAGGAGAAAAGAGGCAATTGTAAGTAAACGCCAATACCCAAGCATAAGAAAAGCAGTATGATGACATGATGGAATTATCTCCCCAAATAAAAGATACTTATTGAAAAAGAGAGGAGATGAATTAGATACAAAAATGTAGGTGATTTTTTTAAATGATGAGATTATAATTCCTTCATGGAAATTTTGAAAACCAGGCCATAATCTCTAGCCAAGGAAATGTTGCCCAGGTGATGGATATTAATGGCCCCTTCTAGATGTCATCACAAAACCTGTCTTTGGTCAAAAGCCAGATGAATATGGTTAAAAAGAAAGGTCTGTCTAGTAGATGACAGTGTCCAAGAGTCATTGGGTATTACTATGTACAAGACGTTGTGAGGTATTCTATATAAAGTTACTTAATTCTTGAAAGAAATTATAACATAAGTGATAGCCTCTTTGACAGCTGAGGGGACTGATACACAGATCTATGACTTTTGAGCTTTTGTTAACTCATGGTCCACAAGGCTTGTTATCTCATGATATAAAATCAACTTTCTCAAATACATCCAAATTAAAAATAAAATAAGCCAAGAGGATGCAAGGTGATGAAGACAAGAGAATATAGAGTTTAGTGACACATGATCTGCATTGAACTTATGCTCTGCAATTTACTAGCCGAGTTACTGACATCTCTGAAGTCCAGTCCCCTGTCTCTACAATAAAGATAATACAAATATTATGGTTTGTTCTAGGTTGACCAACTGTTCCAGTTTGCCTAGAACTAAGGAGTTCCTGGGATGTGGGCCTTTCAAGGCTAAAACTTGGACAAGTTTGTCCCCCTACTTATATGGAACATCGAAGTAGACAAGGAATGTTAAACATGTGTCCAACATTTTGCAGGGGCTCACTAAATGTGAAATTTCTTCCAACAAACACAGGTATCAATCTACAGTCTACATTTTGGCTCCTCTCACATTTACTAGTCCTGTGCACTGTGCCCAGCCCTGTCCACTCGATTCCGGTACTATTCTAATCTCTAAATGCAAACACAAACAAGGAGCAGTGCACTGTGCACAGAGGTGCCCTGTGTGAGGTGAGAACTCGGTTCCGTTCAGGCACGCTGACTGATGGGCTGCTGTCCAAGCCACTACACCGGAAGCTTCAGGATTACTTTCAACAGTCTCCAAGAGCGCGTTCAGAGGTCACTGCTTAAGCCCTTGGGTCATTTTCAAAGCATTTCCAACTGAAGTAGCAACCTCAAACCTTAGGGTGAAGGTAGATAAAACCAGTGCTTTCTCCTCTGTGGCCTTCCCCCATCATGATGCATCCAAGTCCATTAATCTTCTTTTTACCACATTCAACCAAGTGGCAAAATACATTCTACAGTCCCATTCAGCTAGTCACGTGAAAGGGACTAGCTAAATTTTCATGAAGCAAAATCCACCACGTTCGACATCTGTGACCCTCCGGAGAGCTGTTCCTGCTGCTGTCCCTTTTGGTCGTGTCGCCCGTGTCCCCACGTGAACCTCCCGTCAGCTCTGCCCTCCGCATATTTTTTATCTGCCAAGGTGAAGCTCTAGAGAAAGGCTGGGTATCGCTAACACCCCGGCTTCCTTACCTCAGTTTGCTCATTTCTGATTGGGGGAGACTCGAGAGTGGCCGATGATGGAGAGAAAGGTAAAACGATCTTTTTGGTTTTTTTAATTTAATTAGACAAGTGCTTATTGAATATTCATTGTTGGAAAGATTTATGCTAAATGCTCCAAAACACCAAAAAAAAGTGAATGAAACACAATCCCCGCTGTTTGGATGAAAATAATGAAAACACGAAGCAGAATGCGAGAGCAGCAGCTAAGGAGAAGCTGTCCTTCTGGTTGGTGGCACCAGTCTATTTGCAGGGAAGGCGCCCAGGACAGAGCTCAGAGGGGCGGGGGCCCTGCATCTCAAAGGCTGCTCAGGGTTAAGGCCAAATATGGGAGAAACAGCATGTCACTGACACACCACCTGGGAAGAGAGCTGAAAGTGTTCAAAGGATAAAGTTACACTTTTCACAAAATCTGTCTCCTCTGGGAGGACTAAGGTAGAAAATTAGGCTTGAAAACGAGGCTGGGGTCAGAACCTGGCACACCCTTGGTGGCCAGTTTAATGAGCTGTCACTTACCTTGGTGGCAGTGGGGAGATAGGAAAGGGCTGTAAGCAGAGAGAAGGCACGGCCAGTCTTGCTTTTAAAAGAGGAATCGTGAAAAAGTGGATGGGTTAGAAACTGAACTCTTATTTCACACTTGGTGCTTACTGGCCTTTGAGTACAGGGGACTTTGGAGCAGTTGTCAGCCCTTTGGTGTCTCTGAGAGAAGGAGGCCAGCTTGGAGACTATCACAGTAAGTCAGGTGAGCAGTAAGCAGATTCTCCAGGAGGGAGAGGCTGGGGCTATGGATTGGAGATGAAGGAAGAGGCCCCCACTGGAAATCCAATTAACAGAACTGTGTGAGCACACACGTACTTTTGGTAATACTGGAGCAGAGGCATGGAGATGGGGCCATTCATTCACTCAACACGTACTTAGGGAGTCAGACGTTCAAAATGGGGGTAACAAAAGTTTGGTTCCTTCCTCCCTTTAAGAAGTAAACACTTTAACTGGAATTCAAGTAAAAAAGAGTATTTTCATACAATATGGTTATAACTAAGTGCATCAAAAACCCAGACAAGTGAGCTGACAGATATGTGAGATTCCTTAAAGGTTAATAAGAATATTCTAGAACATTCCCAAGTGTGCCTCAAGACAATTAAAGGGAGGAAACTTTAGTAGAGGCCAGTTGGCCAACTACCCTCCCTAAAGTAGCCTCCTCAGAAATTTTTAATAATAACACCTTAATTGCTCATTTCAGAGCAGACATAACAATTTGAAATTATGCAGCTTGCTTATTAAAACGTGAGCTTCATTCCATCTTGTTCACCACTGTGTACCATAAATAGTTGATGAGGAAATGAAGGTGCTATCACTGTGAAACCCTTGATCTTTCCCTTCCTCAAATCAATGTCTTTCTCTTCTTCTCCCTTTCCTTTCTCTCTCTCTCTCTCTCTCTATTTTCCACTCCCTCTCCTCTCTCTCTCTCACATACATGCACACACACACACACGTGCACAGCACCCCTTACCTCTGCAGTTTTTCCCTTGGAGGAGAAAGACTTTAGGTGGGTGAGAGATCAAGCCCAGACCCAAGGCAGGTGGCTGCCCAGCATGAGAAAGTTATGTTAACATAAGGCAGGCGGCCAACTCCTACTAATTCTTACATGTGCTCTTCTAGCCTTCTCTTCTAACAGCACAGCCACTTCTCCACCCTTGTAGGATAACTGTACTCAAAAAATGTCTGTGTGCTGAGATAGCTTACAAGCTGGTAGGTCATGCACAGAGGATCTCTTATCAGCAGAATTACTCAAGGCTCACCTGACTCGAGCTAAGGTGCCACACTCACCTGTAATAACGAGAGACAGTGAAGGTGGTGATCGGAATAGCAAACAGCAGCAACAAAGCTGTCCCTCCAGCCGTTAATAAGATGAAGTGGTGATTGGTGTTACCTAGGAGGAAAACAATAATAATAGCAGGAATTAAGAATTCAACTAAAGCTGAATAAAGGAAGTGGGATAATGAGGGAAATGTATATAAATCATTATAGAGTGAAAACCCAAAACAAACAAAATTGCCCAGTAAAAAAGTTACAAGAGAAAAGAAAAAGATGTATTTGCTTCATAAGTCCCCTAAATATTTCTGACTTTTCACACATTTTTGGCTTACATTCTTGATTTGGTAGGATTTAACACCTTAAGAAAAACAAGACTAGAAAGAGTACGTGTTAGAAACAAGTACCACTTCATTCTCATCAACTTCTGACCACACACACAAAATCATTTGTAGGAAAAAATGACTATCAAAATAGAACATGAATGAAGACCAATTTTATACCTGATACATTAAGTGCATTCAGCACACAATGGTATGCAGCTTTGATATTTACAGGAAGCACTTTGATGAAGAAATATTTGCTACTTGATTTGAATCAGTGATTAAAAAAATAATCAAGGGGCTACCCCAATCAAGATGACAAGGTAAGATACATAGCTCCCATCCCCCCAGAGAAATAAGTGCCAAATCAAAAAACAGGTCACTTAAAAGCAGTAGGATAAACTCATAGAGTCAGAATCTAGAATACAGGTTGTCAGGGGATGGGGTGGGGGTGGGGAATAGGGAGTTAATTATTAAATTGTTCACAGTTTTTATTTGGGGTGGTAGAAAAATTTTGGCAATAGGTGGTGGTGATGGTAGCAAACATTGTGAATATAATTAACACCACTGAATTAGATATTTGAATGTGGTTGAAAGGGGAAATTTGGGGCGGTATATATGTGACTAGATAAAATAAAATTTAAAAAAATCCATAGAACTATGCAACACAATGAACCCTAAGGGAAGTCATGGACTATAGTTAGTAGGACAATTATAAAAATGTGCTTTCATTAATTATAGCAAACATACCATCTTAATGGGTGGTGTTAATAACAGAGTCATATGGGGGAAACTTGTATTGTATGCATAATTTCTTCTGTAAAGCCACAATTTTTCTAATAAAAAAGAAAGCAGTAGGATCTCCTAGTGCCGCAGCTGCCCCTTCCTTACCCCTCCCTGGCTGGGCACAAAGCCAGCCTGCTCTCCCAGTAGGTCCCTGGCTCTGGTTCTGGAGGGAGGAGAAGGGACTGTCATCCCAGAACTTGCCCTACATGTAGAAGCACAGAGCTCTCCTAGCAAATGCTGGGGGGAGCCATCAAGTCATGCTACCTGGGGCAGGAAACTGCTGGCTGTAGGACATCCAGTAAATGACTGGGTCTGTGAGGGAACAGTTGCCTAAGGAAGAGGGAACATTTGGGGGCATGTAAATGGGGATTTCCAGGGTCACCTGCATGCCTCAGAAAAGATGCAGGTCATTGGGGGGGCCTTATGCTTTGGCCTGGAACTATTCTCTAAACTCATTGTGCAGATAAGCCTTGAGAGAAGACACTTGCACAGATCACTCTGCAAAAACTTGGAATGGGGTTATCTTTTATTCTTCTTTTTTTTTATTTATTTTGTGTTAACTTCTGACATTCAAGGAAAACTTTGCCATAACACTAGTTGGATTCAAGCTTAAGGAAAAGAGGTCTCAAAATCTACCTTCCAGCAGTAACACACTAAAATATCAAAAGGTCCAGGTTTCAATGAAGGTAACAAACATACAAAGAAACAGGAAGTGATGGCACAGGCAGAGGAGAAGATTAAAGCATTAGAAGCCATCAGTGAGGAGGATCAGACCTGGGATATACCAAACAATTAATTTTTTAATGGTCCTAAATACGCTCAAAGAGCTAAAGAAAAACATGGACAAAATAACTAAAGGAAATCAGGAAAATGATAGATGAACACAAAGAGAATGCCAATAAAGAGACTGAAATTATAAAAGGAACCGAACGAGCAAAAGACCACAGTATCAGAAATTTAAAATTCCCTGGATGGGTTCAAGACCAAATTGGAGCTGAAAGAAGAAAGAATCAAAGAACTTGAAAATAGGACAATTGAAGTCATGCAATCTGAGAAGCAGAAAGAAGGAAGAATGAAGGAAAGTGAACGGAGTTTGAGGAACCTGTGGAACACACATCAAAGCATCCCAATATACACATTGTGGGAGTTCCAGAAGAAGAGCAAAAGAAAATTTAAAGAAAAAATGGCTGAAAACTTCCCAAATCTAAGAAAAGACATTAATATACACATCTAAGATGTTCAAAAAACTCCAAACAGGATAAACCTAGATAGGCCCAAACCACATCATGTTATAATCAAGCTAACACCAAAGATGAAGAGACAGTTCTGAAAGCTGCAGAGAGAAGCAACGTGTCATGTACAAGGGAGCCTCAGTGAGATCAAGTGCCTATTTCTCATTAGAAACCACGGAGGTAACAACGTGGAGGGAGGACATATTTAAACTACTAAGAGCCAAAAACTTCCAACCAGGAATTCTACATCTGGCAAAACTGTCTTTCAAAATGAAGGAGCGATTACAGCATTCCCAGATAAACAAAACTGATGGAGTCTGTCAACACTAGACTATCCCTACAAAAGATACTCTAGAGCTCTGCAGATTGAAAAGAAAGGAGAATAGATAATAGACAAAGCCACATGAAGAAATAAAGATCTGGCATAAAACGCTATTGTATTTTTGGTTTGTGACCCTACTTTTTACTCCCTACAGGATCCAATAGACAAATGAATAAATTGTATGGGCAAATCAGTGGTTTGGGACTCATTATGTATAAATATGATTTGTAAAAAGAACTACATAAAGGTGGGAGAAGGTGGGTATAGGAACATAGTTTGTGTATGCTGCTGAGGTTAAGTTGGTGTGCTGGTTTAAAAGGATGTATGCCCTCTAGAAAAGCCATGTTTTAATCAAAATCCTATTTTATAAAGGTAGAATAATCCCTATTCGATACTGTATGTTTGAAACTGTAATCAGATCATCTCCCTGGATGATGTGATTTAGTCAAGAGCGGTTGTTAAACTGGATTAGGTGACGACATGTCTCCACCCATTTGGGTGGGTCTTGATTGGTTTACTGGGGTACTATAAAAGAGGAAACATTTTGGAGAATAGGAGATTCAGAGAGAGCAAAGAATGCTGCAGCACCACGAAGCAGAGAGTCCACCAGCCAGTGACTTTTAGAGATGAACAAGGAGAAAACACCTCCCAGGGAGCTTCATGAAACTGGAAGCCAAGAGAGAAAGCTAGCAGATGACACCATGTTTGCCATGTACCCTTCCAGCTGAGAAAGAAGCCCTGACTGTGTTCTCCAAGTGCCTTCTCACTTGAGAGAGAAACCCTGAACTTCATCGGCCTTCTTGAATCAAAGTATCTTTCCTTGGATGCCTGTGATTGGACATTTCTATAGACTTGTTTAATTGGGACATTTTCTTGGCCTTAGAACTGTAAACTAGCAACTCATTAAATACCCCTTTTTAAAAGGCATTCTGTTTCTGGTATATTACATTCCAGCAGCTAGCAAAATAGAACAGTTGGTATCAAAGCAAATGAGATTGTTATAGACTTAGGATGTTAAATTTGAATCCATGGCAACTATAAAGAAAACATTAAAGAATAAGTAAGCTCATAGGTGGACGTGGGTAGGGGGGAATGGGGAGATAATTCATAATGGGTATAGGGTTTCTGTTTGAGGAAATAGAAAAGTTTTAGTAATGGAAGGTAGTGAGTGTATCACAATATTTTGAACGTGATTAATCCCATTGAATGGTATTCTTGGAAATGTTTGAGAAGGAAA
Organism: Tamandua tetradactyla; assembly: GCF_023851605.1. NCBI lineage: Eukaryota > Metazoa > Chordata > Mammalia > Pilosa > Myrmecophagidae > Tamandua > Tamandua tetradactyla. The sequence goes on along the minus strand of NC_135344.1, from coordinate 12,350,522 downwards.
GTTTATGTTGTATATTTGATCCCACAATAAAAAAGAGAGAAACCAAAGAGACAGTAGCAATTCAGTGTAATATGTGATTTCATAGAGGATCTAGCAAGCAAGGAGAAAAGGTTCAAAGAGACACTATTGAGACATATGAAAAAAATCAGAATATAGACTGTGAGCTCTGTATCAATGTTAAATTTCTTGAACTTGATAGCTGCACTTAAGGTGGTTATGTAAGTGAATATCCTCATTGTTAGGAAACATACAGGGCAGCATTAAGTGTTCAAGGAACGTGGTGTATATAATGTATATTCAAGTGTTCAGAGAACAGAGAGAGAATGACAGGGCAAATATGGCAAAATGCTAATATTGGTGGATCTGGGTATCTTGGGGGTGGTGGTAGGGATATATTGGATTTTCTTTATGGGGTTTCTATTATTTTTTATCTGTCCTGTTTGAAAGTATTTCAAAAGAAAGTCTCTAAAAACTCAAATACAACATGTGGACATGTTATCCATTTTGAATTTTAAATGGAAAGAGTAATGGTCTAGGAACCTGAAGTTCTTAACCTGGCTCTTTCATTGTTTGACTTCCAGCAAATTCCCTAACCTTCTCTGCATTTGTTTCTTCACCTGTCAAGTGATGCCAATGACATCATTCTTAGCACATCACAGAGTTGTGGTAAGAATCTCACGAGCCAATATTCAAAAAAATCACCTGCCTGAGGCCCTTCATCCCTGGAGGTGAGCTTGGTGATGGCAGAGACCATTCATATTTATTTTGTGTCCTCCTGCCATGAACACCTCTCCCAACCCCCCAACAGAGCACCCTGGAGGTGCCTTATACAGAGAAGCCACTCAATAAGTACCTGCTGGATGGAATGGAGTCAAACTGAACCCTGGGGAATGGTCTTCAGTGCCTTCTAAAATCCAAACTTTCAAACTCAGAAACACAAATGAGGTTCAAAGCTTGTGCTGTGATCCCCAGACTGTCTTGACTCCTACCACAGCCTAAAAGCCACGCTTGAGTTCTTCTCCCTAACTCATTATTTCATTGTAGGAGCCCAAGTCTAGCTAGTAAAATTTTGTAAATTTTACTTCAAAACTAAGAAAAATAGTGAATATTATCTTTTTAAAAAAATTTTGTTTAGTATATAAGGAGAACAACAGTAGAAAATATATGAACACTTAAAATACTTTATGTGTAGAATGTGGATTTTATTAAAATTTGATGGGGAGAAGGAAAGCAAAACTCATTCAAAACAAAGATAAATTAACCACCACCTACAAAAGGAAAAAATGATATTTTCTTTCCAGCATATAAGAAATTAACCTTTTTTTAAGCTCTTCTCACATTTTTTAAAAATAAACAAAACACCTGAAATTATTTTGCAGAGTTTTGGCATTTAAAAAAATGGTTCATTTCTTGATTATAAACAATTACATACAACATTTATATATTAAAAACAGTTACTACTTTATTAAATATTAACAAAAATAAATATAAACAATAAAAAATTTATATAGGACAATAAGAAAGAAACAAACATCGTCACTAAATGTGCTCAAAGCATAAGTTTTTATAGAAGGAAGACTGTAGTGAGATCAACAATCATAAGTACTATTTGAGGTGCTGAAAACTGCGACAACTTGCTTCTGGAAAAAAAATCTGTCTCTATGTGCGTCCTACCTTACTCTCAGCACTCGCACCTTTGATTAAGTTCTCTATTCTAGGAAATGATCAGAAATGTGAACAGAGCATTTTGGAAAACATTTCTAACAGGAGAAGGAAGATCCTTATTTCCCAACAGTAGACAAATGTGCATGCACCACTGGTTTTCAGATTACATATGCATGGGCACCACATGAGGCTCTTATGAAAACACAGATTACCTGGTCCCACCTTCAGAATTTCTGACTCAACAGGTGTGGGTGGGTCCAAGAGTTCATACATTTTAACAGCTCCCAGGTGGTACCTAAGATGCTGGTCCTAGGACTACTCTTTGAGCATCACTGCTATTTAGACAGAATTACATTTGTAAAGAATTTTTATGGGATGGGAAAATGCTGACTATAGTAGATATGAGGTTACCTAAGATCTCAAAAACCTGACTCACAATTGCATATGCAATATTATCTTGGTTAGATAATAGGCCATATGGGGAAAAGCCTGCAAGGAAGCTCGCCAAATTTTAAAAGTAATGACCTCTGAGGAGTAGAATTAAAGTAATCATTTTCTTTAGGCTTTTTGGTAATTTCCAAATTTTCTAAATGATTGCTTTTGTAATCAGAAAAATATATATATACAAAACTTAAAGGTCTGCATGCTTAAAACAGAATGATTTACTAAATTCCAGCAGTTATATTTAAAGGGCAGCATGCAGGTAGCTTCTCTTAGACGTATACTCAGGAATCCTTAAGAATTAATTATCATCTTTATTAAGCTATAAATCATATGGAGTTTAGAAATAGAATCCACAGAAAAGTATTACCATTCGGGTCACTGGTCAATTATAAATCCAACTTTCAAATGCATCCTTTGTTAAGAAATGCATTGCCTCTTTTTAATCTCCTCCAGAAATGTTTGACCTTTTGGAGTCAGACACATTCATTCATTCATTCATTCATTCAACACACAGTAATCGAAGGCATACTGTGCACCTGAGACTAGATAAAGTGTTGGGTGAAAACAAATTTGGTGCCTAAATGAAGCTCACATTGTTTTGAAAAGCCCTGGACAATTTAAAGACAGCCACGCAGAAAAGTATTTTTCCCAAAGAAGGAAGGGAAAAGCATGGGGATCAGGTGGAGGTTTCTGTCACACTCCAGAGAGCTTACAATCTAGAATGTTCTAGCCTGTACTCAACATCACTTTTCCCCTTGTTCTTGGCTGGTCTAACTTGAACAATTAGTGCTTAAGAATCAGGCTGCTTTCACCACACAAGTTGGCCCTCCTTTGCCAAAAATTTTTAAAGGAAAAGCAGTTGGGTATGGATGACTGCTTTAAGAGGTTAATCAATAGTTTCTCACATTCACTTCCCTAAATTCTGCCAATAGATCTCAGGTTGAATAATGTCAGCTCTCCACCCCCTCTTAAAGAAAGAAGAGTTGTTGTCCATTCTCAGCAGCCACTTTTTTGCTGTTTTTTTTTTCTCACTTACATTCCAATGCTATGTTGATTCACAGGAGGACAAAAGTGTCTTGAACCATGGAGCCATGATTTTCCTCCCATCACAAATGATAAATACAGTTAACACAACTTAAAGCGAGCCATGAAATATATAAATGAGTAATTCACCCCAGGCCAGTGACCCTCTAGGCTATTTCTGCGAGTGACAAATACTTATGGCTGAGGTAGGAACCCTTAAAATAGACCATGACAGAACTGCTACCGGAGCCTCCCCGAGAGGCAGGCAGGCAATCTCAGGCCTTTGTGTCTACTGTTCATCATGATTACAGTTCAGGGTGGGGTTAGGGAGTGAGGAAGCCAAGAAATTTAGAACCTAAATATCTAGACCAAATATGCTGAGAAAAGTCACAGACCCTCAGCTTCCAGCCAGCCGTGTCTAACAGGTCATGTTGGAGATCTGCGAAAGCGATTCTTCATCTTCCCTCGTTCAAAAGTGAAGCAGAAATATCATAACACATTCTTTGCGCATATGGAATATGCACCACGCGTGCGTTTACATGGAGTTGATCTGTATAAGTGGAGAGCCTCAGCCTTCTCAGGACGATTCCGATTTTTGGCTCAATCTATGATGCAGACAAATCTCCACCCTTCATCCCAATTAGACATCGGATTACTAAAAGAACAGAGATGGAGGAAAGGAGCTACGAGCCCTGGTCTCCTCTTTTCTTTCTTTTCCCTAGAAGACCCGGGACAGGCTATTATTCATCTCCCAGGTTTTGTGGGGTTTTCTGGCAACTGCAAAATGATGACCAAATTAACTCCAAGGATTGTGCTGGGACTTAAATAAAACATGCAGAAGTGCTTTATATATTCTAAACAGCATATAAATTATTAAAAGTGTACTTATAGTTTCTATACATATATACATGTTCAAAATTCAAAGTTGGGGTTAAATAAATAGCAGACGAATTCTTTTCTCGTTGAAGTAGTCCTGTATAGTTGAGGGTGCTTATTCCTGTGGCTAGAATCCCCTTTCTGGGCAGGGGCAGGAGTAGTGCTCATAAACATATAATGGCTGAGGCCCACAGCTGGTTGAACTTCCCTCTAAGCCTGAGATGTACGTCTAGTGGGTTTGGATATGAAAATATTATTCCAACTTTTCAAAGGTCAGCTTTCTTTGTGCAAATGCTTAGAAACACTTCCTTGTTTTACAGCAAAAGTGTCCTAGAGAATAAATGATTTTCTCAGAATTGGAGGACCACAACATCAACCTCTAATCCTTTCTGAATAAATAGCAACTGGTCTTTCCCCAAGCGGAAGTAGCATGAGATTTCCACTGAGGAAGCTGAGTAACTCTCTTTTGGTTTTCAAGAAATGCAATGGGGAAGCGAGGTTCTAAGCCCTGGACAGGTTTGGCTGCAATGGTTTTGCCTCCCTTGGTTGAAAAGTTTCCCAAATGGCTTAAGCCCTTTAAAACTTTACCTGGGTTGTGAAATAAATAGGCCAAGGCAGGTTGTACATTTTACTACACAAATATAAGATGGCTGTGTTTGCTACATTTTCCGGCGCCATTATGTGGCATTATGGTACAGGGGCCACAGGGCTCCTGCACAGGGAGGGGTGCGCGACAGGGCATGGAAGGCAGCGTGCAACAATGCAGGGACGGCGACTCTTTGATTTGATTTATTTGTTGAGAAAAACTTCAAGGCTCGCTTCACGATGTTAGACATCACATCTTTTTACCCCAATGGTTCTTATTCTTATCACATATTTCTGAGCACTGACTCGATTTTTGTAAGCACACATTATCTACAGGAGACCCCGTGTCTATGGGATCAATCAGAATTTCGAGAACGACACGCAGCTTGCTCAGAAAAGAGTGCGCCTAGCGGGCCCAAGGGTGCCCTCCTTAGGATGCCCTGAGCCTGAGGGCAAGGCTGGAAATATGGAGTTCAGGTGGTCCCAGAGCCCACCAACAGATAAAAGGAGCTCACTGTGACTAAACTGTTCAATGCATGTGGTCTGTGCTGAACGCCTGCTTTTCTGGTGGGAACTCAGTCAATCCTCCGGCTTCGCCCGTGCGCCTGTCCCCTGTGCTGACTCAGCTCTGCATCCTTCTGCTGCAAGAAGTCATATCCGTGAGTATGACATACTGCGGGTCCTCCAGAGACGCAGAGTCCTCGAGGTGGTCTCGTGGACCGCCCCCCCCCCCCCCGCCCCGACACAGCAGGGAAATGACAGCTTGGTGTTTTCTGAACAGTGACAGCTCATTTTAGAATTTTATTTCCATTACGTCATCATAAGAAAATATAAATTCTGATGTGCATTGTTTGCAATACAGTTTGCACACACAATACCCTTTTCTATATAGGGAATAAGTCGTGGAATGTTCTACGTACCTGCATTTTCTAAATTAGTCAAGCTTATTCCTTTTCTGTACCAAGTCCTTAAATTATTTAGATGGAAGTAATGTGAAGCCACGCAGCGTGTTTCTCCACCTTCTGAGCAGAGGAGAGCAGCACCCCCGCTTGCTGCCGGCCCGGGCTGTCTCTCTGAGCGTCACGTCTCGTGCTGAACTGGAAGGTGGGGACCCTCCCGCCCCCGCTGTGGTGACACGCGGGCGGCTCACACCCACCTAAATCACCTTTGTCTCACCTGGCTCTTGCTCCTGCTTAGAATGGACTACTTTCTTCCCCCTCACTCACTCTAGAGCTGTTGGCTTCTTCCCTTTTCCTCAACATTCTCGCACCCCTTTCCCCTTTTCCTAATTTTCAACTGTTATTTTGTTACATCAGGAAGCCAGATACTGAAAAGTATCCCAACCCGGGCAGAGAGAGTTTGCCTGCATGGAATGGGAGAATGTCTACAGGGCAGCATAGCTACATGCTAACTGACAAAAGGATGCAGCTTCTTTTATCGACTTCATTTCTTTTCTCTGTATTTGCTGCTTAATGCCTCAGTCCTGATTTTTGTTCGAGAGACGTTCAGATAAATAATTACAAAATTAAACAGGGGCTGCCTTGGCTAACCGCTTACTCTGTTGAATCTTAATTTCAAGTAAGGATCACTTGGAAACTCACTAAATTTCACCCTGAGTCATAGTCTTGAGAGCCAGGAGTCTGAGTTTTTAGCAGCCATGCCAGATGATGCTGATGCCGGCGTCTGGTAAACTGGCTTTGAAGTCTGCATTTCTTCTCTCTGAAAGACTTCCTCCAGGGGAGCTCTGGACTGGGTCCTTAAAAAACTTCAAAATTCAAACTACTTGGCATTTAGGTAAACCTATATATAAATGTGTTGTAAATGCCACACCAGTCTTTTCAGAATATGAAATGGATTGCAAGCTTTGGGCTGAATATTTGCCTGTAAATAGTCTATCCAACTGAAATCATTTTACGGAAAAAAATTTCAGTAAGTGCTCTACAAAGCATATGAAAACCAATGCTCTGGTTTTAAGAAGCAAGATCTCTGTTAATAATTTTTAACTCTGCAGCTTTATACTATAGAGTATAATCATTCATCTGATTTCTCTTTTAAAAAAATACAGCCAGTGATTAAAAACGGAAACACATGATTGGATTTCAAAACTGATACCTATATTCACTGGGTCAAAAAGAAAAGTCAGTAGCCAACATTAAAAGCAAAATGACCTGTTTTGATTGAAGTGTTTGAGATCCGGCATGTGTTTTGTATGTGTGTGTGATTTTGCCTACACAATCACACGTATTCGTTGAGTGTTTATCATATGGCATGAATAATTGTTGAATAACATGCACAATGCTCTCACAAACAAATGTTCACAGAGAACTAAATTCACATACACCCACACCCACAAATTAATAGAGTGAAGAATCTCAGTGTTTTATGTGAGACATGGAAACCCTAAGTATTAATGTCAAGACAATAAACTGCATTGCAAACCTGTGCTCTTCTATATTCCTAAACTTGCCTCCTGCATGACCCCAGTTTGGGGTCATTTGCTCATTCAACATGAACTTGAACTCCTTTCATAAAAAGCCACAGAAAACACCGCTCTTTTGGAGTGTAGTCTTGTCATCTCCACATCCACACTTCCATCTGCCCGTGCCCATCATTATGGTGAAAAGGATGTTTTCATTCACACCCGATTCCTCACAGTCAAAACCATTTTTCTCTCTCCACTAATCCAATAGAAAACATGAGCATTTCAACCTTATACTGATGAAAGGATGACACTATTCTCGTAGACTAATCAAATAAAATATTAGTCTTTTACTTAAAAGATTATAAACACTGGGAGGTGCAAGGTAGCTCAGTGGTAGAATTCTCGCCTGCCATGTGGGAGACCCAGGTTCGATTCCTGGACCCTGCACTTTCCCAAAAAATATGAAAAAATAAAAGACTATGAACACCGTGGCTACTTTTGAGTTCTAACAAAAGTGAAATGTATTGAATGAATTCTGGAAATAAATTTTAGGATGGCCAATGAGGACTATGAAATATTCATTTATAAAAAGTTGCAACAACTACAAAAAATAACCCATTTTCTGTTGGATAAAATACTTTTAAAAATCCTTAAATCGCATGACTGTAAATAATAGCTTTAAGATATAACTTGGAGTTCAGAGATATCTCTCTGCAAATGGCAAATCTATGTTTATGCTTCATTTCTCGTCCCTTTCAATAACAGAGTCCTCCATAAACACACTATATCTCCTTTGAAAATTTTCCAAGAATCAAGGCAGTAATGTGACTGTGTGATTGCGAAAACCTTGTGTCTGATGCTCCTTTTATCCAGGGAATGGACAGATGAATTTAAAAAAAAGAATTAAAAATAAATAAATAAAGGGTGGGCCATGGTGGCTCAGTGGCAGAGCTCTCGCCTGTTCTGCCAGAGACCCAGATTCAATTCTCAGTGACTGCCTATGCAGGAAAATAATAATAATTAATAAGTAAATAAAAGTAGAGGAAAATAAAGGGTAAAAATTGGGTTGATTGAAATACCCTGGGTCAATGAAAGGAAGGGGTAAGGGGTATGGGATGAATGAGTTCTTTTTGTTTCTTAATATTTCTTTCTCTGGAGTGAGGCAAATGTTCTAAATATGACAGGGTGAAGAATACAGAACTAAGTGATGATATTGTGGGCCACTGATTGTATAATATTGTATAACCATATTGCATAATATGGTTGAACTGTATATGTGTGGATATTCCTCAAAAAACATAGTTTTAAATATCAAGGGAGTACATGTTTTAAATACCTCAAGTTGGAAATAGTTTTATGATTACTTGAATTTTAATATGGAATGCTAGAATCATCATTAAGAATTAAATGCCACTGGGGGTACCGGGGTAGTTCAGTGGTAGAATTCTCGCCTGCCTTGCGGGAGACCCAGGTTCAATTCCCAGCCCATGCACTTCCCAAAAAAACAAACAAACAAATAAAAAAAAAATTCAGCAAATGGTGCTGCAATAGGGGGATATTCACATGGAAAAAGAATGAAACGTGACTCCCAGCATACAGTGTACAAAAAATAAGAACTAAATGCCATTAATTTATATATATAATTGATTCAATTCTTATGTAATTAAAATCTTATATAAAGGATTCATTTAAAAAAAATTTAAGTCTTTTTCTACTTGCCTTTGGGGTGCACTTCATATGATCATACATGTTCATCTCCTGATAAGACTCAGATACAACCACAAACTTGTTTCCATATGTTTTAGGATGAAAAATCCCAGCATGAGAACAAAGAATAAATGGCCATTTTGCAGTTGGAGTCATCAAGCAGGTATTCAGAAAAGAAGCAATAAATATGTGCATGGATTTTAAGAGGGGACAAAAATCAGTAATATTTGTGTAAATTTAAATTGCTACCTATGGTCTAAATTCCTAGGGAGAAGAGAACTCGGGGAAAAGAGTTTGAATTCAGGCCAAGGGTAATAGCAAATTTAAAGGATAGCAATTCCTAGGATCCAACTGGTTTCTAAAATTTTCAATCTGCATTGCTTATAAAATGATATTCAATTAGAATTTGCTTTAAAAGCATGAGCAATAACATGCACTCAGTAACATTCTTTATAAAATAGTGTCATCAGATCAAATTACTGTGTGACCTGTAAGCATCTCTTTCTCTCTGATATTAACCTGTCACTATCACCATTCAGTGTGCTAAATCATATATACAAATCGGTATATATAAAAAATAAGGTAAACGTTTTATGATTTTATATACATTAGGGAAAAAAATAATAAATCAATATGTAGGGCTTACAAAGCAAATTAACTGGCTGGTAGCAATTTTTTTAATGCAATGTCTCTTAAAAGAACTAATTTGGACAGAGGGAAGCAACTGAAAAATAAGGATGAATGACATAATAAGCCATGATTGAGTAATCAATTCACTTGTAATGTGGGAAACAGCATGTTTCATCTGGATACCCAGTTATCACCCAGAATTTTAAAAGCATAACGAAATTGGGCTGAAAACTGTAGTTGATCCATTTCAGTCAAGGCTATTTTAACTCATAAGCAGTGATACCACATCCATGTTCCAGGATTCTGGTCATGTGGTTCTATCACACAAATTAACTGTCATGGTCACTTTATTTTCTATGTAGAGAAAGAGAGTAAAAGGCTTTGCCATGGAAGTGGACCTCTGGCAGGCTGTGCATTGGTGCTCAGACAATCCCCGTGTCTACAAACTTTACATCTATTCATAGGAGTGGGACAGAGGTTATGGGTTAAAAGAATCCTGAAAGAAACACAACTTTTCTTGTCTGTAACCTGAAGCTGTTCTGGAATCCAAATCAGTGGGGAGCAATGTGGTTGCATTTTTTTTTTGTTTGCGTTTAAAAAAGGGAATTTATTAAGTTGCAAGTTCACAGTTCCAAGGCTGTGAAAATGTCCAAATTAAGGCACCAACAAGAGGTCACCTTCACTCAAGAAAGCCCAATGAAATTCGAGGTTTCTCCCTCATCCGGGAAGATACGTGGCACTGACTGCTAGCTTCTTGTTTCATGCAGCTCCCCCAGAGTGTTTTCCTTCTTCGTCTTCAAAGGTCTCTGGCTGTATTGACTCTGTTGATTCTGGTTGCTTTAAAGCTTTTTCCAAAATGATTCCCTCTTAAAGGATTCCAGGAAGCAAACCTAACCTTGAATGTGTGGAGCTGCATCTCCATGGAAACCACCTAATCAAAAGTTACCAGTCACAATTGGATGGGTCACACCTCTATGGAAACGATCAGGAATGTCCCACCCAACAATACTGAATGAGGATTAAAGCACATAGCTTTGCAGAGGTACATAATAGCTTCAAACCGGCCCAGTTGGTATACCATATCCTATCCCTGGAAATTTTTAGCCAATGTAATAAGATATGAAAAAGAAACAAGATATGTATATTGAAAAGATGAGACAAAATGCCTTTGATTTAGGATGACATGATTATACAACTGGTTGTATTTTTGCAGAAACTAAAGGTGGGGCATATAAATGAGGTTTCTTTCTCTTCCCCAATATCCTTATAGTCAAACTCTGGAGCATAGAGTCTCAAAATCATTAATCTCCTCCAAGTCATCTACAGACAAAATTTATAACCTGTAGTGTTCTAGTCACCTCTCCTACTGCTTTGGCAGCTCCTACCTCACAGAGGAAACATATAAAAGATTCTTAGAGCTGTGGTCCCACAATTTCCTACTGAATACTTTAGCAATCTTAACTTACAAACCACATCCTACAGGTCTGATAGTTAGGAACTAGGTACCACATATAAAAATTGCAAAATAAAAACATAAGAGTTGAAAAACAGAAACAGATCTTTCTTTTGATTTATTTCTGGGAAAAAAAAAAGTCATGAAGATTTCTCCCCAGGCACTGTGATTATCCTTCTGCAAGTTCTGATTTTCTTTAATCAGCAGTCACTAAACTTCAAATGTTAAATTTTGAAGAAGGAAATCTATAACTAATCTAACTAGAGAACTTGATAATAAATTGGACACAGTTCCCACTAGAATCAAGAGAAGTGTTAACATAGAATCAGTCAAGAACATTTAGTGAGCACATACTGGAAAGATATTTTAACAACTCTAAATGAAGATGCCATAATCCCTAATCACAAATACTTTTTAAGAGAATAAGGGTCTGGACCATTGCAAATAGGTGATGTTATTAAGTCACTCAAAAGGAGCAATTTCCAAGTTACACAAGTCTGAAAAATTCAAGATGCTTAATGGTTCAATAAAAGGGAAACAGGGCTGCCATGGAAAAAAAACAAGAGGTGGAAGGACCTGAACAAAACTGAAGGAAATGAAATAAATGTGATGAAGAGTAGTTTGGTTTAGAAAAGAAGGAAGTAGGAAAGTATGAGCAATTGTGTCAAAGCAGTGAAAAGCGCAGCGAACAGTTATATTATAGTGACATCTCTAAGCACCGTTGTCCCTGGGCAAGGTGGGTGGGGGGAAAGGGGGCCTATGGCCCATCACCAAGTCCTTCAGGCCAGCTTGGCTTTGCATTAGCCCAGAGGAAGGGGAACCTTTTCCTGACGGTCTGCCTGGTTGAGGTGCCGTTTATAATTTATCTATCTAGAGTGGGCTCCTCTTTGTGAGTCAAAGGCCCGGCAGGTGCTAGTTGGAGCCTCGTTTGGGAGCTCAATCTTTCAAGCATGGTTGACGGCAATGGACCCTTAACTAATTTCTTCAGCTCAAATTTCTCTCTCTTTTTTTTTAATTCTCCACTCAACTATTCAATTTAATCTTCTTGAATGCAATTTTGCCACCTTTGTTTGAAAACTGGGTGTGCTGGTTTGAAGGGATGTTTGGACCCTAGAAAAGCTATGTTTTAATCAAAATCCCATTTCATAATGGCAGAATAATCCCTATTCAATACTGTATGTTTGAATCTGTAATTAGACAATCTCCCTGGAGATGTGATTTAATCAAGAGTGATTATTAAGCTGGATTAGGTGACGACATGTCTCCACCCATTTGGGTGGGTCTTGCTAAATTTCTGGAGTCCTATGAAAGAGGAAACATTTTGGAGAATAAGAGATTCAGAGAGAGCAGAGCAGAACAACATAGCCATGAGAAGCAGAGTCCATCCGCCAGCGACTTTTGGAGATGAAGAGAGGAAATGCCTCCTGGAGAGCTTCATGAAACAGGAAACCAGGAGAAGAAGCTGGCAGATGATGCTGTGTTCGCCATGTGCCCTTCCAGATGAGAGAGAAATTCTGACTATGTTCGCCATGTGCCCTTCACTTGAGAGAGAAACCCTGAACTTTATTGACCTTCTTGAACCAAGGTATCTTTCCCTGGATGCCTTAGATCGGATATTTCTATAGACTTATTTTAATTGGGACATTTTCTCAGCCTTAGAACTGTAAACTAGCAACTTATTAAATTCCCCTTTTTAAAAGCCATTCCATTTCTGGTATATTGCATTCCGGCAGCTAGCCGGACTCAGAACACTGAGAGGGGCTTTTAATTATATGAAATCCAGAATTTTACTAAGTTACCCTTTAACTGAACCCACCTCTTTATCTATTAAACCGTAGCTTAGACTTTTTGTACTAACCTAGTCATTGTTTACAGTCAGCCACATGAATTTCCTTGATCGGTCCTGCATATTTTATTTGTGTTACTCCCCATAATCTGTTTTATCCTCTTTCCACCCATCTGATCATCAGTCTCTCACTTGCAACTTAGAAGCTAAACTGAAAGGACATGTTGATGGAAGAAAATGACAGAAAGAAATGAGTAACTCAAATTCTCATCAGAGGCAAACCTGTGTAGAACTCGTCTCCTCCAGAAACCTGAAACTTTCTACAAGAACTGGTTTGATTTCTTGCATCCTTGTTCTCTTTAGAATCAATAAAATCAGCTTAAACAATAGTCATCTGAACATCAATTAGTAAACATTAAAAGACTTCACAAATTATTCTGTCAATTCCAAATACTCTGTCATGGCTTAAGAAAATCCAGAGCATTCTGAAAGCCAAAAATAATTTTGCTCACTGCCAATATACATTTTCCTCTGTTCCTGTCCCTGTGGTCTAGACAAGTTTCAAATTCAGAAAAAGTCAGGCTGGAGCTGTTTTAAGTGATTTCCCATATGCATGAGAGTAAAGAGTAGAAACGTTGCTTTTCAGTCTGCAAAGAAGTCCATAGTAAATTTGGGTCCAATTCATGCTTCTGCCACTTTCTCCCTCTATTCAGAACATGCATTGTCTCATGGGTGACATCTGACTAGTCAGCACTTTAAAGTCAAATTTAGGCCAACAAAAGTCAGGGCAAGAGCCCCCAAATGGTGTGTGGGTGTACATAGAATGTAGGAGTCCTAAAAAAATCTCTCTTTTGCACTCAGTACTATGTCCTATAAAAGAAATTGTTGGGAGATAAGAAGGAAGCAAGGCAATTCATAAAATTTGAGTCACAATCATCTTTCCCTTGATTGTTGAAATAAATTTAAACCGGTTCCACATCCTATACCCATTACTCAGTTTAATCTCTATGTTGATTTTGACCAAACAACTTCAAGACTTGAAATAATCAAACTGTGCCAGAAAGAATGCAAATGATAGATTTTGTTTTCCACCAATTTTTTTAAATTGTCAATCTGCACTTATAATCATTGAAAAAAGGAAGTGAAGCAAAATTTAGTCAATGTCTGTCATCTTCTGTCAGTTACAACTTTTTACTAATGGATGCAGTGACCCATTGATATTCTTTCAACTCGTCAACAGAATGCAAGAAGCCACTTTTATGAATGTTTCAAGCACAACCTTGGTCATTGCATCTATTTCATTTCTGTAGGCAGATTTTGACATTGTTTCTAATTTATGTTCAAAGAAAAGAAATACTTTTATGCAAGAAAGTCAAGTATGAACAAATGAAAGACATTTTTATCAATTAATAAGAGTTAAGTAACTAGACTTCATTAAAACCTATTATATTACCTACATTTTCCTGATGAATTAAGATGTTTATAATTACTTTTTCAGCATATAATGGAGAGGATCTTCAAAGGTGTTTGGAAATGATTCTTGATGACATTTTTCTGAATGGGACCCCCTCTTGCCTTGGTTTCTGAGATCAGTGTCTGGTTTTACTCTTTCTTTTTCCTGGCCAAGTTTACAAAAATGCTTCGTTCTTTTTAGGTGGGAAATATTTTCTGAATATGTCTGAAGAAACATAGTAAACACTCAAAATGAAGAATGTCATGAACTTTTCCCTCCCAAAATCTCCCATCAGCTCTTTCTTTTTACCCAGTTGTAACTCCAGCACCCGCCTCACCCACAGCTACCACTGTCATCAAGAGAAACAGAGACAGCAGGATGCGGCCCAAGGTGAGCACGCAGGAGAAGCGGCTGCAGCTATGGCAAATGGCCCCTATGATACAAAGATGCGGCGGCAGCTACAGAAGTTGAATTTGTACAACACCTTTTCTTCTTCATTTCTGAGGCAGTCTGGGCAATATAAGCAGAGTCTACAAAGGGGCAGCCAAAGCCTAAGGAGTCTTTTTTTTTTTAAACATGGGCAGGCACCGGGAATCGAACCCGGGTCCTCGGGCTTGGCAGGCAAGCATTCTTACCTGCTGAGCCACCGTGACCCACCCAGCCTAAGGAGTCTTAACTTCAAAAGCCTAAACAGAAGCTAACTGAAAGAAAGAAAGAAAGATGGAAGGAGGGAACGAGAAAAGAAAGAAGGAGGAAGAAGAGAGGAGAATAAAGTGAAATGAAATTTCTGTTCACCACAAAAACTAAATTATTTCCTCTGACATGTTTCTCTGCAGAGATTAAGCTTGCCCAGAGGCAGAATTGGGAAAGCCTGAGCCTGCCATCCTTCCATGCAGCTGAAATACTCAGTACCTTACACGGGCCTTACTTCATCTCTCTATATTTGCACTGATGTAAATTTGAAAAATAATCACTTGTTTCCACTCGTACATGAGGGTGGATCCATTTAAGGCTCTACAGAAAGAGGAATATGAATACAAAATTAGTATAGCATCTTGGAAGGGGGACTGCTCAGGGGAGAGGGCCTGAAAATTAGCTTCTTCAGCTTCCAGTTCAGCCTCTTTCTGCTCTCAGGTCTGAAAACTCCTGCTGGAATCAGGCTCCTTCCCAGCAAACCAGCAGCCAATTGCTAAACACCTCCTGAACACAATTCAGCTCAACACGGACTTGGCAAAGCCTAATCACGTGCTGCCTTGTCACTGCTGGGGATACCCCAGGATTCCACCCCATGAAAGTCTTTTCATACAATTGGGAAAATAGGAGTTTCATACCTGAAGCATATAGGTTGTTCATATCATTTATTTTCTCAGACTCTCACTGAATTTTTTTTTTTATTTCAGGAATGTGGCGGATCAAGAAAATGTATTGTTAAATCTTCAATTCATGGATTAGTAAGATAAAGAAATAAAAACATTAAAATTCAACAAGCACCAAGTTAACTAAATTCAACCACTGACATAAAAATCTCGAACCACGTGGTTAAATTGAATAAACAGAAAATTACAATGGAAACCAACCCGCAATGGTTGGCTTTTTCGCTTACCAACCCTCGAAGTCATCCGTTACTCACCTTCATTTACGGTCAGTCTCATCACAAAGGTTTCATTTTCTCCGGTTCTGGTCTTGAAGCAGCAGCGGTAGAGTCCTGAATCGGTGACAGTGACGTAAGGAAGGACCACGACGCTCTCTGCCAGTCCCTGGCTGCAGTTGGTCAATATTTGTCTATGGTATTTTGAAGGGTAGCTTCTGCCCTGGGACAAGTTGCAGAGTGTTAAGTGGTCAATCTGATGGGGCTGGACCTTTTCCCAGGTAATTAGCTGCAGCAACCCCTCCATATGAGGGTGACAGGTGAGTGTGACGTTTTTTCCAGCTTCTGAGACCACATGGTTATCTGATGGTGCAGTTATCTCAAAGCTATCTGAAAAGAAGTAAATGAGATGACTTAGGACGCCAGATTCTTGGATGCAGAAGTGGCAGCTACCCAGAAAGTCTTACCAAAATCACTGCTGATGTTACTGAACATTTTTAGTAAAATAAAGAAAAGATTTTAAAAGAGGCTGCTACTTGAATAGAACAGAGGATACATTTGCTCACACACAACCCCTTAAGTTTTACTTGTTAACCACGCAATGAAAAAGAAGTGGAAGGTCCCCAGTGGTGTTTTTCTCGGTAGTGACCATACCAAGAAGCCAGATTTCACAACAAAATATTCTCTACTCAGGAGGGCTGGCAACTCTAGCACTGACACTTCGACACCACATTTCCTGATTATGATCATATCAACCAGGAAATTAATGACCACAAAGAAAACACCAAATCATTTTCATTTAATACATACGTAAACTCATCTTCCATGTCCACAGGATGGTCATAAGCAGAGGTGGAATAGGGACTCACACCCCCCAGTACCTTTCCACCTCCCTGCCTCCTCTCCTGGGATTCCCAGTCCAAAGTACTCAGCATATCATCTCTGAATATCTAAATCAGCGATTCTTACAGCGTGTCTGATGTCCCAAGGGGGTGCCTATGTTCCTTTCAGGGGATTTGCAAAGTAAAAACTAATTCATAGTAATATTAAGATGTAAATTACCTTTTCTACTCTCATTTTCTCACTAGTGTACCAGAGATATTTCCCAGAGGCTCTGAAAGCTGATGGGATATGTGCGTGTAAATTCTTGTGTTTTTAATTTTGCTCAATTTTAATTTCTAATACAGTAAATATTGACAGCTATAGCCCACCTAAATAAAAGCTCTTAGGGGGTCCTTGGTGATCTTTAAAGACTGAAAGGGGCCCTGAGACCAAAAAGTCTGAGTACCTAATCTACAGAATAAAGTTCAGGAATTATTTCTCAAAATTAAAGTAGCCCCGAGTGCTATCACGTGAAGGTATTCATTAACTATTAGTATTTTCTTTCACCTGACAGTGTTTCTGCTGCCAACAGGCACTGGGAAAAGGGAAAGACGTCAGTGGAAGGAAAACTTCACCTATGTCACAGTTTTGTTCAGGCCTGGCCCAGGAGCCACTTTCTTTGCTTGCAAACAAAAAAAGTAAAAAAAAAAAAAAAAAAAAAAAAAAAAGATCCTACACTTGGAAGAGAGAAAGTAAGTCTACACCAGAATAAGATTTGCAATCTTTATTAACTTAGGTTAGTTTTGACCCTCCAAAAACTAACTTCTCTTCAGCAAAGGGTTCCACGTGTCAAAATGTTGGAAAGAGACCTGCCTGTCTAGCCAAGGCCTGTTCCCAGCAAGAGCCCCACGCACTTGCCCAGTAGGGTACGAAGTGGTAGCTTCTCCTAGGAGCGTGTGCATTCTCACAAAGCCACATCCATGAATCAATGGGGGAAATGCCCCCAAAGATGTGGGGGCATGCGTGGGGACCCTGCTCGGGGGAGTAAGGTGTGCAGAGGTATGCGCTGTCCCCCCATCTAGGACCAGACACAGGACCGTGTGCAGCAGATCTAGGCTAAAACGGAAAGGACAGGGTCCACCCGGGAGGCAGGCTGTTCCCAGGCACAGAGGAACCCCCAGTGAGCCTTTGCTGACAACACAATTCCCAATAGTCACCAATTGGTGCCAGGTGACAACCAGGGCAGGGCGAGGACCCTGGAGTTGGGCGAGGACCCTGGAGCCAGGCGAGGACCCTGGAGCTCACCGTGCCTCCGAGGAGGCTTAGATGCTCTGATGTTCTGCTCCTCCACGCATGACCTGTCCCCCAAAGTCACACCCAGGAAGTCAAGGGACCCTGTGCTCTAACAACATGGGGCAGGAAAGTGAATCCACAGTAAAAAGAGTCCAAAACGTCACCATTGGTAGAGAAGACAAAAAGTTTGATTCGAATTTAATCCTAAAATTAGGAACAAAATTAGTAAAAAACAGTTTATTTCATATTTACATTTAACTGTGTATTAATACTTAGTCTAAAGATAAGATAAACTGGGGGTTATTTTTCCATGATGTTTATTGCAGGACCTCCTTCCTTGTTTGCATTTGACTTTTCTTGCATGATAATAGATCATTTAAAAAATTATTTCAGTGATTCATGACCTTTTTTAAGGACTATTTATTTCTGGGGTACCACCAATGATTCATGACCTTTTCCAAGGACTACTTACTTCTGGGGTACCACCAAGCATTTTTTTTTTGACCTCACAGAGGTGCACCTTAATTTTTTTTAATAATCTTTTTTTTTTTTTTTTGCATGGGCAGGCACCAGGAATCAAACCCGGGTCTCTGGCATGGCAGGTGAGAACTCTGCCTGCTGAGCCACCGTGGTCTGCCCTTTTAAATAAAAATTTAATTGGCAGTTTCATTTTGCAGTCAAGTGTGCAAAGTTTTTCCATGGATTTGGGGGAGCATTTGCCTCTGCGATACTGCTACTATAAAGAAAGTTGTTTTAAATTGTATTTTTAATGAATAAATGAATTATCATTCTAGGTAATAATCATCAATGCCTACAAATTGCAAAAAAAAAAGACAGTCATGTCTCCACATGTCACCTGGGATGTAGTAGCCTTGCCAAAATAATCAACCTTGACTCTGATCAAGCCTCTAAATCTGACAATTTACAGAACTACAAGGAGCACAGGAACATGTAAATGACACTAGAGGAAAGCAATCAGCAGATCCAGGCTAGGGGAAACTCAAAATGACAAGCAGAAAATGTGAAGGAGGGGTGGAGACTCGGAATGGAGGGGAAATAAACTTAGGACAAAAGAGACTTAACACATAAACAACAATTACAAAATGTGGTACTTGGGAAAAAGAACATTCTTAAAACAACTGGGTAAATGTGAACTTGACATGCAACAAATTTTAAGGAGTTATTGTTGACTTTCTGATGGTGTGGTGACGGTATTGCGTGTATGTCGAAAAGCAGATCCTGTGTCATTAGAGATGCTGGCTGTATATTTACAGATGCGGTGACACAACATCTGGGATTTGCGTTAAAACAATGAGGCAAACTGGGTCCATTGTTCACTGGTAATGATGCATACTGGGCACATGGGACTTCATTATACAGTTCTTTCTAATTTTGTATACATTTGAAACTTTCACAATGAAAGGTTTAAAATATCAGCTTGTACAATACATTTTGAAGATCTACATAACTGAAGCACCTGCTATATGAAATTCTCTATTCCCCGGATCATAACGTGAGTATAATCACATAGGCATTGTTAATATGCTTGTTCCATGGATTAAAAACAAAATTTAAGTAACTTCCCTCAAGGGGCTGGCTGTACGCGGTAAATAGCACAATCAGAAATCAAACAAATTCATTTGATTTTAAAGCCCGTGCTTTCTTCATTGCAGAACACGGCCTCTGAATGCCCTCCTGTTTCTTCAACCTCTGCTTCTGAGTGGGCTCTTTTCCCTCAGCTCTGAACAGGCTCTCTCTACCACCCCGGAAAACAGCCTCCTACCCTGTGGTGCCACGCAATCTCTCCTCGCCTCTTCCATCTCCATTTGAAGTCCAGGGAGAAGAATGCTCCACCTGACTCTGCTTCCTAGTTTCTCACGCATGTTTCCAGCCCACAGCCCTCCCTCACCACCATTCTCCTGAAGTCGCAAAGTCACGAGTGACCTTCTCATGAAAAGCCCAATGGCTGTGTCCATATGTCTTGACATTCAACTCTGGATCCCCAGTTCTCCTGGAAACTCTCTACCCATTGACTCCTGAAACACTGCTCTGACCTCAGTCTCCTCTTTCCTTCCGGACCCCCAACCCCCTCAGGGTTCCTCTTTATCTGCTGGTCCTTTTAAAATGCTGTTCTCAGAACTCCATCACTTTTCTCTCCATTCCAGCACTGGGTAATCCCATCTACTCCCAATTTTCAAACATCTCTTCTGTGCAGTTAATGTCCAAATCCGTATTTTCTGCTCAGTCAGACCTCTCCCCAGGGTTTCTAAAGCACAAAACAATAACTTGTTCTTAGGATACTTAAAACAGAGTAAAAATTAAACAGCCAGAACTACGATAAGCCGTCTGCAGGAGCACTGTGCTGACCCCAGCTGATTAGAAGTGATACTAGTCTAGCTTCTCCCACTGCCAACCGCACCGAGACCACGCTCACACTCAGCTGGGAACAGTTTCCAAAAAAACTCTCAACAGTGTTCCATATAAATTCAACATAAAATGGGGACAGCAGGATAACTAAGAAAGTTTTCTAAACTACCCTGAGATAAAGTTCTCAAAAATAATCAAACAGAAGAGACAGTCACACTAATCCCCAGTGACAAGCAACTAAAGAGTCCAAAGCCATCGTGAAGGCAGGCCAAGGAAAAGGAAGGAAGGAAGGGGGGGGGGAGGGAGGGAGGGAGGGGAGGGAGGGAGGGAGGAGGGAGGGAAGGAGGAGGAGAGGGAGGGAGGAAGGGAGGGAGGAGGGGAGGGAAGGAGGGAGGAGGGAGGGAGGGAGGAGGGGAGGGAGGGAGGAAGGGAGGGAGGAAGGGAGGGAGGAGGGAGGGAAGGAGGAGGGGAGGGAGGGAGGAGGGGAGGGAGGGAGGAAGGGAGGGAGGAGGGAGGGAAGGAGGAGGGGAGGGAGGGAGGGAGGAGGGAGGGAAGGAGGAGGGGAGGGAGGGAGGAAGGGAGGGAGGAAGGGAAGGAGGAAGAAGGAAGGGGAAGAAGACGAGAGGGAAGGAGAAGAACAAGAAGAAACTAGAATCTGGAGAGTATGTTCCGGATGGCAAAGCAGAGAGTCAAAAAAAATGAATGTTAAGAGAAGGTTTACACTATGTCCAAAATATGATGCCCCCGTTTGAGAACAAAGAGCAAAAACTTGCAAGTCGGGCTTGGATAGCTCTTCGCCACCTGTGACTCAAAGCTCAGCAGTCAGCACACACAAGACAACTGCTGGGCCGGCACCCATCACTGCCCCCTCCCTGGGAAGGCTTTGGGCTGCCCATAGCTGGAGAATGTCCACTAGAGCGGCAGCCATGGATTCTCACATTGTCACCTTTGTTCATGGGTTCTAATTGCTAAAATAAGTTTCAATCTCTCCATAATCATACAATGAGAACGAGGCTCTTTATTTGTTACTACCATAAGGTTTGCTGAAGCATATAAAAGGGTCTAACATTTGAGCAATTCCATGTTCTTCCAAGTGGGAAGACAAAAGACTAACAAAATGTAAGAATTATAAGTAGGAAATTTCTGAGATCCTGTAATACCGAAAGTTCACAATGCAGCCATGAACCTTGGCTTGCTTCCAAGTAAAATGTTAGCAACTGACCTCCCAGACGTGGGAATTTAATGTAGACTTCTGCACGGCAGGTTTTTACAGAAAAAAAGAACCGAAAGACTAACAGTTTCTAATCATCCTCTACTAAAGAAAGACTCTGTTCACACATCAGCAGTATAGACTGTATTAAGCCTTTCATTTAATTGCTGGGGATTGAACTGTGACCCCAAAAAGATAACCCCCTGGTCTCATGAATGTGGTCTTATTTGGAAATTAGAGCTTTAAAGGTGTTATTAGTTAAGATGAGGCCAAATTAGGGTAGGGTGGACCCTAATCCAATATGACTGGGGTCTTTAAAAGGAGAGGAAATTTGCACATAGACAGATGACCCGAGAAGACACTGGTGGCAGCAGCAGAGATGTGACTGCCAGCACCAAGAGCCTTTAGAGCAAGCACGGCCTTGCCAACACCTTGGTCTTGAACTTTCAGCCTCCACAACTAGGAGACAATGAAATTCTTTTGATTTAAGCTGTTGAGTTTGTGGTGATTTATCACGGCAGCCCTAGTGAACTGGGACCTTTATACTCTGAAGAAGAATATTTTCAGTCTATTTTAAAAGCAAATAAACTTTGACTGAACTCTTCCTATGTGTCAGTATCAACTGGGTGCATTCCAAGTGCCAACCCATTTAATTCTCACAAAACCCAGAGATAAGGCACCGGGGAAGCTCATGTCACACCTAAACCCAAGGCTGCCATCACCTTCCCGGAGTAGGGAGCAGTCTTCCTTTCTGCCTCGCACGCGAGCAGGATTTTGCCAAAGCAGAATAGGCTCCAAGAAGCTGCCATTTCTAAATATCATCTTATTTTCCAATACCTTAAATCCTCTAATTAGAGATCAATTTCTTTAAGTTTCCTTGTTAACATACACATAACAACTTTAACAACTGGGAAGCATCAACACATTCGGGTGAAATTGCCCCTTAGATTGTTTTCCAAGTGGAAAGGAAAGGAATCAGGTTCGCCCAGGCTGCTGACCAAGGAGAAACAGAGGCATCCCATGGGAAAGGGGCAGGAGTTAGATCTAGAGCAAAGTGCCTACAAACGCTGGGCAGGTGAGAGATTCAAGCAGGACAGGAATTACGAACAGGAGGGGATGAAGTTTTACCTCCTTCACAATTCCTTCTTTCATCCATTCAACAGAGATGAATGTTGGCATAAACACAAGTAGAGCACAGTTTCTGGGTTGAAGGAGAGGCACAGAAGCAGGAAACCTCAAGACAGATGGTAAGTTTCCAGAAGAACAAAGGGTTAGGAGCTTAAACCTCAGCACCCCTGTATGCCACAGAGGGTGGACAGAGCCTCTGGAAGTCACCCATAGCTCCCTGCCAGCCATAGGCACCCTGAGAGAGAAGGCTGCGAGTTTGGTTGGTCAGTAGACCTTGCTGTTGGTTGATCCTGGGCAGACCTGGGTTCTGTGACCAATTGCAAAGTTATTTGCCTGAAGAAAATCTGCACAGAAGACCAAACTCTAGACAACTGATGGACCAAGCTTTGTGCATGTAGAGCATCTGCTCCATATCTGGTTTCCCTCCTCTTCCCATGTTTTCTGCCTATGTAACTATTTATTTATTTTAATACCTACTTCATTACATTTATTTTCTATTTCTGTTGGTTTCATGGAAAACAAATAAGTGGGTTTTCTGATGATTAACATGAAAAATGATTAAGAAGCAATTGATTGTTAAAAATGGGGGAAAAAACAGATGACATGACCATCCCCACAATGTATTATATACATATTAGATTTGCATATACATGTGCACATACAGACTTGCACTGCCATAGAAAGGAGATGGTCAATAAAAACCAAGTTTTAAACACAATGCTCAGAAACTTGGAGTTCACAATTTTTAACAACATGACTCCTATCCAGTTCAAATTACTCTGGAAAATTGGAAACAATTTCTGCAAAATTCTGCAGACAAAAGACATGACCCATGAAATAGAAGGCATTTAATATAAGGAAAGGGGAGCAAGCAGCCATCCAGTCTTGCTCAGCACAACAAAAGTCCCAGTCAGAGAGCATTTAAAGAAAAGCAAATTAAACATTCTCTCTGGCAGTTCTCCCCTGATCAGATGAGTACAAGCCCAATTGTATGGACTAAAATATTGTATGCTGTACTGGTCTCGGTTAAGAAAGGTGAGGATTTTTGGGAGAGGGGGGAAGGCGCTTAGACTTTCATTTATCCCTGTCCTCTGGGAGAGACAAAGGCTCATGATGAATGGGGGAATTGAAAGATCAGCTCCTCCCCTTGGGCTCACTAAGCAATCTGTTCCAAACAGCCCTGAAACGCTGGAACCCCTAGCAGCCAGGAAAGTGTCTTCCTTGCCGTGACACTGAGCAGGGCTTCCAGCACCCCCGTACAGTCTCGGGGAGCTTTTTGCCAGTTCCTGCACACCAGCTCCTGGAGCACTGTCCTGGACTCTGGGACTTGCTTGGCCTCCACTCCAAGGTCGAGATGCCAGGGGATCTACACAGTCAGGGGGAGTCTTCCCCCAGTGACCGATAGGGCAGGCAGCTTTGCCCCCGATCAGGGCAACCTCAGTGCTCCAGGCCAGAGTGAGCCAAAGTTGACCAGCAGAGGACATGGCTGGATCTCCGACCCTGGCCCAGCCTTCTTTCCTTTCCAAACCCATCACCCCACTCCCCCAGTGGATTCTCCTTGGGACGCCCCATGATACAGCCCTTTCACATTTATCCTTCTCTCAAGGACCTTTTCTAGAGAATGCAGAACACAGCAGACACAGTTTTAAAGGTTCACCACATTTTATGTGGGATCTAGAATTTAAACTTGCACTCAGTGCCAGGGATGCCTGCTGGAGCCAACCAGAGACCCGCAAACTTCTTCTCTGGCAACTTGGCTTGAGCTAAGTAAAGACACTTTTTCTCTCTCTCAGTTTGATTCTAATCTTCCTTCAACGTCCGGCTCGAGTCTTACTTCTCTCACAGGAATCTCTCAGCCACTAAGTCCTACAGCTCTTACCTTCTTTCACACTTTCATATGATTAAGAATAACAAAAATACTGTACTTGCAAAGCTGATATTGCTCTGTTTGTTTTTTTGTGTGTGTGCATATGTCTTGCTTTCCTCAGTTACACAGAGCACCTTGGAAGCAAAAGCAATTTTGAAAATATATGTTTGCTGTTTGCTACTCCACTTTGTCCCCAAAATTTTTCACGTAATTCTACCATGAATTGTACTTGTTTTAATTTCCAGACATACTTTGCCTAATATTCTGCACACATTTGGTGACGGATACATACTTGCTGATTCCTTTATTATACCCATGAGGAATTGAAGATGAGTTCAGAGAAATCTACACAGCAGAAAGAATGACTTTTAGACCACACAGAATGAAAGAGGAAAAGGTTAATTCTGTGAGATTTAGTTACTTGAAAGTTCCCTACGCTTTTTAATAGGACTATAAAATAGTCAGTTAAATAGTCTCTAATTCTACCTTTCCCTCCCAACTAATCCATACTGCATCCAAAAGTATGCAGCTAAAATGCACATCTAATTATGTCCCATCTCTGCTTTACAAAGTTCATTCATAGAGTCAGAATCTAGAACACAGGTTAGCAGGAGCTGGGGTCGGGGTAGAAAATGGAGAGTTAATTCTTAAACTGTATGGACTTTCTATTTTGATTGATCATAAAGTTTTGACAATGGATGACAGTGGTAGCACAACCCTGTGAACGTAATTAACAGCACTGAATTATATATGTGAATGTGGATAAAAGGGGAAATTTTAGACCACATAACTAGAGCTAAAAATTAACAAAAAATAGGACTGTGTAACACAGAGAACACTGTTGTAAACAACAGACTACAGTTAATAATACAATTATAAAAATGTCCTTTCACAAACTGTGACAAACATACCACACTAACGTAAGGTGTTAATAATGGGGTGGTATATGAGAACACTGTAACTTTCTGTATGATTGTTCTTTAAACCTACAATTTTTTAAAACGGTTAAAAAATATATATATTAGAGTTTCAAAGTTCTTGTCTCTACTGGACAAAGCACACATTCTATAGCAAAATCCTGGAAGATTTTACCCCTGGCCTGGTCTCAGTTTCATCCCCTGCTAGAATCTGCTGTGTACTCTAGTTCTCTCTAAAACGGTATTCACCTTTATGATATTGTGTGAGCATCCCTTCTGGAATGCCTTACATGTATTCCGTCTACCCATTCCAAGAAAATGCTATTGATCCTGCAAAACTCAACTGTGACACCACCTTTTTTGAAGAAATCTCTTCTTCTCCACTCTCAGACAGGCTAATGATTCTGCTTTTTACTTCTGTGCCTTCTTTTTCATGGTCCTTTATTGTCACCATGTGTCTCTGCCCTCAGAAACCGTCAACCCCTTAAAGAAAGCACACGCTGCTCCAATGGGTCTGAATCTAAGCACAGTGCCAGGCACAATCCATTGCTCAACAAGTTTTGTGAACAAGTGGATGAGGAACTCTCTCTGTAGGTAACAACATATTGTCTGTTGAGTGGATAATACCAGGAACCAAAAGTAATACTTTCCAGTGAAGGCCACACATGAGTTTGGGTCTCATTCCCGGGCTGGCCATGTGGACACACCCAGGAGCGACCCTGCAGCGCCACGGCCCCCTGAGCAGCAGACAGCTCTGAATTTGCAGCTTTAATACCTCCTTCCAGACAGCTCCAGGTGCTTTCCAAGCCGTGGCAAGAGCGGCAATATTTTTCACAACCCTCTGAGGAAGGAAAGGCTGAAATTCTTTAGTTCAAATTACAATGAAATCGATATGAAAAATGTAACAGTAGTGGAAAAGCAGGCTGTGTGTGGTTTTAGCAGGGATCACCGTCACGGTGGGAGCTGTCCAGAAGAGCAAGCAGTCTAGAAAAGAGACTGAAAGAGCCAACAGCAAGATGGAGACAAGGAAACTCCATGCCATTTATTCTGAACTTACAAGAACATTCAGGATGCCTATAAAGGAAATAGCTGTGGCTGTAAAAGATATTTATTCAGTGTTCAATTTGTGATCTTTATAAGTCAGAGGGGACGTCTACAAATCAGTCCTAAGAAACACTTTATTAATAGCATTCTATGTGCAATGAAGTTCATGGAGCATTATTTGAAGTAGTGAATATTGGACATCATCTAAATAGCCATCCATCTAAGAAGGTTAAGTGGATTATAGAAACTGGAGATGCTGATGCATCAATATTGGACAATGCCCATGATGTAATTGGTAGAAACATACAGACATATATGGACAGTTGAGTAAATGACCAAAGAGCCTATATGGCACATTTTTAATCTAATAAACCCAATGTTAATGTTTCTAACCAAGGATTCCTGCGTGCTTTTTAATATGCTGCTGCTCTCTACTTGCTAAAAATTCTTCAAAAAGCCCCATTAAAGCTGTTAACAGTGGAGCAAAGAAGAAATATAGAAAAAAAACAGAATTCTTTTTCTTATTAGTTACATTTGAACACAGGTCAGACAGAGCTTAGACAGCAGGCTTATTGTGAATCACCATATGTCATTTTGTTTTAATGCAGAAATTAATTGAAATGGTTGTTTTTGAAACATCTAATCTCAACGTTTGCCAGTCTCCCTGGCTCTTTTATCTTACTGTAAACTTTTCCTCTAAATCAGGGATGATTTCCATCTTCCCTGCATGACACATACTTCCCTCTAAACTTTGCAATTTAATTTCCACCTCCATAATTTTAAAAATTTTTTAGTCATCATTTCACACTCTCCATTTTCCTCTAAAATTGCCTTCAGTAATGGCTTCCTAACTCCATTATCTTGGAATTACATTTATCACATTTATGGGTTTGCCTTTCAAAAGCAAAACAAGGCAAAAAGCCATGAAATGTTGGGTTCTGAGTCTAATAACAAAATGTTTGGAGCCAGGAGCAGCGATTAAAAATATACCTTAATGTGCTTCAATCAAGGTGAAATTCATCACAGTTATGTTACTTCATAGCAGAGGTTCATTGCTATAGAGTATAGTTAGGAGAAGAAAGCATGTTTTCTTTGCCTGTCATTAGACTTGTTTTCAACAGCAAAAATAAGTTACTCCCAGTCTTCAATTAGGCATCTAAGTGATGCATATAAATAAATCACTGATGGTTTAAGTACCCAGGGATAACTGCTAAGATGATGATTTGTTTGTGATGCATCACAGACAATAGTGAAAACATTACTGGGTATTTCAGGAAGATTAATCTGGCACCTACCTACCTATAAAGTCATAGCTCTTTAAATAAAATACAATCATTTTAAATAACAAAATGCAAACTCTAGCCCAAATAATTTAGTACGGCATCTGCCATCCTCATAGCTCCACCCTTCCTCCCCCTAAATAAGGATTGAACCATGAAAGTAAAATACACCTTCTTTAAAAATCAAAGACAAAAGTTAAAAAACAGGTTATAGGATTAATCCATATGAAGTAAAGAGTTGGGCAGAAAAACTGTGACATTTATCATCTCAACTAAAAAGAGTGATGTGTTCGATTCATCAAGTAATACACAAAGTATGTTTTGTTGCTCGTTGGACAAAAGTCAACCTACAAAATAATATTTTTTATATGTCACCCCCAGCAAACTAGAGATCTTAGCTTCATTTTTTGTAATGAATTGATGGCTCATCAATCAAAGCATATAAACTTATGAAGGGCATGAGCCATTCTTTTTATATCTTTTGTGTACGAGAAAACATCAGAAAAGATTGTTATACTCAATACGTGCAGCCCAGGAGCGTTCATCATAGTCTGACTATTTCCCTGAGGCTGGCTTCACAAAGCACCAGAAACTTCATGGCTCCCAACAACAGAAATTTGTTCTCTCAGTTCTGGCAGTTGGTAGTCCAAAATCAAGGCATTGGCAGGACCATGCACCCTCTGAGACCTAGAGGGAAAAGCCTTCCTGGCCTGTCCCGGGTCCTGTGGCTGCAGGCCGTCCTTGGCATTCTTCGGCTGGTGCATGCATGGATCCAGTCCCGCTACCTGTGGCCACGTGGCGTCCTCCTGTAAAGCTGTAAATCTCTGCATCCAGACCTCCGTCTTCTCGTAAAGACACATCACTGGGTCAGGGCCCACTCTAACTCAGAATCTTAGCCTAACCCGGTTCCATCTGCCAAGCCCCGCTTTCCAAAGAAGGTCACTTTCACAGGCACCGGGGGTCAAGGCTTAAGCATATCTTTCTCTGGGGACAAAAGTCAACACTCATCAATTTTGCTTTAAGGGAGAATGAAATCATAGTATCACCTTGGGCATATACATTCGGGACCTCTGCAACCTGGTGATCTTCTGGTAATCTCTTCTTGGTAACTGGCACCCCTACCTGCCCCAGTACCCCAATGAGAAGAAACTGTACTCTTTCCTTTGGCCTCCACTCTCATTTAACTTGCCTCCAAGTTCTGTCCCTCCTTCCTACAGTCTTGTTCAGCCCCCTTCTCTCTGTCCTGGATCCCATAGTTTCTTACGGCCTCTTCCCTGGGCTGTAACATTGCAGTTACTCTTTCTACTCACTCTTGCCCTCGCTTTCCTCCATCCCCATTAAATTGCCAAAGAAATCTTTAGAAAACCTAAATCTGATCGTGTTGAAGACACTAGCCTAATATTCTTAACATCCTAAAGCCTTTAGGACAAAATTCAAACATCTTTGCACATATGGCAAGGCCTGACAGAATTGGCTTGTTTCTCCAAGGTTCTACTTTGGCCCATGCTCCCCTGGCCCTGGCTTGCTCTCAGGCCCTCTAGCCCACCACTCCCATGTGGTCTCACCTCCAAATGCCAGCAAAGGCCGCTCCCTCTGCCACACTATCTTCCCTTCCTCTCCCACACAGCCTACACCTCTGATTCTCGCAGTCAGACCTCGCTTCTTCCATAAGTGTCCTCATCACCTCTTCTCCCCAGCCTAGATTCCAGACCCTACTTCATGCTCATGTTTTAAGCTATACTACCTCCTTATTTATAGTACTGCCACTAAGATGTTTTTTCTTTTTTCAATAAAACAAAAGAATTGAAGTGTTCTCCTTCCCAGTTGTATCTTCTTAGTTTTAGTTCACTTTTTCAAATTGTTACTTTCAGCTCTCTTTCATCATCCTGCACACCAGGTATGTCCTGAGTTATGGAAATAAACCTATCTTTAATTTCTCATAAAACTTGTTGGGGAAAAAAGTCACTGAAGAGATGAAAGATGGAGCCTCCAGTTTATAATGAGGCCCTGGACCCCCATTCTTTGAGATAACTGTGAAGGAAAACAGAAGTCGTTTTGGATTCACTCTGAGGAGGAGCAAAAGAGCCTTACAATTGCCAAGAGCCCGGATTCAGGCTTCACCTGTGTTAGATGCACATTAACCCTAAGAGTGGGCAGCCACCAGGCTGGTCCCAGGCTGCGCCAGACCGAGGTGCAGGCACAGGAGGGCGCCTGAGGCACGCCCACACGTGACAACATATTCACGGTTTTCAACAGTGAGGGTGACTCAAGTAAACCAATCAACCCTTAAGAGTCCACCGTAAGAGGAGTAGTGAGGCAGTATTTATGGGATAGAAATGTGGACAAGACATATACCGCCCGGAAAGAGCTTAACAAAAGAGGCTTCAATCATTCATTCAGCTTAAAAATATTTAGTAAGGACCTCATAAATGACAGAGATGGAACAAGATATTAGAAGTATGGTGGATAATCAAACAGGTGTGGTGACAAGGCTTATAACCTGGCAAGGAAGCCAGAAAATTAAACAGATAATTACAATAGTAATTGTGATGTGAGTTATGACAGGAGGCAATAGGAGTTCTACATCCAAAGCAGAGAAGGAAAGACTTGACTTGGCTTTGAACAAAGTCACAGGGGTAGGCAAGCATCCAATGCATTTGAGAACATTCTGGTGTGAACGAGGTGTTCACTGAAAATGGAGATGGAAAGGTAGAAGACCTGGAGTGCTGCCCAATATGCTTGTACTTACTTTTGAAGACCATGTGCCACTGGTGAATGTTTTGGGCAGGACAGTAACACTTCAGGAGGAGCAAGTAGGTCACTGTCTATGGATAGAGAAAGCTACGAGAGGAAGCTCAAAGGCTTAGAGAGCCTTCCCTATACCTAGGAATTAAAGATGAAGGAGCATTTGGGAAATAATGTAGCTGTGGGAGGACCTGGCAAGCAAAAACAAGAGAAAAGAGCCAAAGGGAACGTGATGGTTTGAAGCTTTATGGACCCCAGGAGGGCATGTTCTTAAAGCTAATCCATTGCTGTGGGTATAGAGCTATTGTGGGTGGGATCTTTTATTTAGATTATTTCAGTTGAAGTGTGCCCCAGGTGGGATTTAATCCTCTTACTGGAGTCCTTTATAAGAGGATGAAATATACAGAAAGAAAAATACACAGAAGCTCAAAGAACAAAAATATACAAGGTGAGAGAGAATACACACAGAAGTTGAGAAAGAAAGCCACAGAAACAGAGAGAAAGCCACAGAAGCAGGAAGCTCAATACAATAAAGCCCAGAGAAGAAAGGAGAGACCAGCAGACTTCCTGACAAAGGACCCCAGGATCACAGGTAGCCAGTCTTTGGGGAGAAAGCCTCACCTGCTGATGCCTTGATGTGGACATTTTCACTGCCTCAGAACTGTAAGCATGAAAGGTAATAAGTCCCCATTGTAAAAGCCAACCCATTTCTGGTATACTGCATATTCATCAGCTTTAGCAAACTAAAACAGGGAGTTTCATGGTTAAGTTCATGTTTCGGCTTGGTCAGGTTAAGGCATCCAGTTGTTTCCTCAAGCAAGCCCTGGATTGATTGTTACTGTGAGGATATTCTGTGGACTTAAATCATCAGTAAATCGGGTGCGTCTGTGGCTGATTAATCTGCAATCAACCTAGAAGATTGCCTTCAACAGTGAGAGAATTCTCAAACAATCAGTTGAAGGCTTTAAAAGAAGTGATGACTTCAGCAGTCAGAAGACAGAATTCCTATCTCTACTTCAGCCAGCCAACTTCTCCTGAGGAATTCATCAAAAACCTCCATCAGCGATCCCAGTTTGCCGCCTGCCCTACAGAATTTGGACTTGCCCGATCCCACCACCATGTGAGCCAATGCCTATAAAAAAAAATTTTCATAATATTTACATTATACACCCCCCACACACCCACACACACACACATATTCTGTTGACTCTGTTTCCCTAGAGAACCCTGACTAATACACGGAGAGAAATGTCAAGTATAGGAAATGCCTAAATCTATAGAAAACATTTCAACAATTGAGGCCTCAACTACTGCTTCAATGAGAACTGGGCATTATTGCAGCTGCTTCACTGCTTCATTTCTCTGGGAGGGCCAAGGCTCGGGCCTCTGGCTCCATTATGTCAGAGGGAGGAAGACATTAGAGAAACTAGGGCAATCCAAACATTCCAGAAAAGCTGTTAGCAGGCTTTTTCAAACTTAGGAGAGAAAAAGTTTGACCTTTCATACAGCTAAAAGAATATCAAAGATATTGTGAAAGAAGCCTTGAGCAGGGAATTTTACCACAAAAGACAAAACATTTCATCTTTACAATTCTAAAGGGTCATCGGTAAGGCAGAATTGCTCTTCAAACAATGTCTAGTATCAAAAGAAAGCTAATGACTAAACTTTTTGAAAGAACTGGAAGCAAGAAAAATCATTGAAATTTTAACAATAAATAAATCTGAAGAGACAACGTGTATTATCTCTGTGTGAAATAAATGGCACTTGGCAAAGCAGATCTTCATCCCATCTTGCAAACCATGTAGGGCAGAATTAGTAAGTCTGACAAAAAGGAATATTTCTTGTGACCAGTTCAAGACGACTAGTGGTGAGACATATAATTTGCTGAATAACACCAGACACTGAACGAGGATTAAACAAAAATTAAGTTCTTTCCAGACAGCTCAACCTGCTACTTTAAGGAATGGCAACCGGTCCCTTAATCTTCATCTACTTTTGTTCCCACTCTTTCCACTTAGGTTCAGACCCAAAACTGAAAATGGGAAAAGCTGAAGGTTATCTTAATGGTTTTGTGTGCCTTTGGAAAACTATTAGAATTGAATTTCTTTTTTGTCATTTACCTGTCAATATGCCTCTCTGTGCTTTTCACATTTATGAATTTCCACTTCATGGTCTTTGAGATGCAGGATTCCCCATAGAAAACTCTTCCCCTACTACCAGCGAATAACACTCATTCCAAAAATATATAAAGGCAGTGGTTTGTAATATATAATCACTTAGCACTCACCAATACATCCTTTTCTTCATTTTAGTATTATATAAATAATATTGACTCTTTTTTAAGTGTCATGAAAGACCTGTCCTCTGCATTTCTCTCTCTACTTAGTACTACTGATAATTCTTCAAAAGAAAACAATTTTGATACATTCTTCTTATGTCTTTATTTTAGCCAGTTAATAATAATATTTTATATTTACTACGTATTTACAATATGGCATGCAGTGATTGATAAACACTTCCCAAGAAATGTTTCATTGATTCGCAAACCACCCTACATTTTATGCAGCAATTACTCTCATTTTAAAGATATGGTAACAAAATTCCTATCTAGTGAAAGTAGAGTCAGTATTTAAACTCAGAAATCTGATTCAATGTCTTAATAGAAAGAACCAAAGTCTCATTATGTACCAGAATAGTAGATGTATAGCATAGTATCATACTTGGCCTCCCAAATTGGCAACTATAAGCCCGATATTCTGAAGCCCTTTCAATAAAAATATAGTCTCACTCACACACATGGTGGAAACCAGCCATGTGCCTTTGTCCATCTCACATCTGCATACAACCCGTCACTGCTACCTTGAAATTCAGTTGCTCAGGTTTTCATGCTGAAGCTGTGGAAATTCATATCCCATGTTTGCTTTGGGCGGGCAACCTTTCCCTCAGTGTAAATCTGATCACGACCTTCCAGCTTACAAACTTTGGGTTTTAAAAACTTCTAACTCCTTAGAGTCTCACGCGAGGAAGAGTGTGTCTCTTCACCCCCTCCCCTCCCTCCACCCCCTCCCCTCCCTCCACCCCCCTCCCCTCCCTCCACCCCCCTCCCCTCCCTCCACCCCCCCATGCCCGGCTCCCACGCATGCGCAGCTCTCCTTGCCCGGGCTGTCTACGCGCAGGCTTTTCCCTCTGCCCGGGGCCCGGGGTCCCGGGTGCACCCTGAAAACCTAAGTGGGAGCCCGTCCTCTGCCTTCTCCGCTGCAGTGACTTTCTCATTTGGTCATTGCTTGGCTCTGTGACAGCACAGCATCTTACAGTGCCGAGATGGGCGCCCCTCGGGGCAGGAATTCCTTGTTAATCGCATCAGGAGGGCCCTGGTCTGTCCACTTGCAGCCCCTAAGGGGCGGTCCCCTCCCCCCCCCCCCGCCAGCCCCGTCACCCCCCGCCAGCCCCGTCACCCCCCGCCAGCCCCGTCACCCCCCGCCTGTGTGCACCGAAGGTCTAAAGAATCCCTGCCGCTGGGAAGACCCCAGAGGGCCTTCTGCCACTTTACCTGATCTTTTGAACATGACCTTAAAAGGCTTATCTGCTGACCAGTTGATAATAAGTGACTAGGTCAAAGATAAGGGCACAGACATTCTATGACCCGCCTTCTCCAAAACTCATCCGGTGATGTGTGTTGTAATCTGCTTCCATGACATTCTTTGCTTGGCATCTTATTAACCACAAGACTCTTTCCTCTGGGTTTGGTACAGGTGGAAGTTAAAAGCGAGCTCCCGTTTCTGCCCTTGAATTATAGACTTAGGGAGCACAGAATCCTCCCCGTTTTCATTACCCATATATTCAGTTACATCGAACGTAAGCAGCTCCCAATGAGAAATGAGGAGTTGTCACCTAAAATTGAGCACTGTGGTATACCAAAGGCTGGGAAAATAAACATTCAGAAGGTTTTTATAACAGCATGGAGATGCTGTAAACATATCACAGTTTTTCATTTGTTCTAACTAAAAGGAGAAATATTGTTTTTCAAATATTAATGCAAAACTACTTAAAGCAATGAGAAAAGACATTATCAAGAAGAGAAGCATTGAGTATTTACAGAATGTCTCTAATGTTTTATTCTAAAATCAGACTAGGGTGAAGCAAACAATCAGGGTTAAAGTTCACAAGACCTGGTCTGGAAACACCGGACTTCAGAAGAAACCAGGAGCTTGTCTCTGCATTAACCCCACAAAGAAAAGAATCTTAGGCCCAGCCAGTTCTAATCCACCAGTTACACCTCCAAACAAGAAGTCATAAAGTGGTGAAAATAGATAAAAACTAAAATTGAGAACAGTTTTGAAGGAGAAATCTGGTAACGAAAAAGCAATCAGGTTGCAGGAAGATAAGATTGGGGGGCAAAGAAGGAAAGCAAATACACAAGCACTGAAGTTTTGACTGATTAGACCTCCAAAAACATGCTAAAAATTTCTTCTCCCTTTATCTCTGCATTGCCCCATCAGATGCAGCCTCTCAAAAAAAAAAAAAAAAAAAACTGGTACTTCCCTAGTAATAGCCTACCACCCTTTTTATCTGGGAACTGACCAGTAGAAATACATAACTTTATCTCCACAAATCCCAGAGGAATAAAAACTTAAGTGGATTGATTGAAAACCTGGAAAAAGTGACAAACAATACAAGTAACACCTCTGATTCAGGGCAGAAGGAAGATACTCAATAAAAATCAATGGAGTGTGGTGCTTATAGCCTAAAAGAAATGTTTCCTAGAGATAGATCCAGCAATTTATAGAGGATCACACTAACAAATTCATCCCTTACAAACCACTACAGAAACCTCAAAATTTTACAAGATGGAAATTAGTTTCTTGTGCTATATAGTATACCTCCTAGCCAAGACCATAAATCTAAGAGGGAATATTACACAAAATGGATAAACTGAAAAATAAGAATAGGAAGGACAGATGTACTCCTAAACTATCTACATTGCATCTTAAATTCTACCACTGAAGACCTATGGAGCCACTACGTTTGGACTGAGCTTAGAACTGGTTCTTGGATACACAAGAAATAAAAATATATTGGAATTTATATTGCATTGTTGGATGGAATAGATACATATATTATGCACTTTGAAGCACCCTTGATGATCAAATGATCAAGGGCAATTCTGACAAGAAAAGCAAACTTAAAAAAAAATTCATTGGAAATTTTACATAATTACAAATGGAAACTAAAATGAAATGCAAATGTTCTGGTTAAAGAAAATAAAAGATATAGTTGAAAAGGTAAAAATCCTGAAAGAAACACTAAGTACTGAAAAATACATTTTTTGAAAGTCCAGAGAAAATATATGCTAGAGATCTAAAGGACCAGGGGCTTAAAATATAAGCCCTTTTGGCTAGACTGGCAAAGTCAAAGAGCCACAGTATATAAAGGTATTGCCACAATCACAAAAAAAAAAACATTCAGCTGAGGAGAGTTATAAAGCCCAGAGGTATATAAATAAGTAACTAGACTAAAAGAGTATTTGAAAAATACCTTACAAATAACTCCAAAATAAATCTTGAAAAGTTTTTAAATGCATCAAAGAAAGCAAGAGAAACTTGACAGTGTTGAAAACCACACACACAATAAAGTGCTTCAGAGAATAAAGAAACTATGACAAGGACACTGAGGGAATTATTTGATTCCATCTTTATGGAGGGAACAATCAGGAATTACCAAAAATTCCATTGGAATTTTCCATCTCTATTAGGTAAGATGGCTTGCACTGGACCTGAAGACCTCATCTCACCAGGAATGGGCAACCTCTACTCAAGTTGCTCTGAAGGTGCTACAAGTCGGTGCTAGAAGTCAATCTGTTTGACACACTGTGTGCCCTGTGTTTACAAATGGCTGTTGTGCTGCAGAAAAAGTATCTTGCCAATGGACACCATCCAAAATGGGAGCTCTAGACAGGTCATGAAATTAAAGCCAATGAGTCTCACTTGTACGTCTAGTAAACCGGAAGGCTGTACTAGTAAAAAAGTTAGTGCAATCACATACGATCTAAGATGGGAAATACAGCATGATCTCTGCCAAGAAAAAGAGTACTAAACTCTTCAACTAGAATTTCCTGAGTAGATGAATCATGTGGCAAAGAGGAATCAAGGGACACCATTTATTTGGCGTTTCAGAACTTCCTTCTCCACTTTCTATTCACAGATACCTCAAAGCCATATTCTCTCCAAAACTAGATCCTCCTGTTCTCCCCATTCCCCCACTTTTCAGAAACTGAGAATCATTCTTAACTTCTCTCCTCCCTCCCCCACTTATCCAATCCATTGGTTCTCCTTTCTAAATATCTCTCAAATACAGACCCTCCTCTCTGTCCTCATTGCCTTTATTGTAATCCAAGTTACAATTCTCTCTTGCGTATATTACTAAAATAGACTCCTACTCCACCTTCCTTTGTCTGATCTTGCTCCCATACAAAATGCTTTCCACAATACTATCAGTCTGATATATCTCTCCTACTCTAACCCTCCAATAACTAGTACCCCTGTGTTGAGTATACACTGCTTAGCCTGACATACAGATCCATTTCGTGTTTGGGTCTGCTGACCTCTCTGCTTTCCTCTCTCCCTATTCACACTCATACTTTACATTTCAGGATAATGGACTCCTTTTCCACCCTGAAATACCAAACACTCTCTCTAGATTCTCTGGACATTTGTATCAGAAGCTCTTACTGTGGGAAATACACTTAACCCACTCTTTGCTTGCCAATTCCTACTCCTCCTTTAGCTGTCAGATGGTCCCCAACCCTGCCTGAGTTGAACAATGAAGAATGACCATTACCCTCCCAAGAGTCCCAATAGCCCCCTTTATGTCCTTGC
Organism: Tamandua tetradactyla; assembly: GCF_023851605.1. NCBI lineage: Eukaryota > Metazoa > Chordata > Mammalia > Pilosa > Myrmecophagidae > Tamandua > Tamandua tetradactyla. Next base: position 12,313,342 of record NC_135344.1, on the reverse strand, counting down.
TAGGGATTGAATCATGTACCCCAAGAAAACATGTCCTTGATCTTGATTCATTCCTGTGGGCGTGGACCCATTATGCATAGGTCTTTTTGATGAGGTTATTTTTAGCTATGGTGTGGTCATCTGAATCAGGATGGGCCCTAACCCTATTTCTGGAGACCTTATGGAGAAGGCCATGGAAAGGGAAGCCACAGGAGAAGCTGGAAGGCAATAGAACCCAGAAGAAAAAGGAGAAGCTGCCACAATGCTCATTACCACCTGATGGAAAAGCCAAAGAATCCCAAAGATGCCAGCCAGCCAGGAGATACTGATGCTGGGAGGAAGCAATTCTTCTAGCCTCTGAAACTGTAAGCCAATAAATTTTCATTATTAAGCCAACCCAGTGTACAGTATTTGTTTTAGCAGCTGGGAAATGAATATAATAGCCATCAGAGCATTTTTCATAGAGCTATGTAATATTAACCTGTCTCTCCTACTAGGATATAAGAGAGAGAGGGCAACAGCTACACCATCTCATTCATCACAATATCTCTAGCATCTCACATTGTGCCTGGCAAGTGGTAATTGCTTAGTATGTGTTTGTCGAATTACTCCTGAAGTTTCACATCAAAGGGGAATATCCGATTCCTTCAGGAGCACAGAAGGGTAATTTGATAGAAATGACACAAACTGAGAATCTTACATGTGTCACATCCACTGATAGGGCCTTGCACAGATTAACTCATCAATCGCCATGCCTGCCCACAAACACATGCTGTTATTCTCTTTCCGTGAAGAGTACATTGACGCTTAAACACATGGTGGGACTTCCCCAATGTCACAAGACCAGCAAGAAGAGTAGAGTCAGCACACAAAATTCTCTGACAACAAATTCTATGTTTGTTCTTACTGCCATGAAAACAAAAATCAAAACAGTAGACAGCAGGAATTTCTCTAAACAAAGAACTGTTAACAGTGAAGCTTCCCATGGATTAATCCTGGAACTAAACTCACTTAATACATTTACAAATAATCAACATGCATCATGGAAGTTTGCAAATGACACTAAACCATTTGTGGTAGTGAAACAGCTAACTAGTGGAGTGAATTAACAAAGGATCCCATAAAGCTATGAAATATGCAGGAAAAAGGGTAGATACATTTTAACAAATATCCAATGGGGAAAATATATTGAGGAAAGAAACTCCTTTACTTGTTTTTTAGAATGAAATTAGGTATAAGAATTAAATTATTTAGGGAGATAAATGTAGGCATGAAATCCCTCAAACTACAGTTTTCGTCTAATATGCTCTAAACCCCTGTTACTACCTAGGGAAATACACATCCACATCTTGGAATGTATTGATAAGCGGTTCTTCTGTTCCACTTAATTGCGAATGGAATTAGCTTTCCTACACACTGATTGGGGTGATTTTCTGTGGAAGCCTCAATCCCCTCCCTTCACCCCCATTCATTGTTCCCTTGCCGTTTCATTGAGCCGTGTCTCCCAAGTGCAAAGACCTGGGCTCAGGACCATGGGATCGTGGAGAGGTGACAGGGATACCACCTGCCCTCTATGCAGGGAGGGGCAGTGAGGGAGCCTGGCACGGGCACCACAATGTGGAATACAAGGAAAAGTAAACACTTAAGTGGAAAGGAGGCCACACACCACATCCGTGGGCATAAGGATGCAGAGGGCCTGATCCCCACTTCAGCGACTGGGCAGGTCTCCCCTGAAAGATGAGCAGCAGAGCCACCAGCTGTGGGAAGAAGTGAAACAGTATTTAAGAGAAGAGAAGGGCATGAGCCAGGACACCAAGAATTCAGAAACACAGAGGGCGCTTAGGGAATTCAGACTTAATTAGCCCAGTTTGGTTGAAAGACGGATGTACAAAGGGACAAGTTTGGAACACAGGCAGGGACCAAATCTTAGGAAGTCTTAAATAGCACTTTTAAAGATTTAGGATTAATTGCATAGATGACAGTTGCAAAGTCAAATGCCCAGAGGGTCTCAGAGGATACTGTAAATAACTAAAGCGAAAGATATAACAATAAAGAATAGTGAGGAATTGGGGGGACCTCGAGAATATATTATTCACAAAAAGGTAGCTGGGACTCAGCCCGAACAAATGTTGCCATGCACAGAGTTCAGGCCAATATTGACAGTCCATGCAGATTTTTATATGTTTTCCCAATTAAAAAAAATAAAGTGCTAGTCAAATGGAGTGGGTCTTAGGGGCCATCAGATTACAATCTCTGGTGTGCATGGGGAGGGGCCTCTGGTCTAACCACACACCTGCCATTCTGTCCTCTTCAGGCACACTTATTGTTGTTTTATCAGGTCACCCTGATTGTACTAAGTTATTTTTCTTCCTACACTTTCTATAGTTTGTCCTTCACCTTCTATTCTAGTTATTCTGTATTAATAAGACTATCTACTCCATAGCGGTATTGTGAAAATTAAATCAAATAATCCATATAAAGTCTTTAGAACACTGCCTGGGGTTAGCCCATGAGAAGCACTCAGTAAATGGTAGGTCCGAGGTCGCTGGCCAAGGTCTCGGCATCCACCTGTGCGCACCATGATGTCACTGCATGTACACCTCCAACCCAGTTTCTCTCCCGAGCTTTAACGCATAAATCCTGCAGCTTTCTAGAAGCTTCACTGGAGGGTCTAGAACTAAGCCACCTAGTCCTCACCCAGACCTCCTTCTCGGGATCTCACACTCCGTAATTCAGTAAATGACAGTAACATCTGCCCAGGACCCCATGGGAAAACCTGGTGTCGTTCTTGACTCTTCCTTCCATTTCACACCCACCATTCACTTTACAATGAAATCCAATGAATTCTCAGTTCTCCCTCTCTCTAATCCATTGCCTGAGCTCAACACCAGAAAGATAGCAGCTGGGCAGACTGCATGCCTCTGCTGGAATGAATCAAGAACGAAGGAGCTCAGACACTTCCCTGTATCTAGAACACAGACAACTGCAGCCATCGTTCTACTGGGGCTGGAAAACAATACAAAACTTAAAGCATCAAACGTTTTAATTTGGGGAATAGGATAGGCTGTGTTATTTGATCAGGCTTTCAGATAAAAGCATCCATAGGATGAATTTAAAAAGATAGTTAAAAAGGTGAGCTATAATACAGGCTTGAACTAAGGCTATTGTACCATAGGAAGTGATTCAAGAATGGGATATCTACTTTGAAAATCTAGCCACTTAGATATGTAGGATAAGAGAAAACAAAGTATAAATAATGACTTCTATACTTTTTAGATGTGGGGAGATTAATTCAAATGGGAAAGACTGGGGACAGGAAAACATGGAGGAAAGTCACTTGTGTCCTGAGAGCATCTGCCAATCTAAGCAAACTTGAACTCTACCACCAACCCCCATCGCCACCAGTGCGTGTCCCCTAAGCCTACAGTGTCTAGCTGCATTACATACGAGGTGTCAGCTGAAGTTCAGGGGCTGAGACATTTCTTCCATGGACCCAGCCTCTTCGCACATGATTGCAAGAAGAAGGAAGAGAGGAGCTGGGGCTGGGAAGGAGGAATGTGAAGAGGGAGAAATGCTTATTTGGCTTTGTATCAGGAGGGTAAACAGAAACATTGTGAAGATGGTATGACAGTAGGGCCCCTGCTCTTTCTCAGGACTATGGGTTCTCACTTTCTCTGTTTCTAGCCTTCCATCTTTCTGTCCTTCTACCTCAAAATCATCCCATGCACGATGCTAGAGGAATGGCTTCACACCATGATCACGCGTGACTTCCACTATCTGAAAACCTTACTAACCACCAAACAAAACCCGACAGCTAGACGCTGCACCTTCCAGCCCGTCTCTAAGCCTCTGCCAGCAGGAAGTGTTGATGTGCCCTAAACGCTCTTTAGCTGCCCTTGTATGTGATGCTTTTTGAGATGCATCTTCCTTCTGGTGCTTCCTTCCTTCCTGCCATAGTTCATCTCCACCCATCCACATCATACCCAGATTTCCAGCCTGGCACAGATGCCTTCTGTGGTTTTCTCCAAACATCTTTGTGGCCCTCCGCTTCCCCACACCTTGTTGCATGCTGCAGTCGAGTTCCTTGATCCACGTGTTTACACTGTGTATAGGTACATACTTTCTCTCTTGGGCTAGAAACTCCTCAAAAACAAAGCCCTTCGTCCTCATTTCTGCTTCTCCTCACAGCAGGCAATAAATGTTGAGTCAACAGATTTAGAAAGGATTTGCACAAATTTAAAAATGACTGCTATCAACCTTCATATAGTTAGGCAAACTTCAATATCTCAAAGTGTCACTTGAACAAGGTTCAACAATTTTCCCTTTGGTTCATTCCTGCTGTTTTCACTGAAAACATAATAGACTGTGATAAGAATAAAAATTCAACACTGTGTCAGCGCAGAGAAATACAATGCCAGTGATTGGGAAAGTTTTCATCTTGTTCAATATTCATTCTTTTAGAAAACATTTCTAGGATTTAAGGGAAAGAGAAGGAAGAAAAAACAAGCCCTGCATTAACTAAATGTTCTTTATTTATATGCACTTGCTTATTTAAATGAGCAACTATGCTTCTTAAAATAGAATAAAGATTTCCTTTGAGAAATATGGAGTCATGAACTGAGACAGACAAATGGGCATACACTAAAGCTGCTGAGCCCTGTCTCAGAGAAAATAACTGAATTCCCTGGCTGTTTCCCAGATGAAAAAATTATATACCTCCATTTGTAGACCCCCGTTTATAAAGAGAAATAATTCCATTAGTGGAATAAGTTTAGCAGATGACCTAAAATTTTCTAAAGTTGCTGGTTCTGTATATATCCTGAAGGAGATTATGCTACACACACACACACACACACACACACACACACATAAACACACACCTTCACTAAGCTATTCTGGAAATGGCAATTCACGTAGCTTGCCAAGAAATGGTACAAATATGTTCTTAAGAGCTCATCGCTGCAATGAAAACATTACGTTTCTAAAGTAATCTGCTGTTTAAATGGTGCCCTTCATTGGTCTCAGAATTCATAAACAAACTTCACTCTAATTGGCCACACTCATCACCCACTAAAATCAGCAGCTGTGACACATGTGGCTATTTACAGCATTAGTAAATGTAAGTACTGCATAACACATCCCTGTCCTTAGAAAGCTTTTTTATATCAATCTTCCATGAAACATGGCTCTTCCTCTCTGAGCAGATTATGAAGGCTTTTTTTTATAATTATTATTGTACATTGGTCAAAGAGCTGAAGTCAGAGAAAAAATTTCATATTGAGATTTATTGGATGGTGAATAGTCTCTCAAGGGAAGTGCCAGAAATTCCATCAGTTGAGTTATTTAATTAAAGCCATTCTGGAGTAAGTAGAAGAGGCGTCTCCTGAGGGGATAATTTTGCTTTGATCCCTGAATGATTGATTTGACGCTCTTAAAATTCTCAGCATTTTCAAAATCTTAAGTGTTGTCTTCAGAAGTAGTCTCCTACAATTTTCCTGACGAACCACAACAACAAAAAACTGCATCCAAAGAGCATAGCTTAGAAACCAAAGCTTTTTAATCAGTGCCAAACAAAATGATCCAGGACAGCATTTACTCAAAAAGAATGTAGCCTGAGGGGCCCCAAGCCTGTGGTAAACTGAGCACTTTACCTTTTCCTTCTTTCTTCAGTTATTTGCTTTCCTTTTAACATCCCAAACCCAGTGCTTTTAGTTTCTAATACACAAAATATAATCTTCCTTTTAGCCAGTGATGTGATCTGTGTCAAGTCCCCGTAAAGTCTCTTTGAGGGGCACCAATGCCAACCCACCCAAGGCAAAGGGAATTTTCCCAAGACAGCACTGGAGAATAACACTCTGTCTGTGGCCTCCATCTTTGAGAAGAGGTATTTTAGAAAAGAATTCAGAAGCCCAGACTGTCCAGGGGAGGTGCCTGCCCCTGTGTAGGCTGAACACAGAGTTATTGCAAAGGGCATGAAAGGTTGTGGAACTTTGACTTTTACTCAGGCACAAAGTCCCCAGCCCCCAGCACCTGCCCACCACAAACACCCACTCTGAAGAGGAAACTTGCTCCAGATCCTGTGGTTGGCAGCCTCCTTAAGTACCGGGTAACGAGAAGTTTGGTAAAGAGCAGTGGCAGACGTGCGGGTTCAAGAAGGAAAAAGCAGAGACCCAGTCTCCAGCCACAGAAACCTGCCCTTCAGGGGCCATCGGGAAATACTTTTTCCTGAAATACAGCTGTAACTTATTCACACGCAATCCACCAAATGTGCTCCCATCCTGCAATCATGTTAGAAATAATATCTACTAATAAAAAAGGGTAGCATTGGTGCGGGGAAATAACAGTTGCGTGCAAAGGTCCCAGCAAATTTCATCCCTTGCCCTGGGTTGCCGGATTGCATTTTCCACCAAGTCTAAAGTAAAAGTTCTCCTCTGGCTTGTGCTGCAGTCGGTAAGTGTAAAAGATCAGGTCAGCTCACAGGGCACGGAGGCAGGTAGAGTTAGGGGAGAGAACCAAGTGCACTGAGACACACAGAAAATATTACTCTCATAAAGCCCAGACGCGTACTTGGGCTTGTACATTAAACGCCATCAGCCATTCAGTTGTTGAATTTAAGTGTGCTATAAATCCAATAGTATCTTGCTTTAGAGTTGCTTTTTGATTTCTCCTTTTTGATCTTTGGTTACAGAGCCTTAGCCCAAAGCCTGAGAGCTGAACCCAGTGGCAATGCGTGGTCTCAAGCGAATTGCCTCCCTGCACTTCGCAAATGGAAAGCGAGTCAATAAAAACAGCCTGCACACAGCCCTCGGGCCCCTCCCACTTTCTCCTTGCCATTCATTTCACCCTTGAGGAACGCAGTGACCATAACCTTGCTTTCCATAGGTCTTAAAATACTCTCTGTCACCTGCTTCTCTGTACTACTTTATTTCATTAAGGAGTGTGATATCTAAGCCCCTAAAATGTCTCCATTTCATCAGTTGACTATTTCTTCTGGGTACTATTTAATGTTTTCCGTCTTCTCCTTTTTAAGTAAAAACTGCCAAAATGTAACATTTTGCAGAAGCCTTTTTATTCATAGAGAGAGAGAGCTTATATATATATATATATATAAGCATGTGTATATATATATATATATATATACATGCATAGATGTATAAGAGGGGAGACTTGTATGACACTTCTCAGCTTGCTAGAATGAGCCTTAAGAGCTTTAAGAGAGAGTATATGGCTTCATTCTTTGAACATTAGATTTGAAACATTTTTTCTCTTATTTCTCCATCCCACTTGCAGAAAAAAGGCCAACACAATAGAGCTGCATAGCTCGGGAGGAGAGGGTCTGCGCACAGCCTGCCCCCTTCCCTGGGATCCACAAATAAACCCCGTGCTCGGGACTCTGTCTGCCTGGCTCCTAGGACAGGATGACAAACGTGGCTGGCTCCCTCCCGAGAGTGACTGGAGATAAAACACATCTCCGAGCAGACAGTGGCCTGGGCACATTCCTTGCCCTTTCGCCCACCGGGGACAGCCTGGATCACCTCCGCCCGTGTTGGGGCCCCAGGCTGCCTGCTGCTGCCCTGTGGGTTCCTGGTGGGGAGAGAGCCAGGTCCCTCCATGCCCCAAAGCGCCAGGCGGAGTCCGCGGGCACCTCCCGGCCTGGGCTGCGGAGCCCCACTGGCCGCGGGACCTGATGCCCACTAGGGGAGCGAACCTTCCTTGGTCTCTTCTCTGCGTGAACTAATGTTGTTCCACCCAGGGCCGTGGGACCGTCAGGATTTGTTGGCGACCTTGACGCTTGTAAAGACTGGCTGGGAGCCGAGGACGCGCCTGCTACCTGCCCGCACCCGAGAGACCCCTCCTGCTCCCCATGCGGGAGGCCCCTCCTGCTCCCCATGCGGGAGGCCCCTCCCTGGAGGCGCTACGAGAGTCTGTTTTTGCCGACAAAGAGTATGGGTACAGCTGAGAGCATGCTCATCAGGGAAACACAAGCAGACATGTAGTCACGGTGACCCTTGTCATAGGAGAATGAGAAAGAACCCTTCTTTGCGGCCTTGGTAACTCTTTTTTGGAATTTCCTTCCTTTGTATGCTTTTTCCCTTTCCTACTGAATTTGGGATAGGAAGGCAAAAGTTGAAAGCGTGCAACTGTCGTAAGATAAATTGTAAAATAAAATTACATGATGCACGTGGCTTCTTATCCTTTAGAAGCACTAAGTTAATGTTTCGGAGTAAATTCACCCATGAGTTGCAAACCAGGAAAAAAAATATGCATTCCTTTCTTGATCGATGCCATGTGTTTACTCAATCTGAGAGGTTTTTGTTGGTTAGAATCTTTTTTAAAAATGCAAATTACCCTCCCAAAAGCTGAAAATTATTTTTTAAATTTTCTAAATAATTTCCTAAGAATTCTCCTGGAATACTATTTCACCATCTCTATGTCCAATCACCTACATCAAGGTTAAGTTCAAATTCCACTTTTTCAGGGAATCTATCCAGGATTTTCTGATTAAAAACAAATCTTATCCTCTGAATCACAAAAACATCACTTGGGGCCTTACAGCATAATTTGCTATACACAGCTTTTATCTCCCCTGGCATATCTAGGCCTGACATCTGTGTCTTTCCATCCTCCAAAGCCCCTGCCCGTTATCCTGCAGGTTACAGGTTCTCATGGGAGACTGGCTGAGTGAATTGATGGATAAGTAAATTCAGTCCCCACAAATCAACACACTCATTTGTACAAGCTGGATCTGGGACACTGCTCTTTCCAGCTTGAAATCATATTCAAAAACTGGCATCATCTACTCTTTAAAAAAAGGGGGGGGATTGTAGAGCAGCGTGACTTTACAGTCTCTTTCCCTCATGGGATTGCTGGCACCACCATGAGTTCTGGAGCTCCCAGTGTGGAAGGTCTCCCTGGCCCCACCAGCCAGGAGCAGGTATAGAGAAGGCATAAAAGCTTGAGCTACTTTGTCAGCAGCTAATAACCTGAGCTGAGAACACTTCGGTCTTGAAGGAAAAAGAGATGGGAGATGTTTAAGAATTAGATGACACACACAGAGTCCTGTCCACCCAGGAGAGAACGGAAACCTTCAAGGGCAACACTGAGGAACATCTCTGGGCCCACACTGAGATAAGTAGGCTGGAATACAGGAGATGGCCAAGCGAGAAAATGTGTGGCACCACTGACCCAAAGTCCCTCACTCTATGGAGCAAGAACCTGCAACCGTCCTTCTAGAAACGCAAGTCAGAGAGTTAAACAGGGATCCTGAGCTGGCATCAATGATCCCACCTCTGACAGCGTTCTCCCTCTCGTCCCCCGCCCCACCTCCCCATACCTCTAGGTGCTTCCGCCTGACTGCCTCACATGCTCAGATGTGACCGTCCTCTACAACTGTGGCTTTTGCTCTCTGCAACTTCATAGCTACCCATTTTCTTCACACAGGTTGGGCGATCACTCAGATGTCTCCAAAACTGGCATTTTCAATCCCGAACTTTCTGCTGGTTTGCCGTCCCACATTTTCGATTGTCAAGTGGTTAAAAGCTATGTTAGACAACAGCACAACTGAAATCAGACTTATTTTCTCTCTCCCAAGCCAAGTTGGTCTTCTAATTTCCCATCTTTTTCAGTTATTTTTCAGTCACTGGATTATAAAACTTGGAATTGTGGTTGAAACTTTCCCCTCCGTAACCAGCATACCAAAGCAGAACCAAAATCTCTCATCCATTTGCAATTGCATATTTTTTTCACTGTTTTTAATTAGAAATTCTATATGAAATAAATTTTAAAAATATATTTGAAATAGATGAAAAGACAAACATCTGTATAAGAAAAAGATTGTGACCGTTAAATCTGAAGGCACCTCATGTTCCTTACAGGTTCATCCCCATTCTGCCTATGCTTTGGAACTTTGCTTTTCTTTATATTTTTACCACATGTTCGTATCTATAAATAATATATTGTTCTGCTTTTCATGCTTCTAAACTTTAAAGAAAAGGGATTGTACTGTATGTATTTTTCTGTAACATATTTTTTCTTTCAACATATGTTCCTGAGGTTTATCCTTGATGTGATTCTAAAAATTTATTAACTTTTGGTGACGCCTGGTAATTCTGTTTTGTGAGCTGACCCCAGTGTGCTAGTTCATTCTGCCATTGATGGGGATTTGAGTTGTTTCCAACTGTTTTGCTAGTACAAGCACCACGGCTGAAAACATTCTCAGACATTTCTCCTATACACAGGCAACCTCTGTGAATCCTAACAAAGAGTGAAATTATCGGATCATGGGATACGATATTCTTTACCTTTACTACCTAATGCCAACTGATTTCCCAGAATAGATCGATTGTACCACTTTATGTGCCTACCAGCAGTAGAGAAAGTCTTCCAACCTATAGAATCCCATTTTTCAATCCTGTGGTTAAACTCTTCCCCTCCTATAAATATGCAACTAAGTTAATCACTGTGGGTGGGGTGGGGGGGGGTTCACTATGTGTCTCCCTCTGGAAAGCGTTCAGTGCCAGCCGTGGTCTACAGGACAGAGTAAAGGTCAAGGTCCATTAAGATATATCACACTCAGGGCCACACCCACCTTTGGGGCTCAGGCTGAGCACTGCTGCCTTGGTGGGCTTCCATTTCTGTTTTTAACAGCAGACTCTACTAAAATGAACCATACCTGGGTCCCCAGCATGTCAGATGCTGAGCCCCTTTGCTGGAGGGGGCAGGGGAGAGACCCCACGGTCACACTCTCCCTTGCTCTCAAGGTAGCTTCTCCAGGAGTCTCATGTATCAGGGAAGAGCCTCAGTGCCACCTGCTCCAATCTGTGCTCCAGGCAGACAGGTTGACTCTTGGATCCTTGAATAGTCTTTAAAACTCCCCTTCCATGCATCAGAGCCCCCAGGATGCCCTTCCTTCCCCATTTTTCTCCTTTGCTCACCCCCAGCATCCCCCCTGTAAAAAATGTCTTCCTATTTGCAAAGTCCCCTTGGGGAAATGGAGAGAAAGGGAGAAAATTCAACTTTTGCATGTGAAGAATTCCTGATATTCTCAAAAGCAGTGGGGACAAACAAATCAATAGGCTGAGCCCTCAATCTTGGGGGTTGCCTCTATGAAACTTATCCCTGCAAAAGATAGCTAAGCCTACTTAAATTTAGGCCTAAGAGTCACCCCCAGAGAACCTCTTTTGTTGCTCAGATGTGGCCTCTTTCTCTCAGCCAACATGGCAAGCAAACTCACTGCCCTCACCCTCTCTACATGGGACATGACTCCCAGGGGTGTAAACCTCCCTGGTAACTGAGACAGAAATCCTAGAATGAGCTGGGACTCAGCATCAAAGGATTGAGAAAATCTTCTCGACAAAAAGAAGGAAGAGAGAAATGAGACAAAATAAAGTGTCAGTGGTTGAGAGATTTCAAACAGAGTTGAGAAGTTATCCTGGAAGTTATTCTTATGCATTAAATAGATACCCCCTTTTTAGTTTATAGTGTATTAGAGTGGCAAGAGGGAAGTGCCTGAAACTGTAGAGCTGTGTTCCAGTAGCCATATTTCTTGAAGATGATTGCATAATGATATAGATTTCACAATGCAGCTGTGTGATTGTGAAGCCTTGTGTCTGATGCTCCTTTTATTTCTGGTATGGACAGATGAGTAAAAAATATGGATAGAAAAATAAACAAATAATAGGTGAAAGAAATGTTAAGATAAATTGAGTAGATTGAAATACTAGTGATCAATGAAAGGGAGTGGTAAGGAGTATAGAAAAAATAGGGGGAACAAAGGTTAAAATATATTGGGTAGATGGAAATACTAGAGGTCAATGAGAGGGAGGGGTAAGGGGTACGGTATGATGAGTTTTTTCTTTTTCTTTTTATTTCTTTTTCTGGAATGATGCAAATGTTCTAAGAAATGATCATGGGGATGAATATACAACTATGTGACGATGTTGTGAGTCACTGGTTGTACACCAAGTATGGAATGTTCATACGTTAAGAATGTCTGTGTTTGTAAGTTGTTTGTCAATAAAAATATTTTTAAAATAAGTCCGCAGCTAAATAAAATGAGTGATAAACTCTCTCAAAAAAAAAGTCTTCTGATCTTCAAGGCTCTGGATGACGTGTCCCTTCCCCGAGCCCTCCTGGCTCAGCCTGTGGGACTCAGCTCCCCTTCCTCTCGTGCGCTGTGACATGGCAGCGCTTGTCAGTTAGTGACCCTGAGTCACAGTCTCACCAGCTGTGGCTTGGGAAAGCATCACCTACCTCACAGGGCTCCATGAGGGTTACACGAGACAGCATTCAGTTATCTCACACAGAGCTGCCACCCAGTAAAATTTCGGTGGCGACGTGTTGGGGTGGGGGGTTTCCATCACTATAACCCCATCTGCTCTTGTCTCTAGTAAGACCAGAGGAGCCGGGTACAGTTATTTCCTCACAACCTCACTCCACAACCACGCTGGGGAAGGACAGCCTTTGAAGTCTTACCTCCAACTGGCCTCAGCATATTCCCCCATGAAGTAGTAAAACAAGGACATCTTTCTTGCCATTAAGTCTCCCAGATCAGTTGCTGATAAAACATTGCCTCTTCTGAAGTTAGCATGTTTTAAAATAATTTTGCATTGACGCAACTTTTAATCCAGATGAAGATGTCCAATTTTCTCTTCAGTTCTAGGCTGGAAAGCTTGAAGGGGGTGAGGAATGAAAGGAGCCGCCACGGCGACGGCTTCTCCTTCGAGGGCCCCCTGGAGGCTGCCCTGTCCCCCAAAGTTGTCACTTCCAGCCGTCTGATTACCGCGTTAACCTACGAGGTCAAGAATCGTCCACTATGTTCCTCAGTACAAACTTTCTAATAAATTTATCTCCAGCGTGGGAGCTCCCTGAGATTAGACTTTCTAGAAACAAAAAGTGGGAGGAAGTGCAAGGACACAGGGCCCAGGGAGGGGGTGGCATGGCCGTGAGAAGGAACGGGACTCGCACGTGTGGCGTTTGAGGGCTTGGACAGTTACCAGGACTCATCACACGCCACAGTCCTCCTCTGTAAATTCAAGGCTGGATCACACCGAAGTGCGCAGAAGAGTTCAGTGAGAGAATCTACATAAGAGACGGACAAAGTTCCTCACTCATGATGTGCTGCCAGTAAATAGCAGAAACCAATATACTGTGGGTGCATATGGCTCTGTTCCTTCAGCCTTTTGAAGCTGTTACAATCTATTATAGATATTAGAATTTCTGGATGCCAAATCCCATTTTTGATCATCAAATTGATCTTCAACTCCCCCTTTATGTTACAGAAAAAAGGCAACATGTTAGATCCTGGTACACTTTTAACAGAGCATGTAAGGAGATTTTAAGTATATTTAAGGTTAATTTTGAAAAACAGCAATTATAATTTTTTTTCTTTGGGGTGCATGGTCCGGGAATTGAATCTGGGTCTCCCACATGGAAGGCGTGCATTCTACCACTGAACCACCCATGGACCCAGCAATTCAATTTTTAAATTCATTTTCATTATCACTTTTTTAAAAAAATGACTTCCAAATCTGGAAAGCTGGTAGAGCACCCTCACTGAAACTTTACCTCAATCTGTTCTTTGAAACGTAAATAAATAAAAACAACCACAATGAAACATGTATCAGGATGCCGTCACAAAGTATCCTAACTAGTGGGAGAACTGGGCGCCCTTACTCTGATGGTCACTGACCAAAAACATTACCATTGTTTGTGAAAAAAAAAACTTCATGAGGCAGAGATTCACATTTCCTCCTTTAACAACATATCAGAAGCAATACATCTGGATGATAAGAATAGGCAAATATTGCCAAAATTTTTCATATATGATGCTAAAAATCCTACGTTGCTGTTGTAAACAAAACCAATCAATCACCATCCTCTACCTTGAGCCTTCAGAAGACGTCAGCCACCTGCCTTCCATCGGTTGCCCTTTGGACAGATTTCAGAATCCCTAATCAGGACCCCCACTGCAGAGGCTGGTCACAAGAGGCAGGGAGGGGTCCATCTCTACCTTGGTGACTGTGTTGAATGCTGAGTGTCTCATTCTACTTCAAGACTCTCGCCAATTCTCACCTTCACTGGCAGAACTCAACAGTGGATATTCACTAAAAACTTGCAAACAGCACTTAACAGATGACTGCAAACAATACCAACACAGGGAGGGCCTACATGGCAAAATGAATCCTTTGGTAAATGAGTGTTTGACTAGAGATTTTGCTAATTGACTCTATGTAGCCCCACCCCCACCTAGATATGTAACATTATTCTTGAACTTTAGCTACAACTAAAGAGGACACAAAAACTAACACAGGGAATTTTTTCTTACCTTCTGATCACTTTCTACTCCTTATATAACACTGTTAATTGTTCGTTTAGAATATGAACACCTTAAAACGAAAGCATCAAATCAGATGTCATGCAATGTCCTCCACTGAACATCCATGGGCTATAATTTGAGAGACACCAGCTGAGAAACATACAGTTTCAAACTATTTCCTTCCCTAGGCTGTCACTTATATCTGAAAATTTCATCATTAGTCATTTTGTATCAAAATCATAGGAACTTGTAAAAAACAATAATGATAATAACACCTACAATTCTCTAACTACCGTGGGCCAAGTTTTTTAAATATATTATCCCTAACCCATTCAACAAAGAGAAAGGAATTATTGATCTAACTTACTGTAAAGAAACCTGAGATTCAGAGGGACCAAGCAATTAACACAAGGTTATATAGGAAGTAACGGCTATAAAACCCATTTTTCCAATATAACATTCTCACTCCCTGGAGCTGTTACTAGAAGGTCTGCCACACCAAACACCAAACTGAAAAAAACTGCTGCTAGATATAGCAGAAAGCACTCCAGGAAATTAATAGACTCTTTCTAGGACCTTCCACAGAAAGGGACCTCTCTGGCTAAACTTGGATGAGATGAAAACTGAAGTCAGTCTTGGACTCCTGTCCAGCATGCACTGGTAAATGTAAACTGAGTGCTGCAGAAAGGACCCAAACATCCAAGGGCTAAACTAACACAGAACACCTAGTGAAAAGGAATTTTATCCCATCACAGGGATAAAGCACTAGAAGGGGTGATTCCTGTCTCCTGAACCCAAACATTGCCAACTTTGGTTTAATTTGGGCTCCATGTACCAATATGACAGTATAAGACCTGTGCTTTCTCTCATTGCATTCAAATTTTGAGACACTTCTGCTCAGAGATGAAAGCATCTTAAGAAAAATGAAATTGATTTGCATTATTATTCTATTAAAAGAATATATTATAAAATCTATGAATAGAATTGGAAAATGCTATAAAATATGATAAAGTATTTCATCACTTTTCCTCCAGCTTTATAGATTCAGATGTTGTAGGTGGGGAAAGGAGAGAATAAAACTTGCCCTTACCTGACTGAACCACCCAGATCACCTTTTGCCAAAGTCCACCTGGGAAAGTATGAAGACAGCAGGAATAGAAGCCAACATCAGCTTCGGAGGCATTATGGAAGGAGAGAGTCAAGTCATTGGAAGCCATGGTTGAATTTGAAAAGTAAACCTTATCAGCATATGGCTTTCTTATGATCACCCCAAGAGTAGGGCTGAAAATGGCCATGGACTGTTTTGCCGTTGTATTGATCTTGAACCATTCCATCTGGGTTAAGCTGTCCACTGATGGATACAGACATTCTAGAGACATGTTCTTGGCAAGTTTAACAGTGGTGTCCCAAAATATCTCTTCACAGACGGCTGAAATATACAACATCATATGAATTCAATTTGACTTAATGACTGAAACAGCACCTAAATATCCTAATTAAATATCTTCATCTGCTAAGACCCAGTGAGATAATAAATTGAGGTAATAGTAAAGGCTAGCAGTTTCTACCTTGATCTAGAAAAGATTTCCCCACTGATCATTTGCATTTGTAACATTAGCTTTTTTGAACACGTGAGTAATCGTCCAACCCAACTATTGTAGGTCCATAGAGAGACTAATTGCCTAAGATGAAGACACAGAGATTATTTTTACCTTGGTACACGTGAAGAATAGCTAAAAGGAAAGAAAAATAATCCATCTCTGGAAACCGTTTTGGAGGCTGATCGGTGACAATTCTATGATGTTACATGGAGACACCCTGCACGGTGCACTGTTTCCTTCCTCTCAGATGGTATCAGTCGTGTCTTCTTTTTCTGATGTATGAACACAGGAAAAAGGTCTTAGCTTCAAAGCCAAGTCTGTTCTTATACAAGGATGGGTAGATTTGAATTACTTCTCTCTCGGGGAAATAGCTTATTGTCAAGCTTTCATTTTCTGCAAAGATTCATTCATTTGACCAATATTTACTTGCTGCATGCTCTGTGCCAAGGTCTGGGCAGTGAAGACACAGCAATCAATTAAAGAAATAAAATCTTGCTCTTGCGGAACTTATATTGTAGCGGGAAGAGACAGAAACTAAAATCGATAAGTAAAAAACATAGTATATTAAAGGTGGTGAGTGCCATGAAGAAAAATACAGCAGCAAAGCAGGGATAGTGAATTGTGCATAGTCTCCCCTTTTAGGCATGAAGACGGCTCCCAAGACTGAAGCAAAGACCGGGGGCTTTGGGGATGAGCCTCATGGCTCCGGGGGCTTGGGGGCTGAGGAGGTGCCACACAGAATGGACAGCCCATCAGGCAGGGTCTCACTCCCCCTCCACCTCTTTGCTGGCCTCAGTGGAATGGACCACTGGAAGCCCTCGCTCTATGAAAGCTATACCTTTCCCCTGTCTCCCCCAATGGTTATCTCTCACAAAACTATAGTACAAGATCAAAGTGTGATTGAATTTTTAGGTTTAGGATTGCTCCTTTCCCTCTCTCATAAAATAACAGTTAAATTCTTAACTTGTTAGGAACATACTAACTTGTCAGTATGAAAATATACTGTCACCTCTAAAACTAGAGAAGTTGCATGAATGCGTTTGGCCCATGAGAAAAGGGTCAAAATAAAATGTGGATAAAATTTGGGAAAAAGAGAAGCAGGAACCATTAAGGTCAATTTTGCCCAGTGCTAATGCTGAACTTCACATGTAATTCTATCCCTAGGCATCAGCTACTCAATAGCTGCATAGAATGTGGAAAGTGTTTTCAGGAAACGTGAAACCAACTATGGAAACCACTATATAATGACAATCGGAGAAAAATAATGTATTCATATAATAAAGTATAGTGCTGCCCTATTGTGATGGTTACTTTCATGTGGCAACTTGATTATACTGTCCAATTGTTTGGTCAAGCAGTGGCCTGCTTGTTATACTGTGAAGGTATTTCACGATGGGATTTATACCTACAATCATTGATTACATCTACAGTCAACAAAGGAGATTGCCCTCAGCAATATGAGATGTCTCCTCATCAATCCAATTGGATGGCTTAAAGTCAGAACTGAGGATTTCAGAGGTCAAAAGAGGAATTCAGACTCAACTTCAGCACTGGCTCTTGCTGAAGATTTTCAGCCAGCTAGCCTACCCTGGGGAATTCAGGCTAAAGTCTTAGTCTGTCATTGCAGCCTGCACTAAGGAGTTGGGGCTGGCCAACCGCCATGGTCCTGACAGCCAATTCTCTCTCTCTTTTGCCGGCTCTCTATTGATTCTGTTTGTGTGTGTGTGTGTGTGTGTGTGTGTGTGTGTGTGTGTGTTTGTGTGTGTATTCTGTTGCTTCTCTTTCTCTGGAAAATACGGCTAATATTCCTATGTTTATATAAAGTATTCTGTTTTCCAAAAGCTTTCACATTGAGGCTACTATTTTGCCTCTTAATAGTTTCGTTTCCAGAAAATGGCGCAGCTACGGTTTAGGCGTAACCACCGTCCATGGAAGTGGGTCAATGTCCTGCAACTTACCCCCTCCACATAGTGTGTGTTCTCTCAGTGCAACTCCACACACGCACACTCATGCACACATGCGTGCAAACACATGTGCACACCTATGCACACACACGCTGCAGCTGGAGGGACCTCACAAGGACTGTGCAGTCACACCACTCTGGTTTTTTCTTTTTAATGTAAAGATAAAGCTCCTGAAAACAGCCACCAAGAGCCTGAACCCTCAGCCCAGACCTGCCCTGGATATTTCTGCAACACTCTCCGTTCCTTACTTCCAATCACTTCTCTGTCTGTGGCCCCCAGTAAGGGGGCTTGGCTCTCTGCTCCTTCCTCCTTGGGCAGCCTTCCCTCCCACCTCTTCTCAGTGACTCCGCCTCCTCATTGAGACCCCAGAGTCCGTTTCCGCTGAGAAACTGTGCTAACTGCTTGCCTAGAGCCAATGGCTTGAGCACAGACTCCTCACAGAGGTATTATTTTGTGTGTATGCTGTATGACAGGGGTCACATTTCATTCTTCTTCCATGTAAGTATCCCCTTATTGCAGCACCTATTTGTTGAATGTTTTTTGTTTGGTTTTTCACTTATTTGTTTGCTTGTTTGTTTGGGACGTGCATGGGCCAGGAATCGAACCCGGGTCTCCCACATGGCAGGCAAGAATTCTACCACTGAACCACATTTGCACCCCCTCGTAGCAATTTTACATGCTCATACCCACACCCGCCCTTTTCCCCACCATGGTAGCTGCACAGGTGAAGCACTCACTCATTTTTGGCGAATACATGCACATAAAAAAAGGAAGAAACATTGCTCAAGAATATGGGCTGGTGGGTACTGAATTTCCAACCTTTTTCCTGAGGTACAAATGGGAAAAGATGGGCAGATTTTAAGCATATAATATCCCACCAAGTGTTAAACGTTTCAGGTAAAATTAATATATACATTAAGGAACCCTGGAGAGACTCCATAAATTGCCTTACACTCATTCTGGCTATTCTGTGTGTATTTTTTTTTTCTTAGAATAGCTAAATAAAAATATACTAGCTTATGTTTGAAAAGAGGAAGGCAAAAAAATATGACTGCCTTCTGTTTCTCAGAGTTACACTACAAACAAAACAGTATATGACACCTCTTGTTTTCCTTTTCTCTATCTCAGGAAATGGGAACTACTTCGTAAAGAAAAACTGTTTTCCATGGGTGGTGATTCATTGACCTATTCATTATGGAATAAATTTGATTTTGGTCCTATCTGCCTTGAAAAGTTAGTAAGGCATTTGTTTCCCTCGTTTTCTGAATTCTTTGCCCTCAAAATGCTGTGGGTTTTCACGTGTGTGATATTTTCCCAACAACTTGATAACAGCCTTCAGGCTATGGAGCGTGCATTATAATCCAATGTCCTCCCTGGCACTAAAAGTCCTGGGTGCCCAGCACATGTCAGGTGCTCAGAAATGGATACGGGCCCCTCATCGACACAAGCTGGTATGGAGAACAAAATTTCCGAGGCCCGATACGGTGTGCATAAACCCTTGTGGATGATGCTACACAAATGCTCAGAAAATCCTGTCAGTTTCTTTCTTGGGCATCATCACATCTTCTGTAAAGGCAAAAAACACAACTTGCTTCCACGGGTAAACAGAAATGTTGTTTCTCCCCCACATCCATAAGAAATCAGTTTATGCAAAAGAGTCCTTCATATTAAAGGGAAAGAAGATTATATTTGTCTGAAAAGACAAAGCTTTCCTAGAAACCTAATAAATCAACCATTTTTAGATAGCTATGGGAGCAATTTTTAAAATAAAGTTACATTTAACCTTACAAGGAAATAATATATGCATAATCATTGGCAAAATGTGGGACAGAAAAAGTAAAAGAAAAAAAGGCAAAAGTAGAAGTTACTATAAAACCATATGTGAGGATAATTACAATTAAATGTAACTTGTTTTCTATTTATATTTTTACAAAGTTTAAATCATATTCTCACCCGTTTGTTTCTTGTTCACCTGCACTTCCCATGTCATTATCCTACATTATGATATTAAAACTTGGCATTTGCACTTTGACGGTTCCTCAGGAAACTACTACGTATAGAATTGCCCTATGATCCAGCAATCCCAACACTAGGTAAATATTCAGAGGAACTGAAGGCAAGAGCACAAAAGGACATTTACACACCAATGTTTATAGCAGCATTGTGATTGCTAAGAGATAGCAACAACCCAAATGTCCATCAATGGAAGAGTGGCTAAACAAGCTGTGGTATATACATGCGATGGAATATTACATAGCTGTAAGAAAGAATAAAGTCATGAATCATGTAACAAATGGATGAACTTTGAGGACATTATGCTGAGTGAAATTAGTCAGAAACAAAAGGGCAAATACTGTATGGTCTCACTAATATGACCTAATATTAATAAGTGAACTTTGAGAGTTGAAGTTAAGAAAACAGGTTATCAGGAGATAGAAATAGGATAGAGATTGGCATTTGGTATGGAAAGAATACAGATTGTGCAACAGGACTGATTGTAAAAATTCAGAAATAAATAGCACAATACTACCTGATTGCAGCACAATAATATAAGTACACTGAATAGAGCTGAATGTAAGTACGGTGGAGGGAGAAGGGCTGGGGGCAAGTATAAAACCAGAAGGAAAGATAGATAATAAAGGCTGAGACAGTATAACTTAGAAATGCCTAGAATGGGCAATGCTGGTGATTAAATGTACAAATATAAAAAAAAAAATATTTTGAGTAAAGGAGAACAAAAAAATGTCAACATTGCAAGGGGCTGAAAATGGATGGTATACACAAAAAGGTACAATCAATGCAAGCTACGGTCCATAGTGAACAGTAACGTTGTAATATGCTTCCAATGAATGTTAACAAAGGCATTATGCCAAAACTAAATGTCAACCCACAGGCGTCTGGGGAAAGAGCATGTATTCTTTGTGGACGAAAAGGAAATGTCTTCAAATAGATTATGGTGGCAAAGGCATGTCTGTTTACTTGGGTTGGATTACATGATGTGCAAATAGAATTGCTTAAAAATAAACAGAGAGAAACAAGTGCTAGAGAAAATGTGGAGAAAGATCTGTACCTATTCACTGTTGGTATGGAAGCTGAGAGGTGCAGCCGCTTGGAGGGCAGTGTAGTGGTCCCACAGAGGCTAGGGGTGGGGTTGCTATATAATCCTGCAGCCTCATTGCTAGGTATATACCTGGAGGAACTGAGAGTGGGGACACAAATGGACATTTGCAC
The DNA here is from genome assembly GCF_023851605.1 of Tamandua tetradactyla. NCBI lineage: Eukaryota > Metazoa > Chordata > Mammalia > Pilosa > Myrmecophagidae > Tamandua > Tamandua tetradactyla. The sequence continues at coordinate 12,292,250 of NC_135344.1, read as the reverse complement.
ACTGGTGTTTATGGTGGCAGTGTTCATGATCTGCAGTGGATGAGGTGGCCCAAGGGTACAATGACTGAGGAATGGAAGGGGGAACTGTGACATTTACATAAAACGGACTACTGATTGGTTGTAAGAAGGAATGAAGTTGTGAGGCCTGCAACTAGGTGAATGAACCTTGAGGATAGTATGTTGAATAAAATGTCAAAGAAGCAAAAAGACAAGTATTATCATGTCTCACTCATATGGATTAACTATAACATACAAACTCAGAGAATTGAAGTCAAGAGCGTGGGTTATGAGGTTGGGTCTGTTGTAAAGGGCCCTAGATTGTAAGTTCTTACAGCAGTCACAAATATTTAGGAGTTGTAACTAATATTTCTAAATTCTGAGACACTGAGCTATTTGTATATTGTCTGGTTGTCCCTTGAAACTGCTGGTATTTATGTGACACCTGAGATTCAGAGTTAGAGCACTGAAGCTATAAAAATCAGCATTACCCCATTTAGCAACTGTTAGAAACGCTGAAAAAGTGATCAGACTTCATCTAGAGATGTGAATGAAGCTGATCTGGATAGGACTAAAGTAAATCAGAATACTAGATAACAGATGATATGGCCCATATTTTCAAATTTCAACTTCTGTGAGAGACCAAAGGTAGAGATGTTTATTTGGTGCAAAATTTATATTTTGGGTAGCACATTATCTAATTTAACTTGTACAGTCCACGTATTTGAATACCATAATTACTTGGAATCTTGATTAGGGCATGAGATTTTGTGGGTTTGTACAGGTTAGAGTGATGTCCTGATAGATCACAGAGTAGTTTGGGCAGAAAATAAAGAATTTGCAAAGTCCCCTTGAGTGACTTAGGGAAAAGGAGGAAATATTAGACTTCACCTTCCGGGGAATTCCTGATATTCTTACAAGCAGTGGGGACAACCAATTCAACAGGCTAAGCCTCCAATCTTAGAGCTTGGCCCATGAAGCTTATTCCTGTAAAGGAGAGGCTTTACTGATAATTATGCCTAAGAGTCACCCCTGGTATCTTTTGTTGCTCAGATGTGGTCTCTCTTTCTAAGCCAACTCCACAGGTGAACTTACTGCCCTTCTCCCTTTGTGGACATGACTCCCAGAGGTGTAAATCTCCCTGGCAACATGGGACCCGACTCCCAGGGATGAGCTGGGACCCAGATTCCTGGGAATGAGAAAGCCTACTTGACCAAATGGGGGAAGAGAGAAATGAGGCGAAATAAAGTCTCAGTGGCTAAGAAATTTCCAACACAGTCAAGGGGTTATCCTGGAGATTTTTCTTATGCATCATGTAAATGCCCCTTTTTAGTTTATGGTGCATTGGAGTGGCTAGATGGAAGTACCTGAAACTGCTGAACTATGTTCCAGTAACCCCGATTCTTAAAAAAGACTGTATCACTATATAGCTTTTACAATGTGACTGTGTGATTGTGAAAACTTTGTCCGATAGGGTATGGGTAGATAAATTGAAAAAAAAAAAAAGATAAAAATAAATAAATAATAGTGGGAGATAAAGGGCAAAAACTGGGTAGACTGAAATACTGTGAGTCAATGAGAGGGAGGGGTAAGGAGCGTGGGATGTATGAGTTATTTTATTTTTCTTTTATTTCTTTTTCTGGAGTAAAATGTTCTAAAAACGATCATGGTGATTAATACACAACTATGTAATGAAAATAACTTAGCATTTGAAAATAATTCAATTATTAAACTACTAGATTAACTTTCTATGGAAAAATACCAGTTAGCCTACTCATAACTTCTTATGGCTATCATCTAATAATGCTTAGTCATCTATCCCAAATAGCTTTTAATTCACCAACCAGAAATGACTTGTCTGCATATACAACCTCTATGCAGCCTGGTTGATTTTAAGTAAAGTAATAGAGATGGAATCTTATATTGGAGAGAGCAAAATTGTAGTCATTCTAAAAATAAGAAGAGAACATTATAAAAAAAATATTTATTGCATGTTTTAGTTTGTTAATGCTGCCTGAATGCAATATACCAGAAATGGGTTGGCTGTTACAACAGGGAATTATTAGGTTACTAGTTTACAGTTCTGAAGCCATAAGAATGTCCAACTAAGGCATCCAAAGAAAAAGATACCTTCACTCAAGAAAGGCCGATCTGGGAAGGCAGACTGCTGGTGTCTGCTGGTCCTTTGGCTTCTGGTTTCAAGTAACTTACCCAGGGCATTTTCTTTCTGCATCTCCAAACATCTCTGTCTGTGTTAGCTCTTGGCATTTTTCAAAATGGACTCCAGTAAGGGGGTTAAGACCCACCTTGAATGGGAAACCACCTAATCAAAAGTTCCTACCCACAATTCGGTGGGTCACATCTCCATGGGCCTTAATAAAACAATCCCACGCAAACAGTAAGTCTGCCCCCACAAGACTGGACTAGGAAAAAGAACATGGCTTTTCTTGGGTACATAACAGCCTCAACCAGCTCATTATACTTCACACAACCCAAGGTGCCTATAATCTAAAAGACAGCTAATAGCAAGTGTTGGCATATGAAGCAGAGAAATTGGGACCCTCATACATTGCTCATGGGAATGTCAAGTGTTACAGTCCCTTTGGAAAATAGTCTTTCAGTTTCCCAAAATCTACAGTTACCATATGTGCTGGTGTGAAAGGATGTATGTGCCCTAGAAAAGCCATGTTTTAATCCTAACCAATCTTGTGGGAGCAATGGTTTCTTCTAATCCCTATTCAGTACTATAGGTCAGAAACTTGACTAGGTGGTCTCCATGGAGATGTGACTCAACCAGTTGCAGGTGTTAAAGTTGATTAGATGGAGATGTGTCTCCATCCATTCTACACGGGTCTTGATTAGTTTACAGGAACCCTATGAAAGAGGAAACATTTGGAAAGAGTTCATTGAGAACAAAGAAGGAGCTACAGAGCCATGACAGAAGGATGAGAAAACCAAAGTCCACCAGCCAGCGACCTTTGGAGATGAAAAAGGAAAATGCTTCACGGGGAGCGTCACGAAGCAAGAAGCCGGGAGAAAAAGCTAGCAAATGCCGCCATGTTCGCCATGTGCTTTTCCAGCTGAAAGAGAAAGATTGAACATCATGAGCCTTCCTGAACTAAGGTATCTGTCCCTGGATGCCTTAGATTGGACATTTCTCTATCCTTGCTCTAATTAGGACATTTTTGCAGCCTTAGAACTGTAAATTTGTAACTTATTAAATTTCCCTTTTTAAAAGCCTTTCCATTCCTGGTATATTGCATTTTGGCAACTAGCAAACCAGGACACCATATGACGCAGCAATTCCAAATCTAGGGTTATACACATGAGAACTGAAGTCAAATGACCCTATAAAGGTTTATACATGAATGTTCATAGCTGCCTCCTTCATAATAGCCAAAAAGTGAAAACAACCAAGAAAATCCTTCAACTGATGAAAAGATAAATTACAAATGAGTTATATCCATACCATGGAATATTATTCAGCAATAAAAAGAGATGAAGTACTGATACATGCTAAAACACGGATGTACATTAAAAACATGATGCTAGTGAAAAAAGCCAGCCAAAAAAGACCATGTACTGTATGATCCCACTAACATGAAATATCTAGACTGGACAAATCTATAGAGACAGAAAGTAGACTGGTGACTACTAGGGGTTGAGGGAGGAAGGAGAAATTGGAAATGGCTATTAATGGGTACAGGATTTCCTTATGGGGTGATGAAAATGCTCTAAAATTGACTGTAGTGATAGTTGTACAACTCTGTGACTATAATAAATGACTGGAAGGCACACTTTAAATGAGCAAACTCATTGTATGTGAATTATATCACAATAAAGCTGCTATCTTTTTAAAGTAGCAGTTATAATGCCCTTGTTCACTGTGCATTGTGCATTGATCAGGCACAGTAAAATGCACCTCAAAAAATTACTCACCCTACCCTGACCTTTTTTAGTCAGATAACTGTCAGTGGCTAAACAAAAAGATATTTAAAAGGAGAAAAAGGCTTGGTATCTATTTAACTCTATTCAAAGTAATTTTGAGACTGCTATTTTTAAACACAAAATGGAAAAAGATAGCAAACTTGTTAGAGTAGGGCTCAGATCAGATAAATTTGAATATATGAAGTGGAAAGCTTTCAGAGGACCAAATCAGCTCAGTGTGACTGCTTAGTCCCAAAGTTACCCACAATGATTTACCTAACTACTCTTTTTGTTGACTTTTGTCAATGGAATGAAACACTAAGTCTTAAAAAAAAACCTGTTTTCTTTAAAACCCATTAATTAGGTGTTCCTCTTTAATTTACTCCCTTTTGCCCTAGATCAAGTTGATGCTCTCTTTAAAAGAAATTATTCTTCCTAAATCATGTTACTAGCCATATCACTGCTCTGTGCAAATATCTTTAAGAGTCTCCAATACTTCCTGACCAAAATCCTACTCCTTAGTTGGACATTCAAATTCCCTATGATCTGAACTCAGCCAATATTTTCAACCCAAATCTCACCTTGCAGTGAAATTGGACACCTCAACACTCCCTAAGTCTGCTTCCAAACTTTTAAAGTGTTCCTTCTCTTTGCAATGTCTTCCTCTGTAATTAACAGAGATGACCCACAGAGGATGAAAGAAAGAGATGGAAAAAAAAAGACTTGAGTTTCTGGTAGTATCTTTATACTATTGAATCTATCAACTTTAGAGTGTGAGTGTATTGTATAAGATGATCAATACCTTCTTTCATAAGCCAGTTAGGTCACTTTCTGTTCACTGCAGTCATCCTAACTGGTACAATCATGCTGAACACTCTATGAGGACTAGATAGGACAAAGACAAGGAAGGACACTGAACCATTAAGACACCATTGCCAAAATCTGAGCAAGTTGTGATATTGACATGAATTAAGATGATTCCACTGGGAATAAAGAGCAATGAACTGACTGCCAAGACATGGTCTATTATCATGTAGAAACATAACAGTAATAGATATCCTTAACCCTACGTTTCCCAGTTAGGGTCAGGTCAGAAAAGCAGAGTCTGTACTCAGCGGTTCAATGGAGAATGTTTCATAGAAGGAACTACTAGAAAGTATGGGTGACAGGCTAAATGGGGGGTGGGGAGGGAACTCAGAGAGGAGAAATTGGAGGAAACCATTCTCCTCTTAGTGCTAGAAGACCCAGGAGGAGCCAGACTGCCCGTGATGGAGGCTGCCTGGCTGAAGCTGAGATCATGGGAGAGATGAAGCCCTTCAAGAGAAGCTGAAAAAGTCAAGGAATGGATCTGTCAGCAAAAAGGCAAATGACAGAAGAAAAAACTGATGCCCACAGAAATTACTGCTAGTAAAGTGCATTTATGAAAAATCCACAGCTAACATCACACTCAGCAGCTTTCCCCTAAGATGAGGAACAGGACAAAAAAGCTCACTTTGGCCACTTGTATTCAACATTGTACTGGAAACTCTAGCCAGAGCAATTAGACTAGAAAAGAAATTAAAAGCGTCCAGATTGGAAAGGAAGAAGTAAAACTACCCCTAATCACAGATGGCATGTTGTTATAGATAGAAAATCTTAAAGGCTTGACATTTATTAAAAAAAAAAAAAAAAAAAAAAAAACCTCTTAGTGCTAATAAATGAATCCAACAGAGTTTTAGGATAGAAATTCAGCATATTCAAATTTTTGGTATTTTCATACACCTGCAATGAACTACCCAAAGTGGAAATTTAGAAAACAATTCCCCTTGCAATAGCATCTAAAAGAATAAAATACTTAGGAAGAAATTTAACCAAGGAGGTGAAAACTATAAAACATTGCTGAAAAAAGTCATGAATTGGAAGACTTAATATTGTTACAGTAGGAGTATATCCAAAGCAATCTACAAATTGAATGTACCGTCTATCAAAATTCCAATGGTCCTTTTTTGTAAAATTGGAAAAGCTGATCTTCAAATTCATATGGAATTGCAAGGGGCTGAAATAAACAAAACAAAACTGAAGAAGAACAAATTTGTGGACTCAAATCTCCCTATTTCAAAACTACTGTAGAGCTACAAAATCAAAACAGTATGGTATTAGCATATGGAAGGACCGATGCAATAGAATTGAGAATTCAGAAGTAAACCTGGAAGGACCGATGCAATAGAATTGAGAATTCAGAAGTAAACCCATACATCTTATGGTCAACTGATGTTTGACAAGGATGCCATGTCCACTCAATGGGGGAAGAATAGTCTCTTCAACAAATGATGCTGGGACAAATGGATCTCCACTTGCAAAAGAATGAAGTGAGATTCCTTCCTCTTACCATATATATGAATCAGCCCAAAATAGAGAAACCTAAAGATAAGAGCTAAAACTATACAACTGTAAGAAGAAAACATAGGGGTAAATCTTCATATCTTTGGGTTTGGTGACAGATGCTTAGATATAACAGGAAAAAGATGATCAACAAAAGAAAAAACAAGTTGGATTTCATCAAAATTAAACACTTATGTGCATTAAAGAATGTTATTACGAAAATGAAAGACAGCCTACAGAAGGGGAGAAAATATTTGGAAACCATGTATCTGATAAGGGACCATGTGACGAGACACAGAGAGAAGGCCGCATGACTTTGGAGGCAGAGATTGGATTATGCCACAAGCCTGGGCACACTAGGACTGCCCCTATCTCCATAAGCCAGGAAAGAGACATGGAGCAGATAACTCTGTACAAACTTCAGAAGGAGCAGAGTCCTTCTGACACCTTGATTTCAGACTTCCAGCCTCCAGAACTGTGAGAGAATAATGTTTTGTTGTTTTAAATCTTCCATTTGTGGTATTTTGCTACAACAACTCTAGGAAGCTGACACTTTGGCCATATATAGAATGTATAAAGAAAATCTTGACAACCAAAAGGCAAACAACTCTTTTTTTAAAAAAATGGGCAAAGATCTTGAATAGACAGTTTTCTAGTAGGTGTGGCCGAGAAGCCCATGAAAAAATGCCCAACATCATTCTTTAGTCATTCGAGAGATTCAAGTCAAAAAACACAAGGAGATAATACTTTATACCCACTAGAATAGCTATAACCAAAACTATGGAAAATAAGCACTGGAGAGGATCTAGCAAAAATCAGATCCTCCATACTTTGCTGGTAGGAATGTAAAATGGTACAATGTGTGTGGAAAACATTTTGGCAGTTCCTCAAAAAGTGAAAAGATGCATTGCCATATGCCTAGGCAATTCCATCCTAGATTTATACTCAGTAAAATTGAAAAGAAGGACTCAAACAAATACTTGGAACATGGATGTTTTATATAGCATTATTCACAATAGCAAAAAGGTGAAAAGAATTCAAACGTCCAGGGACAGATGAATGGATAAAGACAATGAATGGATAATGACAATGTGGTATCTACATAACATGGAATATTACGCATCCATGAAAGGGAATGAAGTACCAATGTATGTGGATGAACCTTGAAAATCTTATGCTCTGTGAAAGAAACCAGACACAAAAAGACACACATTTCATGATCCCATTTGTCTGAAATGTGTTGAAAAGGCAAATCCATAGTGATAGGACACAGGTAGGTGGCTTCTGGGGACTGGGGGAGGAGAGAATGTGCATGACTGCCAATGGATGGACGCTTCCTTTTGGGTGATAGAAGTGGTCTAGAACCAGATCGAGGTGATGCTCCTCAACATTGTGTGAATGCAGCTAACACCACTGATTTTACCCTTTAAAATGGTTCATTTTATGTTATGCTAATTGCACCTCAAAACAAAACTGCTGCTGATGACTGCAAGGATCCAAAGTCACCCAGTCTTTTCATTGCAGAGACTACGGTGTTGTGCTGTTGTCCACATGTTTATTGATCCACCAATCTGCAGATGCAGATTAAGCCGCACAACCTGTTCTGAGGGTGGGTCCAGAAGCTCACTGCTTGGCCCAACGTTCTGCTAGCACCCAGAAATAAAGGAACATAGTACTGCGAAAGATTATAGTCCTGAGTCCGACAAATGGTTTGTGATATAAAAAAAATCCTTAAGTGCTTACTCAATAAAAGCCAACACAATATTTATGTGCTCACTGCATGTGTATGTGTATATGTTCATTACTTCAAGAAAAGAAAGAGATCAGGGTCGGGTGAACTGTGGCCGAGGTGACAGTAGAGAAGTATGAGGAACAAAAGGACAAAGCAGACCTCTGCCACACATACTGGCCACGGGTCCAAAAAGAAATTAGAGCTAAGATAGCCTCATCCACTCCCGGCAAACCCTGCAGCATGGCCTAAGCCAACGCCCTCCCTGGGAATATCCGGCATGGGGGAATTATTGGAAGTCAGGTACTGACTGATAATACCTTCTAGAAACTCCTTCATGCCCGAGGCATCCAAAGCATTTATATTTAAAGGATGAAGAGAGCCTAAGTGCCTCTGCTTTCTGAAGTGTCAAAAATTGAGGGACTTAGCAGTCACAAGTTCAAATGAAAGGTGCCAAAAGCCATGTGGCTGAAAATAAATTTTAGCTGTGAGGACTTTGATTAAGGGCGAACCCCATTTATCAACATCTGGCCGAAGACAAATAGATACTGCACTTGAGCTATTTTTGTTGTGTAGGCAACCAGTTTGTTGTTTTTTGGGGTTTTTTTGCATGATTTATGAAGGAATTTTGGCTTGAGGTTTTTCTTCTAACAGAGCTGTCTGTATAATAAAAGAGCTTCATCCTCAAGAAAGCCATTAATCAAAATATTTCTGAATTTCTCTATATGAAATGTATTATAGCTAACCACAGAAGTGTTGACTCGTCTCATGAGCTGGCCTCTGACCGGGATGGGAGAGAGACCTGAGACGCACAGTCTTCCTTCTCTGAGGCAAACAGAAACTTTTCCACTCTCAGAGTCGTGAATTTTGCCATCTTTCTGCTTTCCAAGACGTCTCAACCCTTTCTGAGCATTGGGTAGATTCTGGTCTCTCCTCAATTACCCCAGCCCTACCTCCCCCGGCTCTTCCTAAGACACCGAATGTGTATGATGGGAAATTCACTCTAATTCTGATAGCTGGGATAACTACAGACAGGCTGGAAAGCAGAGGACTGCAAAACAGAAAGCCTGGGCAAGATGCTGAGAGCAAGTGACGGGGAGTGGTTGTGAGAGCTTCCTTGTGAAATGCTGTGTCCCTCTCTACTTTTCACACACAAGTCTGACCATGTGCCTTCTGCTGAGATGCTCTAGCCATCAAGACGAGCACATAAGACTTCCTTCCTCAGCCTGGGTCCCTGCTCCCTGACACAAAGGATCTCCTTCAATCACCTTTCTCAAGAGGGCTGGGTGCTTCCCTTCAGGACAGCTTTAGGACCTTGGCAAGTCATAGACCTGCTGCCAGGAGGTAGCGTACCCAAGAAACCCCCCTTCCATGCCCCCCCCAAATGCATTCAATGCAGGGACTCCAGAATCCTTTAGCAGGGAGAGAATTGGCAAACCATGACCTGTGAGCCAAAGCCGGCCCGCTGGCTGCTTTTGCAAATCAAGTTTATTTGTGACACAGCCACGCTCATCTGGCGACCTGTTGTCTACAGCCGTGTTCACATTTCATCATCAGAGCTGAGTAGTTGTGACAGAGGCCATGTAGTCCACAAAGTCTGAGAGATTCACCATCCCACCCTTTACTGAGGAAGTTTGTCATCCTCGGGTAGGATAATAAATCTGAAGGCAGCAAGCATTTATTATTAAGTTCATCCTTACTCAGGCTTTATTGAGCCTGTAGCCCAGGCAGTGGCCAAATTAGCTCAATTTTCTCCTTCTCAAGATCTATACTATCAGATCTATGAGAAATAAAATTCTAGAAATGAACAAATAGCACTACTTCTTTCAACTGAAGTACCATTAAACTTCGAGAGCATCAACACTTCAATGCGTGACAGTTCTTTCCTAGCCCTTTTCTTTGTCCTACAGTTTGATTTGCAGCTCCCGCCCTTCGGCGCACTATTAAAGCATGTGAACTCGGCTACATCCAATCTTCTTCTAAAAGTAGGTTACTAACCTTGAGAGGTGAGGGTTTTGCTCGCTCTAACACGTCTTCCCTGGTCTGCTTCTTGGTTAGGAGCTTCCTGTTTGTCTGAGCCCCTTTCAGTTGCCAAGCTCCCCTGTGCACATCCCACTTGGCTCTGCAGGTCAGCAGGGAGTTTCTGTCCCAGCTGAAGGACCCACTCATTCCCCCTCTTCAGCAAGTCCCTGCTCTTCTCTCCAGCAGAGCTTCTTCAGGCCGGAGCTGCAGCAGAGCACTGAGACTTCGTGAAGCGGTGTTTCTCGGAGGATTAAAACCCATCGAGATGTATACCCATTTCTGGAAGAATCCTACCATCTCAGCTACTCAGACTTATTCCAAATTCAGATGTAATCTTGTCTCGCTCTCCCCCTCCCAATCCCTGCCAAGATCTTACAATTTGAAAGGAGATATTTCCCCTCCTCTATTCTAATTATAAATTTGAAACCACACACAAACAACTTGAAGAGCGTGTCTCTCCCTCTCTCTTCCCCCACTCCCCCCACCTTTTTTTTTTTTTTGCCGATCAAAGCACCTCATATTCAGAAGACTCTTAAGTTCAGGAAGCCTTCTTATCTTTCTTATCTCTCACTAAATCTAAGGCTTGTGGAGATCCTTACTTCTAGATATTCTTTTCTGTCCCCTCCCGTGCTGGGACAGGAAAGGTCTGCATATTGGTGTATCCTAAGAACTCTCCCCATATGTTGAGCTGCTTCAATGGCTCACACACAAAATGGTTTTTAAGCTGTGCCAGAGAACAGCAAAGTTCATTTTATTTATTCCTTTGATTTGGGGGGTTATGGATGTTCACTGTTGGTTAAACTGTCATGAAGGATTTGGCTAAAGCTAGAGTTCATGCAACTCACAGAAGGTACTAGAAGGAAGGACTGCACTGCTCAGGTGAGAAGGGGCGAACCTGCCTGTACATCTCATCATACCATCACAGATGTAGAGACAGCCGTTCTTCTCAATGCCGTGTGAGCCTGAGAGCACGGAGAACCAAACTGAATGCCAACTTTCATTGCACAAATGCTTATTGAGAGCATGCTATGTGCCAGCTAAAATACCTACCTGACATACCCCTTTCCTGGGGTGCCTCAGTGCCCTCAAGTGAATATCCAGCCTTCCCCCTGACTTCCACAGTCCATGCTGAGCTGACTCCTTTTCCCAGCCTCGCATCTTACAGAGCTTCTTTTCCCTCCCACGCTGCACTCCTGGCGCACCCAGCGTCCTGCAGGCGAGGAGGCTGCTCGGTGTGGCAGCCCACACTCGTGTGTCCCCTTGGCCTTGACACCTCTTATCCCTCTGCCATCAGAGCTTGCAGGATCTTCCTTCTGGGTGCCACAAACTGTAACAGAAGGTGCTACTACACCTGTGGTATGAAGGCATGACAGTTTGGGTTGCCTATTCTCTAGTATCCAGAATTATATAAGCTAGGTACTTTATCCAAATTACTTTATCTTTTATGGTCCCTTCTTAATTCCCATGCAAGCACCCACACCATCATCCTCCTTATTATCACCCATACTCCATAATAAAAGTATTGTTATTGTCAGGAAGGCAGAAAGGATGTTTAGATGTTTCTCAGTAGAGATCCATCCCACCTCATTTCTTCAGCTTCTTCTTGGAGGCTCTTGAAATTTTGTAATATAAAGGACCTCACAATTAGCTTTGTATCAGTTCCCAAGGAAGGCAGACGCCCCGAACCCGGTCCCCAGAATGTACTACTACTACTCTCCCCAACATGAAGCTACCTAAGCTTACTTAGCATAAAGGGGAAATAACAGAGGAGAAATTTGAAAGATCACATGGTCTATAATGAATCACAAAGCAAACTGTCAAGGCATGCCAAGATAAGAGAAGATACCCTACGCCCCCAGAGAATAACAACCCTCAATGTTTTAAGCAGAGAACAAAATGGGATGAAGACAATGAAAATTAGTGTGGCAGAATGAAGATCTCTCCCTCCCCAAAAATGAACAAGATTCCTTCCTCTAACTTTCTTTGGCAACGCTTATTAAAGCTTTGTCAACAGTTTAAAAGTAAAACTGTCATGCAAACAAACCTGGAATGTTTGAATGATGAGTTGACATCTTTGAGTTAATTGTTTTGTTTTAGAGAATATTTCATCTGATGTTGATATTATTACACTATGCTTTTTAGTATTCGCTAAGTATTTTTTCTATGCTTCTATTTTATTATGATATATATTTGCATAATTACCTCTGTTTTATTTTGTTGAGTGTTTGAATAGTACACTTTCATCTATCCTTTTGCATTCAGTTTGAAAACCAAGATTGTATTTAAGTCCTAGAGAGTGCAAATGAGGAATATTACATGGCATGATTTATGTTACATTTTAGCAACTTTTTAGATTCTAGATCTTAGAGAGCAAGAGAGAGTTGATATATAATTTAGGGAAATATTACAATAATACCTGGGAGAGGAGATGATTCTTTGAGTAGATGGTAGTGATGGAAATGAAGATGGTTGAGTGATTCAGGGGACCTCTTGATGGAATGGATGGGGAAAGAGATATAAATATTGACCTATGAGTTTTTGGCTCAAATGACCATATAATCAGCAATATCATTTACTGTGATAAGGAAAACTATAGAATTTGGAGACAGTAACTAAAGTTCTAATTTGAATATATTAGATTTAAAATGATTCTTATCTGTATATTTTGAGAATTGTTTGCCTACATGTCCCATGTTAAGAGGAAATATTAATACCCAATTTTAAAGTTGATTGCATAATAATTTAGGACACATGGTAGGATGGGAGTCCCTAAGAAATAAATATATAGAAAAGAGAGGATGTAGAAACAGCTCTGAAAGTATGCTTAAATCAAAATGTTTGAAGAAGGAATTTGAAAAATAAAGTAAGAAGAGGTGATCAGTGTGGTAAAAATCAGAAGTGGTGATGATATAAAATCCAAGAAGGGAAACTGAGGTGAGGAGAATGCTGCTGGGATGTCAAATAAGAAAGTCAGAGATGTGTCATTGGACTTAATAACATGCTATTTTTTATCTCAACAGAAGGGATGTCAGTGAATTGGTTTGAGAGGTGGAAGCTTGAATGACATGTGAGGAAGTGAAACAATGAGCTTAGATTGAATTTCAACATAATGTCTGTCATAGAGAGGATAATAAAATATAGTATTTAGAGGAGAATACAGAATCTTCAATTTTTCTTTTTTGCATGGGCAGGCACTGGGAATCGAGCCTGGGTCCTCTGGCATGGCGGGAGAGCATTCTTGCTTGCTGAGCCACCATGGCCTGCCCAAGATCTTCAATTTTAAGGATAAGATATTCTGAAATGGCAGGGAATCCCCAGCTCTATGGAAGGTTTAGTTTAGCTATGAAAGAGGATATTTCTTCCATTACAGGAGGAAAAAAGAAGCCATGATATAAAGGCACAGGCTTGGGTTCATTTATAGGCTGATTGGTAACACAATGGGATTTACATTTTATAGAATTTACTCTAGCTGCAGTGCAAAGGATGGATCCAATGATTATTTGGTTATTTGAAGTGAGATATAGGGAAATCTTGGTCTAGAAAAAGAACAGAAGTCATGGAAGAAGAAGTAAGTTTATAGACATTAAACAGAGAGAATAAGCAGGACTTGGTTATGGATTAGAGGCAGAAAAAAATGGTAGGAAAAGGAAAAATGTGAGGGACACTCATCTACCAGTTTAGGGGATATGTGATGTTATCTTTTCATCCAGCTAAAGGAAACAAGAGTCAGGAGGGAGTTTAAAGGTAAAAACAAGTTTCATCTTGATCATGTGGAATTGGAGGTGTCAAGTGGAAATGTCCAGATGGCTGTTAGATATATATTTTTAATTGAATTTCCTTACTTTAGACCTATCCAAAAGTTTATGTACAATTTAAGCTGTGATACTATTATTTCAATTAAAATGATAGCAGTCAATTGTCTTTTTAATTATGATTTGTTAAGCCTCTAGACATATAAAAAATTAAAATCATTTAACAAATAAGTTTAAAAATTGCTTCTATTAAATTAAATAAATATTACAATAAAAATAAAAAGTAAAACTGTCATTAGCACTTGTTAACAGAAATAAGAAATAGCAGAAATCACACATCCCTGGATATATAATAGCACATTAGCCTTTTTCTCTCAAAGGTTACAGGCACAATTCACTCTAACAAATGGTAAGTAATGGGAAAGGATCAAGACTTTATCTTGTCTTTGCTGGACAAATTGAATTTAGGGTGACCAAATGTTTGATGAGGGTGAACATCTCTTTATAGAAGAATTCAGCTACGAAGAGGAAGAAAACAAAATATATATTTTAAATCACCCTTTTGCAACCCTTATTAAAATAATGGATTGAGACACGACTCCTCAATGGATGGCAAAACCAGTGTGTGAAAGATTAAAGGGGAACTTTATAAGGAAAGATGCTGCTGATTGACAAAACCTGAGCCCTCTGATCCACCTTCACGTCACTAAAAGGGGCACAACCAGACATCAGGTGCTTCGTGCTGCAATGAGGTAGGAAGGAACCAGCACCGCCTCCGAAGAACTTTAATCGAAGTAAATGTACCTTCATCCAGTGAAGCCTCTTCATATGACCGGGACTTTGTAGGAAGTACAGGGAAGAGAAGAACAGGTTAAAGGCATCATAAGGAAGCAAGTGACTGAACACAGAAAGCAAGAGATGTTACAGAGCAAAAGGCTCAAGCTCTTCCACAACTGAATGGCATTTATAATTAATGTGTGCAAATATCACTGAACCAAATAAATGCCAAAAAGGTATTTGGTGTAATTTCAAATACCCTTTCTTGATAAAAATTCAGAGTAATTTTGGAATTTCCTTCACATGAAAAATAAAACAGATTAAACATCCTACCTTCTGGTGAGAGGATCTCAGTCTGAATTTCTAGTCTAACATAAATTCTTAAATACAACAAAAATGACTGTTATTGCTGCCAATATTTAGCATTGCTCAGAAGATTTTAACTAATGCAATAGGTAAAAAAATAAATAAATAAAAACTGTAAATATTGAACAATGACTTTATATTTATTATTATTTATAGACGATCAAACTAGAAGACATGAGACAATCATATTTTAAAATAACTAACAAAGGAATTAAGCAAGTGTTCAGCAAAATAATTTTATAAAACTGAATAACTTTATTTTCTGCATGATTTTTCCATAAATCTACAACTTCCCTAATAAAAAAAGATGAAAAAAATAAAAATGCTCAATAGCTCCTATTTTATGTCATAGCCAATAAAGCAGCAAAACACATATATGAATATATACACATACATATACGTTTGTGTATGCATTATATATATATATATATATGTATGCACATGTGAATATGTAAGAATACACCTCAAGAAGGTGAAGGAATTATACAAAGGAAATAAAAGAAGTCTTCAATAAATGAGGTACTGGCTATTTTCCTCTACGGCAAAACCTAATTTTGGGAAAACCCTTCAAAGTTATTTTGAAATTTGTCTAGAATTTTATAATCTCTTACAGTATTGAGTAGGCCAGACAATGAAAGACTGAAAAAGCACATTTTTAAAATGAAGAAAAATGAAATGGGGCGCTTAAACTAGCAGAAATCAAAATGTATTAGAAAACCACAACCTTAAAGCATTTAATCCTGTAAGATCCAAAAGCTAAGAAACAGACTAAGGAATTGCAGAATTTCAGTAGACTATAAAGGAGACGTTCATTCAGTAGGGGAAGGACTGCTTGTCTAATACATGGCATCGGAGAAACCGAATCGCCGTTTGGAAACACCTAGGTTTGCTCTCCCCGTGCCCCCTCCACTGCAGCCAGCTTCCTTGGGCAGCTCAACTGCTGTGCACCCATTTGTGCCTGGGAAGTCCCTTCTCTTGGGCCAGATACCCCCTTTGCCAGCTTCCCTTCAAGCCTGGGTCCAGGCACATGACCTGCGCCTGCCAAATGCACGTTTTCTCTCCCAGTTGGAACCTCAGACTGGGTGATTGGAAGCAGGGAAGAAATTGGAGAGGGATATGTGAAAGTTATGAGACAGAAGTACAATAGTTTTTTAATGTGCTTAATTATCAACAGAAAACCCTCAAACACTCTATTAGAAAAACAGGCAATGGACTTAAACGTCAAACCATAAAAGATGGGATAGAAACAGAAAAATTAAGAAAGATAAGAAAGATAGTTCATCTTAGATCTCAGCAGGCATAATAAATGAAAATTTAAACATTGGTATACTAATTTTTGCCTATCAGATTTGCAAATATGCAAACAGAATGAGTGCAACCATTTTTATCAAGCGTGACTGGAGTCACCGGTGATGGAAGTGTACAATCAGATGCCTTTTATAAGCCATGGATATGAAAATTTTGACTTGCTATAACCTCTCCCCCAGCAAAGCCACCTCAAGATATTTTTCTTCAGGAAGGATAAATTGAGATTTAGCAAAGACGAATGTTTAAAAATGGTAAATGTTCATTATTTTCACTTTTATTACTAAAAATTGGAAACAATCCATATGCTTAACATTAGTGGACTGGTTAAATAATTGGGGTAAATGCATCTAATGGAACACTAAAATATTCTTCAATGATTGTGCCACGTTCTATTTAGCCATGTAAAACCTCTACAATATATTAAGTGAAGGACCTTTTTTTCGCTTTTTCTTTTAATGTTTTCATTATAAACAAATACAAACGTTCATGACGTGGTTACAATCAATGGCTCACAATATCATCACATAGTTGTGTTATTCATCACCATGATCATTTTCTTTTGAGCATTTGCATCTCTCCAGCCAAAGAAAGAAAAAAGATAAAACTCATACATGCCATACTCTTACTACTCCCTTTCATTGATCACTAGTATTTCCATCTACTCAATTTATTTTAACCTTTGTTCCCCTTATTTGTTTATTTCTTATCCATATTTTTTTACTCATCTGTCCATACTGTAGACAAAAGGAGTATCAGACACAAGGTTTAAGTAAAGGACTTTTTACAACACATATCCCATAAAAACAAGAGAATAAATGAGCCATTTGGAGAAGTCCTACCTGGAACAGTGATATCCTCCTTCTTACACGGTTTAGCATCACCAAAGGGCACAGGGAGCCTTGCCCAGGTCTCCTACAGCCACTGCCCTCACCTTTCTCCTATCCTAGAGTCTTCTAGTCTTCACTATCCGGATGAGCTCCAGGTTTCAAGGAAATAAATATTTGCAGAGAAGCTTTAAGGACTGGCCTCAAGAATGAGGCCCTGTAAGTGTCAAGTCCTACTTTAGCTGTAGATGACACCAGGAAGCTGCAGAGGACCAGGGCATGCACAGGGATGGGCAGATATCTGCTATCTCTTTCCCACAGGACCAGTCCAATGAGAGAGCACACTCCTTCTTCTACAGATCTCCATATTACTTTGTGCTGCTGTTATTTGATAACATTTCACTCTGCCTCATTTAGTTAGTGAGAGAGAGAGAGAGAGAGAGGAAGAGTTGCTTTCAAAAGGAAGGAGAGTGTGGACTTTGCAAAAGAGATGTGAGCCGTGGGCCTCTGGTTCTTCCAAAGCTGATGGTGACAGCCATCCCTCCTGCCCTCCCCGAGGCACTGGGGAGCACCCAGAAAGGCCAAGCTGTTTTTCGAGCTGTCCTCAGCCAGGTGTGCTCCATCTTTGCCAGGGCCCAGGTGGGGACGTTTTAGGACCCTAAGTAAGTCCTGAAGAGGTCATTTTACTTCTTGCATTCTTGATTCCACTGCACCCCATGTTGTTTAAAGAAATTTTATTTTCCAAAACAGCACAGAACATATGTGCCTAAATTAAAATAAGTTCTTGCTAAATTTTTTTTTTTTGCAAATATCTGAGCTCCTTTAGTTGCTTTTGCTTGCCTGCTCTGCTGACCCTGAGGCCATGGTAGTCAGCCAGTTGGGTAATGGGGTTCAGATTTGAGCTATTTGGTTGGCATCTCCACCACAGTCATTGCCCCATGGCCCCCACCTGACAGGGTGCCTGTGCAAGGGAGAAACTCCAGCCTCAGCCACACAGTGTACAGACTCTTCCCAGGACTGAATTAGACCTGAATAAAGTCCAATCCTGGTAGGGCAACAGCCTTCCCAGGACACCCCTGAGAGATTCCAACATTCACTGGCTGAAGAGCCCTCCATTTCACTCCCAGCAGTGTCCTGGTGTGCATGGTAAACCCCCGGGGCTGAGGGGCTGGAGTCCTGTGATCACCCTCGGTACCAGAGTGAAGCAAAGTCACCTGCTCCAGTGGCCCCCAGGCCCTGGGACTGAGCCCACCACCTTCTCTCCTGGGCAGCTCACTTGGAGGCTATGAGTCTTTCCTACCCCCACAACCCTCATCCATCAAACAGTGACTACCATTGCCAGATCTCAGAGGCAGGGCTGGAGTCTCCATTCTCTTTCTCCTGGCCCATGTGACCCCTTTGACATGTTTCCTATTCTGCTCCCAAGACCATAGCATGTTACATAGCACAAGGTCTCAGGAAGGGCAGGCTGGGTCAGCTAGAACAATAATTGTTCTATAGCTTTACCTGAGACAATGAAAGCCTACTCATCTTTCATTTATCTCCTGAAAACAGAATTATGTTCTAAGGTGACTCTCCTACATTCACTAGAGATAAGCAGCTTTTGCATAATAAATAGAAGAATGAATATATAAATAAATACTTTAAATTCTTCCCAACATGATATCACACTACATGTGAAAGCATTCCCTTTATCTTATTTTTATGTATATAATGTCTTTTTTTGAGATCCCCAACTTGAAAGAATTCTTTGAGGGCAAAGACTGCCTTGTCCACTTTTGTACTGAGGGCAACCAACCATCCTACTTTGCAAGGACCAAGGGCTTCCCCAGGACACAGGACTTTCTAAAACCAAGGCAGTCACAGGCAAACCTGGACTGGTGGTCACCTAAGCTGTCTCCCTAATACCAAGAGCAGGGCCAAGCATAAAGTAGGTGCTCAATAAACAACTGTTGATACTAACTCTTAGCGTGATCTTAACTCTTACTCTGCAGGTTTATTCTTAAAGTTAAAAGAGGGGGAGAAGGTGCTAAAAAAAGCCCAATAAACACAATAACAGCTCAAAGGAGAGTTTAAGGCTTTCTCCTTCAGCTCTGACTCGGTTCCTGGAGAAAATAGGAAGCTGTGGTTGACCATATGTACCATACTGTCTAGGAGCCATTCAATCACCATTTTCTTCTGAAATGTTCTCTCTTGTATTTCAGGTGTTGAAACTCTGCATGCTGCAATGACCAGAATCTCTGCCAGCAAAATTCCAAGTTGGATTCTGCCAATTAAAGGCATGTGCCTGAGATTTGAAAATCACTAGAGAAACAGAATTTAATTTTCATCCTATTGATGTCACACCCTATGTAAATGTGCTCATTGTTATCCCTCCGCTCTGGTGGGCATATCTGAGGGCTTTGGCATTTGGGAGGTTGGAAGCAGTTTCCCTGGATTTTCTTGTATATTCCCTGCATCTGTGCTGGAGGCAGCTGTGAATGGGTGGTAGGGGGTATAGGGGTCCTGCTGTGCCTAGAACTTCCAAACACCTTGAAACCTCAGAGTCGAACTGAGCACAAGAGCCTCCCTCCTTCAAATTTGTGTCTTCAGGCCTGTCATGGTCAGGTTCATGTGTCAACTTGGCCAAGTGGTGGTACCTGTTTGACTGGTTGGGCAAGTGCTGGCCTGTCTGTTGCGATGAAGACATTTCATAGAATTAAATTATGATCACATCAGCTGCATCCACAGCTGATTCCATTTGTAATCAACCAAGGGGAGTGTCTTCTGCAATGAGTGATGCTTAATCTAATCACCGGAAGCCTTTTAAGGAAGATTCAGAAGAACCAGGCTCTCTTCCTGCTTCAGCTGGTGAACCTCTCCTGTGGAGTTCATCCAGACTCTTCATTGGAATCATCAGCTTCACAGCTTGCCCTGCCGATTTTGGACTCTGCATTCCCAAGTTACATGAGACACTTTTATAAATTTTATATTTGCGAGTGTTTCCTGTTGATTCTGTTTCTCTAGAGAACCCTAACTAATACAAGGTCTTCAGTTTCACAACTGCCTAATCTTCTGTTTCGATCCCTGTGCTGGTTTGAAAGGATTCATGCACCCTAGAAAAGCATGATTTAATCTTAAACAATCTTGTTGGAACAACCATTTCTCTTAATCCCTATTCAGTACGATAGGTTGGAAACTTGACTGGGTTATCTCCATGGAGATGTGACTCAATCAATGTGGGTATTAAACTTGATTAGATAGAGACATGTTTCCACCCATTCTGTGTCTTGATTGGTTTTACTGGAATCCTTTAAAAGAAGAAGCACTTTGGAAAAAGCTAGAGAACAACAAAAGAGAAAGCCACAGGATTCTGAGAGAGCAGAGAACACCACAGAACCATGAAGAAGAGAGTCTGCCAGTCGGTGACTTTTGGAGATGAAGAAGGAAAACGCCTCCCAGAGAGATGGAGAGGAAACCAGCAGATGATGCCTTATTCATCATGTTCCTTTCCCAATGAGAGAGAAACCCTGACAGTGTTTACCATGTACCTTTCCACTTGAGAGAGAAACCCTGAACTTCATCAGCCTTCTTGAATCAAGGTATCTTTCCCTGGACACCTTAGATTGAACATTTCTATAGACTTGTTTTATTGGGACATTTTCTCAGTCTTAGAACTGTAAACTAGCAACTTATTAAATTCCCCTTTGTAAAAACCATTCCATTTCTGGTATATTGCATTCCAGCAGCTAGCAAACTAGAACAATCCCCTTTCTGCTTAAATGTCCAGATTTATTTCCATTTTCCTGGCTAACCTTTATGGATAACTCAGATCTAATACATTTTGTTCACTACTGCCTGTGGGGGGAGTGTTAGTTATCCTTGTTGAAAGGGGAAGCCCGTATCCATGGTGCTGGTCTCATTTTCTTTCTGCCCAAGGTTTCCAAGCTCTCAGCTTCTCTCTGGACCCTAGGCACTCAGCTCATGCCATTCTCTCTAGCCTTCTGTTCCAAGATGGCATCACATTCTGGCTATTGTCTCCTCAAGAAAAGATCTCAAGGCAGACAAACATGAACTGTTTCTTCTTGTGTAGCTTTTTTATCATCAAGGAAAGACTTTTACAGCAGACTACCCTCATGCCTCACTGGCCAGAAGTGGAGCACATCTACTGATCTATTTATATATCACTAAGTCACAGATCACCCCAAAACGTAGTGGTATAAACCACAATTCATGACTTCTCGTAATTCGGTGGGTTGACAATCTGGGAAGTCTTACTGCTGTTTTTTCCTAGGTATCTTTGTCTTTATCTCAGCCTTTCTCTTTTGATTGTTCTGTTTCTCTCTCTCTCCTCATTCCCATTTTGCATTCTCTCTCCCTACCCCCCTCTCTTTTTCTCTATCTCTTTGTCGGTAAAACAACGTAGGTATTTGAAGCTGTATCTGTTTTCTACTGTGCTATAACAAATTACTGCAGATTTAGCATCTTAAAACAATGCAAGTTTAGTATTTGTATTAGTTAGGGTTCTCTAGAGAAACAGAATCAACAGGGAACACTCGCAAATATAAAATTTTTAAAAGTGTCTCACGTGACCATGGGAATGCAGAGTCCAAAATCCAGAGGCCTAGGCTGTGAAGTCAACGATTCTGATGGAGGGTCTGGATGAACTCCACAGGAGAGGCTCACCTGCGAAAGCAGGAAAAGAGTCTGTCTCTCCTGAATCCTTCTTAAAAGGCTTCCAGTGATTTGATTGAACATCACTCATTGCAAAGACACTCCCCTTGGTTGATTACAAATGGAATCAGCTGTGGATGCAGCTGACATGACCATGATCTAATTCTATGAAATGTCCTCATTGCAACAGACAAGCCAGCACTTGCCCAACCAGAAAAACAGGTACCACCATTTGGCCAAGTTGACATATGAATCTTACTGTTGCAGTATCTTACTGTTGCATAGTCAGAAGTCTGATACAAGTCTCACTGGGATGAAGTCAACATGTGAGCAGGCCTGCAGTCTTTTCTGGAGGTTCTGAGTAGAATCTGTTTGTTTACCTTTTCCACCTTCTAGAGGCCTCCTGCATCCCTTGGCTTATGGCCTCTTGCTCCATCTTCAAAGCCAACAATGCCACGTCTTTTCAACTCTTCTTCCCTAGCCCCCTCTCCTTCTACCTCCCTCTTCCACTTTTAAGGAATCCACTTGTGATAAACATTCAACCACCTGGATAATCCAGGATACTCTCTCCATCCCAAGACCCTTAGCCTTAACACATCTGTAAAACTATTTGTGCCATGTATGGAAATAACACATTCACAGGTTCCAGGAATTATCTTTGAAGGTGAGGGAGGGCATTATTCTGCCTACCAAACCAGCCAAATTAATTTCCTTCTTTCTCCCAAAGGCACTGAGTCTAGTTTATTCAAAGTTATAGTGCTTGGCACATAAATAGGCAGTATTATCTGGGAAAATTCATTCATTTCTAATGTTTAACACTGTGTTTTAATATCCTGAGGGTGGTTGGAAAAAATGATTTGTTGGAAGAGATAATAAAAAACAGAAGGAAAGAAGAAAAATTTGATAGTTAAGCGATACATGCATACACACATTTAATGTTATTAAAAGATGAAATTAATTTATTTTTATTTAGTCCATTAAATATTTCTCATTCAAATGTTTTTGGAGTTTTTCTTTCTGATAATGGGATTTGGGCTTACAATCCCAAAGGTTAAGTTCCAAAGGCATTATACAAGAAAATGGGAAATAAAATGAAATAAAAATTGAGCTAAATTCAAACTCAAAGTAAGTACATGATTACGAATGCAAAACATGTTAAATTTTATATATTTGATTTAAGTCATTTTACCAAGTTTCCATTTACTTAAATTTTCTCTATTTCAACTACTTTTCTTTCATTCCCTATTCCTTAATTTATATAAGTTGATCTCTCAAGAGACCTTTCCAATTCTTCCTTTTGTATTGTTTCTCTTCTTCATTCTGAGCACCAGCATGCCTTTCTCTCTCTTAATTTTCTCTCAGAGGAGTGATTCTGCTATTTCAGTGCCCTAAATAAAAAGCTGAGATATCTTCAAACTTCAAAGTTGCATCTTGGGCATAATCCCTTGTATCCAAATATAGTGTGTAGTCAAATCATCCCTTTATACAGATTGATCAGATTTCAGTCATTTGTACAAACAAGCTTTGAAGCTCTCGTTTTCCTGCAGCTATTAAAATCAGAACTTAAAACAGCTATCATTTTTTCACTGGAATGCTAAAACCCTCTGGCTAAACATTGATATCCAGGATATACATCACTCACAGCGGCCGACAAACCCATGTCCGTGGTGTCTAGGCTCAGCCTTGATGCCATCCTGGTGTTGTCCTTTTTAATCCCTGAGACTCAGCCACCAAACGCTGAATAACATTCAGGAGAATATTTTTAAAGCAACTTCTTCTCCACTGCCATTCCGACCATCCTGGTCCTCAAGGCTGCCAACGTGAACAACGGGTCTCACCTGCTTCTCACTCTGCTGCTGCCTACCCTTGGGTCAACCTTCCTAATAACTGCTTTCTGTAGCACAATATCAAAAGTGAGGTGCTTTACTAATTATTTCACTAAATCCTTCAACTACAAACAACAAAGGCAATGTCTACTGAATGGTTTCTATATGCTCTTGCTGTATAATAGATGGGATCTAAACACCTTGGCTTCATTTTCAAAGTCTTACATCATTCTCTCCCTCCAACAATTTCTTGTCTGTCTCACCACCTGGGCACTTCCCCCTGACCATGATGCTCACAATGCAGTCTGGATAAATCAGCGGTCACCAGAGAAATAGAACCAATAGGATAAACATAAGATTAAGTGAGATTTATTCCAGATATGCAAAACTAGTTCAACATTTGAAAATCAATTCATGCAATCCAATATATCAACAAGTTAAAGAAGAAAAATCATATCATACCTACTGAAACAGAAAACGCATTTGACAAAATCTAACACCCATTCATGATTTTTAAAAATCTCAGCAAAGAATAAAAGGGAATTCCTTCAACTTGATGAAGATCACCTATAAAAATTCTACAGCTAATATCATACTTAATTATGAAAGACTAAATGCTTTCCTTCTAAAATTGGGATAAGGCAAGTTGGTCTACTCACATCCATGCTATGTAACATATACTGTAAGTTCTACCAACGCAATAAGGCAAGAAAAAGAAATAAAAGGCATAAAAGTTGGAAAGGAAGAAATAATACATTGTTAGAACCCTTCTACTACTGTATTTATCAGAACTCTCTAGAGAAATAGAACCAACAACAGAAATATGTAACTATAAAGTTTATAAAAGTGTCTCATGCAACAGTGGGAATGCAAGAGTCCCAAATCACAGGGCAGGCTGCTAGGCTGGCAGGTCTAATGAAGGGTCTTGACAAACTCCACAGGAGAGTTCGCTAGCTGAAAAAAAAGTGAAAATTCTCATTTTTCTCTTAAAAAGCTTCAACTGATTGGACCAAATGTGGCTGAGTGGATTATCCCATTGGCAGGCCTGCCCTTAGTTGATAGTTGTAGATGTAATTAGCCACAGCTGCAATCAACTGACTGATGATTTAATAAACCAATCATGAAATATTCTTGCTATAATGGGTAGACCAGTGTTTGCCTGACCAGACAAACTGGGCATCATTACCTGGCCAAGTGAAATGTAAAAGAGGGAAACTGAGTTTGTGGAGTTTGTTCTGCTCAGCTGATATTCACCATTATAGGACCTTGGTATCTGTTTGTAAGATGTTACTTACTGACTGCTCCAGACCACTTTGTCTAATCCATTGATTATTAAAGTATGAAGAAATATATTCTTTACACAATTTCTAAGAAAAATAATAACTGTATCCAGAGCAAGATCAGATCCTAGGGCTGAATGAAATGTGCGTATATATATGAGCTTGCCTTGCTTTGAGACTTACTGCCAGGCAGATATGAAGACACTAAGTTGTTTATTACCCAAGAGGAACACTTCACCTTTCGTGAGATTGTTCTCACCACAGAAACCAGCTTAGCTCACACATGGGCAATTGTCCATATCACAAGGTACCAAACAAACATCTAGTGATCTTTTTTTTTTGCTTGTTTGTTTTGGCATGGGCAGGGTCCTGGAGTGACCATTTTGTTTTGGTAGTAAAATGTGCAGATCCAACTGGGAGGGCTCGCTACCCTCGAGATGGGAATGTACTTTCATAAAAATATTTTAGTTCAAGGAAGTTTCTCTTGACACCTAGCCAGACACATGAGAAACACCTGAGCTTGGTCACATAAGTCAGTTGGACTGTAGCTAAAGTTACACTCTACAAATTGCCCACAAACAGCTAAACTTTGGAATCTCATCTGAGAGGAAGACACACCGCTCAGGACCATCCCAGGCAGACCCTGAAAATGCTGTCTCCAGGATTCCCCAGCTTTCTTCTTCCAGTATTGCTGAATTCCCGCCTGATGATGTAACTAACTTTATTTTTCTGTCTTCTTTATATTAATCTTTCTTATTGTAATCAATTAATACTTATTTGTTTAAGTTGGAGAGAGGTATGTTACTCACGAATCCAACTCTGTTCAAATTGAGGCCTCACCCACACTTCTTTTTTTTTTTAATACCGTTTTATTGAGATACACTCACACACCATACAAACCATCTGAAGTGCACAATCACTGGCTCACAGTATAATCATGTATACATCCCCATGATCAATTTTGGAACATTTTCATTACTCCAGAAAGGAAATAAAAATAAAAAATAAAACCTAAATTCTCCCATACATCTTATGCGTCCCCACCAACCCACCCACTGACTGATAGTGTTGTTGTGGTACATTTGTTAACTGTTAATGAAAGAATATTAAATTATTATTGTTAACCATAGTCCTTAGTTTGCAATAGGTACATTTTTCCCCACGTATCCACCTATTTTTTTAAACATTTGTTCCCCCTATTATTTATTTATTTTTAATCCATATGTTTTATTCATCTGTCCATCAGACACAAAGTTTTCACAATTACACAGTCACATTGTGAAAATTATATCATTATACAATCATCTTTAAGAAACATGGCTACTGGAACACAGCTCTACAGTTTTAGACACTTCCCTTTAGCCTCTCTAATACACCTAAGACTAAAAAGGGGATATCTATATAATGCATAAAAATAACCTCCAGGATAACCTCTCGACTTTGTTTGAAATCTGTCGGTCACTGACACTTTATTTTGTCTCATTTCTCTCTTCCCCCTTTCAGTCAAGAAGGTATTCTCCAACCCTTGATGCTAAGTCCCAGCTTATTCTAGGATTTCTGTCCCATGTCGCCAGAGAGGTTTACACCAATGGGAGTCACGTCCCACGTAGAGATGGGGAGGGCTGTGAGTTTGCTTATCATGTTGGCTGAGAGAGAGAGGCCACATCTGAGCAACAAAGGAGGTTCTCTGGGGTGACTCTTAGGCCTAATTTTAAGTAGGCTTAGCCTATCCTTTGCTGGGATAAGTTTCAGATGAACAACCCCAAGATTGGAGGTTCAGCCTATTGCTTTGGTTGTCCCCACTGCTTGCGAGAATATCAGGAATTCTCCAAATGGGGAAGCTGAATTTTCCCCCTTTCTTACCATTCCCCCAAGGGGACTTTGCAAACATTTCTTTATCACTGTTCAAATGACCCACATTTCTTAACAAAACAAAGTTGACACTAGAACCTAACAATAGCAATTACTAATAAGCAAGTTCAGCAAATGTGTAGACTGCAAATCCAACATCAACAACAAAAAAAGCCAATTGCATTTCTATATACCACCAGTGAGCATACGGAAACCAAAATTAAAAGCTCAATACCACTTATAATCACTCCAAATAAAATAAAATAGGCATACATTAAATAAAGCATGCAAGGATCAGTATACTGAAAATGACAAACTGTTGATGAAAGACCTTAATCAATGGAGAGGCACAGCATATTCATGATTGGAAGATTCAAAATAGTAAAGATATCAATTCTCCCAAAAATGATCTATAGATTTAATGCAATTCCTAGCAAAATTCCAGCAAGATTTTGGTAGACATAGATAAGCTTATTCTAAAATTTATATGGAAAAGCACATATAAAATGCCTTAGGAGAGATGAAATAATCTTGTCAAAGAAGAATGAAGTGGGAGGAATCACTCTTCCCAAAATTAGAGACAGTATGGCATTGGCAACAGAATAGATACATAGATCAATGGAACAGAGTAGAGAACCCAGGAACAGACTCAAACATATATGCCCAAGTGATTGTTGACAAAGGATCCAGAGCAAATCAATGGAGGAATTACAGTGTTTCTAAAAATGGTGCTAGACTAACTGGACATCCATAGGCAAAAAAAAAGGAAAAGAAAAGGAAAAAAGAATCTGTACCTAATCCTCAAACCTTATTCAAAAAAATTAACTCAAAATGGATCACAGATTAGTTGTAACATGTCAAAAAATAAACATTTAGGAAAAAAACATAGGAGAAAATCTCCAGGATCTAGAGCAAGACAAAAAGTTCTTAGACTTGGCACTAGAAGCACAATTCATAAAATAAAAAACTGGAAAATCCCACATGAAAAGGATGAAAAAGCAAGCAAACTACAGACTGATACAAAGCATTTTCAAACCACTTACCTGACAAAGGACTAGGGTTTTGACAATATAAAGAACTCCCAATGCTCAACAGTGAAAGACAAACTTTCGAATAAAAAGATGGGCAAAAGACACGAGCAAACATTTCACCAAAGAGGATATACGTATGGCAATAAGCACACCGAAAGAGTTCAGCATCATTAACCATGAGGGAAGTGCAAATTAAAACCACAATCACCATACACTTCTAGAATGGTTAAAACAAAAAACAGTGATGCCACCACATGCTGGTGAGGATTTATACATTGCTGGGTGGATGTAAAATGGTTCGGCCATTCTGGAAAACCATTTGGCAGTTTCTTATTAAACTAAATGTGCAATTGCCATACAACCCAGTAATTGCATTTTGGGAATTTATACCAGAGAAATGAAAATTTATGTTGACGCAAAAATGCGCATGTGAATGTTCATAACGATTTCATTTGTAACAACCCAAAACTGAAATTAGTTCAGGTGTCTTTCAACAGATGAAAGGATAAACAAACTCTGGTACATCCACACCAAGGAAGACTAATCAGCAAAAAAGAAAAAAAAATCAAGATATTATATATGTAGCAACTTATATGAATTGCCAGGAAATCATGCTGAGTAAAAAAAGCCAGTCCCTAAAGGTTACACAGTGTAGTGTTCATTTACATAACACTCTTACAATTACAAAATTTTAGAAATTATAAAGAACAGTTTAGCAGTTGCCGGTATTTAAAGAAGGCGAGGTGGTGAGAGAGAGAAGTGGGTGTGGTTATAAAAGGGCAACCCAAGGATCCTTGTAGTATTGGAACTGTTGAGTATCTTGACTGTGTTGGCATTCACAAAAACCTACCCAGGTGATAAAATTGTATAGATAATACACATACACCTACACAGAAACAAATGGGAAGTGGGGAAAATCTGAATAAGGTAAGTGGATGGTATCAATATCAATATCTTGTGATATTATACTATTATTTTGCAAAATGTTCCCATTGGGGAAATGGCAAAGTGATCACAAAAGCTGTCTGTAGTATTTTTTACAAATGCATATGAATCTACAGTTACATTAACAAAAAATTCAGTGAAAAGAGAGAGATTAGGCAATTGCAATAACGTAACTTTTATACTTCTTTGATGCTCAGACCAGATTCCCACCAAGAGTTAGAATTTGGGACTCATTCACCTTTTAGGTGCCACTGCCTATTTGTCTCCTACCTGAAGCAGATGTGTGATATTGATGTAAAGCAGCATAGGAATCACTAAATCGTGCAGTTCCCTCTTCTCCACAGCTTCTAAGAAAGCTAGAGAATTGTCCAGGAAGAGTTGGAGGTTTTATTTTCTCCTGTTTTCTCCCGAGGTTTGATAGTTAACTTTGGTATCACTAAATATCATCCCCCAGACATACTGCACATTTAGTCATGTTATACACATTGAATATGAATGATTCCTACTTCTTGAACCAAATTTTAGAAGCGTGTAATTATTATGGCAAAAATATTGCTCTTTACAGTAGAGGTCAAGAATAAGCGTTTACTCTTTTGCAAATATAAAACTACCCTGATTTTACGTGATCCCGGTGCAGAGAGCATTCTAGAAATAAGTTCCTCTATTAATTCCTTCCTATACTTCTAAGAATTCTTTCTTCCTAGTGCACTGACATTCCCATTGCTTCTACATGTTAGTTTTTCTCCTTCTGATCTGACACCTCTTATAACACCATTCTTTATTCTAGGCACATTTATTACCAAAATTTACTGTGCACAATCAGTGATGTGTTATCAGATCTGCTTCTAATACTGTATTTGTCCAGATTTAAAATTTTAAATTTCAGGAATGCTATTTATCAATTGATTCAATAAATATTTATTGATTGCAAATGCATTTGAAGAAATATTATACAGTCATTGAAACAGGATTACTTTAACAACACAAAAGTCAATATATATATATAGAAGGAATATATCCATAGGATGAAATCCACTAAATGGCCTTTAGATGAGAAAACATGAGTGATATTCTATTTTCTACTAATGAGTATATTATTACTTCACAAAGGGGAAATTTTTAGAAAATATATGTCACATTTTTCTTGCCACTAGAGGTTTACTTTACTGGGGGATTAAATAATGAAAATGATACCAAGAGTTAAAATGGTGGTTTATATCGATCTGGCTTGGGGTATTAAAAGCAATCTTTTCTACACTGTAAATTCGTGAATGTCTGTTTATTCTGCAAATTTCACATGAGAACATATAACTTTTTACAATCAGAAAAAAAATCTGAAATTAAAAAAGGAATGCATCGTTGCATATAGTTCGGATTAGGAGTGCTGCTGTCAAGTCCCGGATAAGCTGCAGCGGTGGCACATCCCACGAAAACACAAACTCTTCAGTAAGCGCCGATTGAAATGACAAAGTTCTTAGTGCACATAAGTGAGCATAAAAAGTATGTGAGTTGACTTGCTTTTTAGGACAATAAAGTCACTTTTAGAGCAGGAACACTGCGGACTCACTGAGACCTTGTGACTGCTCCCTGAGGTGGGAGTTTGCGCACGGCGGGTGCCGATGCACGTTCACATGGTCTTTACATGCTCCAGCTGCAGGGCATTTCCCGCTGTTCTTCAAAGACCCCAGCCCCTCTCAGCCTCTGCTTTTACACTGAAATGAGGAGGAGGAGGAGGAGGAGGAGGAGGACCGGAGCATCTGGTGTCTGCGGTGGGAGACGTCAGTGACCTGCGAGGTGCCCCTCTCAGCAGCTGGTGCCCCTCTCAGTGACAGAGATTGTATGGCGAGTGCACGGTGACCCTACAGCAAGCTTAGGGGAGACAGCGCCTCGCCCCTGGACTCGGGGACTAGGGGAGAGGGGACAGTGGGGAGGCAGGAAACGCCTAGTAGAAGAGTTCAGAAGGAGCTAACAAAGCTACATATGCACTCACCCTTTGACCTGGCAATTCTCATGCTAGGAATTTGCTGGAGAGAACTCCGCAAATACAAAGTAACACAGAAACGGGCTTTGAATAACGGTGGCATTCTTTCTAATAGTAAAATATTGGAAACAACTTAATGTCTATCCATGAGAAACCGGTTAAATAAACTATGGTCTGTCCACAAAATGGAGCACTAAAAACGAGGACAATTCTGTGAGTTGATACGGAGTGACTTCCCCAATACATTCTAAATGAAAAAGCAAATGACAAAACTGTGTACATAGCATGCTACCCTTTCTGCAATAAAGAAGGAAAAATAAAAATGCATATAACTGTTTTCTTATTTTTGCAGAAAGGAATACAGAAATTATAAACTACTGAAAATATTTACATGTGGGGGGTTGGTAGAAAGGGGTGGGAAAGCTTCGGTGGGAATGAGACTTCTCTGAGTATACTCTTTGATTTTGAATTTTGACCTGTGCATATGTTTTACATATCCAAAAGTAAACATTAAAAAAGGATGGAAAAAGGAAACTAAAACTGAACGTCAAGCGCAACACCAAACTGTATCTACACATGTACATCAAACGCACTAGTATCCCCCAAAAAAGATTTAATTCAAGCCACTTTTGAATAGTTTTCTGACTGTTATAGTCTAAACACCAAAATAATTGCGAAAAAATCGTGAACTTTCCTTAGTCGTAAAGCAGCAGCAACTCACTGGTAGGTAGTGCCACTCAAGAAAAAATTCTAAAACTGTTTTGTGCACACTGCAGGATAGAGGAAGTGAGTCAATACATTCACTCTGATTCAGGAACCGAGGTCTCAATATGGGGATGAGAAATACAAATGTGGACTGGAGGCAAGGAGAGAAAGAAGTCTGTCACTGGCCTGAAATTGAAGTTCTCAGGATAAACCCTGAGGCTAAGGGCCCAGAAGCAATGAGACTCCAGTAACAACGAGCAAACCTACTACCACCTCTTGGTTTCTCCAGGTTGAAGAAACAAAGTAAGTTTAGTGGACTAAAAATTTATTTTTATTTATATGGTTCTATTCTTTTTACTTCCCTCAATACTAATTGCAGCACTTGGACCTCAAGCCATAATATGAGTTAGTACAACCCCAGCAGAGATGAACGGAGACCCATCTGACCTCACTGAGGGTGAATCCGAACTGCTATCACGCCGCCCCCCATTAGTGTCCTTCCCAGAACCTCAGAACGTGATCTTATTTGGAAACAGGGTCCTTGCGGGAGTTGTCAGTTAAGATGAGCTCATTTTGGAGTAGGTGGCCCCTAATCTAGTATGACTGGTGTCTGTAGAAGAGACACAAAAACACCAACACACAGGAGACCACCAGGTAGCAAGAGAGGCAGGGGGGAGCCATGCGTCTACCAGCCAAGGAGCGTGGAAGCTGGAAGGGGCCAGGGGGGCTCCTCCCCTCGAGCCTTCGGAGAGCCTGGCCTGCAGACATGTCTCTTCAGTTCAGGCATCTGACTTCCAGGACCGCGAGCAAATAACCTCCCGTTGTTTCAAGCCCCCCAGTTTGTGGTATTCTCTTAGGGGCAGCCGGAGAAAACCATGACAGTTTCAAAACACCAATGATCACCAAAGGCGCCAGGACCCCTCGGAGAAACTGCCGATACCAGCCCCGGGATAGGGAAAGTACACAACCACTATGAAATCTTGTCTGGGTTCAGACAAAAACAAGGTGTCTGTGCCCACCACATTTACCTGCCCCCCACCCCAGCCAACTCAGCAGCAGCTGCTGCTTCCGGCCCACTCACAGCTTTAACGCGGCTCCACTCTCCCCACCTCCCATCCTTACGGTGCCCCGCACCCAATCCAGGGCAAACCCCCCTTTCCTCCAACCCTCCCTGAAAGGCAGACTCGGCAGACTCACCTAAGACGAGGTGAAGAAGTTCAGGCAGTTTTATTTCAGGAGGAAAGAGAGCCGCCCGGGCAGCGCTTCAGGAGAGGGAGAAAGGGCCGGGGCCGGGGGCCGGGGCCGGGTTTTCAGAACCTGGAGTAGGGCCCCGGGGAAGGCGGCAGCGGGTTTTCATTGGTGGGTTTTGGGAGCTGGAAGCCTTCCACTGGTGACGTTTAAAATGTAAACGCCGCCTTATAACTAAGGCAGGCTTGGAACCGTCGGGCGGACGTTGAGTAAGGGGAGTTGACCACAAGAATGCGTGGCCAGAGGATGGAGGTTGAGTAAGGGGAGGTTGTGTTAAGAGGGCAGCTGCTGGAGGGTGAAGGACGTGCGGGCTGGCGTGGATTGGGGTGGGGTGGGCTTCCTGAAATACCCGCCGGGGCTGCCTCGCCCCCTGGGGGAAGGGGCCTGTCCTCCAGGCCCCCCCACCCTCCCACAGCTGCCACGGCTCCAACGCCTATGTGATGGCCACGCCAACACCCCCTTACTGCGAGTCACCCCACCCCACCCCCATTTTGTCACCATGGGTTGTCTCCCTTCCTGCAGGAAGTGCCAAAAAACTAAAAAGACAAACCAATGTTGCTGGCGTAGGGCAGTGCTCTGTGGTCGTGGGCTGATGGTTCTCACACCTCCCTGCCCACCTCCCGACACAGAAACTTTGCAGCACTAGGTCTTGGGGTGAGGGCCACGCTGGAACAGGTAGGACCACGCGGGAACACGCTTCATGGACCTCTTCTGAGAATTATGCGGCCAGAATGGCACTGCAGTTATTTACCGGAGATACCTCGCTTATCTCCCCACTTTGCTGCTTCCTAGAGACATCCATTCTCGAGGCTTTGGCTGTTTTTCCCTCAGGTCATATTCCTCAGTTATATGCCTGTAAGCAGTTACCTCTTATTTATTAATTTTAGGCATCATCTACTGCTCTCTACCGCATGTGAAAGAAAAATGTGTTCAAACTCAGAGAAAGGCAAAATGATGATTGCTTGGTACTTATCCTCTCATGTCAGAGCATTTTCTCATAAACCCGTTTGAGCTTCACCAGACTCTCTTGGGAAACGTGTCTTTACTTTGTTCACAAAATATTTGACTAACAGCCCTCAGTTGATAGAGGTGTTTTCTTTTATACACATCCAAATTCACTACCTCTTCCCATCCTCCTGACACATGTTGTGACTTTACAATACTGATCATCAGTGTTTGTATCCTTTTGACTCTGGACCTGCTGATCATTCCTTTCTTGAACAACATCTTTAGCCAAGCACCACCCCACCTCCTCTCAAGCCTGGGAAATCCCCTTCTGTGGGCCATGGTGTCCCGGCCCCCCTCTTTGTTCCACCCTGAAAATATCACAGCTTGGTTATGCAGAAATACCACAGCTGGAATGGTATTATATCCTGCTGGTGGCCGAAGGGGGGGGGAGTAACCTCCCCTGACATACACCACAGACAAAGGATCTCCAGAGAGCCATCGAGGCAGCTACTGACCGAGGTCTAGTTGAAATGATTGCCTCACCCATTCGTCTTTATTTGATAAATTGACTGAGATTGATTTAGAAGATCCGGCCTCACTGTTTAAATACATTTGACATAAGACATTAATTCCCTCCCCTTTGGATTGCCGTTAGATGAAAGGAAAGAGCTGAAACCATTTTTTATGTGGGTTATATAGATGCAATTTTATCTTCATTTAGGAGACTCAAAGTCAATTAGTAGTATTATATATCTGATTATACAGTTGGGCATCGAGGCCCCTTTTACTTTAGCAACCCACAGAATAAGGCTAGGTTAATTATCTGAGTCCAATAATCAGAGGTCCTTGGGGAGGAAATGGGAGCAGAAATGAAGAAGGGACGATTTACTGAGAATGCTACTGCTCAGCTTATTCAGTTATGCTATCATTTTGCAAGAGCAGTAGACAGCAGAGGGCAAAATTGTTGCCCATTTAAGATTTGGAAACATTTTTAAAGAAAGGATAGACATGAACTCTAAGCAGTATGTTTTATCCCTCTTCCAACTCAGTCATTTATCTCTCTTTGTTATTCCTTAACTTCGCAGCTCCCTATAAAAATCTGTGGACAAAATGACCCGGAGATCCTCCAGATTACCTCTGGCGAGCCTCTGAAGTCCCTGCACGCCTGCTGGGCAGCTCATCGCTAACTGTTATTGTGTGGTTGTTACTGCATCAACTTGAAAGAATAGCAGTTACAGGGATAAGAGAAAATGTAAACACCTGGATGATTCTAAAATGCATTGCCTGGAAGGTGGAGGAAACATGAATTCCTCAGGGGGATGGGGCCATTTGTTTCTAAAAGGAAAAAACAAAAAAATCAGGCTGCGAGGAGGCAGATGGCTCTGGGAAGGAGCAAACACAGAACGAGGCAAAGTGTTTACAAGCCGATGTGGGGTCTTCCCAGCGGGCAATAACTGAACTCAGAAGTAAAATGACTTCATGGGGAAAGTATGCAGAGGAAAGAGCTGACGAACTTTTACAGTAAAAATAAATCAACATAACCGAGCCAAGCAGCGAGCCTCCACATTTCTAAAGGGTCCTTGAAGGCTCTGATCTTAGGGTGGGTTCAAATTCTCAGAAATGAGAACTAGTTCATTGTTTAGAGGAAGTAAAAGTGAAACCCTTCTATGATTAACAAGAAATAATAATATTTCTCTTCTACAAAACAGAGTCCCAACAGGATATACCAAATGCAGAGGAGATCTGGAGACTAAATAATAAAAACTCAGCCATCCCCAAATGCGAGAATAATAGTAAGGCTTCTCAAGACAGACAGACAGACACAAAAACAGCCTCATGCTGAATTAAAATATATGAAATGTCTGACCTAATAAATCCAAGCAGAGGGATGAATATTAGTCAGTGTTCTCGGAGTACTTGCGGCCTACAATTCTCTAATTATGGATCATAAAGAAAGCAGTAATCTCTTTTTTTATTTAATATCTGTATTAAATTGATCTATAGTCATCAGTTCGAAGCAGGAAGAAGACAGTAACTTTCATAGGCCAATAACACACAATTCAGAAAGTGAAGTTGGTGATTCAGTGCTTAGTGCCCAATCATCAAACGAGACTGAGACCACTATAGAACCCAAAGGGCCTATTGGTGGCAGCTGGGTGGACAGCCGAGCTGGGGGACCAGACAGATATGGCCCAGGACCGGGGCTTTGTTGGGGATCGAACCACGACCCGCACAAATGGCATGTTCCAACCCCTGGGTCCTGTGGGTGCGAACCCACTTGTAAACAGGACCTTTGAAGATGTCATGAGTTAAAATGTACCCAAACTGGGTGAAGGTGGCCTTAATCCAGTATGGCTGAAGTCCTTATCCTCAAAGGAAATTGGACACAGACAGAGAAGCCATAGAGCAGCCAGAAGCTGGGAGCTAAAGAAAGCAGGAAGAAAGGAGAAGGCGGCACAGTATGTATTGCCACTGATGGAAAAGCCAAGGGACCCCGAAGGTTGCTGCCTGGCCGGAGGCGACCAACCCGGGAGGAATGAGCCTTCGAACCTCTGAAGCAGCAAGCTAGTAAATCCCTGTTGTTAAGCCAACCTGCTGTAGAATATTTGTTTTTAGCAGCCTGGAAACTGAAACAGTGTTGGAGTCCCAGGAAGGGCATCTGCAGATAAAGGCAGCCCTGCACGAGCCGCTGGAGCCTGAGCCTGGGAGGAGCGCTTTGGCGCCAGAGCATAGCCTGGCCGGGTCCAGGGACCAGAGCCCCAGCAGAAGCGCCCCCCACAGGAGCAGCTCGGTGGGAGCAGTGCAGCCCGGAAGGAGAATTAAGTAATCAATCTGAAGTTGTTTGTGTTACTTGGCATCACTCCCTAGCTCCCTATATCTTCTCTGAGCTCTGGTATATTCCCAGGAGTGTCTGTCTGACTGTGGATATGTATTTTATGCAAAGGAGGACCCTACTTTCTCCTGGCTAGACAGATCCTGGGGGTCACAGCCACATGATTTCAAGTCTATCCAGACCCCACCGCTGTCCTGTCCACTCTTTAAGATTCAAGTACTTTTATACCCTCTGTGGCTTGTGTGTAAATATAAATTCAAATTGGTCTGTTTTTCTAATCCCAGAAGTAATCGGAATGCGCTGGAGGCTGCAGGCAGCTCCCCTAGAAGCTCTGGGCTTCACACCTCTGTTCCAGGCCTGCAGTGTAGACGTTTTCAGTAAATGCGTGTTGAATTAATACATGGAAAAGTCTGGAAGAATGCACAGGACCTAGTATGTAACATTTCAAAACTAGTTTCTACAATGATCCGTAAGGTATGTCTTAATAAGAATAAAATGTGAAATGTTTTTTCTAAAAAATTATGCCAGCAGGTCAAAGACCTTTGTTCTTTTATGAGTTTTAACAAATACACCATAGTAATGCAAAATGATAATAATAGGGTGGTGTGTGGGAATTCTGCTTTGTTATGCATGTTTTTCTTTAAACCTACAACTACTCTAATTAAAAAAAAAAAAAAAGTTGACCATGGGAGATTTCTCTTCAGAAGCAAACAACATCCATCTTTCTTATTCTAACCAGTTTAGTTTCACATCAATCCACAGTCAGTAACATACATTGAAAACATCTTTTCCCAGTTTATCTGGAGCTATCTGGACCCTCTGTCTGAAAGACTCAAAAGCTTGGTGGAGTCAGTGTCAGGAAGCTGGATGACGTGACAGCTCACTCTCTCGCAGGCAGGCGGGTGAATCCAGCTGTCTGTGGTGCTCAGATGCGGCCACATCCAGAACCTCTGGGCCACCTCTCTGGGCGGGCCCTTGGCTTCTCACAACCTTGTGGCTCTGTTCCATCTGCAAGCATTCCAAGAGAACCAGGCAGAAGCTGCATCACCTTGTAGAGCCTAATTTTGGAAGCTATCACTTCTGCCATAGTCATGACTGTAGACCCAAACTCTGGAGAGAAGTGTAAAAGTCATGTTTTCAGAAAAGTATGTGGCCTTCAAGATAACGTTGCAGCCATTTAGAAAACATAACCTGCTACACAAGTCTGTTTATGAACACAGTATCATACTACATTTTTATGTCGCCTTTAATATTTCTGAATAAACTGTCTGTTGAAAACGGAATCATATTCCCCACAAAAGGCACGTTCGGGTCTCACTGGTCCTTTGGATGTGAATCCACTTGTAAATAGGGCCTTTGAAAAGATTACTAGTTAAGGTGTGGCCAAACTGAATGAAGTGGACCTTAATTCAAAATGGCTGAGGTCCTTATAAACAAAAGAAACTGGACACAGATAAGAGGAAGTCATGGGGAGCAGCCAGAAGCTGGGAGTCAACGGAACACGGAAGAGAAAGAAGATGCCATGATGTCATATGATGGCAAAGCCGAGGGACCCCGAAGATTGCTGCCCGTCCATAAGACACCAACCCTGGAGGAAGCCAGCCTTCCAGCCTCTGAAACAGTGAGCCAACAACTTCTCACTGTTGCACCCACCCACTGGGGCTACTTGTTTTAGCAGCTAAGAAACAAAACTTTCATTTTACTTATAGAAACCATGCACATTTTTAGTTAGATTTATTCCTCAGTCCATTATATTCTCTATCACTATTACCAATGATACCTTCTTAATTTTTTGTTGTTTATAGTATAAAGAAATACAACTGATTTTGAATCTAACCCTTTCATTTTAAAAATAATTTATCTTAGATTGTCTATAAAAGTGATTGATTGTCATCTACAAATAATATCTTTGCAATATTTATGCTTCAGTTCTCTTTATTTCACTGCCTTCTATTTCCAATAATATTTGAATAGAAGTAGTGACAGTGGGCTGTCTTATGACATTCATTACTTAGTGAATTATTTTCTATTTCTAATTTACTAAGGCTTCATCATTAATTATAATAGAATATTATCAAATATTTTTTTCTATGTCCACTAAGGTAAACATATGGATATTTTTCTTTTTTGTTCTCTTGGTTCGATAATAATTTTGTTTAGGATTTTTGCCTCTGTTCATGAGAGAAATGGGTCTATATTTTTCCTTTCTGATACTGTCTTGGTTTAGTTTTGGTATCAGAGTTATACTGACCTCATGGGGTAAATTGCTTTTATTCCCTCATTTTCTACGATCTCATGGAGCTTGAATAATATTGGGATAATCTGTTCTTCAAATGTGCAAGAGAATTTGCCTATAATACCATCTGCTTTGAGTTTTCTTTGTAGGAAAATTATAATCACTGCTTCAATTTCTTTAATTACTAGAAGACTACTGAAATTTTTATTTTTGGTCATTCCTATTAAATTATATTTCTCCGAGAATTTGTGTTTTTCATTTTTTTCCAAATGTGCTACTGTAGAATTATTGATCCTATCATAGTGGTATCACTTTAATTTCTACTTAATCTGTAGTTATACCCCTCTTTACATTCTTATTCGTTTCTTTTTGCTTTTTATAGTTGATCATCAATGACAGAACTGTATCAATTGCCTTTTTTACCCCAAACAATCAATATTCTGCTTTATTGATCCTCTGTATTATACCTGTGATTTCTATTTCATTGATTTCTGCTCTTTTATTATCTCTTTGATTTAGTTTTGTTGTTCTGTCATGAATTTTTCAAACTTCTTGAGATGGACACTTAGCTTATTAATTTTGTGGTCTTCTTTTGTACAGATTTTAACCTAAACATTTCTCTTGAAGAGAAAAGGAGTGAAAGAAAAATTCCACTTTTGTTGCTTCCCACAGGTCTTTATTTCTAGTATTTTCATTATCATTCAGTAAATTTATTATGGTTTTTGTTTTAGCTTATGAGTCTTTTAGCAGTGTGTCTTTTAATTTTCAAGCATGCAGAATTGCTTTACTTATCTTTTTGTTCATAATTGTTAACAATTACATAATAGTAAGAATTGTTGGTCTATCTGATACCAACTCTAAAAATTTTTGAAGCTCTCTTTGCTGCCTACTATTCAGTAAATTATAAATGCTTCAGGTGGGTTGAAAAAACATGTTTTCTCATGTTTGGTTGCAGAGCTCTCTATGTATCCAGTATATCAAGGTCACCAATTATGTTATTCAGATTTTCTATATCCTTTCTGATACATATGCATGAAGATTTAAAGTGATACAGTCAGAGGCTGCATTAAGCAGTGTGAGAGATGCACACAGGCTTCTTCTGTTTCTTTTTCTAAACTCCACACTGCTGGAGTTGCAGCTTACACAATTTTCAAAAAGCTGAAAGATACACTCTACCCCCCAAAGAATACCCCAAGTAAGGCCCCCAGTATGCATCAGGTCCTGTACGTTTTGACTAGCGTCTCTATTTTATGTGGGTACTGATTATGTTTTAGAATCATTATTTATTTTTTCTTTCTCTACAGAACTAAGAAATATTTTTAAGAATTTTCAAGTGTTATTAAGCAGCACTTTCTACTCCCATTCTTTATTTTTAGCAAAAATCTATTCTCATAAAAGAAACACGTATGGTTGTGCATATTTTGACAGTCAGAAGTTTGAGCAGAACATACACCGTGAAATTCCCCATGACTCACTTACCTGGCCTCTAACAGGTGAGCTAAGACTAAGCAATTCTCCCCATTCCCCCAACAAAACACACTGGTGATGGCCAAGCCCGGGAACCCTTGGGGCTGGTGGACTCCCTCTAGCATAAGCCAATCGCTGACTTCCACCAGGTGCTTCATGTTTACCAAGATGCAGCTGTCCTTGTTCCCAGGCTATTCATACCATTCAGCCTTCTTATGGAACACAAAATTTGATTGAATATTAATGACAGTTGGGAGACCTGGGTTCGATTTCCAGCCCATGCACTTCCCCAAAAACAACCAACCAAGCAAAACAAACAAAAATTCAATAAATGGTGCTGCAATAATGGGATACTAACATGGAAAAATAATGAAATGTGACCCTGCCATACAGCATACAAATATATATTAATTACAGAAGTGCAAGGAAAAATAACTGTTTCCGTATAAAACAAAGTTGAGTGCTTTGCAAGGAACTGATAGCAAGCACTTACTTAAAACTTGCTATTGAATTTGGTGTGGCAAGTTTACTGCAAAAGTAAGTTAAAAAAGGAAATATTTGGAAAAATTCTGGAGAAAATGGTAAAATATCTGGAAGAAGTGGGGGGTTAGGATTGCTTAACAAGTCCCTTAGTTTTTGCTCCACTTCCAGAAACTGGAACTGGAAATTGTTCAGATGAATGAAGTATGATTTATGCAAAAAAAAAAAAGAAAAACACAAGAAAGGAATTATATTCAAAAAAGCCCTCCGCTATCAATCAAAAGATAAGGGAATAAATACACATTATAGAAATAAAATGTCAGAGGAACATATACATTTTTAATTTTCCAATTAATTTACTTTTTCAATGGATCGAGCAGCTTTTGACCACTGTTTTGGGAACGCTGGGAGACTGCTCATTCCAGCTGCTGTCTTCCCAGCCTTATTTCACCACCAGCCAGGGCTCTAGGACTGAGTGCCAGGAGTCTGGCTTCACACTGGAAAGTCACCTGACCATCCTCTGGAGTTAATACTTCTAGCTCCAAAGGCATCGAGAATTAATCACAAAGGCTAAATGCAGATTGAATGAATTCAATAAGCATGTCATTTTCTCATTTTTTTCCCAGGGTGATAAGAATTTTAGCCTATATCACATCTTAAGTCAAATAGATCGGTGGCCCGTGTGGAGGACACTGGGTGGTATCTAACCTGTAGAAGGTGGAACTGTCTCCCCCAGAAAGATATGCCCAAGCCGTAGTCCCTGGTACCTGGGAACGTGACATTATTTGGAAAATCGGGTCTTTGCAGGTGTAATTAAATTAAGGATCTCCAGAAGAACGGGCAGCGGCCGGAGCGAGGCGTCCACCAGCCGGGAACGCCGAGGATGGCGGCAGCGGCCGGGACGAGGGAGGGGCGGGACAGGAGCCAGCCCTGCCGACACGACACTGGACCACCCGCCTCCCAGGTTGCAGATGCGTAAACTCGCGTGGCTTAAGCCCCGCGTGCGTGTCCCCTGGGGGCAGCCTGCTCGGACCCCTCGGCAGGGCCTCCCAGAGCTGTGTCATCCAGTCCCTCTGCCCTGTCCCCTTCACCCTGCCCAGGAAGGTGGGTCGCTGGCTCGGTCTGCTGGGGCAGCTCCTCAAAAGGGCGAAGGACAGCTAGGGAAGCACTTCTGGTCCTTCCTTCCTCCTGGTATCTTTGAGGCGACTCACTGAGGGGCCGTGCATCGAAGACCAGAGCAGAAAATGGGCACCGGGGGCCTGAAGACGCGGTAGGGCCGTCCCAGGCCGCACACCTGTGGCCTCTCGGATGGGGAGGAAAAAGAAACTCCTCTCTTATTTAACAGTTTTTTGTTTGTTTGTTTGCACTTTCTACTATATGCAATCTTGGCTTTTCCTAACTGATATAAAAAATAACCTTAAATCAGGTATTATGTTCATTAACAACTTCTTTTCAATTCAATCTTTATCAATATCACCAGAAAACAATTTAAAATAGCTGTTTTCCATTTTATAATGTCTTTTGCCCTGGTAAGTCAAAGAAAGAAAGTTCTAATAAAGCATCTAAAGAAATCATGTTTTTGGAATTTGCACACAGTTGCAAGCAATCTGCTCTCAGGATGCCAAGACTCGCAGGCCGGGATGCACCGCCACGGGACACAGGCACGCCAGACGCACCAGACTGGCAGAGCCAAAGCCACAGGTGAAGTCGCTACTGAAAAAGGAGAAATGCAAGAACGATTTCTTCTCTTGGAAACTACACTAAATGCATATTCTTCTTTTGGCTTTCATACAAAATTAGTTAAGGAGAAAAATTGTCCCCATGTGGATCTTTTGTGGAACGTCATCCTAAAAAACGGATTTTTTTTTTCCTGAAGCAGATTTCTAAAAGGCAGAAGGAGTAAATGGAATGCAATGATGAACCCTGCTGGGAAATTCTAGTATTTTGCTGCCAGTCTCAGAACCCCCAGCATGTTGGCAGGCTCCCTTTCTTCCTGGGCCTACTCTCACCTAGTCCCAGATGGCTATTACTTGAGTTTCACAGGGAATTTCCTCTGAAGAATAACTTTGGACTTACAAAAAATAAACCCTAAAGTCCCCAGAACCAAGTTTCCTAGTTTGCAGAGACAACAGCATTTTATCATCTATTCTTCTGATCACAATAGGTCAATGACTGGCAGAAAGAGGAAAGGAGCTACTCCCAAGGTGATTGACAAAAGACAGTTAAGATTTTCTTTTGGCTCCTAAAGAGATTGTAATTTACTGAATTTTCCATTTTCACAAGTCAAATGAAGGAGGAGCAATGAAGACAACCTGATAAGCAGAAGATTAAGATGTACCAAAGCACCCACACGTGTTAATATCTTTACTCAGGTCTTTGCAAGAAAGAGGTTCTTTTTTTTTTTTTTTTTAATTTTTTTATTAATCAAAAAAAAGAAAAGAAATTAACACAACATTTAGAAATCATTCCATTCTACAAATGCACTCAGTAATTCTTAGTATCATCACATAGATGTATGATCATCATTTCTTAGTACATTTGCATCGATTTAGGAAAAGAACTAGCAAAACAGCAGAAAAAGATATAGAATGTTAATATAGAGAAGAGAATTAAAATAATAATACTAATAATATATATATATAAAGGAAAAAGAAAAAAACAAAAACAAAAGATACAAACACACAAACAAACAAACAAAAAACCATATTTCAGGTGCAGCTTCATTCAGTGTTCCAACCTAGTTACATTACACTTAGGTATTATTGTGCTGTCCATTTTTGAGTTTTTGTATCTAGTCCTGTTGCACAGTTTGTATCCCTTCAGCTCCAATTACCCATTATCTTACCCTGTTTCTAACTCCTGCTGGTCTGTTACCAATGATATATTCCAAGCTGATTCTCGAATGTCGGTTCACATCAGTGGGACCTTACAGTATTTGTCCTTTAGTTTTGGGCTAGACTCACTCAGCATAATGTTCTCTAGGTCCATCCATGTTATTACATGCTTCATAAGTTTAGTCTGTCTTAAAGCTGCATAATATTCCATCGTAGGTATATGCCACAGTTTAGCCACTCGTCTGTTGATGAACATTTTGGCTGTTTCCATCTCTTTGCAATTGTAGATAATGCTGCTATAAACACTGGTGTGCAAATATCTGTCTGTGTCTTTGCCCTTAAGTCCCTTGAGTAGATACCTAGCAGTGGTATTGCTGGGTCATAATCCATTCTGCCATTCTATGTCTTTTGATTGGGAAATTCAGTCCATTAACTTTTAGTATTATTACTGTTTGGATAATATTTTCCTCTACCATTTTGGCTTTTGTATTATATATATCATATCTGATTTTCCTTCTTTCTACACTTTACTCCATACCTCTCTCTTCTGTCTTTTCGTATCTGACCCTAGTGCTCCCTTTAGTATTTCTTGCAGAGCTGGTCTCTTGGTCACAAATTCTCTCAGTGACTTTTTGTCTATAAATGTTTTAATTTCTCCTTCATTTTTGAAGGACAATTTTGCTGGATATAGGAG
Source organism: Tamandua tetradactyla (assembly GCF_023851605.1). Taxonomy (NCBI): domain Eukaryota; kingdom Metazoa; phylum Chordata; class Mammalia; order Pilosa; family Myrmecophagidae; genus Tamandua; species Tamandua tetradactyla. Next base: position 12,248,175 of record NC_135344.1, on the reverse strand, counting down.
TTGGCAGTTTTTCTCTTTTAGTAATTTAAATATATCATCCCACTGTCTTCTAGCTTCCATGGTTTCTGCTGAGAAATCTACACACAGTCTTATTGGGTTTCCCTTGTATGTGACAGATTGTTTTTCTCTTGCTGCTTTCAAGATCCTCTCTTTCTCTTTGACCTCTGACATTCTAACTAGTAAATGTCTTGGAGAACGCCTATTTGGGTCTATTCTCTTTGGGGTGCGCTGCACTTCTTGGATCTATATATTTAGGCCTTTCATAAGAGTTGGGAAATTTTCAGTGATAATTTCTTCCATTAGTTTTTCTCCTCCTTTTCCCTTCTCTTCTCCTTCTGGGACACCCACAACACGTATATTTGTGCGCTTCATATTGTCATTCAGTTCCCTGATCCCCTGCTCAAGTTTTTCCATTCTTTTCCCTATAGTTTCTGTTTCTTTTTGGAATTCAGATGTTCCATCCTCCAGTTCACTGATTGTGGCTTCTGTCTCTTTAGATCTACCATTGTAGGTATCCATTGTTTTTTCCATTTTTTCTTCTTTGTCCTTCACTCCCATAAGTTCTGTGATTTGTTTTTTCAGATTTTCTATTTCTTCTTTTTGTTCAGCCCATGTCTTCTTCATGTCCTCCCTCAATTTATTGATTTGGTTTTTGAAGAGTTTTTCCATTTCTGTTCGTATATTCAGCATTAGTTGTCTCAGCTCCTGTATCTCATTTGAACTATTGGTTTGTTCCTTTGACTGGGCCATATCTTCAATTTTCCGAGCGTCATCCATTATTTTCTGCTGGTGTCTGGGCATTTGATCAGATTTCCCTGGGTGTGGGACCCAGCTGGTTGAAAGCTTTTTCTGTGAAATCTCTGGGCTCTGTTTTTCTTTTCCTGCCCAGTAGGTGGCGCTCGTGGTGGTCGTCTGTCTGCACGGCAGTCTGCCCGGGAAACCGCGCGTGGAGGCAGGGGTCGCTGGCCACCGCGGCTTGGGAGAGTGCCGGTCCTAATTGCCCAGCTGGCTCAAAACGCCAAGCGTGACGGAAGAGCCCCGCTATCCAACGTTCCCAGTCAGACCGGGGAGCCATGTGCGTGGAGGGGACCCCAGTCGCCAGCCGCCCCGGCCGGGAAAACGCGTGCCCCTCGGGTATCTCACCGCAGCAGATTCTCCCTGCCTGTTCAGCTGTTTCAGAATGGGGTACGCTGTCTTTTTGGTCTCTGTCGTGACTCCGGGAGCTGTTTTGTATTGTTTCTGTTTCTTTAGTTGCTTTTCTGGAGGAGGAACTAAGACCCGTGCGTCTTACTAAGCCGCCATCTTCTCTGAAAGTCAAGAAAGAGGTTCTTGACAGCACCTTGTTGAATGGCTACGCGATTGGTCATCTCAGGAGGATGGGGACGTGCACCTTCACCAGAAACTGACAATCTTTCTGGAATGCTGGATATTTAGCTTTGAGAACACAACTTACCTCCTCAGACAACACCTCCCCCAACACACACACACACACACACACACACACACACACACACCCTCCAAGGAGAGAAGGGGTTTCCAAGGACAGCAAAGGTTTAATATTTTAGAGATACAATTTTTTTGAGCATTTGTTAAGGTTAATTATTGATAACATTTAAGGAACAACCAGCCATGTACCAGGTTCTGTGCTAAGCACATCAGTCTTCTCAGCACCTAAACAAGGGGGATCTCTTGGATGATCAACTTCATTTGTCAACTTGCTGAGGGGAAAGCTACTCAGACACTAATTTAGGTGTTGCTGTGAAGGTATTTTCTAACTGTGGGGAACATCGATATGCATTTGACTTTACGGAAATTATTCTCCATAATGTACGTGGACCTCATTCAATCAACACAAGACCTTAAGAGTAATAACTGAGGTTTACCTGAGAAAGACTTTTCTGCCTCAGGTCCACAGCATCAGCTCCTGCCCAAGAGTTTCCAGCTTGCCAATAGCCTGATCTACAGATTTTGCACATGCCAGCCCCCACAATCTCATAAACCAACACCTGGAAATCAATCCCTTTTGGTTCTAGTGCTTCTACTTTAATGGTTAGCTCTTGTACAGATCCTTATCCCTATGAGAGCCAAGACTTTTCCATGGTTTCCACAGGTGGGTGGTGGAGAAGGTAGGGTTCATTCTGGGATATAATCCCAGAGCCCTATATTCTTACTCTCTCATACTCTCTCACTCAGAGGTAACTGTAGGCATATCTGATGGTGGCAAAAACAGGAATGCTCCTCATTATTTTCATCCATCAATCTGTGAAATCTGAGGCACATCTTGGATCCGAAGCAGATTTAAGACCCTACCAGCACCAAGAAATAAGGGATAGATAAGCTGCAGTCACACAAATGATGGAAAATTACTAAAAATGTGTATTTTTGATACTACAAGAAAAAATCGGTTATCTGCAGTTAAATGGTCAAAACTCTTTCATTCCATTCATTACAGAACACCAAAGGAAAGTCCAACTATTCATCTTGAAAGGGATTATCCAGAGCAGGAAAAAGTCCAGCTGGGTCATGCTAGTTCTGTTCTCCTACTTGCTTCCTGTTTTCAAAACTAACAGCTGCCCCCTCCACAGAACAGCTCAGGGTCTTAAATCTAGGAACCTCAGAATTAATGTCCACACATTCTATATAAGGAGGCGCAGCCTCTTCATACATCCACGGCATGCAAACACTCCGAAAAACCAAAAATGCTAGAAAATGGAAAACCTGATGATCATGAGGCATGGAATAGTTCCATACACCTGTTTCCAAATCCTTGTATAAAGTGGGTGATGTGCAGAATTTAGGAGACCCAGATTCAAATCCTGATTTCATCATTAAGTAGTAATGAGGTAATTTCTGGGGCAATTTTCTATAAAATCAGGGAGATTATCAATGGTTCTCAAGTTGTGATGCACAAAAAGATCACCTGGAGTGCCTGCTAAAAATTTACCTGGCCACAGGCCTAAGACTTCATTTGGTGGGCCCAGGCATCTGCATTTCGACTAGCAAGCTGGTTGACTCTGATGCTGACATGTCCCCAAAGGAGAGCAAGGCAGCTGATAGGATAGTGGGTCAGTCACCTCAGTGGCCATCTGCTTAAACATCACTGTCATTGCCTGGCTGGACCCAACCTGAGGAGAGACAGGTGGGAAGGATTACTGTCCACTACCTAGGAGGCCGCGTGCTCCTGAGGTTCATGTTCTGAACACCAACAGAGGCAACAACTTGGGACACAAGCAAGTGTTCCTGAAGCCATCAGCCTGCTCCTTCCCCTGGCTTCAGTAGGTAACTCCCCTGAGAGATTTGGACTCCTGGGTTACAAATCCTCCTAAGGTGTCACCTTGCACTTCTAGGGGAAATCATCGATTCCAATTTTTCCTGGCTCCGAAGAGATAAGGCAAAGTATACCCTATGTCAGTAAATCAATGAACCATATAGGAAATGATCATTTCCTTGCAGAGATCCAACTTTTGCAAAAAAAAATGTTGGTTAGCTATAAAAGCAAAGTACCAAGACATGCATTTCACTGAAGGAAAAAAAATAAATGAAAGGGAGGCAGCATTGCAGAGTGGTTAAAACACTTTAGGCTTCTTAGCAGTTCCCTGGGTTCCAACCTCAACTTCACTGTTCACCAGCCACAGACCAGTGCAGATTAACCATTCTGAGCCTCAGTTTATTGGCCTAATAGTATTTTAAAAGAAGATAGATTAAATAATAATTTTCTGAGAATAATGCCAGGGCCATAGAAAGAACTCTTAAATGTAAGTTATAATGAAATTTTTCTCATTTATTCATCAATTATTTACAAGGCAATACAAAGAAAGTGACATGGAATATAAAACACCAAAAGAAAGGGGAGAAATAATTTCTAAGATTACTGATTTAGGAATTGGTCAATTTTTCAGAATATTGGCATTGCTGTTACTTGAAATTAACTCAGGCTATCTAGAAACTTTTTCTTTTCTTGTTAACCATAATGTGTAGATATCTGTACATATGTGTGCATGCATAGATATCATCTATCTAATTGTATATAAATATAGTTCAGCTTCTTTTTTTCTTTTCTTAGACAAATTTCTTTCAAATGTTGGGAAACTGGATGAAAGTGAGTTATATTTGAATTGATTTTAATGTAAGTACTGAGTTCAAAACTCTATGTTAGTTAAGAGCTACATAATAGAGCATTCTGCACATCTGAACAATGCTATGTTACCTCCTACTCTTATTTTCAGAATCTCATTCTCCATAGTTTAGAGATGAGCTAGGATTTGAACTCAAGCCTGTATGACTGCAAATCCTACTTCTTCCTTCTTGAGTAGACAGCAGTTCAGACGCCAAAAGGTGAAAATTATAAAATATAAGTGATTCATAAATCACAAGGGAAGGAGTTAATGTTCCTAAAAGTTGCCTAAAGAATTCCCAGAGCCTGCCCATGCCAAAAAAACAATTGCATGAAGAAGCTACTCACAAAATTATACATGCTTACACACATATATCCCTTCACCCACATGTACACCCTAGACAGTATAAAAGTTTGAAAAGTAAGGTATTATACTAACAGACAAGGGCCAAATTTCATGTTAAAAAATAAAACAAAATAAAAAGGCAATCAGAGCACAATTGCTTCTTTCAATTATTAAAATTTATATTCATGAGACTGATAAAGATTCACAAGCAGCAATTATTTTCAGCTTCCAAAAATATTTTATTTCATTAAATAACTGTTAAATAATCTCTACAAAGCAAATTGCATAGAGAAATGTAAAAATGATTATGTTCCTGGAGCTTTCTATACCTCTTTTTTCTCATCATCTTCTTGTCATATGTACAGAAAGCTGCTGCAAATGGGCAGTGCTGGAAGCCACCAGTTCCCCTTCTTCAGGGGCGCAGTGCTACCAGCAGAGAGGCTTACCCTCAGGCAGCAGGTGCTGCACGCAGCCTCAGGCTTAGCTCCTTGTCAGGTGACTGTCAGCTCAGCTTGGAGCATCTGCTGGCACTCACGAAGAACTAAGCAGCTGCACAAGGTTTTCAAGACATTTCAAATAATAGGCATTTAGAGGATTTTCTTCTGAGGTTGAGAAAGCTGTGACAGAAAAATAAAGGGAATGGAAATACCAATTAATTAAACTTAGTACTACTTAAGAGTAGATACACATAAACATATATGAATAGGATTTATATGTAATTTAAAGTTTGATTAAAGTTTTTAATGTAGTAGCATAAGAATATTTTACATTAAAAATTAAGTTAAAGCATTTATACTTATTTTTATTTTTATTAATAGCTTATCCAAATAGTATAAAAATAATACATCTACACAGTGGATATCAACTATAATTCCAAATGATATGCCATTCTTCTTTTTATGTTCTATTCCTCCCAAAGCATAAACTATAATGTAACTCAATTATTCACTACCTCTAGAAATTACAATGAATTACCTCTAATGTAACTCATTTTTTCACTACCTGTAGTTAGAAATGAACAAAGAAACAAAAAAACATTTTCTTAAAAATCAGACTATAAAAACACAAATAAATGACCAAGAAATCTGTCATAGTTCAGGAAAGACAGTTCAAGTTCCTAGCTTAGCATAAAATAAGTTCAGAGAAAAATGTTCATTGAAAACTTGTGTACTTAAAATGTGAAACTGAGTAGCGCTTAGCAACAACACCTGATCTCACACCATGATCAGGCCATGGGGCAGCCTGGATACAGGGTTAGGGATCTCTTCTTGGCAAACTGTGATTCAACCCCCTGAGGTTACATCAAAGTTTCTTTCCAAGGTCAATTCTAATTGCACCACTTCTTATCACCTTAGAACATACTTTAGCACAGTGGCCCTTGGAAAAGGAAGTTCAGTTCAAGAATAAAATGACTTGGAGAAAGAACACAGACATGTTTTAAGGAAGTATCCCATCTCAAATCTTCATTTATCAGTACATTTTCTCATTTTAAAAATATTACAATGAAAAGTACAGACCAAATATCTGCACATTTTACAATGCTTTAATTTAAAAAGCCCCTCAAATCCTAAAAAAAATCAATGTAAAAAATTGTATTTTGCTGTGGCCTGTCCAAATATCACTTAAATCAGAGAATTTACTTCCAAGTTTAACTATAAATTTCTTAATAATGAAACTTACTTTTCTTTGCTAAGGAATATGCTTCATCCACTCTTCTTTTTACTGACGGATTTTTCAAGGTTGGTTTTGCCTGGAGATAATACAGAATGATCCATTAACTAGATTTATTCTCACGTGTCAAGGACCAGGATACCCCAAACATAATTCTGCTATTGCTGACTCCAGTCATAAACGGGGTACTATACAGTATAATAATGTAGCTAGGGAATTATATATCACCACATCCTACTGAGCCATCCCCCTGACTCTTCTGGAGTCTAAGGCAACTCTTTTCATTGTCTAACCTAGCTTCTTCCTCTACCATCCCATGTTCTTTCTTCCCTCCCCTTAACTCCTCCTCTAATCTCAATTTTCTACTTTAAACTACTCAACCTAAACTATTTACACTCTCTCACACCTCAGATTGCAGATCAATGATAATGAACAATGCCAGTCAGTTGTTCAACAAAGATATATTGAGTAACACCAAAGTGCTAAACCCTGCAACAGGTGCTGAGAACACAGGTGGAAATGAAGATGGCAGCCCCATCCTCACCGGCTTCCCTCTGGGGAGAACAGGCAGCATCAAAAGAAAGCAGGGTGCCCAGCCTTGCGCAGCACCCCTCTGGGGGAGCTGTCCCTCCCACCATGTCACATGGGTGTAGGTTAATCACTCAGTTAATGCTCGGCCCTCGGCTGGGCAGGAGTGAGCTGTGGGCAACAGGGGAGAAGACCAGAGGCATGAGAAGAGCGAGAGAGCAGGTGCGGGTACCCCCTCTGCTCTTTCTGGGCAGCCTATTGCCGCAGGCTTACAAGAACTCAGCTGAGCATAAAGCTGTGAGGATGTTAGCAGAGAAAAAGGGGAAACATATAAATGGATAAAACTTGGTTTTTAGGTTTTATTTGAAGATGTATTTTTCCCTGAGACATCTTTTAGAAGAAACAATTTTGTTAGTATAATTGCATCAATATAGCAAATCAACTGAAACTAACCAGGAAAACTCAAAAGAGAAATACTCCTCTGAACTGAGAAATTAGGTTGGAGTGAGTACAAGAAAAAGATTTCAGCTGAACGGTTTACCAAGTATCTAACTGCATGAAGGATATGTCCTAAGAGGTGTGGTTGCTGGTTCCCACATATTAACAGTAATTAAACAAAACTGACCTTCTGGTAATTGTGAAGCAGAGCCCAAAGTGCAGCAGCTCCAATCCTCTGTACATTTTCATTCTCATTTTCCAGACAAGCAGCCAGCACAGTAATAACTTTATCTAATAATAAACACACACAAAAAGTTCAGCCCTGCACACTTATCTTGGACTAATCAGAGACCCCCTTTTCCCATCAGAATGTACCCAAAATTGGTACATTAGACAATAACAACAACAATCTTTAAACCCTGTGGTATGTGGAAAGATAACTTCAAATTGTTTCATTACAGGCATAGAACGGTCAGGGAAACAGGGATGCCTAACTCAACACAGACACATTCCATTTAACAGAAAGACGCAATCACACAACAAGTTGTATTGATGAGTTAGTAATTATAGCTTCCATTTTCATATGCAGAAAATAGATCTGCTCTCATGAGAAACTATAAAGACTGTTTTACAAACGCATCGCTAGCATGAGCTGAACTGCTAGAATGAACTACTATGTAATCGAAAAATACCATGAGTTAAGCCTTTCAGAAAGGACTAAATAAATGTTCTTAGAAAAATGTTTTTCTTGTGTCAGGATTTAAAGGCATACAGACAAACAAAATATGGCCCCTTTCTGAAAAGCTAGCCAGAGTAGGACTTAGAAATTATCTGTAGCAGCTTACTCATTTTATGTGAAGATTAAAATAAATCCACTCCTAAGGAAATTGTCAGGGTATTTCCAATATGGTGTTTTAAATTCTGGAACTTTATTGCTTCTTCTGATAAATCATTAAATTGTATGAAATGATTTTTCCTCTAAAATCTGTGATTTTTGAAACGTGCTACATTCTTAAGGATGGAACCCTTGTTACTAGGCTCTCTGTGTATGTATTCCCACTGGGTGCAACTAACTGAACTGTCAGTGGGCCACAGGCAGGCTCTGCGCTGACTTGCTGCAGATTCCAACCAGAAGGCTAGCATATTTTAGGAGCACAATAAACACTAGTTAGATGAAAGGACTCAGGATGAAAACAAAAATGCTGTTTAAGTGATTCTATTTAGATTTTTAATTTTTTTAAAGGAAAAGATTTTTAAGTTATTTACAGGAGAAGCCCCTGCTCTGTAAAGTAAACACTAACCGAGCACTGAAGGGCAGTGCTGGTGCCACTTCTCTCCAGACAGCCGTCTCTCCTGCCTGAACATCTTCCCTGGAGTCCCTACACCCTCGGGTTTCCCAAGCCACCACCCAGCCATAATTAGTCCCTACAAACTGCCATCAGATGTGATATCTCTCATGAGAGTAACGGTCAATATTCATTAGGGCCCATCCTCAAATGAGTGTGATTTTTTTGTGTTCCATCTGATTAGCAAATGACTTTTATACATTGTACCCAACCCTCAGAATATACAATCCCTATGCTATAAATATTTTTATATCATAACTCAACTCTGTCAACCACTTACTATTGCTGAAAGATTTCTTAATAAAGTACACATACAGGTCCACTAATGTCGTGGCCCCATCTGATAATGCAAATGGATCAACTTTAAAAACACATGCACATTTTATTGTGAAGTATGTATAACATGCCTACAAAAAAATGCACTCAATTTTTTTTTATGCTTAACAAATAGTTTGAATGAACTCCCATATAAACATGTTAATAAACTAAAGAGAAAGGAAATCGTAAAATGCAGCTACATAATTAGAAAGTTATGAATTTTTAATATTTATTATCTTCTTAATATAACTGACTTAACTATAAGATTGGGGAAGTCATTTTGGTAGTCTGAAATCAATAATAGTGAGAATATTTATATCCTTATCCTAGGACGATGGTTCTTTGGCATTCCAAGCTTCAACTAGGTAAGACCACCAAGAAGACTCCACATCTTGAAGAGTTGCTCCCTCGCCCCTCAACATTCTTGAGCAAAGCCAAGCGAACAAAGATTGACAGGTGTCCTTGAGGCAAAAGAGCTTTCTACAGGCTTCTTGCCCCTCTGGACACAGGCTTTCAATTAAAATTGGCCTGGAAGTTTCCCAAAATTCTTTCAGTTCCTTGAGTCTTGTAAACTTCACTTTAATATATTTTACCCAGCAGGTTTTTGTCGTTTCCAGGGGAAACCTAGCCTATCATTATTAGAAATAGGGAACCCTCTGAATCTATCTATAACAGCGAGGTCAAATCCCACTGCACACTCCCCTCCTGACCATCGAAACCAGGTATTTGGGTGCTACTGATCAAAGACACACAGACTTACCTGGCAGATTTTAAGCTAGCTGACTCTGCCAAGCCCTCCTCTTCAGATCTCTGAATGGAAAAGGAATCAAAGCCTTTGACATCCCCTTCACAGTTCCATACAGAAATTTCACAGTTGCTGACTCTTATCTCACCCCTGCCTTGTAAGTGCACTGATCTCAAGTCTGAGGGGTGGGGGAAGCTCCTTCCTTCCAAAAGTTTGTCCATCTGCTTTAAACTAACAAAGGAGACAAGGTATTGCTGACTACAAGGAAATACTAAAAATAAATCCAAAGGATTTACAAATGAAAAATGTGGACTCTTCTCTCAGTTCCCTAAAAGCTTATCCTTTTTCCAACTCTTTCAATAACAAAATTGCAATAGTTCCCAAAGAAAACAATCTATACAATGAGGGGTGAATAAATAATAAGAGATACTTCTGAGTAACAGATACCACATGTATACTATCTCATTGCCTGAGAAGCAGGGACTTTTTTACAAATGTGTACACAGAAACAGATACAGTGAAAGAGGATGGCAACAACACACTGATCTATATCCCCTTGCGACTGAGAACACAGAATCAGCGGATGAGCAAGGGGAAAGCTGGGCACAAATGCATAGTTAATTTTGCTAAGTTCAAGGCTGGCTGAACCTTGAAAATCTTTCTGTATAATATTTCTAGCAGTTAAATCTAATCGGAAACACAGACTCATGACCAATCCCATCGCAGGGTGGGAAGAATGACTTCTGCCCACTCTGAAAGCTCCATTTATCACAGGGGAGAAAAAAAAAGCCTCCAAGAAAAGACTAAGTGAGAACCACGGAAGGAGAAGAGAATTAACATCTCCTGAGCATCTCCAATATACTGGAAAGAGTACCAGCCCCTTCATGTATGTTTATAAACTGATTCTTACCAGAACCAAGAAAGCAGGGATTAGTTCGGAGATGAAGACACTGGGCCGAGAGACACTGAGCTGCCCAGGTGACGAGCACACAGGAGCTGGCATGTCTCCTCATGAAACACCAAGCCTACTCAACTTGACACATTCCTGACAGAAGCAGCTTATGGTTGCAGAAACAGATCTTTCCATTCCTATATTTTTGCTTCGAGGTTTCTCTGAATCCTCACCTACCTTTCCCTCCATCTAGCCCACATCTCAGGAAAAGAAGGCTTTGTAAAAGTTAACTGCACCATCTGGTCTTGGGCCCTGAATTTAAATGCCTGCTCAGAATCTCTATCCTCTCTTGGCCATCAAATACTCACTGACTGCTCACTCTGTAGCAGGCATAAATCTGGGTGCTGCAGAGACAGCATGAACATAGTAGGCAAAAATTCCTTGAACCTGTAAGAGTTTACATTCTAGTGTAGAAAGAGCAGCAGTATATATATATATATACACACACACATAAAACACATAGTCCATGTGGCTGATGTGATAATGCTATGGAGAAAAATAAAATGGGAAATGGAGAAAAGAGTGTGGGAGGATAGGGGAGAGGAGGCAGGATGAAGGGGTGCTGTTGCAAACAGGCTGGTGGGGAAAGGTTTCACTGAAATGGTAACATTTGTTAAAGACCTAGAGAATAAGAGGGGCAGCGGGAGGAACAGGGAGGGGACACGGGAGAGGGGTAGGAGGCAAGGTCAGCGAGCATGCCTCCTGCTCCTATTCCCTTGCTGCCCCCTGGACCCAATGTGTCTATCTTGAATGACACAGTGTTAGCCCTCAGAGACCTGAGGTAGTTCCTAGAAGGCAAGCCATATGTAATTCATTCCCACAGCCCCTGCCTTCCAGAGTGCCTTGAATGCAGGAGGAGGCGCTTTATAAATGCCTGGCAAATTATTTGTAACATTATTTTCAGTGTTTCAGTCTGAATGGAATAGTATGAATAACCACATATACAAGTCTGTGTATGTTCACATGTCGGGGGTGGACAGTGTGGACACTTACCATTCGCCAATATCTTGGGTTTGTTAGCAGGACTGAAGCAAATATTATGAAAAATAAGAAGAGGTATATAAGGACTGCTCTTATGTTTGCATTTGCTCATCTCTGTCAGTAAGTCTAAACAGCCATCAAGCCTCAGGATCATTTGTTGCCCATCTTCTCCAAATGATATATTCAGGAGGAGCTTCAACCAAAGAATGGCCAGATGACTGAGAGGTTTATTTCCTCCTTTTGGCAATGTCAGAGAGAGAAAGTTCTGTAAGAAGTTACTCTGTGGGTAAACAGAAAGAATATTATTTCCTTCTTCAGTCTTTTTCATTAGTCCCTTGGTGACCAATTAACTACTATACTGGTATTCTTTTCCTCAGTTTTAATTTCTCCTTCCTTCATATACACTCCAGATATTCCATCTGTGTTATAATCAGGTATAAGTGATAAAGGTAAGGAGAACAAAAACAGCACTCAAGTTTTAATTCCTACTAATTCTCTCTTGATGATGAATGAAGTAAATTACAGCCAATTCAATTATTTAAGATTGATAATTCAGTGTGGGGATATTTTCAAGCCTCTTGAGTTTTGTCTTTTTGACTGCCTTCTTGCAATTTTGCCACTCAGTAAAACTAACCTATGGGAAGGAAAAAGAAACAAAACTCATGAAAGTCATGGGTACTAGCTAAAAACTCTGGTTGTAGTGAGGATATTTTGAACCTTAAATATAAGTGCATTTTTAAAAAAAGAACTATGGATACATCTTACAGACACTTTAACCCCAGTTGCTTATCATTACAGATAATTTCTCACGACTATCACTCTAATAAACTTAGAGATAAGAAAGCTATATTACCTGTACTGTGAGAGTCCTTTCAACTTCCAAACCTCTTCCTCAAAATCCCACAAACCCTTAACTAAATGAAAGGCAATAATTTATCGTCTTGAATAATCTACATTCCATCAAAGTTTGAAAGTGGTCTGTCAAGTAGAAGCCCATAATACTTTGAGAAACTTAGCTGGAAATTTCAGTTTGATCAAGGTGCAGAAATGTGATTATTTAAATTTCATAGCTGCCCACAATGTCCCATCTCTCTCTTTTTTTAATAATCTACTCTTCCTTAATCCTAGGGTTCTCCTGTACCTAAATAAAGATGCCGATCTGACTCTACAAAATAAATTTAATGCTTTTACATCAAAGAACTCTGAATATAAGAATGAAATGAGCTACAGAAATATCAGTGACATTACCCAAGCAAAAAGCCAACTGTAAAGCTTTATGCCCATTTCAAAAAACACCTGCTGTCACTAACACCTTCTTTCTCATCTCTCAGCCTAAACGAACGCTTTTTTTTTTTTTTTAACATCTTTACCTTGCCTTTCCCATTCGGCTAGATTTTATCATGAAATACAGATCTGGGATTGGCAACAGGGACTAAACATACAGCTGTGCTTTAAAATGTACATTTACTGCTGGTGTACCTTCTTTTTGCTGTGCCTAAAGATGCCTTTCAACAATTTCCTCCATCAGTAGAACATGTAAATCGTATCATGGGAGAGAAAAACTGGATGCTTTAGCATCTTCATTGTGCAACAGTATTTCCCACCACCTACTGAGGAATGATAGAGAGCCCTGGGGCAAAGGACAACTGGATACAACATAAGAAGTCTCAAGAGATTCTTAATGAGGGCTGAGAAAAGCATCTGGGTTTGCCTCTGAAAACTGAGTCTGACCACACTGACAGAAAAATACTTTCAAGTTTAATATCAGAATCATGGACTCTAAGTTGAAAATCCTGAGATGATTTTGTTTAATTAGTTTTAAAATGAAGAAATTCAAGCTTAAGGGGAATAAGTCTCCCACTCAAAGTTGCACAACAGACTCAAGATTGGTGCTTATATTCATTCCCCCCGGGTGGGGGGGGGGGTTCTACCACAGTCCCGCCCACTGTGCTCTGGCAGGGAAAGAGGAGGAAAGCGCTGCCCAGCCTGCACGATAACATCATGTGCAGTCTCTAAGGTCGAAGGACAACAACCACATACATCCAGTTCAAGATGACCTCTCCTTTTGGAAGTGAGAGAAAACATACAGCCACATGCTGGTAAAGATACCCCAACTGGCTTGCAAAATTTGACGACAACTCATGAGCCAGTGAGAGTTGGCTCCAACACACCAAAAATATCTTTTCTTGGTAAGACTGAGCTTTCTATTTATTTGGTGACTGCACTCAAACTATTTTTCCAGGGAAGGAGAGACAGAGAGACAGCAGTGGAAAAGAAGACTGGATTCTTATTTTGTCTTGGCCTTCATTTAAAAGAAACAGTAACTACAAAATTGCTATGTAATAACAAGCCGACAGGAAAACTGATCATATCCAAATTTTAAAGGATTTTTCTAAATTAAGAATTCTGTTTACTCACATCTAAATATAGACTCAAACTGACCACCTGTACTAGAATTTGTTTAACTTTTCAAAGTATCCTTGTTAAAACTCTGTGATGAGAAGTCAAGTTCGGGCACTGAAGAACCAGGGGACTCAAAAAATTGCCTATTGTCTGTCATAAAGAAGTTAGGTCTAACTAGGGGTAAAGGTGCTTTGATTTCAAAAGCTGCTTTTTTTCATGTAAATTGAACTGAAATTACTACTGCTTAATTTGGCCTATTTAAGGACCACATATATTACTTTTATGATCTGACATGAATATTAGACAGCTATATTTCTAAAAACCCTCATTTTTGAGAGAGATAAAACACAATCTAAAGGCTAAGAAGATTAACTGGAAGGAAATGTTATGATCTCCATATTCTGGCTTCTGTCACTGTTCATGTATCATCTAGCAACTGGATTTAAACAAAGTGAATGCCTTAATCCCTTTACAATCTTTTAAAATGTCTTCAAATCATAATAAGTTAACCCTAGAAACTGAGTTCTAGACTTTTCGCATGAGTCCTTGACAGGAAGGATGGTTCATTTTACTGAGTATCTTTTATATGAGATGAAGGAGAGTTGAAGTGCTTACCTTTTGAATGACTCCTTTACAATCATGAGACAAAGCTAGGTTTGAAAGAAACATGAAAGCTATCTGCTGAACTGCGGGGTTCTCCAGAGGCGTCTGAGAAGCCAACTTGATGATGCACAACATCAGGGAGTTGCTGGGCATGCCTCTCCATGCAGGTGGAAGAGGGTAATGTCCAAAACTCGACCAACAAAGTGAACTGCAACCTAAAGAAAACAGCCTATCATAATGTCTTCTCAGTTCCACTTCTTAGTTCTTATAAGAAATCAAGTGGTAAAGCATGTCTGTCTACCAAATGGCTTGGCTACTAGCCAGTGAAGAGTACATCGGCACTGAAGGTTGGTGTGGATGTCTACATTCAACTTAACGGATCTACTTCTTTATTAAGGGCCTAATCATCTCGAGAGCATTTAAAAACACCAGATTTATTAAAAATAAAAAAGAGGATAACATAAGCATAATAGATGTTTAATAATTCCTTTTAAAAGGACATCTGAATAAAGGCTTCAATAATGAAGAACAGAATTTTAAAACTGGGAATTTTACAGAAAAGAAAAGTGAGGAACTCACTAACCCTGGGGAGGGGGGGGGGGGAGCGGGGACAGGGCAGGAACTGTATTGCCACTTGGCAGATGGAGAGACAGCTCAAAAAGCTATGGTGACTGCTCAGGGTCACCTGACTCTTAAGCAGCAAGAGCTGGCAGTGGAATCCCCTGGTTTTCCAGAGCCCAGTGTTGCTCCAGTAGGTTATGTAAGTATGAGATTTACTGAGGGAGAAAAAGAATCATAAAAGAACTTAAAAATTACAAATATGTTTTAATGTTCCATCTATAAGACTGTACTATAGCATAAACCTGAGACAATTAACTTTTAAAAGTTCATGTGAGGAGGTCAGCTTATGTATGACAAGATCAGAATCAAATATATTCTGTAAAACAAACTCACAAAAGGTGAGCAAGCAAAAAATAAAAAATACAGTGATAGTTCCTATATTCTTAACTTTATAGCAATATCCAAATACCAATATTTCCATTGACTGCTATACAAAACTGTCATTACATGATGCAGTTTTGCTTAGAAACAACCTAGACAAGAAAACAAAGTTTTTTTTTCAGTTTAGGAGCCTAATTACATTCTAATATTGACAAATAATTAAATTAATTAATTAAATAAATACAAATAATTAGAATATAAAAGTAACACAGATTTTAGTTTCAAAAGATTCATATTAAAGTATATGGTTTTTTTGTTGTTGTTGTTCAGTATTTTGCAACTGGTCCTTTTTCCATTCCTACTTCCCTAAACCTTTGGAGGGTCAGGGTAAAGAACAACAATATCCAGATTCAGACCCAGTCTTGTGCTGGGTCACATGAGGACAGACATTAAGCTGAAAGACATCTGAGAGGTGACTGTCCAAGCAGAAGTAAGGAACGGAGAAAGTCTGCAGCAGAATGAAAACGGGACAACCCTGCCCAGGAATCACATACACTACAGTGAAAATTCAGGGTTCAGGGCCTGCACGTCCGTCTCTGCTGAGGGAGCTGGCCAGGTGAAACCTGAGTGGGCTACAGAGAGGGGCAGCCTCAGAGGGGAAGCAGAGGAACAAGCTAGCACCATCATACAGGCAGGGATCAGACAGGCTCTTGACTTCCTGAGTTCTGGTCCTTCCTCCATGTATTCTTGCTATTCGGAGACCCCTGTTGCTGAGCTGTGGAATGTTGCTAGAAGAAAGCATACAAGCCTGCTGATCATAAATTTTAAATGGGTGATTAATGTTGTCAGCCATCCTACTTTACTTTCTCAGTGTGTTTGCTTTCCATCCTCTAAAACAGCTATTTCACACCTTCTCCTCTCTCTGGGAATCATCTAGACCTCTTGCCTTTGCTCACCTTTAGTTGTCAGTCTTATCTCATAATTAATGAAGAAAGCAGAAGCATTCAGTTATGAATTTCTCATCAAATCTACCAACCTCTTAAACTTATATCCATACTCACTGCCTTCCCCCTGCAACAGTAAACGAAGTTCCTCTATTCTTCTCAAAAGAGCTACTCAACTTGTGCTCGGGTTCCCATCTCCTCTCATCTACCCATAAATATCTATACCTTTCTGCACCTCATTCTCCTAATCCTGTAGATTATTACACATACCTCAAAAAAATCTTAAAAACAAACTGAAACCCTCCCGTGACTGCTCATCTATCTCTTTCCATTGCTGCATTTCTCTGTTTCCCTTGAGAGTACTTCACCTTCTCTTTCAGCCCTCACCAAGTCAGCTTCGGTCCCCAGTATTGTACTCAATTTGCTCTAAATTCACCAAGAACATCAGTGCTGATAAATCCAATGGTCACTACTCTGTCTTCATTTTATTAGAATTTCATCAGTATTTGACACATTGAGCATTCCTTTCTCTGGCCTTGTGTAACTGCATCGCAATGTAACTGGCTACTCCTTCTGTCTCTCTAGCAGTTTCCTATCTTTGCTTGGCTCCAAGTATGGCTGTACCCCAGGGCTTGGTCACATGACTCTCCTCTTCTCCATCTACACAACTTCCTTGGGTAATCTCAAACAGATTCCTGGCTGTCAGTGCCACCTCTATGACAGTACTTCTTTTTTTTTTTTTTTTTTTTTTTTTAAAGGGAAACATTTTTAAACATTTTCTTGTTTTATTATATTTTGTTTGTTTGTTTGTTTTTTACATGGGCTGGGGCCGGGAATCGAACCGGGGTCCTCCGGCACGGCAGGCAAGCACTCTTGCCCGCTGAGCCACCGCGGCCCGCCCTCTATGACAGTACTTCTATGTAGGTGGCTTACAAAGACCCCTGCCTTTGGTATTCCCGCCCCTGTGCAGGCCCTTCCCCCCACACTGGATCTGGGTTGCTCTGTGTAACTAACAGAATATGGCAGAAGTAGTGGCATATCACTTCCATATTGGTTATAAAGGAGGGAAGCTTCCATCTAGGCACCTTTACTTCTGATCATTTGCTTGTCTGCTCCTGGGGAGGGCTCAAAGCCACACTGAGGCAGCCTTGTGAAGAGACCCATGTGGCAAGGAACCGAGGCTGCCAATAGCTTAGTTAGTGAGCTCAGAAGTAAATCCTCCAGGCCCAGGCAAGGCTTTGAACAACTGCAGCCCTAGCTGACACCTTAACTGCAGCCTCAGGGGAGGTTCTGAGCTAAACCTCCAGACCCACAGAAACTGTGAGATAATAAGACAGTTGTTTAGAACTGCTAAGCCTTTATTCTTTACAATGCCTGGTCCATCGTGGGCTCTCAATAGAATATCTGTCAAATAAATGAAAGGGGAGCCCCATGTTATCAATTATCACCAGACCCATTATACCTAGAACTTTCTTGATGGTTTCCTGCTCTAGAGACTATACAGGAGTTTACCTTCATCTGGTTTTTAAGATCTTATATCTTGATTTGCACCCTCTCAATTTCCTATGAAACTCCATTTTCCACAACTGTATAGCCCCAAATGTCCCAAGGACATCTCAACATACATTAAAATATCTGTCTACTTTCGTAACACCTATAAGAAAGCTTGCCTTTGAACATGTCCTCAGTAAGGAGAAACATTTTAACATACACATACATTTTTCAAGTCCGTCTTAACATTATATAAAATTAGTATTTCAGTACATTATTATACAGGCAATATTAGATTCTATTTACCATTTGGATAATTTGCAGTATAGACACAAAGTAGCTGCAAGGCAGTTTGCATCAAAGAATCATCCATCAAAAGCCAAGGCCAGAGAGAGTGCAAGACAGGGACAAGATGAGCTTCAAAAGCGGCTTCCTGTTGCAGAAAGAAAATAAGGACAGCATTAGTCTGAATATCTGAAAACATAAAATTAAAATCAAATTTAAAAAATCTGTCTCCACACAAGGAAACAAAACTGAATTTATCTTTGGTTAGTGCAAGCTGACACCAGAATCCTTGCAGCAGATTCAGCCCCAGGTCCCCTGAGCTGGCACAGAGCTGCTCTGATTAGCAGCCTGGGACGAGGCGGCCCTTCAGCACTGGAGTGGCTGGGACAGGCCAGGTGTGTTATAAGTGCAGAAAAGCAGCTTCAGGAACAATTTAAATTAGGCAGGAAAGTGATATTTCACAATGTAGAATAAACCCTTGCAAATGCTGCGATATGATCAGAAATGGTATTTTCTGGTTAAATAAATATTCTGTTTGACTCTGAGTTATGGATGTGTACACACACACACAACAGAGATACATTACTATTTTCAAATACTATGATATAGTAAAATTCAGTAAAAATATCTTCAATCAATAAAATTTGTAAGTATTGCAGAGATCAGTTACCATTAGATAATATTATGGATAAAATACAGCTATTTGCAGTCAATATAGCAATATCTTTTTTAATGAACAGGAGTGACAGGTCATATGTAGGTCCGTGTGCATGGGTGTTTTCATGCACGTACACATGCACACCCTATACAATTTTAGGTAGTAGAATGCAGTGAGGGGGTGGAAGGTGGATGTTATTCCCTACGCTCCCACTCTCGGTAAGCCTGGAGCACAGCCCCAGCAGATGGGCTTCCATACTGTATGCCTTACACAAAGAAGAGAGAAACTGGGGTATGAGCTGCTTCTATCATCTGCTATGCCGCCCACCTTGTTTCTCCATATTCTCATCCATTTGTCCTTTCTCTCTGCCCGTTAGTGAAGGAAAGGGGTCCCTCTTTCCTCTTTTTGTCTGAGATTAATACATCCATCTGCATTTTGAACACCAGCCCCACCTGCCTCCTCAGGGATGTTTATCTGTCAATTATTTCTTTTCTCTCCTGACTCTCTAATAACTAGTCCTCGATTTTCTTTGCTCATGTTACAAGAAACAAACTAGCTTCCTTTAATGCTTCACCTCTTAAATTATCACTGCTCTCTTTTTGACCAAGCTTCTAGAAGTAGTACTCTTGTTGCTGTCATTTTCCCATCTCATTTAATCTTCAGCTCACTGCAATCTATTTCCTGCCCTGAAAATTATTAAGACCACTCCTCCAGCTGTAGCTGCCCAGACACAAGCACTACGGCCACTGCCCCGGTGGTCACAGCCCTTTTTTTTTTTGTGATTTCCATGCTGCTGCATGATCCTGGATGCTCACCAGCATTCCCTTCTCAGTTATTTCTGCCTTCTCAAAATTCTTCATATATCCTGAATATCTGACTCAGGCTTTACTCTGTACTCTCCTGGGAAACTTCAGTGATAGTCATGGCTACAGATATGATCTGACCACGGACAACTCCTAGATCTCACTTTGAATCTCCCCTAAGAGCCCCAAACCACACAACCCACGAATGGCATGACAGTTCCCACCTGGATGTCCTAAAGACACCTCATGTGGGCACGTGCATACCTGGCCACCGTGACCTCTCATGCCCACACACTGCTCTACTATACCCTGATGCCTTGTAAACCGCTTAAACTAGAGTCTGCAAGTCATTTTACATTTATCTTCTTTCTCCATATCTCAAATTAACTCCCCATCCTCCTGCCCTTTTCTACTGGCCAGGTTAAGGTCTCTTCATCTCCTGCCTGCACTCTTTTTGACTGCTGGCCTTGCCCACTCATTGGTTCACTGTTCACTTTGTTTAGCTCAGAGCCACCAGTGATCCTGCCAATATGAAACTCTCTAATGTTACACATATACACACACTGAGGTGCGTGAGGTGTATGACTCTGTTGAATTACTACAACAGTGACCAGCAACAAGAAATGGGAGTATGTCTCACATTTTGGATAAGGTAGGATAGGAAAAAAATTAAGAACCTCAGTCTCATAGGATTATATTTATACTCAAGAGTGATCCAAAAATTTTTTGGATTTATTCCTTGTTAAACAAGGAATGCTTTGACTTATTGAGAAATTATACTGTTATAGTTGACTGTTCTGATGTAATCGTGAGCACCATGTTTATAATCAGCTCTCAGGTTAGCATCGTAAATCTTTAGAGTCAGATTCTACCTGGAAGGTAGGTATTATGGATGAATATTAACTGCTTCCAGTCACAATCATATTATTTGGGATAAGGGACCCATAAATACAATAAATAGCATCTCTATTTTGAGAAAAAAACTCATACATTGTAAGATATATTTTTTTAATTCTCATATTTTTAAAATAATTGTTAGTCATGTCTTAAATTAGCTATGTAATATAGCCTAAGAAATATATGTTCAAGATGCTCTTTTACCAGATACAATGTTTTTTCCAGTTTTACCATACATAAAATCAGAAAAGGTAAGAAATTTTTTAAAAAGGAGACACTTCTATAATTGATGCTTGTCTTACCCATTTGCACAATATTTGTAAATTAAAGCATTGGTCTACTGTCTCAGAATGATCGTATCACTATAGATGAAGCAAATCCAAATATTCACAAGATTACATCCTATGTAGTAACATTAGCACATGTCTTAAACCTACAGTATCAACGCTTTATAGACAAAGCAGAATATCTCAACAGTTTTCAGAGGCTGAGTAAACAGTCACAGAGAATCATCTGCAACAGCTAAGGGCACTTTCTCCACTGAAACAGGAAACACACTCATCTTCTTTTTTATGGGAAAAAAACACCTCCACTTATTCCCTGGAGAGTTGCTCTGACACTCTCCTTTGGACAAATCCAAACTTATAAGATGAACACAGTCATTCATTCCATTCCAGTAAAGAAACAAACTGATGCCTTATTATACTTAATTTCCCCCTTTTGATCCAGAAGGCATTGTCAATCTCACAGTGCCAGGGCCAGACTCATCCCTGGAAGTCACACCACATGGTCAGGGAGATTTTCACTCCTGAATGTCATGTCCCATGTAGGCGGGGTGGGGGTGGGTAATGATGGCCAAGAGAGATCAAATAGAGTCAAGAAACTATGCTGTAGGCTACTCTCAGGTAAGCTTCAGTTAGATAGTGCTAATTGCCATGGTTGCTAAACCCCAAACAACATCACTCCCACTGATTCTTAAAGGGCTCAAACTGAGACTCTATAACGGTTTTGGGTACCAAATTTGCTTTCATGGAACCTATAGTTTCTGGACGGTTCCTAGGTCAGATAAATCCTGAAACCTAGAGGGACAAGCCTCTCCTAGATTATCAATTGATTACATCCCCCTATCCTTTAGTGTCAATACCCTCTTCACAACATGAAAAAGTCAGAATGGGCATTGCCTAAAGATCCCTATAGATTGGGAGAGGGATCAGAGAAGGAGGAAGTATAATAGAGAAAATAGGACTTAAATTAGTATGATTGCTGAATCACTATATTAATATTCCTTCTAGCCTCCAATGTTTTGGAGCAGCTAGAAGGAAAACTCTGAGATGGTAAAATGTGACATGACATGACAAACTCTGAGATCTGTTTTGTAACTATGTAGCACGAAAACCAGGAACGAGACCGCAGGCCTCCAGGACGTTCCGCGAAGTTAGAACAGGCTGAGACTAAGGATCCGTAGTTTCAGGAAGCAGGTTTTATTAGACTTGTGCCCACGAGGACCCAGATGAGTCACCTCCAAAGTCTGAGCCCCAAACAAAAGGCAACCTTAGCTTTTATAGACTTTTTGACATGATAAAGACAAGGTACACAATTGGCTGATTTAAGTTGAGAATGGCCCAGAGCTGAACCGTTGAGAGGCCCCCACCCCAGGAATGTCTTCTTTTGCCTACGTGCATCTTTACCAGTTCCTGAAGGCTGGGGGAGGGGGTTTCTATACCGGGAAATGTGCCTTATCTCACTTGCCTGCAAGGAGAGGGGGTTTGGGGATTTTTCACAGAGATCACAGCTAAACCAGAAAGACAGAAAGGCCTGCCTGCTACAACTACTTGTTGAAAAGTGCTTGGAAAATTAATGCTTTTTCTTTCTTTGCTTTGTATATATATTTTACAACAAAAAAGTTAAAAAAAAAAAAAAGCAGAGACAACCTAAGTGCGTAAAAGTACTGAAAATCTGTTCGCTTTAGCTGCCTGATATAAAAGTTTCAGTAAGAAAGTTAAAACACTGAGGTAAGCAAGAAATATAATCAGTGCTGAAGAATAACAACGCGATTAGGTACATCCATTTTTTAGAATTAATACTGTTTATGGACCAATCAACTGTGCTCCTCAAAAAAAATAAAATTCCAAGAGTTTTCCATTTTCCCTCCTTTCTTATCTCCTATAATAAACTGCATAATACCAGCACCTGCTATCAACATTTTGAGAACAGCTTTACTTACTTTACATTCTTGATTTTGATAAAGACAATTTCTTAGGAGCTGCATGGCAATGCTTAACTCTTTAACAAAACCATCCTCCTGTTAAAACAAAAAACATTGAAAATTGTGAGCATAACAGGATAACCTGCTTTTTGCCTACAGTCATTCCCTCCCTTCTGGGTCATGTCATACTGCAGCAATGCTCTAAGCAGCCCTAACCACCATAACTTTGAGGAGAATGACAAACCAACAATCTCTGAATGATGACCACATCTCAAGAAACTCATCCACCACAAAAAGCCATTTCTGCTCTATCAAGCATGGAGAAATTAAGATGTATAATATGCTCCATGTTTCATCTCAGTAAAGCAAGGCAGGTACTAACTGGTTTTCAATCATCTCTGGTGTGGCCTGACTTTCTCAATGATGAAGTAAAAGGTCACTGTCTAGAGAAGAAAAGGAAAAGAGGCAAGAAAAGAAACTGACAAAAGTAATCCCTTGAATTCGTCAAACTGTTAAACAAGGCTTTGTCTAAGTTTCTTATCAAATGCAGAATCTAGTTAAGACTGCTATTTTAATGGCTTGACCCATACACCTACATATTACCATTTTTTAAATAAATACACACAAATCATAGACATCTTCATTTTCTGAGTAATCCTGTGTGGCAGATATTACTAACCAGAACTATTATTACTGTGATCAATCTAGCAGACTTGGCATTAGAAAGAGACACTCAGAAGTCATGAAAGCAGATGCACAGAGATTAGAAACATGGGCGCTGCTACCACCCAGAGGGAAGGGGAAATATGGATTCATCAATTACAGCTGAGGGACTATTATGTCTTGAGTACTATGATAGTTTGAAGCTGTTATGAACCCCAGAAAAGGCCATGTTCTTTTAATCCATTCTTGTAGGTACAGACCTATTTATTATGAGTGGGACCTTTTAGTTAGGTTGCTTCAATTGTGATGTGACACACCCAATTCAAGATGGGTCTTAATCCTTTACTGCAGCCCTTTATGAGAGGATAAAAAGCAGAAACACTGAGAGAGTGAGTTTAGAAAGACACATCCAGAGATACCAAGAGAGGACCCACAGATGCTTAGAGAGAAAGCCACTGGAATCAAAGCTGAAAGCAATGGAACCTGGGAGCAAAGGACCAACAGATGCCAGCAATGATACTTCCTACTTGACAGAGGAACCCCAGATGGCAGCAGCCTTTCCTCAGAGAAGGTATCTTCCTCTTGATGCCTTAATGTGGGCATTTTCATGGTCTTAGAAATGTAAATCTGTAAACTAATAAATCCTGATTGTAAAAGTCAACCCATTACTGGTATATTGCATTCTGACAGTTTGGCAAACTGAAATAAGTACTAATGAGAAAATAAATATGAAATGCTTAGAATAGTGCCTAGCATACACAAAATACTTAATAAATATGCACATGTGGATAGTCAAAATACAACAAAAATAGATAATGTAAAAATCCTATCTAAAGATCTTCAAGTGAAAATTAAATTAAGACAAAAACAAAACATACAGAAGAATACGCACAAAACCCCAAGCCTGCTAATGTAAAAACTTCATTATTTTATCTGACATGCTGCACCTCTCTTCTAAATTAGATATTCATTGCAACCAAATATTGGCATTATTTACAAGGGTATGGGAGAGATGGCCTCTACATACTCCACCCCTTATACCAGAATTTTAGAATTTGTAGTTACCTTTTTTTTCAATGCTGCTTTCCCTGGCCTCAGAGACTCCAGGTTCAATTGTGCACAAACCTGCTTCATCTGCTCCATGCAGTTGTCTATCAGGTTAGCTAAAAGGCAAAATCTATAACAGTCAAAAGAATATGTCACTTTTCCATGGGACTGAATAATACAGTGAATGCTACTAGGGATGAGGAATATGATAAATGCTTCAAATATAAGAAAGTTTTTCCATAAATTAGAACAAATGTATGTCACTAATACAGAGTGTTAATAGGGTGGGGAAACACCCTATTATATGGTGTATATGGGGGAAAATACACCTAAGGCAATCAATGGACTATAGTTAACAATAATATCATAATATTCTTTTACCACCTATGGTAAAAGTACCACACCAATGCTAAGTGTAAATATTAGGTAGGTATAAGGTGTATGGGATTTTTTTTTAACTTTTTTTATTGTGTAGTATAACATACATACAAAGCAAAGAAATAAAAAACCAATAGTTTTCAAAGCACTCTTCAACAAGTAGTTACAGAACAGATCCCAGAGTCTGTCATGGGCTACCATATGATCCTCTCATATCTTACTTTCTAGCTGTATCAGAACATAGGAGGCTAGAGGGCTTCAATACTTTTTTATCATCATAATAGACTTTTTCTTCCTTCTTTTTTTGTGAACAATAACATATATACAAAAAAGCTAGAAATTTCAAAGCACAGCACCACAATTAGTGGTAGAACATATTGCAGACTTTGACATGGGTTACAGTTTCACAATTTTAGGTTTTTACTTCTAGCTGCTCTAAAATACTAGAGACTAAAAGAGATAGCAGTTTAATGACTCAGCATTCATATTCATTTGTTAAATCCTATCTTCCATGTATAATTCCACCATTACCTTTGATGTTTTCATATCTCTCTTTGGGGTTGTTTGGGCTATGGCAATTCTAAATTTTTTATATTGGTAGGGTCTGTCACTAATATGGGGTAGAGAGATGGAACTATCTGATGTTCTGGAGAGGGTGGCCTAGGTTTCAGGATTTATGTGGATCAAGGACCCATCTGGAGGTTGTAGGTTTCTGGAAAGTTACTCTAGTGCCTGGAACCCTTGTGGAATCTTATATATTGCCCTAGATGTTCTTTAGGATTGGCTCGAATGGTCCTGGTTGGGGGTTGGCAGATTATGATAGTTAGCAAGGTCCAACTGAAGCTTGCATAAAAGCAACCTCCAGAGAAGCCTCTTGACTCTATTTGAACTCTCTCTGCCACTGATACTTTATTAATTACACTTCTTTTTCCCCTTTTGGTCAGGATGGAATTGTTGATCCCAGGGTGCCAGGTCTACATTCATCCCCAGGAGTCATGGAGTCATCTCCCACATCGCCAGGGAGGTTTTCTTTCTTTCTTTTTTTTTAATCTACCCTTTACCATGTTGAGTAAGTTTCCTTCTATTCTTATCTTTGAAATGTTTTAATCAATAAACAGTACAGGATTTTGTCAGATGCCTTTTCTGCATCAGTTGTGATGATCATGTGATTTTTTCCCCTTCAGTTGTTAATGTGGTATATTTATTACATTATATGATTTTCTTGTGTTGAACCACCTTTGTAATATAATCAAAGAGCACATTAAAAGAATTATACACCAAGTGGTTTTTATTCCAGGTATGCAAAGCCAGGGAGATTTTCACCCCTGGAAGTCATGTCCCATGTTGGGGGAGGGCATTGATTTCACTTGCAGAGTTGGACTTGAAGAGAGAGTGAGGCCACTTCTGAGCAACAAAAGAGGTCCTCCAGAAGTAACTCTTAGGCATGTGTATGGGTAGGCTAACCTTCACTACCTACATAAATTTCACAAGAGTAAGCCTCATGATCGAGGGAATGGCCTATTAATTTGGGTATCCCTAAAGTTTAACACAGTATGAGCGGATTCCCTGATGGTAAGGTTTAATAGTTGCATAGTCTTTCACCCCTCCCTCAGGGGACTTTGCCAATAATTTTTGATTATCTCCTTAATATTCTCTAGGATGTTTCCAGGCATTACAATATTCTATACAGGATTAAAGGACCTCTTTCTTATTCTGTGCTTCCTGTGTTTCAGTTGTTCAAATGAGCAATACAGATAGGTTGAATTAGATTATGTACTACAGAAAAATTTCAGTTCCAGAGCAAATAAACCTCTCTTCTGTTGGTCTCAAAAAGTATGTGTGGTTCTAAAATATAGGCACTGTCTTCCTTATCCCTATGTTTTGAATTACTTTAACCCCAACCTGTTCAGCTTCTTCTTATCTCTAAATATCAGGTTATATATAAAAAACAGCCTCTCAAAATCCAAAAATAGGGTAGGCCACAGTGGTTCAGCAAGCAGAGTTCTTGCCTACCATGCCAGAGACCTGGGTTGAATCCTGATGCCTGTTCATGCAAAAAAAAATCCAGAAGTAATAATCACCACTTCAGTGTCTGCTCTAAAAGCTTACAATCTAGGCCCTGTTTCCTGTAAGCATTTTCTAAAGGTGACCATACCATCGTCATTTTTTTGTTTCTGGCTTATTTTGTCTCACCAAATGTCCCACATGTTCATTCACAGCATTGCATGCCTCACAACCACGTTCCTTTATGTAGCAGCACAACCTTCATTCATAAGTATATACCATCGTTTGCCAATCTACTTCTCCATCAGTGCATCCTTCAGCCACCTGCACTCATCAGGCATCATGTAGAGGGCCCAAAGTCCACAGTCCATCAACATTCTCAATTTTAGATAATTTCATTGTTCCCAAGAGACAGAAAACCAATAAACGCACCCTCACTGTCATGGTCAGGTTCATGTGTCAACTTGGCCAGGTGGTGGTACCTGTTTGTCCAGTTGTGCAACTGCAGGCCTGTCTTTTGCTATGAGGACATTTCATAGAATTAAATCATGATCACGTCAGCAACATCCACAGCTATTCCTTTTGTAATCAGCCAAGGGGAGTAATGCTTCTTTAATAAGTAATGCTTAATCTAATCAATGAAAGCCTTTTAAGGAGGATTCAGAAGAGATAGGCTCTCTTCCTGCTTCAGCCGGTGAGTCTCTCCTGTGGAGTTCATCCAGTCCCTCCATCAGAATCGTCAGCTTCACAGCCTACCCTACAGATTTTGGACTCTACATTCCCATGGTAACATGAGACACTTTTATAAATTTTATATTTATGAATATTTCCTGTTGATTCTGTTTCTCTAGAAAACCCTAACTAATACACTTAACAAACAGGAGAAATCTAAACTTCCTCTTGACTCTTCTCCATCAGCCCATTATTT
Source organism: Tamandua tetradactyla (assembly GCF_023851605.1). NCBI lineage: Eukaryota > Metazoa > Chordata > Mammalia > Pilosa > Myrmecophagidae > Tamandua > Tamandua tetradactyla. Next base: position 12,220,484 of record NC_135344.1, on the reverse strand, counting down.
ACCTGTTGTTGCTGTGGTAGTGATGATGGTTTCCTTTTGAACACAGCTCAGAGCATGCAATACCAGTTTTCCCCCTACATCCTGGACTTAAACACTCTTTATACAAGAATCATATCTTTGAAGTAATTCTCTTAAGAACTCACTCATATTTCTAGTGTGAGTCAGTGGGACACGTAGGTCTATACAACCCCTTTCAATCTTGTCCATCTTCAATATAGTAATATTATTTCTAGACACACTAGAGAACTGCCTTCACTTCTATCTATTACCTTACATTTGAGTTCAACTTCATTGGCTAACGGTTCACCCATCTCTAGCTTCTACGTATTTCTAAGTCCCCTATATTCTGTATTATAAGCCTCTGATTATACCTTTATGCTGTTCATAAAAGTAGAATCATGTAGTATCTATCCTTTTGTGTCTAGCTAATTTTGCTTAGCTAATTTTGCTTAACAAGGCTCATCCATCTTGTCATGTGCTTCAGGATGTCATTTGGTCTTACAGCTACATAATATCCCATTATATGTATATACCACATTTTGCTGATCCACTTGTCTGTTAATGGGCATTTGGTTTGTTTCCATCTTTTGGCAATTGTGAATAAAGCTGCTATGAACATCAGTGTGCAAATGTCTGTTTGTGTCATTGCTTTCAGCTCTTCTGGGTATATACCAAGTAGTGCTATTGCTGGGTCATAGGGCAACTCGATATTTAGTTTCCTAAGGAACCACCAAACAGTCTTTCATAGTGGCTGCACCATTATATATTCCCACCAGCAGTGCATAAGTGTCGCAGTTTCTTCCCGTTTGTTTAATAGCAGCCAATCTTAACAGCGTGAGGTGGTATCTCATTGTAGTCTTGATCTGCATTTCCCTTATAGCCAGTGAAAATGAGCACCTCTTCATATGCTTTTGAGCCATCTGTATTTGCTCTTCAGAAAAATGCCTATTCATATCCTTAGCCCATTTTATAATTGGATTGTTTGTTTTTTTGTTTGTTAAGTTGTATGATTTCTTTGCATATACAGGAAATCAAACCTTTGTCTGATATGTGATTTCCAAATATTCTCTCCCATTGAGTTGGCTGCCTCTTCACCTTTCTGACAATCTTTTGAGGTGCAGAAGCATTTGATTCTGAGGAGTTCCCATTTATTTATTTTTTCTTTTGTTGCTTGTGCTTTGGGTACTTGTGCTACCTCCTATCACTAGGTCTTGAAGTTGTTTCCCTACATTTTCTTCTAGAAGCTTTACGGCACCAGTTCTTATATTTAGGTGTTTGATCCACTTTGAGTTAATTTTTTTGTGTAGGGTGTAAGATAGGGGTCCTCTTTCATTCTCTTGGCTATTGATATCCAGTTCTTCCATGCCCAATTATTGAAAAGACTATTTTGCCCCAGTTCAGAGGATTTGGGGACCTTGTCAAAAATCAGTTGACCATAGATTTGGTGGCCTATTTTTGCACTCTTGATTCGATTCCATTGGTCAATGCTTCTTTGTGCCTGAACCATGCTGTTTTGACCACTGTGAATTTATAATGGGTTTTAAAGTCAGGAGGTGTTGATCCTCCCATCTTGTTCTTTTTTAGGATGCTTTTAGCTATTCGGGGTCTCTTTACCTTCAAGATGAATTTGGTAGTTAGCTTTTCCAAATCTTCAAAGAAGGTTGTTGAAATTTTGATTAGTACTGTGTTGACTCTGTAGATCAATTTGGGGAGAACTGACATCTTACCTATATTTAGCCTTCCTATCCATGAGCAGGGAATATCTTTCCACCTATTTAGATCTCCTCTGATTTCTTTTAGAAATGTTATGCAGTTTTCTGTGTACAAGTCCTTTTCATCCCTAGTTAAATTCATTCCTAAGTATATGATTCTTTCAGTTGCTACTTTGAATGGAATTTCTTCCTTAACTGACTCCTCAGCTAGGACATTGCTTGTGTATAAAAATGTTACTGATTTTTGCACCTGTTACTGATTTTTGCACATTAATTTTATATTCCGCCATCTTGCTGAATTTATTAGCTCAAGTAACTTTGCGGTAGATTTGTCAGGATTTTCCAAGTATAGTATACCATCTGCAAATAATGAAAGTTTTACTTCTTCCTTTCCAATCTGGATGATTTTCATCTCTTTTTCCTGTCTGATTGCTCTAGCTAGAACTTCTAGCATAATGCTGAATAATAGTAGTGACAGTGGGCATCCTTATTTCATTCCTGATCTTAGGGGAAAGGCTTTCAGTCTCTATCCAGTGAGTACAATTCTGGCTATCAGTTTTTTCATATATTCCCTTTATCACATTGAGGTAGTTACCTTTGATTTCTATTTTTTGGAGTGTTTTTATCAGAAAAGGATGCTGAATTTTGTCGAATGCTTTTTCAGCATCAATTAAGATGATCATGTGATTTTTCCCTTTTGATTTGTTAATGTGTGAAAGTGCTGATTATGTTAATTGATTTTCTTTTGTTGAAACATCTTTGCATTCCTGATATAAACCCCACTTGATCATGGTGTATAATTCTTTCAATGTGCTCTTGGATTTGATTTGCTAATATTTTATTAAGAATTTTTGCATCTATGTTCATTAGTGAGATTGGCCTGTAGTTTTCCTTTGGGATTTTTGTTTTTAGAGAAATGAACATGTTCTAAAATTGTGGTGATGAATGCATAACTCTATGATTATACTGAAATCCACTGATTGTATGCTTTGCATGGATTATATGGTGTGTGAATAAAACTGCTTTAAAAATAATAAAGAGAACAGTTGGGCTTAAAAAAAGAAAAAAAAAAGAATATGCTTTTTTTTTTGCACATAGTTGTAACAACCAGAATTTCAAACATATGATATTTTACATTGCTGACCAACTTCATTTTATTATCGTCAGTGAGATTAATGAGTCAAAGAGGGTGAAAAGCAAAGGGAATTATAATTCTCAAACATGTCTGTTTTCAAAATTCCTAGTAAAATACTCCCAAAATCTAATCTATGTTATTGAATCATGTATAATCAGTTTTAGTAGCAAATCACTTGAAGTTATTATCCATTTTCAACTGTAAGACCTGTGTTCCCCAATGTCCTGATGAGAAATCACAACACTGTAGGAAAGAAATGTATATAAAAATAGAAGATCATCAGATAGTTTGTTTTAACCTTCAAAGCTAAGTGTTTTTTGGGGATGCAAGTGTAGTTCAGTGGTATAATTCTTGCCTGACATGTGGGAGACCCAGGTTTGATTTCTGGCCCATGTACTTTTCAAATCAAACAATCATGCAAACAAACAAACAAAAAACTCAAACAAACAAAAATTCAACAAATGGTGCCTCAATTACAGGATATTCACATGGAAAAAGAATGAAATGTGACCCCCGCCATACAGCATAGAAAGAAAAAAAAAACTAAGCAGTTTTTTTTAGGGTATGCAACATGTTCTCATGGCTATTAATATTTAGCTATTAATGTGAACTTGAGTAATGTGTTACTTTTTTAGCTTCACTAATATTTATAGATTTTCTAAAGTAAGAATCATTACAGATTAAACAAAAATAAATCTACCTGTATGATCTTTGTATTTTAAAAATAATGTAAACTCACTGTGTTTTGATAGGAAGAAATGATTTTTCCAGTGATACTAAGATTGTACTGTGAATTCTTTACATTTGAGTCCAAAGAAAATTAAAATCAACAAGCAGTGAAATATATGAACTGACAACACACCACAGACACAAGTGCTGCGCCACGTGTCTCACCTTTCAGTGCGTGTCTCTGTGCTCTTTGACTGACAGCCAGGAGTGACAGCAATGCATTTGTGGCAACTTTTTTGAGGATATCCTTGGAGGATTTTCCTTCATAAGACTGCAAAAATACAGAGCAACTTTCTTGTAGAAAAAAATTAATCTGGAGCAAAACTGCTGTGAATAAAAGATGTGTTTACCCAAAAGTACTGCTAGGTATTACTTATTCAATGAAATTCACTGGAATCTGATAAAACATTAAGATTGGAGAATGTCTGTCTGGATAAAATTGTACAAGGAATAAGAACATGCAAATGACCAGTAACCATTCTCAAGGTCTCATCACCAAAAGAAAAATCTTTACTTAGTATTAAATAGCAAAGGTACACACTTAGGCAAATTGATAATTTATTAAAAGAGGCCCCAGGAAAACTGCTTAGCGGGGGGTTGGGGTGTCGGTGGCTTCCTCCCTTCTCTAGGACATACTCCTCTCCCTCCATTTCCACCTAGCATGCCACTGTACCTCAGGTATCGTGAGTCTTTCTAGCTTTAATTTCTACAATAACACTTCCCTGTCATATGACATACCTTTTTTCCTTCAAAAAATCTCTTAATTTTCTGAACTGAAGTGAAAAATCACTTGTGATTTTGACAATACCAGTGTTTTTATATCTTTCTTTTATACATTCTTTAGGCTTTTAAATTTTTCATTGTAAAAAATTTAAACACACACAAACGTGGAGAAAACAGTTTAACAAACCCTATATACTCTTCAAAAATTTTGTGATGCATTTTAAAGTAAATACTAGATATCACAGAATGTCATCTTCTGGTATACACAACCATAAAACCATTATCACACCTAACATATTTAACAATAATTTCTTGGTATAACTAATAAATAACCAATCCAAATTCACATTTTCCCTCTGTCAGAAATCAAGACCCATACAACGTATTTGTATGTTTCGTCTTCTCAATTGAGAGCAGCTCCACCCCCGCCCCTGCCACCACCAGGAGTGGGGGTGGTTGTGATTGTGGGGTTGTCCTCTCATGTGACTCAACAAATCATGTTATTAAATAAACCAGGTCAGTAGCTCTACAGAATGCCCCATAGTCTGGGTTTGTCTGTTTGCTTCCTCATGGTGGTTTAGTTGGTCCTCTTGGGGAAAGATTCCCACGTGGAAATACGTATAAATTTGTATTACAATTTCAAGTTCAATTTCAAGGAGTTCATGACTCCCATCTTAAATATAAAGAATTTCTTCATTTGCTTGATAAATATCAGATATAATTCATAACTTTTCCTTCTAGTCAGGAATATTTTTTCAAAATAATCCAGCTCTATAATAACATTATTAAACTTCAAATCATACAATTTTATATAAAATATAGCACAGCACAATTACATGCAGGCAACTTCACCTGTATTAACTGATGGACCTGTACCTGGCAACATGGCCCTGGAAGAGGGACTGGCCCAATGGGGCACTCACTGCTCTAAGGGCCAGGAATTCTGTCTACAATACCAGACTCAGGCTGCTGCCTCTGACCAGGCAGACCCCTATCTGGGCAAGAGGATGCAAATCCAGGCCCAGGATTCTTGATAAAGATTATTCTGAGTGTTACCATACAGAGGATAAAAAGAAAAGCAGAGAACTACTACAAAACAATGAATACATTTGGAGCATAATCATTATGGTTACCTATGAAAACCATAATCATTATGGTTACCTAATTTGTCTATAAACTTAATCTTTACCATTAGTAGGAAAATAACTCTCCTATACACATTCTTTTTGAACCTGCATGTTTAGTGATTTCAGAAAAACCAACCTGATCCCATTAGTATGCACCAATGAAGAAAAAAAAGACCTAAGACTTCTGAGGAAACAGTCGTGTGCACAGATGTGTATTTCATTCCTTCTCAAAATCCCATTAAAAGGAGAGAAATGGATTAAACACACACACAACTCCAAAAGTTTAGAAACTAGAAGGCAGGTAGATGAATGGCAAATGCATCAGAAGGCTTGAAAATCCTGAATTCTTAGCAGTGAGTGGAGAAAGCTGAATGCCATCCCAGGCTATACCACTGAATTACCAAAAGCTGAGGAACTTTAGTACCATGTACCCATAGAAGTGAAGTGAAGGAGGACTGTTTGAAAAACTCTAAGAAGTTATATTCCCAGACACCTACACCTGACTGCTCCCTGCTCTAGTCAACTTTTTGCAGCAGGTAAAATTTCTTTCTTTATTTTCTTTATGTTATTCAGGGAAGTTGTAGGTTTACAGAAAAATCATAAATAAAATACAAAGTTTCCATATACCACCTGTGCTGGTTTGAAATTATGTATCCCAGAAAAGACATTTTCCTTCCTAATCCAATCTTGTGGGGGCAGATATTATTTAGGGTGGAAGCTTTGTTGTTTCCATGGAGATGTGACACACCCAAATGTGGGTGTGACCTTTTGATCTGGCTGTTTCCATGGAGATGTGGCATACCCAATTGGGGGTGTGATCTTTTGACAGATCTAAGATGTGATTCTGCCAATTTAAGGTGGATCTTGATTAGTTTACTAGAGTCCTTTAAAAGGGGAAACATTTTGGAGGAAGCTCAGATGCTTGGAGAACAGTTGCTTCAGAAGCGGCATAGATGCAGACACTTGAAGATACTCAGAGTGCCAACAGAGAGAGCAGATGCCTAGACACAGATGTTTGGAGATACAGAGCCTAGCACACATCGCCATATGCCTTCCCATGAGACACTGAGGAAGCTAGAACCTAGAGTTGTGCCCCAGCAGAACTAAGTGAAAATCCACAGACAGAGAGAAAACCACTGTCATGAGAAGCTGGAAGCAACGAAACTGGGAACAAGGATCAGCAGACACCAGCCACATGCCTTTCTATGTGACAGACATCGGTGTTTCTTGAGTCGAGGTATTGTTTTCTGGATGCCTTAGTTTGGACATTTTTATGGCCTTAGAACTGTAACCTTGTAACAATAAATTTCCTTTATAAAAGTCATTCCATTTCTGGTATATTGCATTCCAGCAGCATTTAGCAAATGAAAACACCACCCTATACAAAATAACACCTTGTATTAATGTGGTACAATGTTACAAGTAATGAAAGAATACTTTTATGACTGTACTATTAACTATGGTCCATGGTGTACATTAGGGTTCACTGTTTGTGTTGTAGTCCTATGGTGTTTTGTTTTTACTTTAATTTTTATTCTGTTAACATATATACAATCTAAAATTCCACCCAATTAACTATATTCCAACACTATTAATTACATTAATAATATTGTGCTACCATAAGTGCCATTCATTACCAAAACAATTCAAACAAATCAACCCAAATAGAAATTCTGTACAATTTAAGCATGAACTCCTCATTCCCTACTACTGCCCAACCTCTAGTAACCTATATTCTAGATTCTGATTCTATGGCTTTGCTTATTTTTATTATTTCATATCCATGAAATCATACAATATTTGTCCTTTTGTGTCTGGTTCATTTCATTCAATAATGTCTTCAAGGTTCATCTACGTTGTCATATATATCAGGACTTCATTTCTTTTAATGCCAGAATAATATTCCAGTACATGTATATACCACATTTTGTTTATCCACTCATTGGTTAATGCACACTTGTGTTGCTTCCATCTTCTTGCCACTGTGAAAAATGCTGCTATGAACAACAGTGTGTAAAATGTCTGTTCAAGTCCCTGCTTTCAATTCTACCTGGAGGTGGGATTGCTGGGTCATATGCTTCCTGAGGAACCACCAAACTGTCTTCCACAGCGGCTGCACCATTTTACATTCCCGTCAACAATGACGGGAACCAACACTTGTTATGTTCGACTTTTTTTAACAGTAGCCATTCTGGTGGGTGTAAAATGGTATCTTGTGGTTTTGATTTGCATTTCCCTATTAGCTAATGAGGCTGAACATCTTTTCCTGTGGGTTTTTTTTTTTTTTTTTTTTTTGCCATTTGTATATCTTCTTTAAAGAAATGTCTATCCAAGTCTTGCCCTTATTTTAATTGGGTTGTCTTTTATTGTTGAATTGTGGGATTTCTTTAAATATTCTGGATAATAAGCCCTTATTGTATATGATAAAGTCCTTTAAGGCACAAAGGTTTCTAATTTTGATGAGGTCTATTTTTTTCTTTTGTTGCTTGTGCTCTGGGTATAAAGTCTAAGAAACTATTGCCTAACACAAGGTCCTGAAGATGTTTCCCTGTGTTTACCTCTAGGAGTTTTATAGTCCTGGCTCATATTTAGGTCTTTGACCATTTTGAAGAGATTTTTGTATATGGTGTGAGTAGAGGCCTATTTGTGAATATGGATATTCAGTTTTCCAAGCACCACTTGTTGAAGAGACTATTATTTTCAATTTGCATGGATTCTTACACTCTTGTCAAAAATCAGTTGGCCATAAATACAAGGGCTGATTTCTGAACTCTCAATTTGATTAAATTGGTCTATACATATGTCTGTCCTTGTGCTAGTACCATGCTGTTTTGATTACTGTGGCTTTGTAATAAGTTTTCAGATTAGAAGTCCTTCAACTTTGTTCTTGTTTTTCAAGATGGCTTTGGCTATTCAGGCTAGCTTACCCTTCCATATAAATCTGATGATTAGTTTTTCCATCTCTGGAAAGAACGCTGTGCTGAATTTGAAAATTTCTTGGGCAGAACTGACATCTTTCTTTCAATGCATGAACATGGAATGTCCTTCTCTTTATTTAGGCCTTCTTTAATCTTCTTTTAGCAATCTTTTGTAGTTTTCTATGCACAAGTCCTTTGCATCCTTGGTTAGATTTATTCCTATATATTTGATTCTTTTAGTTGCCATTTTGAATGAAATTTTTTTCTTGACTACTCTATTAGTTTGCAAGCTGCTAGAATGTGATATACCAAAAATGGAATGGCTCTTTAAAAGGGAATTTAATAAGTTACACATTTACAGTTATAAGGAAGTGAAAATGCCCAAATTAAGGCACCAACAAGAGGTTACCTTCACTAAAGAAAGGCCAGTGGGTCTGGAACACCTATGTCAGCAAGGAAGTCACATGGTTGGCATCTGCTGGTCCCTTGCTCCTGGGTTCCTTTGCTTTCAGCCTCTGTTCCTGTGGGGATTCTTCACTTTGCCTCTCTAGGGCTGATTTTCATCTCTTGGCTTCCCTTGGCTTACTCCAGGTTCTGGCTTGCTTAACACATCATGGTGATATCTGCTGGGCTCCAGGCATCTCCAAATATCCATGTCTCTGTCCTCTGAAGCAACTTTTCTCTAAGCGTCTGCATCTGTTCTCTCTGTTGGCTCTAAGTCTTCTGCTATTTCTGGGTCTCCCCAAAACGTTTCCTCTTTAAAGGACTCCAGTAAACTTATTCAAGACTCACCTGGAATAAGTGGAGTCACATCTCCTCTAATTAATAGGTCACACCCACAACTGGGCATGTCACATCTCTGTGGTGACAATCTAATCAAAAGTTTCCAACCTACAATGTTGAATCAGGATTAAAAGAAATAGCTGCCTCTACAAGATTGAAACAGGATTAAAACATGGCTTTTCTGAGATATATAACATTTGCAAACAGGCACAACTACTTCAGATTGTTTATTATGTGTATAGACCACTTGATTTCTGCATATTCATTTTGTACTAAGCCACTTTGCTGAATTTGTTATTTAGTTTTTTTATTCATTAATTCTTTCACTTCATTAGTTCTTTCGCTTATTAGCTTTCTGAATTTTCTATATATAGAATCATGTCATCTGCACAAAGGGTAAGTTTTGTCTCTGCTTTTCCAGTTTGGATGCCTTTATTTCTTCCTCTTGCATAATTGCTGTATCTAGAACTTCGAGTAAAATGCTGAATAACAGTAGTGACAGTGGGCATCCTTGTGTTTCCTGCTCTGTCAATTTGACAGTATTATGTACCTCAGAAAAGCCATGGTTTAATCCTGATTCAATCTTGTGGGGGCAGCCATTTCTTTTAATCTTGATTTAATACTGTAGCGCAGAAACTATTGATTAGATTATCTTACAGAGATGTGGAGCACCCAACTGTGGATGTGACCTTTTAATTAGATACGACTCTACCCATTCAAGGTGGGTCTTAATTAGTTTACTGGAATCAAAAGAGGAAACATTTTGGAGAAATTTCAGAGCCAACAGAGAGTTGATGTGGACCTTTGGAGATTGAGACAGAAATAGCCCAAGTGCTAAGCAAGGACACATGGAAGTAGCCAGAACCTGAAGAGAAGAAATCTCTGGCCCCAGATACTCAGGTAAGATGAAACCCAGAGTTTCATACTGGAGCAGCTAAGTGAATGCCCACAGATGCTTAGAGAGGAAGCCACTGGCATCATAAGCTGGAAGCAACGGAACTGGGAACAAGGACCAGGAGACACCAGCCATGTGCCTTCCCAGATCACCCTTCCTTGAGCCAAGATACCTTTCTTTGGATGCCTAGTTAGAACATATTTACGGCCATAAAACTATAAACTTGTAACTCATTATATTTCCTTTTTAAAAGACACTCATTTGTGCTATAATGTATTCCGGCAACTGAACAAACTAATACACCTGTCTTAAAGGGAAAGATTTCAGTCTTTCACCACTGCTGAGACCAGTTCAGCACGAGGAGTCAAGGAAGGCACCACAAATATGAAAAATAAAGACATTCACACAGAAGAGTCTTTTAAGATGAGAGCAGGGCCTCATGTCTCAAAGGACAAGAGCCTCGACCCTGAGTTCCTGATCGTATTTATTGAGAAAATTCAAAACAGAAAGTATCTTTCAAGGTTATTAGTAAGTTGTTTTTCGCCCAAACTGCCACATCAACATTAATCTCAGGCAAGCAGTACAAATTCAGAATGTTTCCTTCTGCAAACAATCATGTGTTCACCAGGACAGTGTTCCACCCTGGCAGGACCTGGTGTTCCAACGTCTGCATTATGGAAACATTCTGACCTTCAGCCATTTCCCACACACCACTGAGTATGATGTTTTTCAAATATGCCTTTTATGATGTTGATGAAAGTTTCCTTTCATTGTTAGTTTTCTAAGTGTTTTTATCATGAAAGAGTGCTGGATTTGTCAAATGCCTTTTCTACTTCAATTGATATCAGGTAGTTTTTATCCTTGGTTACCATGGAGTTAAAATTTAACATCCTAAATTTATAAAAACCATATGTGCTTTAATAACAACATATCTTCAAAAAGACACACATACACCATTTCTATACCCCTCTGTCCCTACACCTTCTATGGTGCTTATTACAAATTATATCTTCGTATAATGTATGTTCAAAACCATAGATTTTTCATTACTTTTTATACATTTACATTTTAGCACCTAGAAGAATTAAGAAGTAGAGATACATTCCAAAAAAACACAACAGTATTGCCATTTATAATTACCCATATGATTACATTTATGGGAGGTCTTTATTTCTTTTTGCCACTTTGACCTACTGTCTACTGTCCTTTTGGTTTAAGAACTCTCTTTAGTACTACTTGTAGCATAGGTCTAGTGGTAATGAACTCTCTCAGCTTTGGTTCTATCTGGGAATGTCTTAACCTCTCATTTTTGAGTGAAAGTCCTGTTGGATATAAAATTATTGGTTGACAATTGTTTTCTTCCAACACTAAATATTTCATACCACTGCCTCCTTGCCTCCACGGTTTCTGATAAGAAATTGGCCCTTAATCTTATAGGGATTCCCTTCTATATAACTTATTGCTTTTCTCTTGCAGCTTTCAGAACCCCCTCCTTGCCTGTGACACAAGATAATTTGATGTTATGTGTCTTGGTGTCGTTCTCTTTGAGTTATCCTGTTTGAAGTTCATTGGTCTTCTTGAATGCACATATTTGTGTCTTTAAATTAGAGAAGTTTTTGCCATTATGGAATAGTCTTTCTGCCCCTTTTCTCTTTCTTCTCCTTCTGGGAGCCCCATGATGTGTATACTGGTATACTAGCTGGTACCCCACAGATCTCTTAAGCTATGTTCAGTCTTTTTCTCTTTCTGCTTCTCAGCTGAAATAATTTTAATTGCCTTGCCTTCAAGATCACTGATTCTTTCTTCTGCCACCTCCAATCTGCTGTTGAGACTATCTAGGGAATTTTTCACTTTAGTTTTTGTGCTTTTAATTTCAATATTTTGGCTCCTACTGAGAATCTCAAAGAGATTACCATATCATTCATCGTCATTTTCTTCACATCCTTTAGTTCATTCTCTATGATTTCCTTTATCTCCTTGAGATAACTGAGGCTCTTTTCTTTTCTTTTTAAAATCTCTGTGTAAGTCCAAAGTCTGGTCTTCTTCACTGAGAGTTTCTGGATTTTTAACATATCTCTGGATGCACCATCATTTCCTATTTCCTTGCTTGTCTTGCAATCTTTTGTTGCACAATGTACTTTTTTTTTTTTGTATGGGCAGGCATGGGAAATAAATCCAGGTCTCTGGCATAACAGGTGAGAATTCTGCCACTGAGCCACTGTTGTCTGCCCACAATGTATATTTTTAAATTTTAAAGTGTCAACTCTGGGATTTGAACCCTAAGCTTTTTATTTCTTAAGTTTGTACCCAGCTAGTAATATGACAGAGATGTTCTTAAATGGCAGGAGTTACAAAAAAAGAAAAAGAAAAGCAAAAAGCACTTTTTCACTGTCTTCGTGAATTTTCTCTGCTTTGGCTGTTGGTCTCTTTGAAAGCTTCATCCTCCCATCAAGATAAGTCCAAGGTAAAAGTGAAGTACAAGTCCTCTGTGTCTTATCTGAGCCTGCATGGAACCAGGGAGCCTGTTTCTTTTCCTGGGACTGTGGTTACCCCTTCTACTACCTTTGAAATAGACTTTCACCACTTCCTGCGTGCTTTCTTGAGTGACTTAATACAGGTAGTCCTTTGCCCCAGGCTGCTTCAATTTAATTGTTTCTTACACTGTCCCAGCTATTTGCAAGAGACTTCTCTGCTCTCAGGACAAACTCAGGGAGGCCATGCCCAAGACAAGTTTCAAGCTCAATTTCTCAGACTTCCACTGGATAGACTGGAACTGACACACATGCACAACAGTATGTCCAAAGAGGCCACTCTGCTCCCTTTGGAACAGGGCCAGAGACCCACAGTGGGAGTGCAAGTTGCCCCACTTCACATTATGGAGGGGGTGGGAGAGGAGACAGCAAGAACACCAAAAGCCTATTCTGTGGCTTTTGAAGCTGTTTTTCCTTGATTCAGCACTTGCCCAGTTAATGCAGCCCTTTAAGTGTTTTCTACAGTTTTGAGGAAAATTACTATCTTTAAGATTCTTCCGAAGCCTTTCCCTGAGGAGGGCTGGAACAATGGTCACCCTCAAGAGCCACCCCTAGGAATCTGGAGTAGCTAATCAAACTCAGGGGCCAGCATCAGACCACCTACCACCATGTTTGAAAGACCAGATCTTTATGTCCCATCCTGGCGACCAGTAAATCCTGCCAGGAGCCAGAGCTCCTGTCTGCACTGCTGCCCACCACAAGACCGGGGATAGCAGCCACTGCAGGGAGTTTGGGACTCAACGGGTATTCATTACAATTTATAGTCTCTTCCTCCTCTTCCACCCCTGAAGGTGGCACAGTTTTCTGTCAAACTCTAGAGTTTCAAAATAGTTGGTTTAGACAATTTCTGCCAGTTCAATAGTTACTTTGCTGGAAGAACTAGCTCCCGGAGCTTCCTACTCTGCCATATTTCCATAATCCTCCTCCCTTTCTTCACTTTCTTTGTCTCATACCTTGCTTGTGCCCTTCTAACAAGTGCCTTATAACCATAGTCCACTTTTTATATGACATGAAAGGTATGATTTATTAAGAAACATGGTTCAAATAATTTGGTTAATGTATACATATCCATACAGAATACATAATGTCTTTGTATTTTGTAAGAAATGGAGAGGAAAATTAAGCTAGTCATCAGAAAAATCGGGCTCTAAAATAAGTAATTTTCTTTGATCAAAAAGGTAGTATCAAAAACATTATAAATAGTAACTTCTGGAACGTATAATTAATTTAGAGGAAAGTAAGGGCAAAGTATTTAGCAAATTCCTCTGGCATAGTATTTTTCATTAGTTCTCTATTATAATATGGCTCACCATTCCTACATGGACTCATATTTATCATGGATCTAATCATGGCTCCTAGAAACACAGCACCACTAATAAGCAAGATAAGATAATGCTGGGAAATAAAACAACCCTGGTGTGGCCTGTCCAGAATGCTTCCCATCTCATCAGGTCCAGAAGGACCGGCTGCAGAATGTAAGTCATCCACAAGAATTAAGACTCAGATGACTGGTTTTCTCTTCTCAGAGTCTTTGGGCATTTTGGCCTAGGAAAGGGAGGAAAGAGGTCAGGAAACTCTGAGATAAAAGGATGCAGGACTTAAAGGTCACTTAAAATCCCCAGATGCAAACACGAGCAAAGGTCCTTTCCTTAGGGGGAAACTTTGTTCAAACCAAAGTTAGGAAATTAATAATTAGACTGAATCGTAGGGTGTAGGGGGGTGGTGGACAGTAGAGAGAGGAACTACTTTTGAAATGATTTGAATTTGAGTTTTCCTATTTATATTCTTCAAAAGTAAAAAATCAGACCCAGTTAATTACTGGCATAGAAAGCCTGTTGTTCTCCTGGGAAATGAGACAAAGGAAACAGTGTTCAGTTTATTATCATTTTTTTTTTTTGGCATGGGCAGGCTCTGGGAATTGAACCTGGGTCTCCAACATGGTAGGAAAGAATTCTGCCACTGAGCCATCATTGTACCACCCTGTCTAGTTTCTTTTTAACTAAAAAAAAAGTTAAGAGGAATGAGTGAGATGGTAGCCACATGGAAGCTGTGGCTTACCCAGAAAAGGTGACTTCTAGAGAAATGCTTTGAGGGCTTTTTTTTTCCGTAGATTCAGGCTTCTGAAGGAGCTGCTGGAGACAGATGAGAAAATGTATGGGAGCTGACTACCAGAAAATATGTCTGCTATAATTAGAAGGAAATTTTTTGTCTGAGGGCTCCTGGTCAAGCTCCTTATCCACGCTTTGAAGGCTACTGCAGCATACTGGGCACTGGAGACAAAAGGAGACCCATCCCACCTTCTACAGGGAAGGGTCTAGCTGGGTCAGGGAGCGAGCGGCCCTCACTTCTCTTTTGGTGGGTCCCCTCTGCATTCCAGTACAATCAAGGCTGGTTTTCCAGATACATGGTAGTCATACCAGGACATCTGCATGAAGTTGGCTCTCCCAAGTAGAAAAGGGGAAAAAATCTCCAAATTCTAAGCAAAGGGGGCTGTAATAAATCAGCAGACAAGAACAATCCTTCTGTCTTTGTAAAAGTGTGGATGGCTGGTTCAGAAGCTGAAAAAAATTCTTCAGTGTACAATCCTACTACTTTCCATTTTCAGTTAGAATACAAAACAAAACAAAAAACCATGTTATGGTCAAGTTCATCTGTCAACTTGGCCAGGTGGTGGTGCCCATTTGTCTGGTTGGGCAAATGCTGGCCTGTCTGTTACTATGAGAATATTTCATATAACTAAATCATGATCACATTGGCTGCATCCATAGCTGATTGCATTTGTAATCAGCCAGGGGGAATGTCTTCTGCAACGACACTTAATCTAATTACTGGAAGGCTTTAAGGAGGATTCAGAAAAGACAGTCTCTCTTCCTGCTTCAGCCAGCAAGCCTCTCCTGTGGAGTTTGTCCAGATACTTCACTGGAGTTGTCAGCTTCAGAGCCTGCCCTACAGATTTTGGACTCTACATTCCCATGGTTATGTGAGATACTTTTATAAGTTTTATATCTATGGATATTTCCTGCTGATTCTGTTTCTTTAGAGAACCCTAGCTAATACACACCATGATTATTTTAAAAGAGAATTCTTAATATTGAAAATCTAGTAATATTTCTATTTGTAAAAATACTTGAGGAACCTGATCTTGGGATTTAGTGTTTTTATTGATGATCTATTTATAAAATAATACTACTTTTGTGATTTTAGAGTACTTTTGATGAACAAATTCCTTATGTCATGTTTGGGATTGCAAAACAATAAGTTTTAAGAAGAAACATACAGCTTGAAGGGGTGTTTTCTCATAAATTGTCAAGTAAGTCCACCTATGTCTAGATGCATAGCCACCCACAAAAGCATGTAGTACATTTATAGAAATCAAATCTCATTTCAGTGAATATATTTTCAGAGACATAGATATATCTTCTAAGTGGGAATACATTTTGAATTATACCTGACTTCATGAAACATACTCACTTTGGTCATTGATAGGGGCAATTGTATTAGACTTTTAAGCTGCTGGAAACTAATATACCAGAAATAGAATGGCTTTTAAAAAGGGAATTCAATAAGTTGTGAATTTATAGTTCTAAGGCTGTGAAGATGTCCAAATTAAGGTACCCACAAGAGGTTACCTTCACTCAAAGACTAATGCTGTCCAGAACACCTTTGTCAGCTGAGAAGGCACATGGCACCATCTGCTAGCTTTCTGTCCTGGCTGCTCATTTCATAAGGCATCCCTGGGGGAATTTTCCTTCTGAATCTTCAAAGGTCTCCAGCTGTGTGGGCTCTGAAACTTTCTTTTTTTTTTTTTTTTAAAGGAAAGACAGAGAGAAGGAAGGAAGGATAGAAGGAAGGAAGGAAGGAAGAAAGGGAAACATCTTTAAACATTTTCTTGTTTTATTGTATTTTGTTTTTTTTGTTTTTGTTACATGGGCTGGGGCCGGGAATCGAACCGAGGTCCTCCGGCATAGCAGGCAAGCACTTTGCCCGCTGAGCCACCGCGGCCCGCCCCTGAAACTTTCTTTAAAAGACTCCAGTAAACTAATCAAGACCCACCTGGAATGGGTGGAGCCACACCTCTATCTAACCAAAAGGCCACAACCACAATTGGGCATGCATCTTCGTGGAGATAATCTAATCAAAAGGGTTTCCGCCCTACAATATTGACTCAGCATTAAAGGACATAGCTTTTCTGGGGTACCCAACACTTTCCAAACTGGCACAGTCGTGTTTCAGTAAACACCTAGATTTTGACAACTAATATTTCATTTGGAACTTCTATATCATATTCATTAAAGAAACTGGTCAACATCAGAAGGCAAGACTGGAGAGGAGACGGTTAATTTAACTTTATGTAATTCTGTATTATTTCAATGGTTATGAATATTAATTACTTTTGAGATTCAAATGATTGAAAAACCTTTTATAAGACCAAGACTAAAAGTCAATACATTTAAACAGTACACAAAGTTTGAAAAAAACCAAGAAACCATATACCTGAAAAATAACTTCATTAAGTTGTTCTAGAGATTTCTGATTTTCCTCACTTTTATCAAGAAGTGAAGCCATTGTTGGACTGTGGCATACATTTGGCTTATCCTTATCCTGGAGACGTCCTTTTGCTTCTTCAGTCAAGAGAATAGAAAGGAATTGCAGGCTGGCAGTATACAGAGTAGGGCATGTGACAGATAAACCCACACACTTGCAGAACATATCTAAAAGAGAATTTCAAGTATAAATGTTTTATGATTTCTTTAAAATTAAAGAAGTGAATATGACTGATTTGCAAAATTAAGATTATAGCTCTTCTTATTTCTAATGAAGTAAAACTATCAACAGTTCAAGTATTGCAAATATAAGTCCAGTATTTAAAAGTAGTTTATTCCTAAGAGTCACCTCTGGAGTCCTCTTTTGTTGCTCAGATGTGGCCTCTCTCTCTCTCTAAGCCCTGCAAGTGAAATCACTGCCCCCCCCCCCCAACATGGGACATGACATCCAGGGATGAAAGTCTCCCTGGCAGCGTGGGAGATGACCCCAGGGATGAGTCTAGCCCTGGGACTGTGAGATCAACAATGCCACCCTGACGAAAAGCAGGAAGAGAAGTGTAACACATAAGGTATCAGTGGCTGAGAGAGTTCAAATAGAGTCGAGATGCTACTCTGGAGGTTACTTTTATGAAAGCTTCAGTTAAACACTGCTACTATCATAACTTGCCAAACCCCAACCAAAACCATTCCTGCCAATTCTAAATTCATTCATTAACAAATGAATATGACTACTGAATCAATATATGATATTTCTTTTGGTCTCCAGTGTCAAGGAGCAGCTAGAAGAAAAAATGAAAAATCGTGGAACCGTAACCCATACCAAACTTTAAAATCTGTTGTATAACTACTTGTTAAAATGTACTTGGAAACTTATTGCTTTTTTGTACATGTATTATTTTTCACAATAAAAAAAAGTTAAAAAAAAGTAATACAGTCAGTATTAAGATAATATACTGAATCAAGGAACTGACATAATTTTCATTTAGTTTGGGTTCTTTTCTTCAGTAATAAGTGCTAAGACCCCAAATGAGAGGAATATATATAATATAGATAAGTACTGGTCCCCTAGAGTCTACTGGGATCTACAAAGTCTCTAGACTTTTTAACTTTTTTATTGTTATTTCAGTGCTAAACTTACAAAAAAAAAGCTCATGTAACTATACTCTGGATTGTTTAGATTACCACCATGTAAGTGTGCTTTTATTTCTGTTTTCAAACAAGTTGATGCCAGTTAAGACTCAAAAGCAAGACTTAGCATGCACTGTTGACATGAGGTTGGAACAAAGGTTTCATAGTAGTTCAAACAAAGAACAAGTGTGGTTATGAATTGATTTGCCAACATAATACAGATGGAAAGAACAGGTAAATCAAACTCAAAAGAATCTATAGTCAATCAATCATTATTAATTTCCAGTTGTAGATAATGATTTAGTTTAAACAAAATAACCCTTGTTGCTTAATGTTAACATTGGTTTAAAATTGTGCTGCATTTTATATTTAAGTTATTTTTTATTTATACTTATATAGGGTTATTAGTATAAGAAAATCTACCTAGATTTAGGCTTATACAAATTGAACTAACATAAGAAAAGTAATTTTAGTCAGCAGTGGATTTTCACAAGAATTATGTTCATTTAAGTGAGGTCCAACTATTAGTCAGGTTAGAGAAAAGACTGTTCAGGATAACATAAGTTATAGAGTGATCAGAAGATGTGACAAAGACACATGGGATAGGCAAGATTAAAAAAATAACACCATGCAGGGCAAGGAATGGCAATCATCATTTTTATGAATTATGTTTACACAAATATTACTATTATCAAAGCTGTTTATGTAGTATAATACAATTGATCAGCACATTATATAAAAAATGTGTTTGTATCTTACAGGGAGGTTTTGAATTTAATATGTTCTTATTTTATCACTAGAGAAATCATGCATGTAAGGGGCCAGATAATAAATACAAGTGTAGTGGACCATACCTTGGTTTTTTTTTTTTTTTTTTGCACGGGCAGGCACCGTGGATTTAAAAAAAAAAAAAACAAGGGAAGCAAAGCTGGTTCTCCAGCATGGGCGAGAACTCTGCCACTGTGTCACCACTGCCAGCCCGGACCATACATTTTTTCACAACTATTCAACTCTACTTTTGTAGCATGAAAGCAGCCCTATTCCAATAAAACTTTACTTAGCAAAGCAGCAGTGGGCCAGATTTGGCTAGCTGGCTGAAGTGTCTCACGAGAGTAGATTCTTGCCATTTATTGTTAGTGATTCAGTAAACTGATTTCCTCTTCCATGGATGAAAGAAGAAATCTCAGTCTCAATGACAACCTCTCTCTCAATGTCAGTCTTTTCCATTTCTATCTCTTTTAACAAAACAATGATCAATACGGACAGCCTGCCCTTTGGGGTAGACTGTGAACTCCCACATCCAAGCACCTAACAATTGTGTTTCTTGTTGAATGTATATTTCCCCCTAAATCTTCCTTCACAACTACTACTCTGGGGTGCATCGGTGGTTCAGTGGTAGAATGCTCGACTTTCATGCAGGAGACCCGGGTTCGATTCCAGGACCATGCACCCAAAAAAAAAGCTACCACTCTAGTTAAAAACAACTTTCACATACCTGTGTTTATAGAAAGAATAACTGATAAAATGTGAAAAAAAAAATCTATCAGTTGAATTACTGGACAATTTGGAAACTTAAACACAATTCTGAACTCATGTAAGGGTTATTAAAAAAAGGTAATATACATGTTAGTCATAAATTTTTTAAAGGCTCTATGCTCTGCTAAAATTTAGAATGAAGGAGACCTTCTGAGAAATTATAGCAATTATTTTTTTGTTCATGTGTTCATTTTAGTAGGCAACTATTATATGGGAAGTATCTTATAAAAATAATTAGGGTGGTGCAATGGTGGCTCAGTGACAGAGTTCTCGCCTGCCACGACGGAGACCTGGGTTCAATTCCTGGTCCCTGCCCATGCAAAAATAAATAAATAAGTAATTAACTACATTGTCCTCTTGGAATTCTGTCCTAAAATAAAATGCTGGTGTTCTGAAAGAAGACAATATTTTATTATAACTTTCCATGTTATCATGTATGCAGGGTTTTTTATATGCAGATTTACCCACATATAGCATACATGTGTCCAACAATAGAGACACATCTATACCAACGTAAGAAAATCTCTCATTGTTTTATAATCATGTCATATATCTTAATAAGACTCCCCTCGCTTGTTTTTATGGCATTGTGAAATGTGTTTCAGTTTTTCAAAATGCATTTTTGGACCACCTCACATATACATTATACTTTTCAAAGCCAGAACTCTGGTTTATATTTCACATGTCATGCCATCTAACTGTGAATGATAATTTTCTTAACTTTTATTAGCAGAAAGACCCTGAGCCCTGTGAGACCATCTTCTTACCAATAAGTGCTGCCCAGTGCTTGGCCAGAGCTGTTGTAACAAATGGGAGGGAGACGACACCAGCTTTCCTCAGTAGTGTGGCCAGAAGGTTAAACAAGTGTGCCCACGTGTGATAAAAAGCTGATATTATCTCCATATCTACAAAAGTAATCCAAGCATTTCAAGTTATTAACACAAAGAAGAGAAACCTTTAAAACACTAAACTCATCACAGATACTTCAACATATTTAAAATAAGAGGGATGCACTTGTCAAAGGAAGAGAAAGGTAATTTACCACGATCCAAAAATTATTTCAACTAACTTCTCTTTTCCATTGCTTCTAAAGGCATCTTCCTTCCACCATTCTACACACAAACACACTCATAATCCCTCCTCTTATTAAAGGATATTCAGCAACAATCAGGAAGTATGACAAATTGAAAATTAAACAATAAACTCAGAACTATGTATTTGGCACATTATAAAAACATGCCACTGTATGTGCTACTTCCATGAAAGTAAAGTTTCTCTTGTTTTTTTTTTTAAATCCACTCTAGCAGCTCTGTGCAAGGGGAATGTGCCAAGCTGAAGGCAAAAAAGAGAGAAGAACTTCTCTGAAGAATCCATAATATTACTTCACAAAGAAAACTATAATACAAAAAAGGATTTTGCAGCTTTGCCTGTGGCAAAGAAAGTAGCACTTAACCTTCTCAGGCTAGGATATATTTCCCTTTCTCTTTTTCCTGGGTAAATGGCAGCTGAGAACAGTGGCTACCTTAGGACTTGCTATCTACTCTGGCTAGCTCAGCAGCAATATTTACCATCTTTTGTCATACTCCATTACAAAGTAAACTGAAGACTTCTGTGGGGGTGTTCTTCAGCATTCATTAGACATTTGGAAACAGAATTTGGATTAGAGGAATTTCTGGTTCTAATTCAGTATCTGCATTTTTTTTGTCATTATCAGCTATCTAGTGAGAACTGTTTTCTAATCACCATTCCCATGAAAATGTAATTCCACAGATATACCGTATATCTGTTTATGTACTATACATATACCTATGCTTAAATGTAAAAAGAGTAGGCATCCAATGTAGGTTTAACAATGGCTCAATAAAATATTTAATTGAAAGCTAAATTAAAAATATTTTAAAATTTCAACTTAAGTGTGAGACTAAAGCAAAAAATGTTTATTTGGTACAAAATTTATATTTTGACCAGTGCATTTCCTAATATAACTTATGTCGATAGCTGGACTGAACACCATAAGGACTTGGAACCTTGGGTAGGACATGAGATTTTGTTGGTTTGTCCAGAGTGATGCCCCAACGAATCTCAGAGTGATTTCATCAGTGAGTGAAAAAGTATTTGCAAAGTCTCCTTTGGGGAATGGTGAGAACAGGGAGAAATTCAACTTCCCCAAGTTGAATTCTTGATATTCTCACAAGCAGTGTGGACAACCAAAGCTATAGGCTGAGCCCTAGTCTTGGGGTTTGTTCATATGAAACTTAACCCCACAGATAGGTCAAGCCTACTTAAAATTAGGCCTAAGAGTCACCCCCAAGAGAGCCTCTTTTGTTGCTCAGATGTGGCCTCTCTCTCCAGCCAACACAACAAGCAAACTCACCACCCTCCCCCATCTATGTGGGACATGACTCCCAGGGGTGTGGACCTTCCTGGCAACGTGGGACAGAGATCTTGGAATGAGCTGAGACTCAGCATCAAGGGATTGAGAAAAACCCTAGAATGAGCTGAGATTTAGCATCAAGGGATTGAGAAAACCTTCTCAACCAAAAGGGGGAAGAGGGAAATGAGACAAAGTGTCAATGGCTGAGAGATTCCAAACAGAGTCGAGAGGTTATCCTGGAGGTTATTCTTATGCATTAAGTAGATATCACCTTGTTAACCAATATGTAATGGAGAGGCTAGAGGGAACTGCCTGAAAACGTAGAGCTGTGTTCCAGTAGCCATGTTTCTTGATGATGATTGTATAATGATATAGCTTTCACAATGTGACTATGTGATTGTGAAAACCTTGTGTCTGATGCTCCTTTCATCTACCTTGTCAACAGATGAGTAGAATATATGGAATAAAAATAAATAACAGGGGGAACAAATGTTAAAATAAATTTAGTTTGAATTGCTAGTGATGAATGAAAGGGAGGGGTAAGGAGTATGGTATGTATAAATTAAAAAAAAAAATTGAAACATTAACATTTAACTTTATAGCTGTACTTCCTGAATGACTCAATGTAACTTATTTACTTATGCATATAATGTATCAAATAACATAATCAAATTATCAATTTATATAATACATAATAGTAATATAACTTCAAAATATTCAAATTTTTTCCAACAAAAGTAAAATAATTTAAAAAATTAATTTTTTAGAAATTACTTTTAATAAGCTTAACTTTTGCTAGATATGAGAACATAACTTTAAACTTAACGAGCTGCTAGATATTCATTAATATAATACTGACATTTTTTCTTTTCAGCACTTGACATAACTGATGATTGACTGAATAACTTTCATAAAATTAAACAATACATACTCATTTTGTTTACTGATCCAAAGCCCAAGTCAAACGCAAAAATAAAAGGATCAATACACAACATCTACAAGGCAGCAAGAGGAGCCAACAGACCTGTGTAGCCTTCTCGGACATACAGATGGGATCAAGCTATCAATCAAAAGTCCTCCTATTACAGCCATCTCTTCACCAATAGCTCAGTAGCGCTGATCTTGCATATATTTTATGTGTCTGCCATATATACAACATCAGTGATACTCAAGAAAACCCAACAAGAAAAATTATATACTAAATTATAAGGTTTTTGGGGGTAGGATTGAGCTTTGGAGGGACAACCTTCAAATACAGATATTATAACCGTTATAATATCTAAAAAAAATTATCCTTTTCCCTATCTCAAAGAATCAATTTTTGTTCCCTTGGGAAAGTGGTAACACCCTTCTTGAGAATGGCTGGTCTAATCTAGTAAGCTTAAATTTCCAAGCTAGGGAAGACTGTGCCACTAAGACTTGGTGCAATAATTTTAACACCAAGGAAGCCTCATTTGCTGGGTATCGTAAAATGCTTCACACATCTAACCTACAACCAAGCAAATCCATCAACTTCAAAGGACTACATAAGAATGAAAGGCAAAGAAAACTACCCATCAGTTACCTCATTATAAACTATTTAAACAATAACCAGATTTGATTTTGACCAAGCTTTTACATTTAAAAAAATTTTCTCTACTACTAAGCAATATATTTCATTTTTCATCACAGTATATTTACCAATAATTTAAGAAACTGGGAAATTTTTTGTCATTCTGAATGATTTATTAGTAGCTAATTTGGCCTTAGCCATTGTTTATACAAATAACTGATACCTCAAACTCACTGTACTTTCTAAAATTATATAAACAATTTTGCCTTCATTTAAATTGACAGAAGTGAGATTGGTCCTTTATTATACTGCAGAATCACCTCAAGTGGATCTAAAGACCTCCAAAATATTGGCACAGCACAAACCAAAACATAACTTTGACGTGAATATCTGGTGCAGAATAAGATCTTGTGCCTCGATATTATTCACTCTCATCCTAAATAAAAAATAAAGCCTACCTCCTATATCTTTGGTGCATATGGTGAGAACTCTGATGACGTTTGCGAGCAGAGGTTTCAGGAGATCGCCCTGAATCACAAGGTCAGGATCTGCCAATAAACATGACTGCAGAAGCCTGGACAAAGAGGACAGGTATTCTAAAAGAAAGGTAACCTATTTAAAAAAAAAAGGAGATAAAGGAAAACAAGACATATCATATGAAAAGCCCATCTCAGTGATAAAGTATTTTACTTTTCTAGGCATTATAAAAAACCACTTCTTTGAAAACTAATGAAACAATATAATTTTAAATGATTTAAAATTAATACAAAGCAGACAAAGCATTATATTTTTCATATTATAAGCATGTCACTCAGGGTCATAGTAACACTGACAACTGTAATGACATCAAACAAAGCAATATCTTCAAAGTCAAACTGTGAATTCCACTGAGAGAAAAAAAGCCTTTATATTTTTCAAGTAGCTAAATCATGGAATCAATATTCTGAAAGAAGCTGAAAAGGGCATTCTAAAGCCATGAGGCCTACAATTTTGTAAAATATGAACGATTGTAAAATTCTCTTCAAAATGACAATGGTGGCAGGGAGAGGGGAAGCTAGCCTAACTACTGCTATAAATAAAATGAAAATATGTTCTATTTTTTGCTCCCAATTATCCTTCAACATAAAATATAATTCTTAATTATAAACGAAAAGATTCACTCTTCCCGAATATGATCAACAAAATCATCTCTGGATTGTTGCTTCATACTAATATTACAATAAGTATTAACTGGCAAAGTATTTAAAAAATAATTATCTGAATATATAATAATCTAAAAAGTTTGGCTCATTTATCCATCATCTTCAGGCAATGAGAGAGTCCATCTAACCACGTTTATATAGATATTCTCAACTTCTCTCTTTCTTTATATACATATACTCCCCTCCCATCTTATTTTGATGCTATCTTATAGGACAGTCAGGGACTATTCAGCGACTATTTGTAGAGGAATATGCACCTTTAAAAGGAAATGGCCTCAGACTATTTCAAAACAGTTCTTCTGTCCTACTTCTCCTGATGAGTATGCTCTCCTTTTATCTAATTGGCCAGATTATCTTATATAAAAGTATAAGTAGCTCTACACTTCTCCTATTGGGTAAGATACAAACATTTTGTAAAATTTAATTTTCTTATTGCCATGAATTCTTTTTTGATCACTTTAAAATCTTGCACCAGTGAAGGTGAAGCAAGTCTGACCTCTGAGTGCATGATGTGTCACCATGAAGAGACTGGCCATGAAGGCAAGAGCCAGTAAGAAGGATTAGAAAGAGAAGTTCAATTGCTGAAAAATCTCTTATAATTCCTCATGTACAAGATTAAAATAAAATATTGATATAGTAGCTCATAAAGTCATTCTTCTTATATATGGAATTCCTTCTCCAAGAAACAACCAACCGAACAACAAACCCCATACTCGGGTACACTCGTATCCCAGTGGACTGTCACCTGCAGGGATCTGCCCTAGACGCCTCAGGACCTGTTCACCTCTTTGGGTCGCTACTCACTGTCACTTTCATGAGGACTTTTACCACGACCCTATCTAAGAGGCACAACCTCTCCCCCTACTGACACACCCTTTGACCCACCTGGACTCCAAGTGGACAGGGACCTTTATCTACTCTGCTCATTGATACGTAACCAGCACCTAGAATAGGACCTGCCAGAGCAGATGCTCAAAAACTTTTCTGGAATGAATAAGTAGATGATTTGAGTGAATGAATGATTTTGTGAAAGCACAAAGAACAAAGAGACACTTAACCAACACAAAGTCACAGCACAGTGGTTAAGAGTGACAGCTTGAGAACCAACTTGCTTGG
Source organism: Tamandua tetradactyla (assembly GCF_023851605.1). Classification (NCBI taxonomy): domain Eukaryota; kingdom Metazoa; phylum Chordata; class Mammalia; order Pilosa; family Myrmecophagidae; genus Tamandua; species Tamandua tetradactyla. Next base: position 12,194,479 of record NC_135344.1, on the reverse strand, counting down.
GTTGAAGTCTGGCTCTGCAATTACTGTGTAAATGCCTTTGGACAACCTAGTCACCTCCTGGGGTCTCAGTGATTTCTTTTATAAAGTGAGGGCACTAACAATACTTCAGAGGATTACTGTGAGGATTACATAAATTCATATAAACCAGGACCCAGTAAGGATCTGTGACTGCAATTATTCCTTCATTCCACAAGTATCAACTGAGGGCTGCCACGTGGTGCCAGACACTCAGATGCAATGGCAAACAGAAAACAGCAAGCTTCTAACTCTGCAGGCTTACTGTACCCCTCCAAACCACCTTCCCTCCAGAGTCTGCTCCAGCCATACTGGCCTCCTTGCTAGTTCTTGGATAGGGTCACACACAACCACTCTCAGGGCTCTTACTCAGTCCCAGAGGACTAGGTTCCTCATTACTTGCAGTCACGTGTCCCTATCTGAAAGATCCTCTGTGACCATTGGGTAGAAGAAACCCACCTTCCAACTCTGATACCAGTTCCTGTTCCCTGCTTTAGTTTTCCTCCTAGATGTTTTCATCGTCAGGCATATATGGCTTGTTCAGTGTCTGTCCTCCCAACTAGAAATAAGTTAATGGGGAGGAAGGGTATTTTTCTGATCTTTTATGGAGAACCCCTTAAACAACAGGCCCTAAGTAAATGTTTGATGGGTAGATAGAGGGAGAAGATGGTCATTTTCAAATAAGCACAATCACAAATGAAAACACCACACTGGACCAGCCTATGAAGGATGATTACTTCTATTCAGGGAGCTTAAAGATGACTTCTTAAAAAAAGATCCTGGACTAGTCTGCCTTTAATTCACCACCTCAAATTAATTGTATAGGCCTTCTTAAAAAGCCCTTCATGAGAGCTTAAAAAATCTACCCAAGAACTCTGTTAAACACACCTGTACATATACACTAGCCACAGACAAGAACTAAAAAATGTTTAATATCTATGAAAGATCAAAGGTAAGTTTATTCCTATTAGACTGAGTTTTGAAAATACACAAAGCCCAGCCACTAAGCATTTTAACAAACTTAACTCAGGTGCAAATAACAGACGCAGTCGAGAGAGCCTAAAATGCCAGAAGGGGAGGAGCGCAGTGCCAATTTCCCCTTTCTTTCACGTGGAGGTCACAGATATCCAGACACTTTAAACATTTATAGCTCTTAATGATGGAGTCAGGAATAGACATGGGTCTTCAAACTCTACTTTTCTACCATCCAAAGATACCTCATATTAAAATTTTAAGTAATCTATTTTAAATAACCTCATTATGCCATGTATATTCTGAGAGATTTTCATTCCCCTCCTATGCTTAATATCTTCTTAGCAGAATATCTGTTTTCATACTTAAAGCAAAGAAATACAAAGACACAATGCTGACAGGCTGATGTGAGACCCTTACCTGAGCTTGCGTGTGTTCAGTTGGAAATGAAGAAGGAAACGGGGTCTTCAGTTCCTGGGCACACTTCTCTATTAGGGTTGCATCTGCCATACTGTTAAGAACAGAAAAGAAACCTTTTCAGAAAATTAGTTTGCTTCTTAGTAAAGATTAATAAGTAAAATTTTGAAGTTTGAAGCCAACCTTGAATAGCATTCAAGAGAAAGAATTTTTAAAAAGAAAATAAATCCTTATAAAAAAGATACTTCACAATATATCTCTAAATAGGAAAAGATCTTATTAGATAAATGAGAGAAGCAAAGAATTTCATTGCAGAAAAGATGACAAATAAATATAAAAAAGAAAACAAACACCTCATTGCACATTATAAATGGTAAAGTAAAGGAGTGATCACAATTGAGTGAAGTACAGCAAGGGATGCTTCTTTCTCCTTAGTTTTCTTAATATCCCAAAAAGAAAGAGAAAGCACTATGATTGGCAAAGACATTTCAGACAGTGAATGTTCAAAGGCAGAGAGACAGAGGCAGAGAAATGCAAATGAATCTGTGGTTTAAAAGGCAGTAGGCATGTATGGCTTGAAAAAATTAATCCTCACGATAACTCCATCAAAGAGTACAACGAAACTGAACAGGTTGGGGTTAAAGTAACTCAGAATATAGGGGTAAGGAAGACAGTGTCTATATTTAGAACCACACATACTCTTTGAGACCAATGGAAGAAAGGTTTATTTGGTCTGGAACTGAAATTTTCTGTAGTGCATAATCTAATTCAACCTATCTGTATAGCTCATTTGAACAACTAAAACACAGGGAGCACAGAATAAGAGGTACTTTAATTCCGTATAGATTATTGTAATGCCTGAAAACATCCTAGAGTATATTAAGTAGATAATCAAAAAGTACTGGCAAAGTCCCCTGAGGGATGGGAGAAAAACATGGAACTATTAAACCTTACCATCAGGGAATTCCCTGATACTGTGTCAAACTTTAGGGACACCTAAATCAGTAGGCCATGCCCTCAGCTTACTCTTGTGAAGTTTATGTAGGTAGTGGAGAAGCTTAAACTACCTATACACATGCCTAAGTTACTTCTGGATGACCTTTGTTGTTGCTCAGATGTGGCCTCAGTCTCTCCAAGCACAACTCTGTGAGTGAAATCATTGCCCTCCCTTCTACGTGGGACATGACATCCAGGGATGAAAGTCTCCCTGGCGACATGGGAAAAGACTCCCAGGGATGAATCCAGACCTGGCACTGTGGGACCAACAAATTCCAGCCTGACAAAAAGGGGGACAAGAAGTGTAATTAATAAAGTATCAGTGGCAGAGAGTTCAAATAGAGTCGAAAGGCTACTCTGGAGGTTGCTCTTATGCAAACTTCAGTTGGACCTTGCTAACTCTCATAATCTGCCAACCTCTAACCAGGACCATTCCAGCCAATCCTAAAGAATATAAAATTCCACAAGGGTTCCATGCACTAGAGTAACTTTCCAGAAACCTACAACCTCCAGATGGGTCCCTGATCAAGATAAATCCTGAAACCTGGCCCAGCCTCTCCAGAACATCAGATAGTTCCACCTCCCTTCCCCATATTAGTGACAGACCCTTCCAATATGAAAAATTTAGAATGGCCATAGCCCAAATACCCCTAAAGAGAGAGGGGAATGATTAAAGGTGATGGTGGAATTATACAGAGAAGATAGGATTTAACAAATGAATATGAATGCTGAACATTAAATAGATATCTCTTTTAGTCTCCAGTTTTTTAGAGCAGCTAGAAGCTAAAACCTAAAATTGTGCAATTATAACCCATATCAAACTCTGAAATATGTTCTATAACTAATTGTGGTACTGTGCTTTGAAATTTATAGCTTTTTTATATATATGTTGCAGTTCACAAAAAAGGAAGGAAAAAAAGTTGATTGTGATGATAAAATACATTTAAGCCTCCTAGCCTCCTATACTCTGGAGCAGCTAGAAGGAAAAATATGACAGGATCATATGGTAGCCCATGACAAACTTTGGGATATGTCCTGTAACTACTTGTTGAAGAGT